>NW_026048482.1:1200000-2400000 GCF_023864345.2 Schistocerca serialis cubense
CTCTGTCCTTCTTATTGACGATCAAACACAGAAATTGCATCGGAATTAAACACAAAAGGCACAATGCCGACTTAAGTACAAGATAACTGACTCTTCCTACTGTCTATGTTTTGAACCATTCCTGTGACACTAGTTATAGATTCCGATGCTTAACTTCTGGTTTACTGTATCCCTCTGACCTTCTTATTGACGATGAAACACAGAAATTGCATCTTAATTAAATACAAAAGGCACAATGCCGACTTCAGTACAAGAACACTGACTCTTCTTACTGTCAATGGTTTGAACCATTCCTGTGACACTAGTTATAGATTCCGATGCTTCACTTCAGGTTTACTGTATCCCTATGACCTTCTTATTGACGATCAAACACAGAAATTTCATCGGAATTAAATACAAAAGGCGCAATGCGCGACTTTAGTACAAAAAAGTGACTCTTCTTACTGCTTATGTTTTGAACCATTCCTGTGGCACTAGCTATAGATTCCGAAGCTTCACTTCAGGTTTACTGTACCCAGCTGACCTTCTTACTGACGATGAAACACAGAAATTGCATCGGCATTTTATACAAAAGGCACAATGCCGACTTAAGTACAAGAAGACTGACTCTTCTTAGTGTCTTTGTTTTGAACCATTCCTGTGACACTAGTTATAGATTCCGATGCTTCACTTCAGGTTTACTGTGTCCCTCTGACCTTACTATTGACGATGTAACACAGAAATCGCTTCTTAATTAAATACAAAAGGCGCAATGCGCGACTTAAGTACAAAAAAACTGACGCTTCTTACTGTTTATGTTTTGAACCATTCCTGTGACACTAGCTATAGATTCCGATGCTTCACTTCAGGTTTACTGTATTCCTGTGACCTTCTCATTGACGATGAATCACAGAAATTGCATCGGATTTAAATACAAAAGGCACAATGCCGACTTAAGTACAAGAAAACTGACTCTTCTTACTGTCTATGTTTTGAACCATTCCCGTGACACTAGCTATAGATTCCGATGCTTCACTTCAGGTTTACTGTATCCCTCTGACCTTCTTATTGACGATGAAACACAGAAATTGCATCGGAATTAAACACAAAAGGCACAATGCCGACTTAAGTACAAGAAAACTGACTCTTCTTACTGTCTATGTTTTGAACCATTCCTGTGACACTAGTTATAGATTCCGATGCCTCACTCCAGTATTACTGTATCCCTCTGACGTTCTTATTGACGTTGAAACACAGAAACTGCATCGGAATTAAATACAAAAGGCACAATGCCGACACAAGTACAAGAACACTGACTCTTCTTACTGTCTATGTTTTGAACCATTCCTGTGACACTAGGTATAGATTCCGATGCTTCAATTCAGGTTTACTGTATCCCTCTGTCCTACTTATTGACGATCAAACACAGAAATTTCATCGGAATTAAATAGAAAAGGCGCAATGCTGACTTAGGTACAAGAAGTCTGACTCTTCTTACTGTCTATGTTTTGAACCATTCCTGCGACACTAGTTATTGATTCCGATTCTTCACTTCAGGTTTACTGTATCCCTCTGTCCTTCTTATTGACGATCAAACACAGAAATTTCATCTTAATTAAATACAAAATGCACAATGCTGACTCAAGTACAAGAAGACTGGCTCTTCTTATTGCCTATGTTTTGAACCATTACTGTGATACTAGTTATAGTTTCCGATGCTTCACTTCAGGTTTACTGTACCCAGCTGACCATCTTATTGACGATGAAACACAGAAATTGCATCTGCATTATATACAAAAGGCACAATGCAGACTTAAGTACAAGAAGTCTGACTCTTCTTACTGTCTATGTTTTGAACCATTCCTGCGACACTAATTATTGATTCCGATTCTTCACTTCAGGTTTACTGTATCCCCCTGACCTTCTTATTGACGATGAAACACAGAAATTGCTTCGGAATTAAATACAAAAGGCACAATGCCGAGTGAAGTACAAGAAGACTGACACTTGCTATTGTCTACGATTTCAACCATTCCGGTGACACTAGTTATAGATTCCGATGCTTCACTTCAGGTTTACTGTATCACTCAGACCTTCTTGTTGACGATGAAACATAGAAATTGCATCGGAATTAATTACAAACGGCACAATGCCGACGTAAGTACAAGAAAACTGACTCTTCTTACTGTCTATGTTTTGAACCATTCCTGTGACACTAGTTATAGATTCCGATGCTTCATTTCAGTTTTACTGTATCCCTCTGTCCTTCTTATTGACGATCAAACACAGAAATATCATCGGAATTAAATACACCAGGCACAATGCCGACTCAAGTACAAGAAGACTCGCTCGTCTTATTGCCTATGTTTTAAACCATTCCTGGAACACTACTTATAGATTCCGAAGCTTCACTTCAGGTTTACTGTACCCAGCTGACCATCTTATTGACGATGAAACACAGAAATTGCATCGGCATTTTATACAAAAGGCACAATGCCGACTTAAGTACAAGAAGACTGACTCTTCCTACTGTCTATGTTTTGAACCATTCCTGTGACACTAGTTATAGATTCCGATGCTTAACTTCCGGTTTACTGTATTCCTCTGACCTTCTTATTGACGATGAAACACAGAAATTGCATCTTAATTAAATACAAAAGGCACAATGCCGACTTCAGTACAAGAACACTGACTCTCCTTACTGTCAATGGTTTGAACCGTTCTTGTGACACTAGTTATAGATTCCGATGCTTCACTTCAGGTTTACTGTATCCCTCTGACCTTCTTATTGACGATCAAACACAGAAATTTCTTCGGAATTAAATACAAAACGCGAAATGCGCGAGTTAAGTACAAAAAAACTGACTCTTCTTACTGCTTATGCTTTGAACCATTCCTGTGACACTAGTTATAGATTCCGATGCTTCACTTCAGATTTACTGTATCCCTGTTACCTTCTTATTGACGATGAATCACAGAAATTGCATCGGAATTAAATACAAAAGGCACAATGCCGACTTAAGTACAAGAAAACTGACTCTTCTTACTGTCTATGTTTTGAACCATTCCTGTGGCACTAGATATAGATTCCGGTGCTTCACTTCAGGTTTACTGTATCCCCCTGACCTTGTTATTTACGATGATACACCGAAATTGCATCGGAATTAAATACATAAGGCACAATGCCGAGTGAAGTACAAGAAGACTGACTCTTTCTATTGTCTACGTTTTGAACCATTCCGGTGACACTAGTTATAGATTCCGATGCTTCACTTCAGGTTTACTGTATCCCTCAGACCTTCTTATTGACGATGAAACACAGAAATTGCATCGGGATTAAATACAAAAGGCACAATGCCGACTCAAGTACATGAAGACTGGCTCTTTTTACTGTCTATGTTTTGAACCATTCCTGTGACACTTGTTATAGATTCCGATGCCTCACTTCAGGTTTACTGTATCCCTCTGACCTTCTTATTGACGATGAAACACAGAAATCGCATCGGAAATATATACAAAATGCACAATGCCGACTTAAGTACAAGAAGACTGACTCTTCTTACTGTCTATGTTTTGAACCTTTCCTGTGACACTAGTTATTGATTCCGATGCTTCACTTCAGGTTGACTGTATCCCTTTGACCTTCTTATTGACGATAAAACACCGAAATTGCATCTTAATTAAATACAAAAGGCACAATGCCGACTTAGGTGCAAGAAAACTGACTCTTCTTACTGTCTATGTTTTGAACCATTCCGATGACACTAGTTATAGATTCCGATGCTTCACTTCATTTTTACTGTATCCCTCTGACCTTCTTATTGACGATCAAACACAGAAAATTGATCGGAATTAAATACAAAAGGCACAATTTCGACTCAAGTACAAGAAGACTGGCTCTTCTTACTGTCTATGATTTCAACCATTCCTGTGGCACTAGTTATAGATGCCGATGCTTAACTTCAGGTTCACTGTATCCCTTGGACCTTCTTATTGACGATGAAACACAGAAATTGCATCGGAATTGAATACAAAAGGCACAATGCTTACTTAAGTACAAGAAGACTGACTCTTCTTACTGTTTATGTTTTGAACCATTCCTGTGACACTAGTTATACATTCCGTTGCTTCACTCCAGTTTTACTGTATCCATCTGGCCTTCTTATTGACGATGAAACACAGAAACTGCATCGGAATTAAATACAAAAGGCACAATGCCGACTGAAGTACAAGAAGACTGACTTTTTTTACTGTCTATGTTTTGAACCATTCCTGTGACAATAGTTATTGATTCCGATGCTTCACTTCAGGTTTACTGTATCCCTCTGTCCTTCTTATTGACGATCAAACACAGAAATTTCATCGGAATTAAATACAAAAGGCACAATGCCGACTCAAGTACAAGAAGACTGGCTCTTCTTATTGCCTATGTTTTGAACCATTCCTGTGACACTAGTTATAGATTCCGAAGCTTCACTTCAGGTTTACTGTACCCAGCTGACCTTATTGACGATGAAACACAGATATTGCATCGGCATTTTATACAAAAGGCACGATGCCGACTTAAGTACAAGAAGACTGACTCTTCCCACTGTCTATGCTTTGAACCATTCCTGTGACACTAGTTATAAATTCCGATGCTTCGCTTCTGGTTTGCTGTATACCTCTGACCTTCTTATTGACGATGAAACACAGAAATTGCATCTTAATTAAATACAAAAGGCACAATGCCGACTTCAGTACATGAACACTGACTCTTCTTACTGTCTATGGTTTGAACTATTCCTCTGACACTAGTTATAGTTTCCGATGCTTCACTTCAGGTTTACTGTATTCCTCTGACCTTCTTATTGACGATCAAACCCAGAAATTTCATCGGAATTAAATAAAAAAGGCACAATGCCGACTCAAGTACAAGAAGACTGGCTCTTCTTGCTGTTAATGTTTTGAACCATTTCTGTGACACTAGTTATAGATTCCGATGCTTCACTTCAGATTTACTGTATCCCTCTGACCTTGTTATTGACGAAGAAACACAGATATTGCATCGGAATTAAATACAAAAGGCACTATGCCGACTTAAGTACAAGAAGACTGACCCTTCTTACTGTCTATGTTTTGAACCAATCCTGTGACACTAGTTATAGATTCCGATGCTTCACTTCAGGTTTACTGTATCCCTCTGACCTTCGTATTGCCCATGAACCACAGAAATTGCATCGGAATTAAAAACAAAAAGCACATTGCCGACTTAAGTACCAAAAGACTGACTCTTCTTACTGTCTATGTTTGGACCCATTCCAGTGACACTAGTTATAGATTCCGATGCCTCACTTCAGGATTACTGTATCCCTCTGTCCGTCTTATTGACGATGAAACACAGAAATTGCATCGGAATTAAATACAAAAGGCACAATGCCGACATAAGCACAAGAAAACTGAGTCTTCTTACTGTCTATGTTTTGAACCATTAATATGACACTACTTATTGATTCCGATGCTTCACTTCTCGTTTACTGTATCCCTCTGAGCTTCTTATTGACGATGAAACTCTGAAATTGCATCTTAATTAAATACAAAAGGCACAATGCCGACTTAAGTACAAGAAGACTGACTCTTCTTACTGTCTTTGTTTTGAACCATTCCTGTGTCACTAGTTATAGATTCCGATGCTTCAGTTCAGATTTACTGTATCCCTCTGACGTTCTTATTGACGAAGAAACATCGGAATTAAATACAAAAGGCACTATGCCGACTTAAGTACAAGAAGACTGACCCTTCTTACTGTCTATGTTTTGAACCAATCCTGTGACACTACTTATTGATTCCGATGCTTCACTTCTGGTTTACTGTATCCCTCTGAGCTTCTTATTGACGATGACACACAGAAATTGCATCTTCATTAATTACAAAAGGCACAATGCCGACTTAAGTACAAGAAGATTGACTCTTCTTACTGTCTTTGTTTTGAACCATTCCTGTGACACTAGTTATAGATTCCGATGCTTCACTTCAGGCGTACTGTATCGCTCTGACCCTATTATTGACGATGAAACACAGAAATTGAATCTTAATTAAATACAAAATGCACAATGAGCGATTTAAGTACAAAAAAACAGACTCTTCTTACTGGTTATGTTTTGAACCATTCCTGTGACACTAGTTATAGATTCCGATGCTTCACTTCAGGTTTACTGTATCCCTGTGACCTTCTTATTGACGATGAATCATAGAAATTGCATCGGAATTTAATACAAAAGGCACAATGCAGACTTAAGTACAAGAAAACTGTCTCTTCTTACTGTCTATGTTTTGAACCATTCCTGTGACACTAGTTATAGATTCCGATGCTTCACTTCAGGTTTACTGTATCCCCCTGACCTTCTTATTGACGATGAAGCACAAAAATTGCATCGGAATTAAATACAAAAGGCACAATGCCGACTCAAGTAAAAGAAGACTGTCTCTTCTTACTCTATATGTTTTGAACCATTCCTGCGACACTAGTTATTGTTTCCTATGCTTCACTTCAGGTTTACTGTATCCCTCTGACCATCTTATTGACGATGAAACACAGAAATTGAATCTTAATTAAATACAAAATGCACAATGAGCGACTTAAGTACAAAAAAACTGACTCTTCTTACTGGTTACGTTTTGAACCATTCCTGTGACACTAGTTATAGATTCCGATGCTTCACTTCAGGTTTACTGTATCCCTGTGACCTTCTTATTGACGATCAAACACAGAAAATTGATCGGAATTAAATACAAAAGGCACAATGCCGACTCAAGTACAAGAAGACTGGCTCTTCTTACTGTCTATGATTTCAACCATTCCTGTGGCACTAGTTATAGATGCTGATGCTTAACTTCAGGTTCACTGTATCCCTTGGACCTTCTTATTGACGATGAAACACAGAAATTGCATCGGAATTGAATACAAACAGCACAATGCTTACTTAAGTACAAGAAAACTGACTCTTCTTACTGTCAATGTTTTGAACCATTCCTATGACACTAGTTATAGATTCCGATGCTTCACTTCAGGTTTACTGTGTCCCTCTGACCTTCTTATTGACGATCAAACACAGAAATTTCATCGGAATTAAATACAAAAGGCACAATGCCGACTCAAGTACAAGAAGACTGGCTCTTCTTGCTGTTAATGTTTTATACCATTCCTGTGACACTAGTTATAGATTCCGATGCTTCACTTCAGGCGTACTGTATCACTCTGACCTTATTATTGACGATGAAACACAGAAATTGATCTTAATTAAATACAAAATGCACAATGAGCGACTTAAGTACAAAAAAACTGACTCTTCTTACTGGTTACGTTTTGAACCATTCCTGTGACACTAGTTATAGATTCCGATGCTTCACTTCAGGTTTACTGTATCCCTGTGACCTTCTTATTGACGATGAATCACAGAAATTGCATCGGAATTTAATTCAAAAGGCACAATGCAGACTTAAGTACAAGAAAACTGACTCTTCTTACTGTCTATGTTTTGAACCATTCCTGTGACACTAGTTATAGATTCCGCTGCTTCACTTCAGGTTTACTGTATCCCCCTGACCTTCTTATTGACGATGAAGCACAAAAATTGCATCGGAATTAAATACAAAAGGCACAATGCCGAGTGAAGTACAAGAAGACTGACTCTTTCTATTGTCTACGTTTTGAACCATTCCGGTGTCACTAGTTATAGATTCCGATGATTCACTTCAGGTTTGCTGTATCCCTCAGACCTTCTTATTGACGATGAAACACAGAAATTGCATCGGAATGAAATACAACAGGCACAATGCCGACTCAAGTACAAGAAGACTGACTCTTCTTACTGTCTATGCTTTCAACCTTTCCTGTGACACTAGTTATTGATTCCGATGCTTCACTTCAGGTTGACTGTATCCCTCTGACCTTCATATTGACGATAAAACACAGAAATTGCATCTTAATTAAAAACAAAAGGCACAATGCCGATTTAAGTGCAAGAAAACTGACTCTTCTTACTGTCTATGATTTGAACCATTCCTATGACACTAGTTATAGATTCCGATGCTTCACTTCATTTTTACTGTATCCCTCTGACCTTCTTATTGACGATCAAACACAGAAAATTAATCGGAATTAAATACAAAAGGCACAATGCCGACTCAAGTACAAGAAGACAAGCTCTTCTTACAGTCTATGATTTCAACCATTCCTGTGGCACTAGTTATAGATGCCGATGCTTAACTTCAGGTTCACAGTATCCCTTGGACCTTCTTATTGACGATGAAACACAGAAATTGCATCGGAATTGAATACAAAAGGCACAATGCTTATTTAAGTACAAGAAGACTGACTCTTCTTACTGTCTATGTTTTGAACCATTCCTGTGACACAAGTTATACATTCCGATGCTTCACACCAGTTTTACTGTATCCCTCTGGCCTTCTTATTGACGATGAAACACAGAAACTGCATCGGATTTAAATACAAAAGGCACAATGCCGACTTAATTACAAGAAGACTGACTCTTCTTACTGTCTATGTTTTGAACCATTCCTGTGACACTAGTTATTGATTCCGATGCTTCACTTCAGGTTTACTGTATCCCTCTGTCCTTCTTATTGACGATCAAACACAGAAATTTCATCGGAATTAAATACAAAAGGCACATTGCCGACTCAAGTACAAGAAGACTGGCTCTTCTTATTGCCTATGTATTGAACCATTCCTGTGACACTAGTTATAGATTCCGAAGCTTCACTTCAGGTTTACTGTACCCAGCTGACCTTATTGACGATGAAACACAGATATTGCATCGGCATTTTATACAAAAGGCACAATGCCGACTTAAGTACAAGAAGACTGACTCTTCCCACTGTCTATGCTTTGAAACATTCCCGTGACACTAGTTATAAATTCCGATGCTTCACATCTGGTTTACTGTATACCTCTGTCCTTCTTATTGACGATGAAACACAGAAATTGCATCTTAATTAAATACGAAAGGAACAATGCCGACTTCAGTACAAGAACACTGACTCTTCTTACTGTCTATGGTTTGAACTATTCCTCTAACACTAGTTATAGTTTCCGATGCTTCACTTCAGGTTTACTGTATCCCTCTGACCTTCTTATTGACGATCAAACACAGAAATTTCATCGGAATTAAACACAAAAGGCACAATGCCAACTCAAGTACAAGAAGACTGGCTCTTCTTGCTGTTAATGTTTTGAACCCTTTCTGTGACACTAGTTATAGATTCCGATGCTTCACTTCAGATTTACTGTATCACTCTGACCCTCTTATTGACGAAGAAACACAGATATTGCATCGGAATTAAATACAAAAGGCACTATGCCGACTTAAGTACAAGAAGACTGACCCTTCTTACTGTCTATGTTTTGAACCAATCCTGTGACACTAGTTATAGATTCCGATGCTTCACTTCAGGTTTACTGTATCCCTCTGACCTTCGTATTGACCATGAAACACAGAAATTGCATCGGAATTAAATACAAAAAGCACAATGCCGACTTAAGTACAAGAAGACTGACTCTTTTTACTGTCTATGTTTTGAACCATTCCAGTGACACTAGTTATAGATTCCGATGCCTCACTTCAGATTTACTGTATCCCTCTGACGTTCTTATTGACGATGAAACACAGAAATTGCATCGGAATTAAAAACAAAAGGCACAATGCCGACTTAAGCACAAGAAAACGGACTCTTCTTACTGTCTATGTTTTGAACCATTAATGTGACACTACTTATTGATTCCGATGCTTCACTTCTCGTTTACTGTATCCCTCTGAATTTCTTATTGACGATGACACACAGAAATTTCATCTTAATTAAATACAAAAGGCACAATGCCGACTTAAGTACAAGAAGACTGACTCTTCTTACTGTCTTTGTTTTGAACCATTCCTGTGACACTAGTTATAGATTACGATGCTTCACTTCAAGTTTACTGTATCCCCCTGACCTTCTTATTGACGATGAAGCACAAAAATTGCATCGGAATTAAATACAAAAGGCACAATGCCGAGTGAAGTACAAGAAGGCTGACTCTTTCTATTGTCTACGTTTTGAACCATTCCGGTGTCACTAGTTATAGATTCCGATGCTTCACTTCAGATTTACTGTAGCCCTCAGACCTTCTAATTGACGATGAAACACAGAAATTGCATCGGAATGAAATACAACAGGCACAATGCCGACTCAAGTAAAAGAAGACTGTCTCTTCTTACTCTATATGTTTTGAACCATTCCTGCGACACTAGTTATAGTTTCCTATGCTTTATTTCAGCTTTACTGTATCCCTCTGACCATCTTATTGACGATGAAACACAGAAATTGCATCGGAATTTTATACAAAAGGCACAATGCCGACTTAAGTAGAAGAAATCTGACTCTTCTTACTGTCTTTGTTTTGAACCATTCCTGTGACACTAGTTATAGATTCCGATGCTTCACTTCAGGTTTACTGTATCCCTCTGACCTTATTATTGACGATGAAACACTGAAATTGCATCTTAATTAAATACAAAGGCGCAATGCCCGACTTAAGTACAAAAAAACTGACTCTTCTTACTGTTTATGTTTTGAACCATTTCTGTGACACTAGTTAGAGATTCCGATGCTTCACTTCAGGTTTACTGTATCCCTGTGACTATCCTATTGACGATGAATCACAGAAATTGCATCGGAATTAAATACAAAAGGCACAATGCCGACTTAAGTACAAGAAAACTGACTATTCTTACTGTCTATGTTTTGAACCATTCCTGTGACACTAGCTATAGATTCCGATGCTTCACTTCAGGTTTACTGTATCCCCCTGACCTTCTTATTGACGATGAAAAACAGAAACTGCATCGGAATTAAATACAAAAGGCACAATGCCGAGTGAAGAACAAGAAGACTGACACTTTCTATTGTCTACGATTTGAACCATTCCGGTGACACTAGTTATAGATTCCGATGCTTCACTTCAGGTTTACTGTATCACTCAGACCTTCTTGTTGACGATGAAACACAAAAATTGCATCGGAAATAAATACAAAAGTCATAATTCCGACTCAAGTACATGAAGACTGGCTCTTCTTACTGTCTATGTTTTGAACCATTCCTGTGACACTAGTTATAGATTCCGATGCTTCACTTCAGGTTTACTGTATCCCTCTGACCTTCTTATTGACGATGAAACACAGAAATTGCATCTTAATTAAATACAAAAGGCATAATGCCGACTTAAGTACAAGAAGACTGACTCTTCTTACTGTCTATGCTTTGAACCATTCCTATGACGCTAGTTATCGATTCCGATGCTTCACTTCATTATTACTGTATCCCTCTGACCTTCTTATCGACGATCAAACACAGAAAATTGATCGCTATTAAATACAAAAGGCACAATGCCGACTCAAGTACAAGAAAACTAGCTCTTCTTACTGTCTATGATTTGAACCATTCCTGTGACACTAGTTATAGATTCCGATGCTTCACCTCAGGATTACTGTATCCCTCTGAGCTTCTTATTGACGATGAAACGCAGAAATTGCATCGGAATTATATACAAAAGGCACAATGCCGACTTAAGGACAAGAAGACTGACTCTTCTTACTGTCTATGTTTTGTACCATTGCTGTGACACTAGTTATTGATTCCGATGCTTCACTTCAGGTGTACTGTATCCCTCTGAACTTATTATTGACGATGAAACACAGAAATTGCATCTTAATTAAATACAAAAGGCACAATGCCGACTTCAGTACAAGAACACTGACTCTTCTTAGTGTCAATGGTTTGAACCATTCCTGTGACACTAGTTATAGATTCCGATGCTTCACTTCAGGTTTACTGTATCCCTCTGACCTTCTTATTGACGATCAAACACAGAACTTTCTTCGGAATTAAATACAAAACGCGAAATGCGCGAATTAAGAACAAAAAAACTGACTCTTCTTACTGCTTATGTTTTGAACCATTCCTGTGACACTAGTTATAGATTTCGATGCTTCACTTCAGGTTTACTGTATCCCTGTGACCTTCTTATTGACGATGAATCACAGAAATTGCATCGGAATTAAATACAAAAGGCACAATGCCGACTTAAATACAAGAAAACTGACTCTTCTTACTGTCTATCTTTTGAACCATTCCTGTGGCACTAGCTATAGAATCCGGTGCTTCACTTCAGGTTTACTGTATCCCCCTGACCTTCTTATTGACGATGAAACACAGAAATTGCATCGGGATTAAATACAACAGGCACAATGCCGACTCAAGTAAAAGAAGACTGTCTCTTCTTACTCTATATGTTTTGAACCATTCCTGCGACACTAGTTATAGTTTCCTATGCTTCACTTTAGGTTTACTGTATCCCTCTGACCATCTTATTGACGATGAAACACAGAAATTGCATTGGAATTTTATACAAAAGGCACAATGCCGACTTAAGTAGAAGAAATCTGACTCTTCTTACTGTCTTTGTTTTGAACCATTCCTGTGACACTAGTTATAGATTCCGATGCTTCACTTCAGGTTTACTGTATCCCTCTGACCTTCTTATTGACGATGAAACACAGAAATTGCATCTTAATTAAATACAAAAGGCGCAATGCCCGACTTAAGTACAAAAAAACTGACTCTTCTTACTGTTTATGTTTTTAACCATTTCTGTGACACTAGTTAGAGATTCCGATGCTTCACTTCAGGTTTACTGTATCCCTGTGACCTTCCTATTGACGATGAATAACAGAAATTGCATCGGAATTAAATACAAAAGGCACAATGCCGAGTGAAGAACAAGAAGACTGACACTTTCTATTGTCTACGATTTGAACCATTCCGGTGACACTAGTTATAGATTCCGATGCTTCACTTCATTATTACTGTATCCCTCTGACCTTCTTATCGACGATCAAACACAGAAAATTGATCGCTATTAAATACAAAAGGCACAATGCCGACTCAAGTACAAGAAAACTAGCTCTTCTTACTGTCTATGATTTGAACCATTCCCGTGACACTAGTTATAGATTCCGATGCTTCACCTCAGGATTACTGTATCCCTCTGAGCTTCTTATTGCCGATGAAACGCAGAAATTGCATCGGAATTATATACAAAAGGCACAATGCTGACTTAAGGAGAAGAAGACTGACTATTCTTACTGTCTATGTTTTGAACCATTGCTGTGACACTAGTTATAGATTCTGATGCTTCACTTCAGGTGTACTGTATCCCTCTGAACTTATTATTGACGATGAAACACAGAAATTGCATCTTAATTAAATACAAAAGGCACAATGCCGACTTCAGTACAAGAACACTGACTCTTCTTACTGTCTATGATTTGAACCATTCCCGTGACACTAGTTATAGATTTCGATGCTTCACTTCAGGTTTACTGTATCCCTGTGACCTTCTTATTGACGATGAATCACAGAAATTGCATCGGAATTAAAAACAAAAGGCACAATGCCGACTCAAGTACATGAAGACTGGCTCTTTTTACTGTCTATGTTTTGAACCATTCCTGTGATACTAGTTATAAATTCCGATGCCACACTTCAGAATTACTGTATCCCTCTGACCTTCTTATTGACGATGAAACACAGAAATTGCATCGGAATTGAATACAAAAGGCACAATGCTTACTTAAGTACAAGAAGACTGACACTTCTTACTGTCTATGTTTTGAACCATTAATGTGACACTACTTATTGATTACGATGCTTCACTTCTCGTTTACTGTATCCCTCTGAGCTTCGTATTGACGATGAAACGCAGAAATTGCATCGGAATTATATACAAAAGGCACAATGCCGACTTAAATACAAGAAGATTGTCTGTTCTTACTGTCTATGTTTTGAACCATTCCTGTGACACTAGTTATAGATTCCGATGCTTCACTTCAGGGTTACTGTATCCCTTTCACCTTCTTATTGACGATGAAACACAGAAATTGCATCTTAATGAAATACAAAAGGCACAATGCCGACTTAAGTACAAGAAGACTGACTCTTCTTACTGTCTTTGTTTTGAACCATTCCGGTGACACTAGTTATAGATTCCGATGCTTCACTTCAGGCGTACTGTATCGCTCTGATCTTATTATTGACGATGAAACACAGAAATTCAATCTTAATTAAATACAAAATGCACAATGAGCGACTTAATTACAAAAAAACTGACTCTTCTTACTGGTTATGTTTTGAGCCATTCCTGTGACACTAGTTATAGATTCCGATGCTTCACTTCAGGTTTACTGTATCACTCAGACCTTCTTGTTGACGATGAAACATAGAAATTGCATCGGAATTAATTACAAACGGCACAATGCCGACTTAAGTACAAGAAAACTGACTCTTCTTACTGTCTATGTTTTGAACCATTCCTGTGACACTAGTTATAGATTCCGATGCTTCATTTCAGTTTTACTGTATCCCTCTGTCCTTCTTATTGACGATCAAACACAGAAATATCATCGGAATTAAATACACCAGGCACAATGCCGACTCAAGTACAAGAAGACTCGCTCGTCTTATTGCCTATGTTTTAAACCATTCCTGGAACACTACTTATAGATTCCGAAGCTTCACTTCAGGTTTACTGTACCCAGCTGACCATCTTATTGACGATGAAACACAGAAATTGCATCGGCATTTTATACAAAAGGCACAATGCCGACTTAAGTACAAGAAGACTGACTCTTCCTACTGTCTATGTTTTGAACCATTCCTGTGACACTAGTTATAGATTCCGATGCTTCACTTCAGGTCTACTGTATCCCTCTGACCTTCTTATTGACGATCAAACACAGAAATTTCTTCGGAATTAAATACAAAACGCGAAATGCGCGAGTTAAGTACAAAAAAACTGACTCTTCTTACTGCTTATGCTTTGAACCATTCCTGTGACACTAGTTATAGATTCCGATGCTTCACTTCAGATTTACTGTATCCCTGTTACCTTCTTATTGACGATGAATCACAGAAATTGCATCGGAATTAAATACAAAAGGCACAATGCCGACTTAAGTACAAGAAAACTGACTCTTCTTACTGTCTATGTTTTGAACCATTCCTGTGGCACTAGATATAGATTCCGGTGCTTCACTTCAGGTTTACTGTATCCCCCTGACCTTGTTATTTACGATGATACACCGAAATTGCATCGGAATTAAAAACAAAAGGCACAATGCCGAGTGAAGTACAAGAAGACTGACTCTTTCTATTGTCTACGTTTTGAACCATTCCGGTGACACTAGTTATAGATTCCGATGCTTCACTTCAGGTTTACTGTATCCCTCAGACCTTCTTATTGACGATGAAACACAGAAATTGCATCGGGATTAAATACAAAAGGCACAATGCCGACTCAAGTACATGAAGACTGGCTCTTTTTACTGTCTATGTTTTGAACCATTCCTGTGACACTTGTTATAGATTCCGATGCCTCACTTCAGGTTTACTGTATCCCTCTGACCTTCTTAGTGACGATGAAACACAGAAATCGCATCGGAAATATATACAAAATGCACAATGCCGACTTAAGTACAAGAAGACTGACTCTTCTTACTGTCTATGTTTTGAACCTTTCCTGTGACACTAGTTATTGATTCCGATGCTTCACTTCAGGTTGACTGTATCCCTTTGACCTTCTTATTGACGATCAAACACAGAAAATTGATCGGAATTAAATACAAAAGGCACAATGGCGACTCAAGTACAAGAAGACTGGCTCTTCTTACTGTCTATGATTTCAACCATTCCTGTGGCACTAGTTATAGATGCCGATGCTTAAATCAGGTTCACTGTATCCCTTGGACCTTCTTATTGACGATGAAACACAGAAATTGCATCGGAATTGAATACAAAAGGCACAATGCCGACTTAAGTACAAGAAGACTGACTCTTCTTACTGTCTATGCTTTGAACCATTCCTATGACGCTAGTTATCGATTCCGATGCTTCACTTCATTATTACTGTATCCCTCTGACCTTCTTATCGACGATCAAACACAGAAAATTGATCGCTAATTAATACAAAAGGCACAATGCCGACTCAAGTACAAGAAAACTAGCTCTTCTTACTGTCTATGATTTGAACCATTCCTGCGACACTAGTTATAGATTCCGATGCTTCACCTCAGGATTACTGTATCCCTCTGAGCTTCTTATTGACGATGAAACGCAGAAATTGCATCGGAATTATATACAAAAGGCACAATGCCGACTTAAGGACAAGAAGACTGACTCTTCTTACTGTCTATGTTTTGTACCATTGCTGTGACACTAGTTATTGATTCCGATGCTTCACTTCAGGTGTACTGTATCCCTCTGAACTTATTATTGACGATGAAACACAGAAATTGCATCTTAATTAAATACAAAAGGCACAATGCCGACTTCAGTACAAGAACACTGACTCATCTTAGTGTCAATGGTTTGAACCATTCCTGTGACACTAGTTATAGATTCCGATGCTTCACTTCAGGTTTACTGTATCCCTCTGACCTTCTTATTGACGATCAAACACAGAACTTTCTTCGGAATTAAATACAAAACGCGAAATGCGCGAATTAAGAACAAAAAAACTGACTCTTCTTACTGCTTATGTTTTGAACCATTCCTGTGACACTAGTTATAGATTTCGATGCTTCACTTCAGGTTTACTGTATCCCTGTGACCTTCTTATTGACGATGAATCACAGAAATTGCATCGGAATTAAATACAAAAGGCACAATGCCGACTTAAATACAAGAAAACTGACTCTTCTTACTGTCTATCTTTTGAACCATTCCTGTGGCACTAGCTATAGAATCCGGTGCTTCACTTCAGGTTTACTGTATCCCCCTGACCTTCTTATTGACGATGAAACACAGAAATTGCATCGGGATTAAATACAACAGGCACAATGCCGACTCAAGTAAAAGAAGACTGTCTCTTCTTACTCTATATGTTTTGAACCATTCCTGCGACACTAGTTATAGTTTCCTATGCTTCACTTTAGGTTTACTGTATCCCTCTGACCATCTTATTGACGATGAAACACAGAAATTGCATTGGAATTTTATACAAAAGGCACAATGCCGACTTAAGTAGAAGAAATCTGACTCTTCTTACTGTCTTTGTTTTGAACCATTCCTGTGACACTAGTTATAGATTCCGATGCTTCACTTCAGGTTTACTGTATCCCTCTGACCTTCTTATTGACGATGAAACACAGAAATTGCATCTTAATTAAATACAAAAGGCGCAATGCCCGACTTAAGTACAAAAAAACTGACTCTTCTTACTGTTTATGTTTTGAACCATTTCTGTGACACTAGTTAGAGATTCCGATGCTTCACTTCAGGTTTACTGTATCCCTGTGACCTTCCTATTGACGATGAATAACAGAAATTGCATCGGAATTAAATACAAAAGGCACAATGCCGAGTGAAGAACAAGAAGACTGACACTTTCTATTGTCTACGATTTGAACCATTCCGGTGACACTAGTTATAGATTCCGATGCTTCACTTCATTATTACTGTATCCCTCTGACCTTCTTATCGACGATCAAACACAGAAAATTGATCGCTATTAAATACAAAAGGCACAATGCCGACTCAAGTACAAGAAAACTAGCTCTTCTTACTGTCTTTGATTTGAACCATTCCCGTGACACTAGTTATAGATTCCGATGCTTCACCTCAGGATTACTGTATCCCTCTGAGCTTCTTATTGCCGATGAAACGCAGAAATTGCATCGGAATTATATACAAAAGGCACAATGCTGACTTAAGGAGAAGAAGACTGACTCTTCTTACTGTCTATGTTTTGAACCATTGCTGTGACACTAGTTATAGATTCCGATGCTTCACTTCAGGTGTACTGTATTCCTCTGAACTTATTATTGACGATGAAACACAGAAATTGCATCTTAATTAAATACAAAAGGCACAATGCCGACTTCAGTACAAGAACACTGACTCTTCTTACTGTCTATGATTTGAACCATTCCCGTGACACTAGTTATAGATTTCGATGCTTCACTTCAGGTTTACTGTATCCCTGTGACCTTCTTATTGACGATGAATCACAGAAATTGCATCGGAATTAAATACAAAAGGCACAATGCCGACTCAAGTACATGAAGACTGGCTCTTTTTACTGTCTATGTTTTGAACCATTCCTGTGATACTAGTTATAAATTCCGATGCCACACTTCAGAATTACTGTATCCCTCTGACCTTCTTATTGACGATGAAACACAGAAATTGCATCGGAATTGAATACAAAAGGCACAATGCTTACTTAAGTACAAGAAGACTGACACTTCTTACTGTCTATGTTTTGAACCATTAATGTGACACTACTTATTGATTACGATGCTTCACTTCTCGTTTACTGTATCCCTCTGAGCTTCGTATTGACGATGAAACGCAGAAATTGCATCGGAATTATATACAAAAGGCACAATGCCGACTTAAATACAAGAAGATTGTCTGTTCTTACTGTCTATGTTTTGAACCATTCCTGTGACACTAGTTATAGATTCCGATGCTTCACTTCAGGGTTACTGTATCCCTTTCACCTTCTTATTGACGATGAAACACAGAAATTGCATCTTAATGAAATACAAAAGGCACAATGCCGACTTAAGTACAAGAAGACTGACTCTTCTTACTGTCTTTGTTTTGAACCATTCCGGTGACACTAGTTATAGATTCCGATGCTTCACTTCAGGCGTACTGTATCGCTCTGATCTTATTATTGACGATGAAACACAGAAATTCAATCTTAATTAAATACAAAATGCACAATGAGCGACTTAATTACAAAAAAACTGACTCTTCTTACTGGTTATGTTTTGAGCCATTCCTGTGACACTAGTTATAGATTCCGATGCTTCACTTCAGGTTTACTGTATCACTCAGACCTTCTTGTTGACGATGAAACATAGAAATTGCATCGGAATTAATTACAAACGGCACAATGCCGACTTAAGTACAAGAAAACTGACTCTTCTTACTGTCTATGTTTTGAACCATTCCTGTGACACTAGTTATAGATTCCGATGCTTCATTTCAGTTTTACTGTATCCCTCTGTCCTTCTTATTGACGATCAAACACAGAAATATCATCGGAATTAAATACACCAGGCACAATGCCGACTCAAGTACAAGAAGACTCGCTCGTCTTATTGCCTATGTTTTAAACCATTCCTGGAACACTACTTATAGATTCCGAAGCTTCACTTCAGGTTTACTGTACCCAGCTGACCATCTTATTGACGATGAAACACAGAAATTGCATCGGCATTTTATACAAAAGGCACAATGCCGACTTAAGTACAAGAAGACTGACTCTTCCCACTGTCTATGTTTTGAACCATTCCTGTGACACTAGTTATAGATTCCGATGCTTCACTTCAGGTTTACTGTATCCCTCTGACCTTCTTATTGACGATCAAACACAGAAATTTCTTCGGAATTAAATACAAAACGCGAAATGCGCGAGTTAAGTACAAAAAAACTGACTCTTCTTACTGCTTATGCTTTGAACCATTCCTGTGACACTAGTTATAGATTCCGATGCTTCACTTCAGATTTACTGTATCCCTGTTACCTTCTTATTGACGATGAATCACAGAAATTGCATCGGAATTAAATACAAAAGGCACAATGCCGACTTAAGTACAAGAAAACTGACTCTTCTTACTGTCTATGTTTTGAACCATTCCTGTGGCACTAGATATAGATTCCGGTGCTTCACTTCAGGTTTACTGTATCCCCCTGACCTTGTTATTTACGATGATACACCGAAATTGCATCGGAATTAAAAACAAAAGGCACAATGCCGAGTGAAGTACAAGAAGACTGACTCTTTCTATTGTCTACGTTTTGAACCATTCCGGTGACACTAGTTATAGATTCCGATGCTTCACTTCAGGTTTACTGTATCCCTCAGACCTTCTTATTGACGATGAAACACAGAAATTGCATCGGGATTAAATACAAAAGGCACAATGCCGACTCAAGTACATGAAGACTGGCTCTTTTTACTGTCTATGTTTTGAACCATTCCTGTGACACTTGTTATAGATTCCGATGCCTCACTTCAGGTTTACTGTATCCCTCTGACCTTCTTAGTGACGATGAAACACAGAAATCGCATCGGAAATATATACAAAATGCACAATGCCGACTTAAGTACAAGAAGACTGACTCTTCTTACTGTCTATGTTTTGAACCTTTCCTGTGACACTAGTTATTGATTCCGATGCTTCACTTCAGGTTGACTGTATCCCTTTGACCTTCTTATTGACGATCAAACACAGAAAATTGATCGGAATTAAATACAAAAGGCACAATGGCGACTCAAGTACAAGAAGACTGGCTCTTCTTACTGTCTATGATTTCAACCATTCCTGTGGCACTAGTTATAGATGCCGATGCTTAAATCAGGTTCACTGTATCCCTTGGACCTTCTTATTGACGATGAAACACAGAAATTGCATCGGAATTGAATACAAAAGGCACAATGCTTACTTAAGTACAAGAAGACTGACTCTTCTTACTGTTTATGTTTTGAACCATTCCTGTGACACTAGTTATACATTCCGTTGCTTCACTCCAGTTTTACTGTATCCATCTGGCCTTCTTATTGACGATGAAACACAGAAACTGCATCGGATTTAAATACAAAAGGCACAATGCCGACTGAAGTACAAGAAGACTGACTTTTTTTACTGTCTATGTTTTGAACCATTCCTGTGACAATAGTTATTGATTCCGATGCTTCACTTCAGGTTTACTGTATCCCTCTGTCCTTCTTATTGACGATCAAACACAGAAATTTCATCGGAATTAAATACAAAAGGCACAATGCCGACTCAAGTACAAGAAGACTGGCTCTTCTTATTGCCTATGTTTTGAACCATTCCTGTGACACTAGTTATAGATTCCGAAGCTTCACTTCAGGTTTACTGTACCCAGCTGACCTTATTGACGATGAAACACAGATATTGCATCGGCATTTTATACAAAAGGCACGATGCCGACTTAAGTACAAGAAGACTGACTCTTCCCACTGTCTATGCTTTGAACCATTCCTGTGACACTAGTTATAAATTCCGATGCTTCGCTTCTGGTTTGCTGTATACCTCTGACCTTCCTATTGACGATGAAACACAGAAATTGCATCTTAATTAAATACAAAAGGCACAATGCCGACTTCAGTACATGAACACTGACTCTTCTTACTGTCTATGGTTTGAACTATTCCTCTGACACTAGTTATAGTTTCCGATGCTTCACCTCAGGATTACTGTATCCCTCTGAGCTTCGTATTGACGATGAAACGCAGAAATTGCATCGGAATTATATACAAAAGGCACAATGCCGACTTAAATACAAGAAGATTGTCTGTTCTTACTGTCTATGTTTTGAACCATTCCTGTGACACTAGTTATAGATTCCGATGCTTCACTTCAGGGTTACTGTATCCCTTTCACCTTCTTATTGACGATGAAACACAGAAATTGCATCTTAATGAAATACAAAAGGCACAATGCCGACTTAAGTACAAGAAGACTGACTCTTCTTACTGTCTTTGTTTTGAACCATTCCTGTGACACTAGTTATAGATTCCGATGCTTCACTTCAGGCGTACTGTATCGCTCTGACCTTATTATTGACGATGAAACACAGAAATTCAATCTTAATTAATTACAAAATGCACAATGAGCGACTTAAGTACAAAAAAACTGACTCTTCTTACTGGTTATGTTTTGAGCCATTCCTGTGACACTAGTTATAGATTCCGATGCTTCACTTCAGGTTTACTGTATCACTCAGACCTTCTTGTTGACGATGAAACATAGAAATTGCATCGGAATTAATTACAAACGGCACAATGCCGACTTAAGTACAAGAAAACTGACTCTTCTTACTGTCTATGTTTTGAACCATTCCTGTGACACTAGTTATAGATTCCGATGCTTCATTTCAGTTTTACTGTATCCCTCTGTCCTTCTTATTGACGATCAAACACAGAAATATCATCGGAATTAAATACACCAGGCACAATGCCGACTCAAGTACAAGAAGACTCGCTCGTCTTATTGCCTATGTTTTAAACCATTCCTGGAACACTACTTATAGATTCCGAAGCTTCACTTCAGGTTTACTGTACCCAGCTGACCATCTTATTGACGATGAAACACAGAAATTGCATCGGCATTTTATACAAAAGGCACAATGCCGACTTAAGTACAAGAAGACTGACTCTTCCTACTGTCTATGTTTTGAACCATTCCTGTGACACTAGTTATAGATTCCGATGCTTAACTTCCGGTTTACTGTATTCCTCTGACCTTCTTATTGACGATGAAACACAGAAATTGCATCTTAATTAAATACAAAAGGCACAATGCCGACTTCAGTACAAGAACACTGACTCTCCTTACTGTCAATGGTTTGAACCGTTCTTGTGACACTAGTTATAGATTCCGATGCTTCACTTCAGGTTTACTGTATCCCTCGGACCTTCTTATTGACGATCAAACACAGAAATTTCTTCGGAATTAAATACAAAACGCGAAATGCGCGAGTTAAGTACAATAAAACTGACTCTTCTTACTGCTTATGCTTTGAACCATTCCTGTGACACTAGTTATAGATTCCGATGCTTCACTTCAGATTTACTGTATCCCTGTTACCTACTTATTGACGATGAATCACAGAAATTGCATCGGAATTAAATACAAAAGGCACAATGCCGACTTAAGTACAAGAAAACTGACTCTTCTTACTGTCTATGTTTTGAACCATTCCTGTGGCACTAGATATAGATTCCGGTGCTTCACTTCAGGTTTACTGTATCCCCCTGACCTTGTTATTTACGATGATACACCGAAATTGCATCGGAATTAAATACAAAAGGCACAATGCCGAGTGAAGTACAAGAAGACTGACTCTTTCTATTGTCTACGTTTTGAACCATTCCGGTGACACTAGTTATAGATTCCGATGCTTCACTTCAGGTTTACTGTATCCCTCAGACCTTCTTATTGACGATGAAACACAGAAATTGCATCGGGATTAAATACAAAAGGCACAATGCCGACTCAAGTACATGAAGACTGGCTCTTTTTACTGTCTATGTTTTGAACCATTCCTGTGACACTTGTTATAGATTCCGATGCCTCACTTCAGGTTTACTGTATCCCTCTGACCTTCTTAGTGACGATGAAACAGAGAAATCGCATCGGAAATATATACAAAATGCACAATGCCGACTTAAGTACAAGAAGACTGACTCTTCTTACTGTCTATGTTTTGAACCTTTCCTGTGACACTAGTTATTGATTCCGATGCTTCACTTCAGGTTGACTGTATCCCTTTGACCTTCTTATTGACGATAAAACACCGAAATTGCATCTTAATTAAATACAAAAGGCACAATGCCGACTTAAGTGCAAGAAAACTGACTCTTCTTACTGTCTATGTTTTGAACCATTCCGATGACACTAGTTATAGATTCCGATGCTTCACTTCATTTTTACTGTATCCCTCTGACCTTCTTATTGACGATCAAACACAGAAAATTGATCGGAATTAAATACAAAAGGCACAATGGCGACTCAAGTACAAGAAGACTGGCTCTTCTTACTGTCTATGACTTCAACCATTCCTGTGGCACTAGTTATAGATGCCGATGCTTAACTTCAGGTTCACTGTATCCCTTGGACCCTCTTATTGACGATGAAACACAGAAATTGCATCGGAATTGAATACAAAAGGCACAATGCTTACTTAAGTACAAGAAGACTGACTCTTCTTACTGTTTATGTTTTGAACCATTCCTGTGACACTAGTTATACATTCCGTTGCTTCACTCCAGTTTTACTGTATCCATCTGGCCTTCTTATTGACGATGAAACACAGAAACTGCATCGGAATTAAATACAAAAGGCACAATGCCGACTGAAGTACAAGAAGACTGACTTTTTTTACTGTCTATGTTTTGAACCATTCCTGTGACAATAGTTATTGATTCCGATGCTTCACTTCAGGTTTACTGTATCCCTCTGTCCTTCTTATTGACGATCAAACACAGAAATTTCATCGGAATTAAATACAAAAGGCACAATGCCGACTCAAGTACAAGAAGACTGGCTCTTCTTATTGCCTATGTTTTGAACCATTCCTGTGACACTAGTTATAGATTCCGAAGCTTCACTTCAGGTTTACTGTACCCAGCTGACCTTATTGACGATGAAACACAGATATTGCATCGGCATTTTATACAAAAGGCACGATGCCGACTTAAGTACAAGAAGACTGACTCTTCCCACTGTCTATGCTTTGAACCATTCCTGTGACACTAGTTATAAATTCCGATGCTTCGCTTCTGGTTTGCTGTATACCTCTGACCTTCTTATTGACGATGAAACACAGAAATTGCATCTTAATTAAATACAAAAGGCACAATGCCGACTTCAGTACATGAACACTGACTCTTCTTACTGTCTATGGTTTGAACTATTCCTCTGACACTAGTTATAGTTTCCGATGCTTCACTTCAGGTTTACTGTATCCCTCTGACCTTCTTATTGACGATCAAACCCAGAAATTTCATCGGAATTAAATAAAAAAGGCACAATGCCGACTCAAGTACAAGATAACTGGCTCTTCTTGCTGTTAATGTTTTGAACCATTTCTGTGACACTAGTTATAGATTCCGATGCTTCACTTCAGATTTACTGTATCCCTCTGACCTTCTTATTGACGAAGAAACACAGATATTGCATCGGAATTAAATACAAAAGGCACTATGCCGACTTAAGTACAAGAAGACTGACCCTTCTTACTGTCTATGTTTTGAACCAATCCTGTGACACTAGTTATAGATTCCGATGCTTCACTTCAGGTTTACTGTATCCCTCTGACCTTCGTATTGCCCATGAAACACAGAAATTGCATCGGAATTAAATACAAAAAGCACATTGCCGACTTAAGTACCAAAAGACTGACTCTTCTTACTGTCTATGTTTGGACCCATTCCAGTGACACTAGTTATAGATTCCGATGCCTCACTTCAGGATTACTGTATCCCTCTGTCCGTCTTATTGACGATGAAACACAGAAATTGCATCGGAGTTAAATACAAAAGGCACAATGCCGACTTAAGTACAACAAGACTGACTCTTCTTACTGTCTTTGTTTTGAACCATTCCTGTGTCACTAGTTATAGATTCCGATGCTTCAGTTCAGATTTACTGTATCCCTCTGACGTTCTTGTTGACGAAGAAACATCGGAATTAAATACAAAAGGCACTATGCCGACTTAAGTACAAGAAGACTGACCCTTCTTACTGTCTATGTTTGAACCAATCCTGTGACACTACTTATTGATTCCGATGCTTCACTTCTGGTTTACTGTATCCCTCTGAGCTTCTTATTGACGATGACACACAGAAATTGCATCTTAATTAATTACAAAAGGCACAATGCCGACTTAAGTACAAGAAGATTGACTCTTCTTACTGTCTTTGTTTTGAACCATTCCTGTGACACTAGTTATAGATTCCGATGCTTCACTTCAGGCGTACTGTATCGCTCTGACCCTATTATTGACGATGAAACACAGAAATTGAATCTTAATTAAATACAAAATGCACAATGAGCGATTTAAGTACAAAAAAACAGACTCTTCTTACTGGTTATGTTTTGAACCATTCCTGTGACACTAGTTATAGATTCCGATGCTTCACTTCAGGTTTACTGTATCCCTGTGACCTTCTTATTGACGATGAATCATAGAAATTGCATCGGAATTTAATACAAAAGGCACAATGCAGACTTAAGTACAAGAAAACTGACTCTTCTTACTGTCTATGTTTTGAACCATTCCTGTGACACTAGTTATAGATTCCGATGCTTCACTTCAGGTTTACTGTATCCCCCTGACCTTCTTATTGACGATGAAGCACAAAAATTGCATCGGAATTAAATACAAAAGGCACAATGCCGACTCAAGTAAAAGAAGACTGTCTCTTCTTACTCTATATGTTTTGAACCATTCCTGCGACACTAGTTATTGTTTCCTATGCTTCACTTCAAGTTTACTGTATCCCTCTGACCATCTTATTGACGATGAAACACTGAAATTGAATCTTCATTAAATACAAAATGCACAATGAGCGACTTAAGTACAAAAAAACTGACTCTTCTTACTGGTTACGTTTTGAACCATTCCTGTGACAATAGTTATAGATTCCGATGCTTCACTTCAGGTTTACTGTATCCCTGTGACCTTCTATTGACGATGAATCACAGAAATTGCATCGGAATTTAATTCAAAAGGCACAATGCAGACTTAAGTACAAGAAAACTGACTCTTCTTACTGTCTATGTTTTGAACCATTCCTGTGACACTAGTTATAGATTCCGCTGCTTCACTTCAGGTTTACTGACCTTCTTATTGACGATGAAGCACAAAAATTGCATCGGAATTAAATACAAAAGGCACAATGCCGAGTGAAGTACAAGAAGACTGACTCTTTCTATTGTCTACGTTTTGAACCATTCCGGTGTCACTAGTTATAGATTCCGATGATTCACTTCAGGTTTGCTGTATCGCTCAGACCTTCTTATTGACGATGAAACACAGAAATTGCATCGGAATGAAATACAACAGGCACAATGCCGACTCAAGTACAAGAAGACATGCTCTTCTTACAGTCTATGATTTCAACCATTCCTGTGGCACTAGTTATAGATGCCGATGCTTAACTTCAGGTTCACAGTATCCCTTGGACCTTCTTATTGCCGATGAAACACAGAAATTGCATCGGAATTGAATACAAAAGGCACAATGCCGACTTAATTACAAGAAGACTGACTCTTCTTACTGTCTATGTTTTGAACCATTCCTGTGACACTAGTTATTGATTCCGATGCTTCACTTCAGGTTTACTGTATCCCTCTGTCCTTCTTATTGACGATCAAACACAGAAATTTCATCGGAATTAAATACAAAAGGCACATTGCCGACTCAAGTACAAGAAGACTGGCTCTTCTTATTGCCTATGTATTGAACCATTCCTGTGACACTAGTTATAGATTCCGAAGCTTCACTTCAGGTTTACTGTACCCAGCTGACCTTATTGACGATGAAACACAGATATTGCATCGGCATTTTATACAAAAGGCACAATGCCGACTTAAGTACAAGAAGACTGACTCTTCCCACTGTCTATGCTTTGAAACATTCCCGTGACACTAGTTATAAATTCCGATGCTTCACATCTGGTTTACTGTATACCTCTGTCCCTCTTATTGACGATGAAACACAGAAATTGCATCTTAATTAAATACGAAAGGAACAATGCCGACTTCAGTACAAGAACACTGACTCTTCTTACTGTCTATGGTTTGAACTATTCCTCTAACACTAGTTATAGTTTCCGATGCTTCACTTCAGGTTTACTGTATCCCTCTGACCTTCTTATTGACGATCAAACACAGAAATTTCATCGGAATTAAACACAAAAGGCACAATGCCAACTCAAGTACAAGAAGACTGGCTCTTCTTGCTGTTAATGTTTTGAACCCTTTCTGTGACACTAGTTATAGATTCCGATGCTTCACTTCAGATTTACTGTATCACTCTGACCCTCTTATTGACGAAGAAACACAGATATTGCATCGGAATTAAATACAAAAGGCACTATGCCGACTTAAGTACAAGAAGACTGACCCTTCTTACTGTCTATGTTTAGAACCAATCCTGTGACACTAGTTATAGATTCCGATGCTTCACTTCAGGTTTACTGTATCCCTCTGACCTTCGTATTGACCATGAAACACAGAAATTGCATCGGAATTAAATACAAAAAGCACAATGCCGACTTAAGTACAAGAAGACTGACTCTTCTTACTGTCTATGTTATGAACCATTCCAGTGACACTAGTTATAGATTCCGATGCCTCACTTCAGATTTACTGTATCCCTCTGACGTTCTTATTGACGATGAAACACAGAAATTGCATCGGAATTAAAAACAAAAGGCACAATGCCGACTTAAGCACAAGAAAACGGACTCTTCTTACTGTCTATGTTTTGAACCATTAATGTGACACTACTTATTGATTCCGATGCTTCACTTCTCGTTTACTGTATCCCTCTGAATTTCTTATTGACGATGACACACAGAAATTGCATCTTAATTAAATACAAAAGGCACAATGCCGACTTAAGTACAAGAAGACTGACTCTTCTTACTGTCTTTGTTTTGAACCATTCCTGTGACACTAGTTATAGATTCCGATGCTTCACTTCAGGCGTGCTGTATCGCTCTGACCTTATTATTGACGATGAAACACAGAAATTGAATCTTAATTAAATATAAAATGCACAATGAGCGACTTAAGTACAAAAAAACTGACTCTTCTTACTGGTTATGTTTTGAACCATTCCTGTGATACTAGTTATAGATTCCGATGCTTCACTTCAGGTTTACTGTATCCCTGTGACCTTCTTATTGACGATGAATCATAGAAAATGCATCGGAATTTAGTACAAAAGGCACAATACAGACTTAAGTACAAGAAAACTGACTCTTCTTACTGTCTATGTTTTGAACCATTCCTGGGACACTAGTTATAGATTACGATGCTTCACTTCAAGTTTACTGTATCCCTATGACCTTCTTATTGACGATGAAGCACAAAAATTGCATCGGAATTAAATACAAAAGGCACAATGCCGAGTGAAGTACAAGAAGGCTGACTCTTTCTATTGTCTACGTTTTGAACCATTCCAGTGTCACTAGTTATAGATTCCGATGCTTCACTTCACATTTACTGTATCCCTCAGACCTTCTAATTGACGATGAAACACAGATATTGCATCGGAATGAAATACAACAGGCACAATGCCGACTCAAGTAAAAGAAGACTGTCTCTTCTTACTCTATATGTTTTGAACCATTCCTGCGACACTAGTTATAGTTTCCTATGCTTCATTTCAGCTTTACTGTATCCCTCTGACCATCTTATTGACGATGAAACACAGATATTGCATCGGAATTTTATACAAAAGGCACAATGCCGACTTAAGTAGAAGAAATCTGACTCTTCTTACTGTCTTTGTTTTGAACCATTCCTGTGACACTAGTTATAGATTCCGATGCTTCACTTCAGGTTTACTGTATCCCTCTGACCTTATTATTGACGATGAAACACTGAAATTGCATCTTAATTAAATACAAAGGCGCAATGCCCGACTTAAGTACAAAAAAACTGACTCTTCTTACTGTTTATGTTTTGAACCATTTCTGTGACACTAGTTAGAGATTCCGATGCTTCACTTCAGGTTTACTGTATCCCTGTGACTATCCTATTGACGATGAATCACAGAAATTGCATCGGAATTAAATACAAAAGGCACAATGCCGACTTAAGTACAAGAAAACTGACTATGCTTACTGTCTATGTTTTGAACCATTCCTGTGACACTAGCTATAGATTCCGATGCTTCACTTCAGGTTTACTGTATCCCCCTGACCTTCTTATTGACGATGAAAAACAGAAACTGCATCGGAATTAAATACAAAAGGCACAATGCCGAGTGAAGAACAAGAAGACTGACACTTTCTATTGTCTACGATTTGAACCATTCCGGTGACACTAGTTATAGATTCCGATGCTTCACTTCAGGTTTACTGTATCACTCAGACCTTCTTGTTGACGATGAAACACAAAAATTGCATCGGAAATAAATACAAAAGTCATAATTCCGACTCAAGTACATGAAGACTGGCTCTTCTTACTGTCTATGTTTTGAACCATTCCTGTGACACTAGTTATAGATTCCGATGCTTCACTTCAGGTTTACTGTATCCCTCTGACCTTCTTATTGACGATGAAACACAGAAATTGCATCTTAATTAAATACAAAAGGCATAATGCCGACTTAAGTACAAGAAGACTGACTCTTCTTACTGTCTATGCTTTGAACCATTCCTATGACACTAGTTATCGATTCCGATGCTTCACTTCATTATTACTGTATCCCTCTGACCTTCTTATCGACGATCAAACACAGAAAATTGATCGCTATTAAATACAAAAGGCACAATGCCGACTCAAGTACAAGAAAACTAGCTCTTCTTACTGTCTATGATTTGAACCATTCCTGTGACACTAGTTATAGATTCCGATGCTTCACCTCAGGATTACTGTATCCCTCTGAGCTTCTTATTGACGATGAAACGCAGAAATTGCATCGGAATTATATACAAAAGGCACAATGCCGACTTAAGGACAAGAAGACTGACTCTTCTTACTGTCTATGTTTTGTACCATTGCTGTGACACTAGTTATTGATTCCGATGCTTCACTTCAGGTGTACTGTATCCCTCTGAACTTATTATTGACGATGAAACACAGAAATTGCATCTTAATTAAATACAAAAGGCACAATGCCGACTTCAGTACAAGAACACTGACTCTTCTTAGTGTCAATGGTTTGAACCATTCCTGTAACACTAGTTATAGATTCCGATGCTTCACTTCAGGTTTACTGTATCCCTCTGACCTTCTTATTGACGATCAAACACAGAAATTTCTTCGGAATTAAATACAAAACGCGAAATGCGCGAATTAAGTACAAAAAAACTGACTCTTCTTACTGCTTATGTTTTGAACCATTCCTGTGACACTAGTTATAGATTTCGATGCTTCACTTCAGGTTTACTGTATCCCTGTGTCCTTCTTATTGACGATGAATCACAGAAATTGCATCGGAATTAAGTACAAAAGGCACAATGCCGACTTAAGTACAAGAAAACTGACTCTTCTTACTGTCTATCTTTTGAACCATTCCTGTGGCACTAGCTATAGAATCCGGTGCTTCACTTCAGGTTTACTGTATCCCCCTGACCTTCTTATTGACGATGAAACACAGAAATTGCATCGGGATTAAATACAACAGGCACAATGCCGACTCAAGTAAAAGAAGACTGTCTCTTCTTACTCTATATGTTTTGAACCATTCCTGCGACACTAGTTATAGTTTCCTATGCTTCACTTCAGGTTTACTGTATCCCTCTGACCATCTTATTGACGATGAAACACAGAAATTGCATTGGAATTTTATACAAAAGGCACAATGCCGACTTAAGTAGAAGAAATCTGACTCTTCTTACTGTCTTTGTTTTGAACCATTCCTGTGACACTAGTTATAGATTCCGATGCTTCACTTCAGGTTTACTGTATCCCTCTGACCTTCTTATTGACGATGAAACACAGAAATTGCATCTTAATTAAATACAAAAGGCGCAATGCCCGACTTAAGTACAAAAAAACTGACTCTTCTTACTGTTTATGTTTTGAACCATTTCTGTGACACTAGTTAGAGATTCCGATGCTTCACTTCAGGTTTACTGTATCCCTGTGGCCTTCCTATTGACGGTGAATCACAGAAATTGCATCGGAATTAAATACAAAAGGCACAATGCCGAGTGAAGAAAAAGAAGACTGACACTTTCTATTGTCTACGATTTGAACCATTCCGGTGACACTAGTTATAGATTCCGATGCTTCACTTCATTATTACTGTATCCCTCTGACCTTCTTATCGACGATCAAACACAGAAAATTGATCGCTATTAAATACAAAAGGCACAATGCCGACTCAAGTACAAGAAAACTAGCTCTTCTTACTGTCTATGATTTGAACCATTCCCGTGACACTAGTTATAGATTCCGATGCTTCACCTCAGGATTACTGTATCCCTCTGAGCTTCTTATTGCCGATGAAACGCAGAAATTGCATCGGAATTATATACAAAAGGCACAATGCTGACTTAAGGAGAAGAAGACTGACTCTTCTTACTGTCTATGTTTTGAACCATTGCTGTGACACTAGTTATAGATTCCGATGCTTCACTTCAGGTGTACTGTATCCCTCTGAACTTATTATTGACGATGAAACACAGAAATTGCATCTTAATTAAATACAAAAGGCACAATGCCGACTTCAGTACAAGAACACTGACTCTTCTTAGTGTCAATGGTTTGAACCATTCCTGTGACACTAGTTATAGATTTCGATGCTTCACTTCAGGTTTACTGTATCCCTCTGACCTTCTTATTGACGATCAAACACAGAAATTTCTTCGGAATTAAATACAAAACGCGAAATGCGCGAATTAAGTACAAAAAAACTGACTCTTCTTACTGCTTATGTTTTGAACCATTCCTGTGACACTAGTTATAGATTTCGATGCTTCACTTCAGGTTTACTGTATCCCTGTGACCTTCGTATTGACGATGAATCACAGAAATTGCATCGGAATTAAATACAAAAGGCACAATGCCGACTCAAGTACATGAAGACTGGCTCTTTTTACTGTCTATGTTTTGAACCATTCCTGTGATACTAGTTATAAATTCCGATGCCACACTTCAGAATTACTGTATCCCTCTGACCTTCTTATTGACGATGAAACACAGAAATTGCATCGGAATTGAATACAAAAGGCACAATGCTTACTTAAGTACAAGAAGACTGACTCTTCTTACTGTCTATGTTTTGAACCATTAATGTGACACTACTTATTGATTACGATGCTTCACTTCTCCTTTACTGTATCCCTCTGAGCTTCGTATTGACGATGAAACGCAGAAATTGCATCGGAATTATATACAAAAGGCACAATGCCGACTTAAATACAAGAAGATTGTCTGTTCTTACTGTCTATGTTTTGAACCATTCCTGTGACACTAGTTATAGATTCCGATGCTTCACTTCAGGGTTACTGTATCCCTTTCACCTTCTTATTGACGATGAAACACAGAAATTGCATCTTAATGAAATACAAAAGGCACAATGCCGACCTAAGTACAAGAAGACTGACTCTTCTTACTGTCTTTGTTTTGAACCATTCCTGTGACACTAGTTATAGATTCCGATGCTTCACTTCAGGCGTACTGTATCGCTCTGACCTTATTATTGACGATGAAACACAGAAATTCAATCTTAATTAAATACAAAATGCACAATGAGCGACTTAAGTACAAAAAAACTGACTCTTCTTACTGGTTATGTTTTGAGCCATTCCTGTGACACTAGTTATAGATTCCGATGCTTCACTTCAGGTTTACTGTATCCCTGTGACCTTCTTATTGACAATGAATCATAGAAATTGCATCGGAATTTAATACAAAAGGCACAATGCAGACTTAAGTACAAGAAAACTGACTCTTCTTACTGTCTATGTTTTGAACCATTCCTGTGACACTAGTTATAGATTCCGATGCTTCACTTCAGGTTTACTGTATCCCCCTGACCTTCTTATTGACGATGAAGCACAAAAATTGCATCGGAATTAAATACAAAAGGCACAATGCCGAGTGAAGTACAAGAGGACTGACTCTTTCTATTGTCTACGTTTTGAACCATTCCGGTGTCACTAGTTATAGATTCCGATGCTTCACTTCAGGTTTACTGTATCCCTCAGACCTTCTTAATGACAATGAAACACAGAAATTGCATCGGAATGAAATACAACAGGCACAATGCCGACTCAAGTACAAGAAGACTGACTCTTCTTACTGTCTATGCTTTGAACCATTCCTGTGGCACTAGTTATAGATGCCGATGCTTAACTTCAGGTTCACTGTATCCCTTGGACCTTCTTATTGACGATGAAACACAGAAATTGCATCGGAATTGAATACAAAAGGCACAATGCTTACTTAAGTACAAGAAGACTGACTCTTCTTACTGTCTATGATTTGAACCATTCCTGTGACGTTAGTTATACATTCCGATGCTTCACACCAGTCTTACTGTATCCCTCTGGCCTTCTTACTGACGATGAAACACAGAAACTGCATCGGAATTAAATAGAAAAGGCACAATGCCGACTTAAGTACAAGAGGACTGACTCTTCTTACTGTCTATGTTTTGAACCATTCCTGTGACACTAGTTATTGATTCCGATGCTTCACTTCAGGTTTACTGTATCCCTCTGTCCTTCTTATTGACGATCAAACACAGAAATTTCATCGGAATTAAATACAAAAGGCACAATGCCGACTCAAGTACAAGAAGACTGGCTCTTCTTATTGCCTATGTTTTGAACCATTCCTGTAACACTAGTTATAGATTCCGAAGCTTCACTTCAGGTTTACTGTACCCAGCTGACCTTATTGACGATGAAACACAGATATTGCATCGGCATTTTATACAAAAGGCACAATGCCGACTTAAGTACAAGAAGACTCACTCTTATCACTGTCTGTGCTTTGAAACATTCCTGTGACACTAGTTATAAATTCCGATGCTTCACTTATGGTTTACTGTATACCTCTGACCTTCTTATTGACGATGAAACACAGAAATTGCATCTTAATTAAATACAAAAGACACAATGCCGACTTCAATACAAGAACACTGACTCTTCTTACTGTCTATGGTTTGAACTATTCCTCTGACACTAGTTATAGTTTCCGATGCTTCACTTCAGGTTTACTGTATCCCTCTGACCTTCTTATTGACGATCAAACACAGAAATTTCATCGGAATTAAATACAAAAGGCACAATGCCGACTCAAGTACAAGAAGACTGGCTCTTCTTGCTGTTAATGTTTTGAACCATTTCTGTGACACTAGTTATTGATTCCGATGCTTCACTTCAGATTTACTTTATCCCTCTGACCTTCTTATTGACGAAGAAACACAGATATTGCATCGGAATTAAATACAAAAGGCACTATGCCGTCTTTAGTACAAAAAGACTGACTCTTCTTACTGTCTATGTTTTTAACCATTCCAGTGACACTAGTTATAGATTCCGATGCCTCACTTCGGGATTACTGTATCCCTCTGACCGTCTTATTGACGATGAAACACAGAAATTGCATCGGAATTAAATACAAAAGGCACAATGCCGACTTAAGCACAAGAAAACTGACTCTTCTTACTGTCTATGTTTTGAACCATTAATGTGACACTACTTATTGATTCCGATGCTTCTCTTCTCGTTTACTGTATCCCTCTGAGCTTCTTATTGACGATGACACACAGAAATTGCAACTTAAATAAATACAAATGGCACAATGCCGACTTAAGTACAAGAAGACTGACTCTTCTTACTGTCTATGTTTTGAACCATTCCTGTGACACTAGTTATAGATTACGATGCTTCACTTCAGGTTTACTGTATCCCCCTGACCTTCTTATTGACGATGAAGCACAAAAATTGCATCGGAATTAAATACAAAAGGCACAATGCCGAGTGAAGTACAAGAAGACTGACTCTTTCTATTGTCTACGTTTTGAACCATTCCGGTGTCACTAGTTATAGATTCCGATGCTTCACTTCAGGTTTACTGTATCCCTTAGACCTTCTTATTGACGATGAACCACAGAAATTGCATCGGAATGAAATACAACAGGCACAATGCCGACTCAAGTAAAAGAAGACTGTCTCTTCTTACTCTATATGTTTGAACCATTCCTGCGACACTAGTTATAGATTCCTATGCTTCACTTCAGGTTTACTGTATCCCTCTGATCATCTTATTGACGATGAAACGCAGAAATTGCATCGGAATTTTATACAAATGGCACAATGCCGACTTAAGTAGAAGAAATCTGACTCTTCTTACTAACTTTGTTTTGAACCATTCCTGTGACACTAGTTATAGATTTCGATGCTTCACTTCAGGTTTACTGTATCCCTCTGACCTTATTATTGACGATGAAACACAGAAATTGCATCTTAATTAAATACAAAAGGCGCAATGCGCGACGTAAGTACAAAAAAACTGACTCTTCTTACTGTTTATGTTTTGAACCATTTCTGTGACACTAGTTAGAGATTCCGATGCTTCACTTCAGGTTTAATGGATCCCTGTGACCTTCCTATTGACGATGAATCACAGAAATTGCATCGGAATTAAATACAAAAGTCACAATGCCGACTTAAGTACAAGAAAGCTGACTCTTCTTACTGTCTATGTTTTGAACCATTCCTGTGACTCTAGCTATAGATTCCGATGCTTCACTTCAGGTTTACTGTATCTCCCTGACCTTCTTATTGACGATGAAAAACAGAAATTGCATCGGAATTAAATACAAAAGGCACAATGCCGAGTGAAGTACAAGAAGACTGACACTTTCTATTGTCTACGATTTGAACCATTCCGGTGACACTAGTTACAGATTCCGATGCTTCACTTCAGGTTTACTGTATCACTCAGACCTTCTTGTTGACGATGAAACACAAAAATTGCATCGGAATTAAATACAAAAGGCATAATTCCGACTCAAGTACATGAATACTGGCTCTTCTTACTGTCTATGTTTTGAACCATTCCTGTGACACTAGTTATAGATTCCGATGCATCACTTCAGGTTTACTGTATCCCTCTGATATTCTTATTGACGACGAAACACAGTAATTGCATCGGAATTATATACAAAAGGCACAATGCCGACTTAAGTACAAGAAGTCAGACTCTTCTTACTGTCTATGCTTTGAACCTTTCCTATGACACAAGTTACTGATTCCGATGCTTCACTTCAGGTTGACTGTATCCCTCTGACCTTCTTACTGACGATGAAACACAGAAATTACATCTTAATTGAATACAAAAGGCATAATGCCGACTTAAGTACAAGAAGACTGACTATTCTTACTGTCTATGCTTTGAACCATTCCTATGACACTAGTTATCGATTCCGATGCTTCACTTCATTATTACTGTATCCCTCTGACCTTCTTATTGACGATGAAACGCAGAAATTGCATCGGAATTATATACAAAAGGCACAATGCCGACTTAAGGACAAGAAGACTGACCTATGTTTTGAACCAATGCTGTGACACTAGTTATAGATTCCGATGCTTCAATCCAGGTGTACTGTATCCCTCTGAACTTATTATTGACGATGAAACACAGAAATTGCATCTTAATTAAATACAAAAAGCACAACGCGCGACTTAAGTACAAAAAAACTGACTCTTCTTACTGTTTATGTTCTGAACCATTCCTGTGACACTAGTTATAGATTCCGATGCTTCACTTCAGGTTTACTGTATCCCTGTGACCTTCTTATTGACGATGAATCACAGAAATCGTATCGGAATTAAATACAAAAGGCACAATGCCGATTTAAGTACAAGAAAACTGACTCTTCTCACTGTCTATGTTTTGAACCATTCCTGTGACACTAGTTATAGATTCCGATGCTTTACTTAAGGTATACTGTATCCAGCTGACCGTCTAATTGACGATGAAACCCAGAGATTGCATCGGAATTATATACAAAAGGCACAATTACGACTCAGGTACAAGAAGTCTGGCTCCTCTTACTGTCTATGTTTTGAACCTTTTCTGTGAGACCGGTTATAGATTCCGATGCTGCACTTCAGGTTTACTGTCTCCCTTGGACTTTCTTATTGACGACAAAACACAGAAATTCCATCGGAATTAAATACAAAAGGCATAATTCCGACTTAAGTACAAGAAAACAGACTCTTCTTAATATGTATGTTTTGAACCATTCCTGTGACACTAGTTATGGATTCTGATGCTTCACTTCAAGTTTACTGTATCCAGCTGACCTTCTTATTGACGATGAAACACAGAAATTGCATCGGAATTAAATACAAATGGCACAATGCCGACTTAAGTACAAGAAGACTGACTCTTCGTACTGCCTATGTTTTAACAATTCCTGTGACACTAGTTATAGATTCCGATGCTTCACTTCAGATTTACTGTATCCCCCTGACCGTCGTATTGACGATTAACACAGAAACTGCATCGGGATTAAATACAAAAGGCACATTGCCGACTTAAGTACAAGAAGACTGGCTCTTCTTCCTGTCTATGCTTTGAACCATTCCTGTGACACTAGTTATAGATTCTGATGCTTCACTCCAGGTTTACTGTATCCCTTGGACCTTCTTATTTACGATGAAACACAGAAATAGCATCGGAGTTAAAAACAAAAGGTACAATGCCGACTTAAGTACAAGATGACTGACTCTTCTTACTGACTATGATTTGAACCATTCCTGTGACACTAGTTATAGATTCCGATGCTTCACTTCAGGTTTACTGTATCCCTTGGACCTTCTTATTGACGATGAAACACAGAAATTGTATCGGAATCAAATACAAGAGGCACAATGCCGACTTATGTACAAGAAGACTGACTCTTCCTACTGTCTATGTTTTCAACCATTCCTGTGACACTAGTTATAGATTCCGATGCATCACTCCAGGTTTACTGTATCCCTTGGACCATCTTATTGACGATTAAACACAGACATTGCATCGGAATTAAATATAAAAGGCACAATGCCGACTTAAGTACAAGAAGACTGACTCTTCCTACTGTCTATGTTTTGAACCATTCCTGTTACACTAGTTATAGATTCCGATGCTTCACTCCAGGTTTACTGTATCCCTTGGACCTTCTTATTGACGATGAAACACTGAAATTGCATCGGAATTAAATACAAAAGGCGCAATGCCGACTTATGTACAAGAAGACTGACTCTTCTTACTGACTATGTTTGGAACCATTCCTGTGACACTAGTTATAGATTCCGACGCTTCACTTCAGGTTTACTGTATCCCGTGGACCTTCTTATTGACGATGAATTACAGAAATTGCATCGGAATTAAATACAAAAAGCCCAATGCCGACTTAAGTACAAGAAGATTGACTCTTCTTACTGTCTATGTTTGAACCATTCCTGTGACACATAGTTATAGATTCCGATGCTTCACATCAGGTTTACTGTATCCCTCAGACCTTCATATTGACGATGAAACACAGAAGTTGCATCGGAATAAAATACAAACGGCACAATGCAGACTTAAGTACAAGAAGACTGACTCTTCCTACTGCCTATGTTTTGAACCATTCCTGTGACACTAGTTATAGATTCCGATGCTTCACTCCCGGTTTACTGTATCCCTTAGACCTTCTTATTGACGATGAAACACAGAAATTGCATCGGAATTAAAAACAAAACGCACAATGCCAACTTAAGTACAAGAAGACTGACTCTTCTTACTGACATTGTTTTTAACCATTCCTGTGACACTAGTTATAGATTCCGATGCTTCACTCCAGGTTTACTGTATCCCTTGGCCCTCCTTATTGAAGATGAAACACCGAAATTGCATCGGAATTAAATACAGAAGGCACATTGCCGACTTAAGTACAAGAAGACTGACTCTTCTTACTGTCTATGCTTTGAACCATTCCTGTGACACTACTTATAGATTCCGATGCTTCAATCCATGTTAACTGTATCCCTTGGAAATTCTTATTGACGATGAAACACAGAAAGTGCATCGGAATTAAATACACAAAGCACAATGCCGACTTAAGATCAAGAAGACGGGCTCTTCTTACCGTCTATGTTTTGTACCTTTCCTGTGAGACCAGTTTTAGATTACGATGCTTCACTTCAGGTTTACTGTATCCATTGGGCCTTCTTATTGACGATGAAACACAGAAATTGCATCGGAATTAAATACAAAGGGCACAATGCCGCCAAAGTATAAGAAGACTGACTCTTCTTACTGACTATGTTTTGAACCATTCATGTGACACTAGTTATAGATTCCAATGCTTCACTCCAGGTTTACTGTATCCCTTGGACCTTCTCATTGACGATTAAATACAGAAATTGCATCAGAATTAAATACTAAAGGCACAATGCCGACTTAAGTACAAGAAGACTTACTCTTCTTACTGACTATGATTTGAACCATTCCTGTGACACTAGTTATAGATTCCGATGCTTCACTTCAGGTTTACAGTATCCCTTGGACCTTCTAATTGACGATGAAACACAGAAATTGCATCGGAATTAAATACAAAAGGGACAATGCCGACTTAAGATCAAGAAGACGGGCTCTTCTTACCGTCTATGTTATGTACCTTTCCTGTGACACTAGTTATGGATTCCCATGCTTCACTCCAGGTTTACTGTATCCCTTGGACCTTCTTATTGACGATGAAACACAGAAATTGCATCGGAATTAAATAGAAAAAGCACAATGCCGACTTAAGTACAAGAAGACTGACACTTCCTACTGTCTATGTTTTGAACCATTCCTGTGACACTGGTTATAGATTCCGATGCTTCACTACAAGTTTACTGTGTCCCTCTGACCTTCTTATTGACGATGAAACACAGAAATTGCATCGGAATTACATACAAAAGGCACAATGCCGACTTAAGTTCAAGAAGACTGACTCTTCTTACTGTCTATGTTTGAACCATTCCTGTGGCACTAGTAATAGATTCCGATGCATCACTTCAGGTTTACTGTATACCTCTGACATTCGTATTGACGATGAAACACAGAAATTGCATCGGAATTAAATACAAAAGACACAATGCCGAATTAAGTACAAGAAGGCTGACTCTTCCTACTGTCCATGTTTTGAACCATTCCTGTGACACTAGTTATAGATTCCGATGCTTCACTTCAGGTTTACTGTATCCCTTGGACCTTCTTATTGAAGATGAAAGACATAAAAAGCATCGGAATTAAATACAAAAGACACAATGCCGACTTGAGTGCAAGAAGACTGACTCTTATTACTGACTATGTTTTGAACCATTCCTGTGACACTAGTTATAGATTCCGATGCTACACTCCAGGTTTACTGTATTTCTTGAACCTCCTTATTGACTATCAAACACAGAAATTGCATCGGAATTAAATACAAAAAGCACACTGCCACTTTAAGTACAAGAAGACAGACTCATCTTACTGTCTATGTTTTGAACCAATCCTGTGACACTAGTTATAGATTCCGATGCTTCACTCCAGGTTTACTGTATCCCTTGGACCTTCTTATTGACGATAAAACACAGAAATTGCATCGGAATTAAATAGAAAAGGCATAATGCCGACTTAAGTACAAGAAGACTGATCCATCTTACTGACAATGTTTTGAACCATTCCTGTGACACAAGTTATAGATTCCGATCCGTCACTTCAGGTTTACTGTATCCCTCGGAACTTCTTATTGACGATGAAACACAGAAATTGCATTTGAATGAAATACAAAAGGCACTATTCCGACTTAAGTACAAGATGACTGACTCTTCTTACTGTCTTTGTTATGAACCATACCTGTGACACTAGTTATACATTCCGATGTTTCACTCCAGGTTTACTGTATCCCTTGGACCTTCTTATTGACGATGAAACACAGAAATTGTATCGAAACAAAATACATAAGGCACAATGCCGACTTAAGTACAAGAAGACTGACTCACCTTACTGACTATGATTTGAACCATTCCTGTGACACTAGTTACAGATTCAGATGCTTCACTTCAGGTTTACTGCATCCCTTGGACTAACATAATGACGATGAAACACAGAAATTGCATCGGAATTAAATAGAAAAGGCACAATGCCGACTTAGGTACAAGAAGACTGACTCTTCCTACTGTCTATGATTTGAACCATTCCTATGACACTAGTTCTAGATTCCGATGCTTCACTTCAGCTTTACTGTGTCCCTCTGACCTTCTTATTGACGATGAAACACAGAAATTGCATCGGAATTAAATACAAAAGGCACAATGCCGACTTAAGTACAAGAAGACTGACTCTTCGCATTGTCTATGTTTTGAACCATTCCTGTGACACTAGTTATTGATTCCGATGCTTCGCTACAGGTTTACTGTATCCCTCTGACCTTCTTATTGACGATGAAAGACAGAAATTGCATCGGAATTAAATACAAAAGACACAATGCCGAGTTAAGTATAAGATGACTGACTCTTCCTACTGTCTATGATTTGATCCATTCCTGTGACACTAGTTATAGATTCCGATGCTTCACTCCAGGTTTACTGTACCCTTGGACCTTCTTATTGACGATGAAAAACAGAAATTGCATCGGAATTAAATAGAAAAAGCACAATGCCGACTTAAGTACAAGAAGACTGACTCTTCGCATTGTCTATGTTTTGAACCATTCCTGTGACACTAGTTATAGATTCCGATACTTCGCTACAGGTTTACTGTGTCCCTCTGACCTTCTTATTGACGATGAAACACAGAGATTGCATCGGAATTAAATAAAAAGTCACAATGCCAACTTAAGTACAAGAAGACTGACTGTTCTTACTGACTATGATTTGAACCATACCTGTGACAGTAGTTATAGATTCCGGTGCTTCACTTCAGGTTTATTGTATCCCTTGGACCTTCTTATTGAAGATGAAAGACATAATTAGCACCGGAATTAAATACAAAATGCACTATTCCGACTTAAGTACAAGATGACTGACTCTTCTTACTGTCTTTGTTTTGAACCATTCCCGTGACACTAGTTATAGATTCCGATGTTTCACTCCAGGTTTCCTGTATCCCTTGAACCTTCTAATTGACGATGAAACACAGAAATTGCATCGGAATTAAATACAAAAGGGAGAATGCCGACTTAAGTTCAAGAAGACAGACTCTTCTTACTGTCTATGTTTGAACCATTCCTGTGGCACTAGTTATAGTTTCCGATGCTTCCCTTCAGGTTTACTGTATCCCTCTGACCTTCATATTGACGATGAAACACAGAAATTGCATCGGAATTAAATAAAAAAGACACAATGCCGAATTAAGTATAAGAAGACTGACTCTTCCTACTGTCTATGATTTGAACCATTCCTGTGACACTAGTTATAGATTCCGATGCTTCACTCCAGGTTTACGGTATCCCTTGGACCTTCTAATTGACGATGAAACACAGAAATTGCATCGGAATAATAGAAAAAGCACAATGCCGACTTAAGTACAAGAAGACTGACGCTTCCTACTGTCTATGTTTTGAACCATTCCTGTTACACTAGTTATATATTCCGATGCTTCACTACAGGTTTACTGTATCCTTCTGACCTTCTTATTGACGATGAAACACAGAGATATCATCGGAATTAAATAAAAAGGCAGAATGCCGACTTAAGTACAACAAGACTGACCCTTCCTACTGTCTATGTTTGAACCATTCCTGTGACACTAATTACAGATTCCGATGCTTCACTTCAGGTTTACTGTATCCCTTGGACCTTCTTACTGACGATAAAACACAGAAATTGCATCGGAATTAAATAGAAAAGGCAAATGCCGACTTAAGTACAAGAAGACTGACCCTTCTTACTGACTATGATTTGAACCATTCCTGTGACACTAGTTATAGATTCCGATGCTTCACTTCAGGTTTACTGTATCCCTTGGACCTTCTTGTTGACGATGAAACATTGAAATTGCATCGGAATTAAATACAAAATGCACGATACCGACTTAAGTACCAGAGGACTGACTCTTCTTACTGACTATGCTTTGATTAATTCCTGTGACACTAGTTATAGATTCCAATGCTTCACTCCAGGTTTACTGTATCCATTGGACCAACCTATTGACGATGAAACACAGAAATTGCAACGAAATTAAGTACAAAAGCACAATGCCGACTTAAGTACAAGAAGACTGACTCTTCTTACTGACTATTTTTTGAACCATTCCTGTGACACTAGTTAAGGATTCCGATGCTTCACTCCCTGTTTACTGTATCCCTTGGACTTTCTTATTGACTATGAAACACAGAAATTGCATCGGAATTAAATACAAATAACACAATGCCGACTTAAGTACAAGAAGACTGACTCTTCTTACTGACTATGTTTTGAACCATTCCTGTGACACTAGTTATAGATTCCGATGCTTCACTTCAGGTTTACTGTATCCCTTGGACTTTTTAATTGACGATGAAGCACAGAAATTGTATCGGAATTAAATAGAAAAGGCACAATGCCGACTTAAGTACAAGAAGACAGACTCTTCCTACTGCCTATGTTTTGAACCATCCCTGTGACACTAGTTATAGATTCCGATGCTTCACTCCAGGTTTACTGTATCCCTCTGACCTTCTTATTGACGATGAAACACAGAAATTGCATCGGAATTAATTAAAAAGGCACAATGCCGCCTTAAGTACAACAAGACTGACTCTTCCTACTGTCTATGTTGTGAACCATTCCTGTGACACTAGTTATAGATTCCGATGCTTCACTTCAAGTTTACTGTATCCCTTGGACCTCAGTATTGACGATGAAACACAGAAATTGCATCGGAATTAAATACAAAAGACACAATGCCGACTTAAGTCCAAGAAGACTGACTGTTCTTACTGACTATGTTTTGAACCATTCCTGTGACACTAGTTATAGATTCGGGTGCTTCACTTCAGGTTTACTGTATCCCTTGGACCTCCTTATTGACGATGAAACACAGAAATTGTATTGGAATTAAATACAAATGGCACAATGCCGACTTAAGTACAAGAATACTGACCCTTCTTACTGACTATGTTTTGAACCATTATTGTGACACTAGTTATAGATTCCGATGCTTCGCTTCAGATATACTGTATCCCTCTGACGTTCTTATTGACGATGAAACACAGAAATTGCGTCGGAATTAAATACAAAGGTACAATGCCGAATTAAGTACAAGAAGACTGACTCCTCTTACTGTCCATGTCTTGAACCAATCCTGTAACAGTAGTAATTGATTCCGATGCTTCACTCTAGGTTTACTGTATCCCTTGGACCTTCTTATTGACGAGGAAACACAGAAATTGCATCGGAATTAAATACAAAAGTCACAATGCCGACTTAAGTACACGAAGACTTACTCTTCCTTCTGACTATGTTTTGAACCTTTCCTGTGACACTAGTTACAGATTCCCATGCTTCACTTCAGGTTTACTGTATCCCTTGGACGTTCTTATTGACGATGAAACACAGAAATTGCATCGGAATTAAATACAAAAGGCACAATGCCGAATTAAGTAAAAGAAGACTGACTCTTCCTACTGTCTACGTTTTGAACCATTCCAGTGACACAAGTTATAGATTCCGATGCTTCACTCCAGGTTTACTGTATCCCTTGAACCTTCTTATTGACGATGAAACACAGAAATTGCATCGGAATTAAATAGAAAAAGCACAATGATGACTTAAGTACAAGAAGACTGACCCTTCTTACTGTCTATGCTTTGAACCATTCCTGTGACACTAGTTATAGATTCTGATGCTTCACTTCAGGTTTACTGTATCCCTTGGACCTTCTTGTTGACGATGAAACATTGAATTTGCATCGCAGTTAAATACAAAAGGCACAATGCCGGCTTAAGTGCAACAAAAATGACTCTTCCTACTGTCTATGTTGTGAACCATTCCTGTGACACTAGTTATAGATTCCAGTGCTTCACTTGAGGTTTACTGTATCCCTCAGACCTTCTTGTTGACGATGAAACACAGAAATTGCAACGGAATTAAATACAAAATGCACTATGCCGACTTAAGTACAAGAATACTGACTCTTATTACTGTCTATGTTTTGAACCATCCCTGTGACACTTGTTATAGACTCCGATGCTTCACTCCAGGTTTACTGTGTCCCTTGGACCTTCTCAGTGATGATGAAACACAGAAATTGCATAGGAATTAAATACAAAAGGCACAATGCCGACTTTAGTACAAGAAGACTGACTCTTCTAACTGACTATGTTTTGAACCATTCCTGATACACTAGTTACAGATTCCGATGCTTCACTCCAGGTTTACTGTCTCCCACTTACCTTCTTATTGACGATGGAAATACAGAAATTGCATCGGATCTAAATACAAAAGTCACAATGCCGACTAAAGTACAAGAAGACTGACTCTTCTTTCTATCTATGATTTGAACCTTTCCTGTGAAACTAGCTATAGATTCCCATGCTTCACTTCAGTTTACTGGATCCCTTGGACCTTCTTATTGACGATGAAACACAGAAATTGCATCGGAATTATATACAAAAGGCACAATGCAGACTTAAGTACTAGAAGACTGACCCTTCTTACTGACTATGTTTTGAACCATTCCTGTGACACTATTTATAGATTCCGATGCTTCACATTAGGTTTACTGTATCCCTCTGACCTTCTTATTGACGATGAAACACAGAAACTGCATCGGAATTAAATACAAAAGGCACAATGCCGACATAAGTACAAGAAGACTGACTCTTCTTACTGTCTATGTTTTAAACCATTCCTGTGACACTAGTTATAGATTCCGATGCTTCACTCCAGGTTTACTGTATCCCTTGTACCTTCTTACTGACGATAAAACACAGAAATTGCATCGGAATTAAATAGAAAAGGCACAATGCCGGCTTAAGTACAACAAAAATGACTCTTCCTACTGTCTATGTTGTGAACCATTCCTGTGACACTAGTTATGGATTCCGATGCTTCACTCCAGGTTTACTGTATCCCTTGGACCTTCTTATTGACGATGAAACACAGAAATTGCATCGGAATTACATACAAAAGGCACAATGCCGACTTAAGTACAAGAAGTTTGACTCTTCTTACTGACTATGTTTTGAAGCATTCCTGTGACACTAGTTATAGATTCCGATGCTTCACTTGAGGTTTACTGTATCCCTCTGACCTTCTTGTTGACGATGAAACACAGAAATTGCAACGGAATTAAATACAAAATGCACAATGCCGACTTAAGTACAAGAATACTGACTCTTCTTACTGTCTATGCTTTGAACCATCCCTGTCACACTTGTTATAGACTCCGATGCTTCACTCCAGGTTTACTGTGTCCCTTGGACCTTCTCATTGACGATGAAACACAGAAATTGCATTGGAATTAAATACAAAAGGCACAATGCCGACTTTAGTACAAGAAGACTGACTCTTCTAACTGACTATGTTTTGAACCATTCCTGTGACACTAGTTATAGATTCCGATGCTTCGCTTCAGATTTACTGTATCCCTCTGACGTTCTTATTGACGATGATACACAGAAATTGCGACGGACTTAAATACAAAAGGCACAATGCCGAATTAAGTACAAGAAGACTGACTCTTCTTACTGTCTATGTTTTAAACCATTCCTGTGACACTAGTTATAGATTCCGATGCTTCACTCCAGGTTTACTGTATCCCTTGTACCTTCTTACTGACGATAAAACACAGAAATTGCATCGGAATTAAATAGAAAAGGCACAATGCCGACTTAAGTACAAGAAGACTGACCCTTCTTACTGACTATGTTTTGAACCATTCCTGTGACATTATTTATAGATTCCGATGCTTCACTTCAGGTTTACTGTATCCCTTGGACTTTCTTATTGACGATGAAGCACAGAAGTTGCATCGGAGTTAAATAGAAAAGGCAAAATGCCGACTTAAGTACAAGAAGTTTGACTCTTCTTACTGACTATGTTTTGAACCATTCCTGTGACACTAGTTATAGATTCCGATGCCTCACTTGAGGTTTACTGTATCCCTCTGACCTTCTTGTTGACGATGAAACATAGAAATTGCAACGGAATTAAATAGAAAAGGCACAATGAAGACATAAGTACAGGAATACTGACTCTTCTTACTGTCTATGTTTTGAACCATCCCTGTGACACTTGTAATAGACTCCGATGCTTCACTCCAGGTTTACTGTATCCCTTGGACCTTCTCATTGACGATGAAACACAGAAATTGCATAGGAATTGAATACAAAAGGCACAATGCCGACTTGAGTACAGGAAGACTGACTCTTCTAACTGACTATGTTTTGAACCATTTCTGTGTCACTAGTTACAGATTCCGATGCTTCGCTTCAGATTTACTGCATCCCTCTGACGCTCTTATTGACGATGAAACACAGAAATTGCGTCGGAATTAAATACAAAAGGCAAAATGCCGAATGAAGTACAAGAAGACTGACTCTTCTTACTGTCTATGTCTTGAACCAATCCTGTAACAGTACTAATAGATTCCGATGATTCACTCTAGGTTTACTGTATCCCTTGGACCTTCGTATTGACGATGAAACACAGAAATTGCATTGGAATTAAATACAAAAGGCACAATGCCGACTTAGGTTCAAGAAGACTGACTCATCTTACTGTCTATGTGTTGAACGATTCCTGTGACACTAGTTACAGACTCCGATGCTTCACCACAGGTTTACTGTATCCCTCTGACCTTCTTATTGACGATGGGACACAGAAATTGCATCTGATTTAAACACAAAAGTCACAATGCCGACTAAAGTACAGGAAGACTGACTCTTCTTTCTGACTATGCTTTGAACCTTTCCTGTGACACTAGTTATAGATTCCCATGCTTCACTTCAGGTTTACTGGATCCCTTGGACCTTCTTATTGACGATGAAACACAGAAATTGCATCGGAATTATATACAAAAGGCACAATGCCGACTTAAGTACAAGAAGACTGACTCTTCCTAGTGTCTATGTTTTAAACCATTCCTGTGACACTAGTTATAGATTCCGATGCTTCACATTAGGTTTACTGTATCCCTCTGACCTTCTTATTGACGATGAAACACAGATATTGCATCGGAATTTAATACAAAAGTCGCAGTGCCGACTTAAGTACAAGAAGTCTGACTCTTCTCTCTGACTATGTTTTGAACCTTTCCTATGACACTAGTTATAGATTCCCATGCTTCACTTCATGTTTACTGTATCCCTTGGACCTTCTTATTGACGATGAAACACAGAAATTGCATCGGAAATAAATACAAAAGGCACAATGCCGACTTTAGTACAAGAAGACTGACTCTTCTAACTGACTATGTTTTGAACCATTCCTGATGCACTAGTTACAGATTCCGATGCTTCACTCCAGGTTTACTGTCTCCCACTTACCTTCTTATTGACGATGGAAATACAGAAATTGCATCGGATCTAAATACAAAAGTCACAATGCCGACTAAAGTACAAGAAGACTGACTCTTCTTTCTATCTATGATTTGAACCTTTCCTGTGAAACTAGCTATAGATTCCCATGCTTCACTTCAGTTTATTGGATCCCTTGGACCTTCTTATTGACGATGAAACACAGAAATTGCATCGGAATTATATACAAAAGGCACAATGCAGACTTAAGTACAAGAAGACTGACCCTTCTTACTGACTATGTTTTGAACCATTCCTGTGACACTATTTATAGATTCCGATGCTTCACATTAGGTTTACTGTATCCCTCTGACCTTCTTATTGACGATGAAACACAAAAACTGCATCGGAATTAAATACAAAAGGCACAATGCCGACATAAGTACAAGAAGACTGACTCTTCTTACTGTCTATGTTTTAAACCATTCCTGTGACACTAGTTATAGATTCCGATGCTTCACTCCAGGTTTACTGTATCCCTTGTACCTTCTTACTGACGATAAAACACAGAAATTGCATCGGAATTAAATAGAAAAGGCACAATGCCGACTTAAGTACAAGAAGACTGACCCTTCTTACTGAATATGTTTTGAACCATTCCTGTGACATTATTTATAGATTCGGATGCTTCACTTCAGGTTTACTGTATCCCTTGGACTTTCTTATTGACGATGAAGCACAGAAATTGCATCGGAATTAAATAGAAAAGGCAAAATGCCGACTTAAGTACAAGAAGTTTGACTCTTCTTACTGACTATGTTTTGAACCATTCCTGTGACACTAGTTATAGATTCCGATGCCTCACTTGAGGTTTACTGTATCCCTCTGACCTTCTTGTTGACGATGAAACATAGAAATTGCAACGGAATTAAATACAAAAGGCACAATGAAGACATAAGTACAAGAATACTGACTCTTCTTACTGTCTATGTTTTGAACCATCCCTGTGACACTTGTTATAGACTCCGATGCTTCACTCCAGGTTTACTGTATCCCTTGGACCTTCTCATTGACGATGAAACACAGAAATTGCATAGGAATTGAATACAAAAGGCACAATGCCGACTTGAGTACAAGAAGACTGACTCTTCTAACTGACTATGTTTTGAACCATTTCTGTGACACTAGTTACAGATTCCGATGCTTCGCTTCAGATTTACTGCATCCCTCTGACGCTCTTATTGACGATGAAACACAGAAATTGCGTCGGAATTAAATACAAAAGGCACAATGCCGAATGAAGTACAAGAAGACTGACTCTTCTTACTGTCTATGTCTTGAACCAATCCTGTAACAGTACTAATAGATTCCGATGATTCACTCTAGGTTTACTGTATCCCTTGGACCTTTGTATTGACGATGAAACACAGAAATTGCATTGGAATTAAATACAAAAGGCACAATGCCGACTTAGGTTCAAGAAGACTGACTCATCTTACTGTCTATGTGTTGAACGATTCCTGTGACACTAGTTACAGACTCCGATGCTTCACTACAGGTTTACTGTATCCCTCTGACCTTCTTATTGACGATGGGACACAGAAATTGCATCTGATTGAAACACAAAAGTCACAATGCCGACTAATGTACAGGAAGACTGACTCTTCTTTCTGACTATGCTTTGAACCTTTCCTGTGACACTAGTTATAGATTCCCATGCTTCACTTCAGGTTTACTGGATCCCTTGGACCTTCTTATTGACGATGAAACACAGAAATTGCATCGGAATTATATACAAAAGGAACAATGCCGACTTAAGTACAAGAAGACTGACTCTTCCTACTGTCTATGTTTTGAACCATTCCTATGACACTAGTTATAGATTCCCACGCTTCACTTCATGTTTACTGTATCCCTTGGACCTTCTTATTGACGATGAAACACAGAAATTGCATCGGAATTAAATACAAAAGGCACAATGCCGACTTAGGTTCAAGAAGACTGACTCTTCTTACTGTCTATGTTTAAACCATTCCTGTGACACCAGTTATAGATTTCGATGCTTCAGTTCAGGTTTACTGTATCCCTTGGACCTTCTTGTTGACGAAGAAACATTGAAATTGCATCGGAATTAAATACAATAGACACATTGCCGACTTAAGTACAATAAGACTGACTCCTCTTACTGACTATGTTTTGATTCATTCATGTGACACTAGTTATAGATTCCAATGCTTCACTCCAGGTTTACTGTATCCCTTGGAGCTTCTTATTGACGATGAAACACAGAAATTGCATAGGAATTAAATACAAAAGGCACAATGCCGACTTTAGTACAAGAAGACTGACTCTTCTAACTGACTATGTTTTGAACCATTCCTGATACACTAGTTACAGATTCCGATGCTTCACTCCAGGTTTACTGTCTCCCACTTACCATCTTATTGACGATGGAAATACAGAAATTTCATCGGATCTAAATACAAAAGTCACAATGCCGACTAAAGTACAAGAAGACTGACTCTTCTTTCTATCTATGATTTGAACCTTTCCTGTGACACTAGTTATAGATTCCCATGCTTCACTTCAGGTTTACTGGATCCCATAGACCTTCTTATTGACGACGAGACACAGAAATTGCATCAGAATTATATACAAAAGGCACAATGCAGACTTAAGTACAAGAAGACTGACTCTTCCTACTGTCTATGTTTTGAACCATTCCTGTGACACTACTTATAGATTCCGATGCTTCACATTAGGTTTACTGTATCCCTCTGACCTTCTTATTGACGATGAACCACAGAAACTGCATCGGAATTAAATACAAAAGGCACAATGCCGACATAAGTACAAGAAGACTGACTCTTCTTACTGTCTATGTTTTGAACCATTCCTGTGACACTAGTTATAGATTCCGATGCTTCACTCCAGGTTTACTGTATCCCTTGGACCTTCTTACTGACGATAAAACACAGATATTGCATCGGAATTAAATAGAAAAGGCAAAATGCTGACTTAAGTACAAGAAGACTGACCCTTCTTACTGACTATGTTTTGAACCATTCCTGTGACACTATTTACAGATTTCAATGCTTCACTTCAGGTTTACTGTATCCCTTGGACTTTCTTATTGACGATGAAGCACAGAAATTGAATCGGAATTAAATACAAAAGGCACAATGCCGATTTAAGTACAAGAAGACTGACTCTTCCTACTGTTTATGTTTTGAACCATTCCTGTGACACTAGTTATAGATTCCGATGCTTCACTCCCGGTTTGCTGTATCCCTTGGACTTTCTTATTGACTATGAAACACAGAAACTGCATTGGAATTAAATACAAATGACACAATACCGACTTAAGTACAAGAAGACTGACTCTTCTTACTGATTATGTTTTGAACCATTCCTGTGACACTAGTTATAGATTCCGATGCTTCACTCCTGGTTCACTGTATCCCTTGGACCTCCATATTGACGATCAAACACAGAAATTGCATCGGAATTATATACAAAAGGGACAATGCCGACATAAGTACAAGAAGACTGACTCTTCTTACTGTCTATGTTTTGAATCATTCCTGTGACACTAATTATAGATTCCGATGCTTCACTCCAGGTTTACTGTATCCCTTGGACCTTCTTATTGACGATGAAACACAGAAATTGCATCGGAATTAAATAGAAAAAGCACAATGATGACTTAAGTACAAGAAGACTGACCCTTCCTACTGTCTATGCTTTGAACCATTCCTGTGACACTAGTTATAGATTCCGATACTTCACTTCAGGTTTACTCTATCCCTTGGACCTTCCTATTGACGATGAAACACAGAAATTGCAACGAAATTAAGTACAAAAGGCACAATACCGACTTAATTACAAGAAGACTGACTCTTCTTACTGACTATGTTTTGATTCATTCATGTGACACTAGTTATAGATTCCAATGCTTCACTCCAGGTTTACTGTATCCCTTGGAGCTTCTTATTGACGATGAAACACAGAAATTGCATAGGAATTAAATACAAAAGGCACAATGCCGACTTTAGTACAAGAAGACTGACTCTTCTAACTGACTATGTTTTGAACCATTCCTGTGACACTAGTTATAGATTCCGATGCTTCGCTTCAGATTTACTGTATCCCTCTGACGTTCTTATTGACGATGATACACAGAAATTGCGACGGACTTAAATACAAAAGGCACAATGCCGAATTAAGTACAAGAAGACTGACTCTTCTTACTGTCTATGTTTTAAACCATTCCTGTGACACTAGTTATAGATTCCGATGCTTCACTCCAGGTTTACTGTATCCCTTGTACCTTCTTACTGACGATAAAACACAGAAATTGCATCGGAATTAAATAGAAAAGGCACAATGCCGACTTAAGTACAAGAAGACTGACCCTTCTTACTGACTATGTTTTGAACCATTCCTGTGACATTATTTATAGATTCCGATGCTTCACTTCAGGTTTACTGTATCCCTTGGACTTTCTTATTGACGATGAAGCACAGAAGTTGCATCGGAGTTAAATAGAAAAGGCAAAATGCCGACTTAAGTACAAGAAGTTTGACTCTTCTTACTGACTATGTTTTGAACCATTCCTGTGACACTAGTTATAGATTCCGATGCCTCACTTGAGGTTTACTGTATCCCTCTGAAATTCTTGTTGACGATGAAACATAGAAATTGCAACGGAATTAAATAGAAAAGGCACAATGAAGACATAAGTACAGGAATACTGACTCTTCTTACTGTCTATGTTTTGAACCATCCCTGTGACACTTGTAATAGACTCCGATGCTTCACTCCAGGTTTACTGTATCCCTTGGACCTTCTCATTGACGATGAAACACAGAAATTGCATAGGAATTGAATACAAAAGGCACAATGCCGACTTGAGTACAGGAAGACTGACTCTTCTAACTGACTATGTTTTGAACCATTTCTGTGTCACTAGTTACAGATTCCGATGCTTCGCTTCAGATTTACTGCATCCCTCTGACGCTCTTATTGACGATGAAACACAGAAATTGCGTCGGAATTAAATACAAAAGGCAAAATGCCGAATGAAGTACAAGAAGACTGACTCTTCTTACTGTCTATGTCTTGAACCAATCCTGTAACAGTACTAATAGATTCCGATGATTCACTCTAGGTTTACTGTATCCCTTGGACCTTCGTATTGACGATGAAACACAGAAATTGCATTGGAATTAAATACAAAAGGCACAATGCCGACTTAGGTTCAAGAAGACTGACTCATCTTACTGTCTATGTGTTGAACGATTCCTGTGACACTAGTTACAGACTCCGATGCTTCACCACAGGTTTACTGTATCCCTCTGACCTTCTTATTGACGATGGGACACAGAAATTGCATCTGATTTAAACACAAAAGTCACAATGCCGACTAAAGTACAGGAAGACTGACTCTTCTTTCTGACTATGCTTTGAACCTTTCCTGTGACACTAGTTATAGATTCCCATGCTTCACTTCAGGTTTACTGGATCCCTTGGACCTTCTTATTGACGATGAAACACAGAAATTGCATCGGAATTATATACAAAAGGCACAATGCCGACTTAAGTACAAGAAGACTGACTCTTCCTAGTGTCTATGTTTTAAACCATTCCTGTGACACTAGTTATAGATTCCGATGCTTCACATTAGGTTTACTGTATCCCTCTGACCTTCTTATTGACGATGAAACACAGATATTGCATCGGAATTTAATACAAAAGTCGCAGTGCCGACTTAAGTACAAGAAGTCTGACTCTTCTCTCTGACTATGTTTTGAACCTTTCCTATGACACTAGTTATAGATTCCCATGCTTCACTTCATGTTTACTGTATCCCTTGGACCTTCTTATTGACGATGAAACACAGAAATTGCATCGGAAATAAATACAAAAGGCACAATGCCGACTTTAGTACAAGAAGACTGACTCTTCTAACTGACTATGTTTTGAACCATTCCTGATGCACTAGTTACAGATTCCGATGCTTCACTCCAGGTTTACTGTCTCCCACTTACCTTCTTATTGACGATGGAAATACAGAAATTGCATCGGATCTAAATACAAAAGTCACAATGCCGACTAAAGTACAAGAAGACTGACTCTTCTTTCTATCTATGATTTGAACCTTTCCTGTGAAACTAGCTATAGATTCCCATGCTTCACTTCAGTTTATTGGATCCCTTGGACCTTCTTATTGACGATGAAACACAGAAATTGCATCGGAATTATATACAAAAGGCACAATGCAGACTTAAGTACAAGAAGACTGACCCTTCTTACTGACTATGTTTTGAACCATTCCTGTGACACTATTTATAGATTCCGATGCTTCACATTAGGTTTACTGTATCCCTCTGACCTTCTTATTGACGATGAAACACAAAAACTGCATCGGAATTAAATACAAAAGGCACAATGCCGACATAAGTACAAGAAGACTGACTCTTCTTACTGTCTATGTTTTAAACCATTCCTGTGACACTAGTTATAGATTCCGATGCTTCACTCCAGGTTTACTGTATCCCTTGTACCTTCTTACTGACGATAAAACACAGAAATTGCATCGGAATTAAATAGAAAAGGCACAATGCCGACTTAAGTACAAGAAGACTGACCCTTCTTACTGAATATGTTTTGAACCATTCCTGTGACATTATTTATAGATTCGGATGCTTCACTTCAGGTTTACTGTATCCCTTGGACTTTCTTATTGACGATGAAGCACAGAAATTGCATCGGAATTAAATAGAAAAGGCAAAATGCCGACTTAAGTACAAGAAGTTTGACTCTTCTTACTGACTATGTTTTGAACCATTCCTGTGACACTAGTTATAGATTCCGATGCCTCACTTGAGGTTTACTGTATCCCTCTGACCTTCTTGTTGACGATGAAACATAGAAATTGCAACGGAATTAAATACAAAAGGCACAATGAAGACATAAGTACAAGAATACTGACTCTTCTTACTGTCTATGTTTTGAACCATCCCTGTGACACTTGTTATAGACTCCGATGCTTCACTCCAGGTTTACTGTATCCCTTGGACCTTCTCATTGACGATGAAACACAGAAATTGCATAGGAATTGAATACAAAAGGCACAATGCCGACTTGAGTACAAGAAGACTGACTCTTCTAACTGACTATGTTTTGAACCATTTCTGTGACACTAGTTACAGATTCCGATGCTTCGCTTCAGATTTACTGCATCCCTCTGACGCTCTTATTGACGATGAAACACAGAAATTGCGTCGGAATTAAATACAAAAGGCACAATGCCGAATGAAGTACAAGAAGACTGACTCTTCTTACTGTCTATGTCTTGAACCAATCCTGTAACAGTACTAATAGATTCCGATGATTCACTCTAGGTTTACTGTATCCCTTGGACCTTTGTATTGACGATGAAACACAGAAATTGCATTGGAATTAAATACAAAAGGCACAATGCCGACTTAGGTTCAAGAAGACTGACTCATCTTACTGTCTATGTGTTGAACGATTCCTGTGACACTAGTTACAGACTCCGATGCTTCACTACAGGTTTACTGTATCCCTCTGACCTTCTTATTGACGATGGGACACAGAAATTGCATCTGATTGAAACACAAAAGTCACAATGCCGACTAATGTACAGGAAGACTGACTCTTCTTTCTGACTATGCTTTGAACCTTTCCTGTGACACTAGTTATAGATTCCCATGCTTCACTTCAGGTTTACTGGATCCCTTGGACCTTCTTATTGACGATGAAACACAGAAATTGCATCGGAATTATATACAAAAGGAACAATGCCGACTTAAGTACAAGAAGACTGACTCTTCCTACTGTCTATGTTTTGAACCATTCCTATGACACTAGTTATAGATTCCCACGCTTCACTTCATGTTTACTGTATCCCTTGGACCTTCTTATTGACGATGAAACACAGAAATTGCATCGGAATTAAATACAAAAGGCACAATGCCGACTTAGGTTCAAGAAGACTGACTCTTCTTACTGTCTATGTTTAAACCATTCCTGTGACACCAGTTATAGATTTCGATGCTTCAGTTCAGGTTTACTGTATCCCTTGGACCTTCTTGTTGACGAAGAAACATTGAAATTGCATCGGAATTAAATACAATAGACACATTGCCGACTTAAGTACAATAAGACTGACTCCTCTTACTGACTATGTTTTGATTCATTCATGTGACACTAGTTATAGATTCCAATGCTTCACTCCAGGTTTACTGTATCCCTTGGAGCTTCTTATTGACGATGAAACACAGAAATTGCATAGGAATTAAATACAAAAGGCACAATGCCGACTTTAGTACAAGAAGACTGACTCTTCTAACTGACTATGTTTTGAACCATTCCTGATACACTAGTTACAGATTCCGATGCTTCACTCCAGGTTTACTGTCTCCCACTTACCATCTTATTGACGATGGAAATACAGAAATTTCATCGGATCTAAATACAAAAGTCACAATGCCGACTAAAGTACAAGAAGACTGACTCTTCTTTCTATCTATGATTTGAACCTTTCCTGTGACACTAGTTATAGATTCCCATGCTTCACTTCAGGTTTACTGGATCCCATAGACCTTCTTATTGACGACGAGACACAGAAATTGCATCAGAATTATATACAAAAGGCACAATGCAGACTTAAGTACAAGAAGACTGACTCTTCCTACTGTCTATGTTTTGAACCATTCCTGTGACACTACTTATAGATTCCGATGCTTCACATTAGGTTTACTGTATCCCTCTGACCTTCTTATTGACGATGAACCACAGAAACTGCATCGGAATTAAATACAAAAGGCACAATGCCGACATAAGTACAAGAAGACTGACTCTTCTTACTGTCTATGTTTTGAACCATTCCTGTGACACTAGTTATAGATTCCGATGCTTCACTCCAGGTTTACTGTATCCCTTGGACCTTCTTACTGACGATAAAACACAGATATTGCATCGGAATTAAATAGAAAAGGCAAAATGCTGACTTAAGTACAAGAAGACTGACCCTTCTTACTGACTATGTTTTGAACCATTCCTGTGACACTATTTACAGATTTCAATGCTTCACTTCAGGTTTACTGTATCCCTTGGACTTTCTTATTGACGATGAAGCACAGAAATTGAATCGGAATTAAATACAAAAGGCACAATGCCGATTTAAGTACAAGAAGACTGACTCTTCCTACTGTTTATGTTTTGAACCATTCCTGTGACACTAGTTATAGATTCCGATGCTTCACTTCAGGTTTACTCTATCCCTTGGACCTTCCTATTGACGATGAAACACAGAAATTGCAACGAAATTAAGTACAAAAGGCACAATACCGACTTAATTACAAGAAGACTGACTCTTCTTACTGACTATGTTTTGAACCATTCCTGTGACACTAGTTATAGATTCCGATGCTTCACTCCCGGTTTGCTGTATCCCTTGGACTTTCTTATTGACTATGAAACACAGAAATTGCATTGGAATTAAATACAAATGACACAATGCCGACTTACGTGCAAGAAGACTGACTCTTCTTACTGATTATGTTTTGAATTATTCCTGTGACACTAGTTATAGATTCCGATGCTTCACTCCTGGTTCACTGTATCCCTTGGACCTCCATATTGACGATCAATACAGAAATGGCATCGGAATTAAATACAAAAGGCACAATGCCGACATAAGTACAAGAAGACTTACTCTTCTTACTGTCTATGTTTTGAACCATTCCTGTGACACTAGTTATAGATTCCGATGCTTCACTCCAGGTTTACTGTATCCCTTGGACCTTCTTACTTACGATAAAACACAGAAATTGCATCGGAATTAAATAGAAAAGGCAAAATAACGACTTAGGTACAAGAAGACTGACCCTTCTTACTGACTATGTTTTGAACCATACCTGTGACACTAGTTATAGGTTCCGATGCTTCCCTTCAGGTTTACTGTATCCCTTGGACTTTCTTATTGACGATGAAGCACAGAAATTGAATCGGAATTAAATATAAAAGGCACAATGCCGACTTAAGTACAAGAAGACTGACTCTTCCTACTGTCTATGTTTTGAACCATCCCTGTGCCACTAGTTATAGATTCCGATGCTTCACTCCAGGTTTACTGTATCCCTCTGACCTTCTTATTGACGATGAAACGCAGATATTGCATCGGAATTATCTAAAAAGGCACAATGCCGGCTTAAGTACAACAAAAATGACTCTTCCTACTGTCTATGTTGTGAACCATTCCTGTGACACTAGTTATGGGTTCCGATGCTTCACTCCAGGTTTACTATATCCCTTGGACCTTCTTATTGACGATGAAACACAGAAATTGCATCGGAATTACATACAAAAGGCACAATGCCGACATAAGTACAAGAAGTTTGACTCTTCTTACTGACTATGTTTTGAAGCATTCCTGTGACACTAGTTATAGATTCCGATGCTTCACTTGAGGTTTACTGTATCCCTCTGACCTTCTTGTTGACGATGAAACACAGAAATTGCAACGGAATTAAATACAAAATGCACAATGCCGACTTAAGTACAAGAATACTGACTCTTCTTACTGTCTATGCTTTGAACCATCCCTGTGACACTTGTTATAGACTCCGATGCTTCACTCCAGGTTTACTGTGTCCCTTGGACCTTCTCATTGACGATGAAACACAGAAATTGCATAGGAATTAAATGCAAAAGGCACAATGCCGACTTTAGTACAAGAAGACTGACTCTTCTAACTGACTATGTTTTGAACCATTCCTGTGACACTAGTTATAGATTCCGATGCTTCGCTTCAGATTTACTGTATCCCTCTGACGTTCTTATTGACGATGATACACAGAAATTGCGACGGAATTAAATACAAAAGGCACAATGCCGAATTAAGTACAAGAAGACTGACTCTTCTTACTGTCTATGTCTTGAACCAATCCTGTAACAGTAGTAGTAGATTCCGATGATTCACTCTAGGTTTACTGTATCCCTTGGACCTTCTTATTGACGATGAAACACAGAAATTGCATTGGAATTAAATAAAAAAGGCACAATGCCGACTTAAGCACAAATAAGACTGACCCTACTTACTGTCTATGTTTTGAACCATTCCTGTGACACTAGTTACAGATTCCGATGCTTCACTCCAGGTTTACTGTCTCCCTCTTACCTTCTTATTGACGATGGAACACAGAAATTGCATCGGAATTAAATACAAAAGTCACAATGCCGACTAAAGTACGAGAAGGCTGACTCTTCTTTCTAACTATGATTTGAACCTTTCCTGTGACACTAGCTATAGATTCACATGCTTCACTTCAGTTTACTGGATCCCTTGGACCTTCTTATTGACGATGAAACACAGAAATTGCATCGGAATTATATACAAAAGGCACAATGCAGACTTAAGTACAAGAAGACTGACCCTTCTTACTGATTATGTTTTGAACCATTCCTGTGACACTATTTATAGATTCCGATGCTTCACATTAGGTTTACTGTATCCCTCTGACCTTCTTATTGACGATGAAACACAGAAACTGCATCGGAATTAAATACAAAAGGCACAATGCCGACATAAGTACAAGAAGACTGACTCTTCTTACTGTCTATGTTTTATCCATTCCTGTGACACTAGTTATAGATTCCGATGCTTCACTCCAGGTTTACTGTATCCCTTGTACCTTCTTACTGACGATAAAACACAGAAATTGCATCGGAATTTATCAGAAAAGGCACAATGCCGACTTAAGTACAAGAAGACTGACCCTTCTTACTGACTATGTTTTGAACCATTCCTGTGACATTATTTATAGATTCCGATGCTTCACTTCAGGTTCACTGTATCCCTTGGACTTTCTTATTGACGATGAAGCACAGAAATTGCATCGGAATTAAATAGAAAAGGCAAAATGCCGACTTAAGTACAAGAAGTTTGACTCTTCTTACTGACTATGTTTTGAACCATTCCTGTGACACTAGTTATAGATTCCGATGCTTCACATTAGGTTTACTGTATCCCTCTGACCTTCTTGTTGACGATGAAACATAGAAATTGCAACGGAATTAAATACAAAAGGCACAATGAAGACATAAGTACAAGAATACAGACTCTTCTTACTGTCTATGTTTTGAACCATCCCTGTGACACTTGTTATAGACTCCGATGCTTCACTCCAGGTTTACTGTATCCCTTGGACCTTCTCATTGACGATGAAACACAGAAATTGCATAGGAATTGAATACAAAAGGCACAATGCCGACTTGAGTACGAGAAGACTGACTCTTCTAACTGACTATGTTTTGAACCATTCCTGTGACACTAGTTACAGATTCCGATGCTTCGCTTCAGATTTACTGCATCCCTCTGACGCTCTTATTGACGATGAAACAAAGAAATTGCGTCGGAATTAAATACAAAAGGCACAATGCCGAATGAAGTACAAGAAGACTGACTCTTCTTACTGTCTATGTCTTGAACCAATCCTGTAACAGTACTAATAGATTCCGATGATTCACTCTAGGTTTACTGTATCCCTTGGACCTTTGTATTGACGATGAAACACAGAAATTGCATTGGAATTAAATACAAAAGGCACAATGCCGACTTAGGTTCAAGAAGACTGACTCATCTTACTGTCTATGTGTTGAACGATTCCTGTGACACTAGTTACAGACTCCGATGCTTCACTACAGGTTTACTGTATCCCTCTGACCTTCTTATTGACGATGGGACACAGAAATTGCATCTGATTGAAACACAAAAGTCACAATGCCGACTAATGTACAGGAAGACTGACTCTTCTTTCTGACTATGCTTTGAACCTTTCCTGTGACACTAGTTATAGATTCCCATGCTTCACTTCAGGTTTACTGGATCCCTTGGACCTTCTTATTGACGATGAAACACAGAAATTGCATCGGAATTATATACAAAAGGAACAATGCCGACTTAAGTACAAGAAGACTGACTCTTCCTACTGTCTATGTTTTGAACCATTCCTATGACACTAGTTATAGATTCCCACGCTTCACTTCATGTTTACTGTATCCCTTGGACCTTCTTATTGACGATGAAACACAGAAATTGCATCGGAATTAAATACAAAAGGCACAATGCCGACTTAGGTTCAAGAAGACTGACTCTTCTTACTGTCTATGTTTAAACCATTCCTGTGACACCAGTTATAGATTTCGATGCTTCAGTTCAGGTTTACTGTATCCCTTGGACCTTCTTGTTGACGAAGAAACATTGAAATTGCATCGGAATTAAATACAATAGACACATTGCCGACTTAAGTACAATAAGACTGACTCCTCTTACTGACTATGTTTTGATTCATTCATGTGACACTAGTTATAGATTCCAATGCTTCACTCCAGGTTTACTGTATCCCTTGGAGCTTCTTATTGACGATGAAACACAGAAATTGCATAGGAATTAAATACAAAAGGCACAATGCCGACTTTAGTACAAGAAGACTGACTCTTCTAACTGACTATGTTTTGAACCATTCCTGATACACTAGTTACAGATTCCGATGCTTCACTCCAGGTTTACTGTCTCCCACTTACCATCTTATTGACGATGGAAATACAGAAATTTCATCGGATCTAAATACAAAAGTCACAATGCCGACTAAAGTACAAGAAGACTGACTCTTCTTTCTATCTATGATTTGAACCTTTCCTGTGACACTAGTTATAGATTCCCATGCTTCACTTCAGGTTTACTGGATCCCATAGACCTTCTTATTGACGACGAGACACAGAAATTGCATCAGAATTATATACAAAAGGCACAATGCAGACTTAAGTACAAGAAGACTGACTCTTCCTACTGTCTATGTTTTGAACCATTCCTGTGACACTACTTATAGATTCCGATGCTTCACATTAGGTTTACTGTATCCCTCTGACCTTCTTATTGACGATGAACCACAGAAACTGCATCGGAATTAAATACAAAAGGCACAATGCCGACATAAGTACAAGAAGACTGACTCTTCTTACTGTCTATGTTTTGAACCATTCCTGTGACACTAGTTATAGATTCCGATGCTTCACTCCAGGTTTACTGTATCCCTTGGACCTTCTTACTGACGATAAAACACAGATATTGCATCGGAATTAAATAGAAAAGGCAAAATGCTGACTTAAGTACAAGAAGACTGACCCTTCTTACTGACTATGTTTTGAACCATTCCTGTGACACTATTTACAGATTTCAATGCTTCACTTCAGGTTTACTGTATCCCTTGGACTTTCTTATTGACGATGAAGCACAGAAATTGAATCGGAATTAAATACAAAAGGCACAATGCCGATTTAAGTACAAGAAGACTGACTCTTCCTACTGTTTATGTTTTGAACCATTCCTGTGACACTAGTTATAGATTCCGATGCTTCACTCCCGGTTTGCTGTATCCCTTGGACTTTCTTATTGACTATGAAACACAGAAACTGCATTGGAATTAAATACAAATGACACAATACCGACTTAAGTACAAGAAGACTGACTCTTCTTACTGATTATGTTTTGAACCATTCCTGTGACACTAGTTATAGATTCCGATGCTTCACTCCTGGTTCACTGTATCCCTTGGACCTCCATATTGACGATCAAACACAGAAATTGCATCGGAATTATATACAAAAGGGACAATGCCGACATAAGTACAAGAAGACTGACTCTTCTTACTGTCTATGTTTTGAATCATTCCTGTGACACTAATTATAGATTCCGATGCTTCACTCCAGGTTTACTGTATCCCTTGGACCTTCTTATTGACGATGAAACACAGAAATTGCATCGGAATTAAATAGAAAAAGCACAATGATGACTTAAGTACAAGAAGACTGACCCTTCCTACTGTCTATGCTTTGAACCATTCCTGTGACACTAGTTATAGATTCCGATACTTCACTTCAGGTTTACTCTATCCCTTGGACCTTCCTATTGACGATGAAACACAGAAATTGCAACGAAATTAAGTACAAAAGGCACAATACCGACTTAATTACAAGAAGACTGACTCTTCTTACTGACTATGTTTTGAACCATTCCTGTGACACTAGTTATAGATTCCGATGCTTCACTCCCGGTTTGCTGTATCCCTTGGACTTTCTTATTGACTATGAAACACAGAAATTGCATTGGAATTAAATACAAATGACACAATGCCGACTTACGTACAAGAAGACTGACTCTTCTTACTGATTATGTTTTGAATTATTCCTGTGACACTAGTTATAGATTCCGATGCTTCACTCCTGGTTCACTGTATCCCTTGGACCTCCATATTGACGATCAATACAGAAATGGCATCGGAATTAAATACAAAAGGCACAATGCCGACATAAGTACAAGAAGACTTACTCTTCTTACTGTCTATGTTTTGAACCATTCCTGTGACACTAGTTATAGATTCCGATGCTTCACTCCAGGTTTACTGTATCCCTTGGACCTTCTTACTTACGATAAAACACAGAAATTGCATCGGAATTAAATAGAAAAGGCAAAATAACGACTTAGGTACAAGAAGACTGACCCTTCTTACTGACTATGTTTTGAACCATACCTGTGACACTAGTTATAGGTTCCGATGCTTCCCTTCAGGTTTACTGTATCCCTTGGACTTTCTTATTGACGATGAAGCACAGAAATTGAATCGGAATTAAATATAAAAGGCACAATGCCGACTTAAGTACAAGAAGACTGACTCTTCCTACTGTCTATGTTTTGAACCATCCCTGTGCCACTAGTTATAGATTCCGATGCTTCACTCCAGGTTTACTGTATCCCTCTGACCTTCTTATTGACGATGAAACGCAGATATTGCATCGGAATTATCTAAAAAGGCACAATGCCGGCTTAAGTACAACAAAAATGACTCTTCCTACTGTCTATGTTGTGAACCATTCCTGTGACACTAGTTATGGATTCCGATGCTTCACTCCAGGTTTACTATATCCCTTGGACCTTCTTATTGACGATGAAACACAGAAATTGCATCGGAATTACATACAAAAGGCACAATGCCGACATAAGTACAAGAAGTTTGACTCTTCTTACTGACTATGTTTTGAAGCATTCCTGTGACACTAGTTATAGATTCCGATGCTTCACTTGAGGTTTACTGTATCCCTCTGACCTTCTTGTTGACGATGAAACACAGAAATTGCAACGGAATTAAATACAAAATGCACAATGCCGACTTAAGTACAAGAATACTGACTCTTCTTACTGTCTATGCTTTGAACCATCCCTGTGACACTTGTTATAGACTCCGATGCTTCACTCCAGGTTTACTGTGTCCCTTGGACCTTCTCATTGACGATGAAACACAGAAATTGCATAGGAATTAAATGCAAAAGGCACAATGCCGACTTTAGTACAAGAAGACTGACTCTTCTAACTGACTATGTTTTGAACCATTCCTGTGACACTAGTTATAGATTCCGATGCTTCGCTTCAGATTTACTGTATCCCTCTGACGTTCTTATTGACGATGATACACAGAAATTGCGACGGAATTAAATACAAAAGGCACAATGCCGAATTAAGTACAAGAAGACTGACTCTTCTTACTGTCTATGTCTTGAACCAATCCTGTAACAGTAGTAGTAGATTCCGATGATTCACTCTAGGTTTACTGTATCCCTTGGACCTTCTTATTGACGATGAAACACAGAAATTGCATTGGAATTAAATAAAAAAGGCACAATGCCGACTTAAGCACAAATAAGACTGACCCTACTTACTGTCTATGTTTTGAACCATTCCTGTGACACTAGTTACAGATTCCGATGCTTCACTCCAGGTTTACTGTCTCCCTCTTACCTTCTTATTGACGATGGAACACAGAAATTGCATCGGAATTAAATACAAAAGTCACAATGCCGACTAAAGTACGAGAAGACTGACTCTTCTTTCTAACTATGATTTGAACCTTTCCTGTGACACTAGCTATAGATTCACATGCTTCACTTCAGTTTACTGGATCCCTTGGACCTTCTTATTGACGATGAAACACAGAAATTGCATCGGAATTATATACAAAAGGCACAATGCAGACTTAAGTACAAGAAGACTGACCCTTCTTACTGATTATGTTTTGAACCATTCCTGTGACACTATTTATAGATTCCGATGCTTCACATTAGGTTTACTGTATCCCTCTGACCTTCTTATTGACGATGAAACACAGAAACTGCATCGGAATTAAATACAAAAGGCACAATGCCGACATAAGTACAAGAAGACTGACTCTTCTTACTGTCTATGTTTTATCCATTCCTGTGACACTAGTTATAGATTCCGATGCTTCACTCCAGGTTTACTGTATCCCTTGTACCTTCTTACTGACGATAAAACACAGAAATTGCATCGGAATTTATCAGAAAAGGCACAATGCCGACTTAAGTACAAGAAGACTGACCCTTCTTACTGACTATGTTTTGAACCACTCCTGTGACATTATTTATAGATTCCGATGCTTCACTTCAGGTTCACTGTATCCCTTGGACTTTCTTATTGACGATGAAGCACAGAAATTGCATCGGAATTAAATAGAAAAGGCAAAATGCCGACTTAAGTACAAGAAGTTTGACTCTTCTTACTGACTATGTTTTGAACCATTCCTGTGACACTAGTTATAGATTCCGATGCCTCACTTGAGGTTTACTGTATCCCTCTGACCTTCTTGTTGACGATGAAACATAGAAATTGCAACGGAATTAAATACAAAAGGCACAATGAAGACATAAGTACAAGAATACTGACTCTTCTTACTGTCTATGTTTTGAACCATCCCTGTGACACTTGTTATAGACTCCGATGCTTCACTCCAGGTTTACTGTATCCCTTGGACCTTCTCATTGACGATGAAACACAGAAATTGCATAGGAATTGAATACAAAAGGCACAATGCCGACTTGAGTACGAGAAGACTGACTCTTCTAACTGACTATGTTTTGAACCATTCCTGTGACACTAGTTACAGATTCCGATGCTTCGCTTCAGATTTACTGCATCCCTCTGACGCTCTTATTGACGATGAAACAAAGAAATTGCGTCGGAATTAAATACAAAAGGCACAATGCCGAATGAAGTACAAGAAGACTGACTCTTCTTACTGTCTATGTCTTGAACCAATCCTGTAACAGTACTAATAGATTCCGATGATTCACTCTAGGTTTACTGTATCCCTTGGACCTTCGTATTGACGATGAAACACAGAAATTGCATTGGAATTAAATACAAAGGGCACAATGCCGACTTAGGTTCAAGAAGACTGACTCATCTTACTGTCTATGTGTTGAACGATTCCTGTGACACTAGTTACAGACTCCGATGCTTCACTACAGGTTTACTGTATCCCTCTGACCTTCTTATTGACGATGGGACACAGAAATTGCATCTGATTTAAACACAAAAGTCACAATGCCGACTAAAGTACAGGACGACTGACTCTTCTTTCTGACTATGTTTTGAACCTTTCCTGTGACACTAGTTATAGATTCCCATGCTTCACTTCAGGTTTACTGGATCCCTTGGACCTTCTTATTGACGATGAAACACAGAAATTGCATCGGAATTATATACAAAAGGCACAATGCCGACTTAAGTACAAGAAGACTGACTCTTCCTACTGTCTATGTTTTGAACCATTCCTGTGACACTAGTTATAGATTCCGATGCTTCACATTAGGTTTACTGTGTCCCTCTGACCTTCTTATTGACGATGAAACACAGATATTGCATCGGAATTTAATACAAAAGTCGCAGTGCCGACTTAAGTACAAGAAGTCTGACTCTTCTTTCTGACTATGTTTTGAACCTTTCCTATGACACTAGTTATAGATTCCCATGCTTCACTTCATGTTTACTGTATCCCTTGGACCTTCTTATTGACGATGAAACACAGAAATTGCATCGGAATTAAATACAAAAGGCACAATGCCGACTTAAGTACAAGAAGACTGACTCATCTTACTGACTATGTTTTGAACCATTCCTGCACCACTAGTTACTGATTCTGATGCTTCACTTCAGGTTTACTGTATCCCTTGGACCTTCTTATTGACGATGAAACACGGAAATTGCATCGGAATTAAATACAAAAAGCACAATGCAGACATAACTACAAGAACACTGACTCTTCTTACTGACTATGTTTTGAACCATTCCTGTGACACTAGTTATAGATTCCGATGCTTCACTTCTGATTTACTGTATCCCTCTGACCTTCCTATTGACGATGAAACACAGAAATTGCATTAGAATTACATACTAAAGGCACAATGCAGAATTAAGTACAAGAAGACTGATTCTTGTTACTGTCGATGTTTTGAACCATTCCTGTGACACTAGTTATAGATTCCGATGCTTCACTCCAGGTTTACTGTATCCCTTGGACCTTCGTATTGACGATGACACACAGAAATTGCATCGGGATTAAATTAAAATGGCACAATGCCGACTTAAGTACAAGAAGATTGACTCTTTTTACTGTCTATGTTTTGAACCATTCCTGTGACACTAGTTATAGTTTCCAACGCTTCACTTCAGGTTTACTATATACCTTGGACCTTCTTTTTTACCATGAAATACAGAAATTGCATTGGCAATAAATAGAAAAGGCACAACGCCGGCTTAAGTACAAGAACACTGACTCCTCCTACTGTCTATGTTTTGGAACCATTCCTGTGACACTAGTTATAGATTGCGATGCTTCACTTCAGATTTACTGTATTCCTCTGACGTTCTTATTGACGATGAAACACAGCAATTTCATCGGAATTAAATACATAATGCACAATGCCGAATTAAGTACAAGAAGACTGACTCTTCTTACTGTCTATGTTTGAACCATTCCTGTGACACTAGTAATAGATTCCGATGCTTCACTCTAGGTTTACTGTATCCCTTGGACCTTGTTATTGACGACGAAGCACAGACATTGCATCGGAATTAAATAAAAAAGGCACAATGCCGACTTAAGTACAAGAAGACTGACTCATCTTACTGTCTATGTTTTAAACCATTCCTGTGACACTAGTTACAGATTCCGATGCTTCACTCCCGGTTTTCTGTATCCCTTGGACCTTCTTATTGACGATGAAACACAGAAATTGCATCGGAATTAAATACAAAAGGCACAATGCTGACTTAAGTACAAGAAGACTGACTCCTCTTACTGACTATGATTTGAACCATTCCTGTGAAACTAATTATAGATTCCGATGCTTCACTTTATGTTTACTGTATCCCTTGGACCTTCTTATTGACGATGAAACACAGCAATTGCATCGGAATTTAATAGAGAAGGCACAATGCCGACTTAAGTACAAGAAGACTCACTCTTCCTACTTTCTATGATTTGTACAATTCCTGTGACACTAGTTATAGATTTCGATGCTTCTCTTTAGGTTTACTGTATCCCTTGGACCTTCTTATTGACGATGAAACACAGAAATTAGATCGGAATGAAATACTAAAGGCACAATGCCGACTTAAGAACAATAAGACTGACTCTTCCTACTGTCTATGCTTTGGACGATTCCTGCGACACTAGTTATAGATTACGATGCTTCACTTGAGTTTTACTGTATCCCTCTGACCTTCTTATTGACGATGAAACACAGCAATTTCATCGGAATTAAATACATAATGCACAATGCCGAATTAAGTACAAGAAGACTGACTCTTCTTACTGTCTATGTTTCGAACCAATCGTGTGACACTAGTTATAGATTCCGATGCTTCATTCCAGGTTTACTGTATCCCTTGGACCTTCTTATTGACGATGAAACACAGAAATTGCATCGGAACTAAATACAAAAGGCACAATGCCGACTTAAGTACAAGAAGACTGATTCGTCTTACTGTCGATGTTTTGAACCATTCCTGTGACACTAGTTATAAATTCCGATGCTTCACTCCAGGTTTACTGTATCCCTTGGACCTTCTTATTGACGATGACACACAGAAATTGCATCGGAATTAAATAAAAATGGCACAATGCCGACTTAAGTACAAGAAGACTGACTCTTCTTACTGTCTATGTTTTGAACCATTCCTGTGACACTAGTTATAGATTCCAACGCTTCTCTCCAGGTTTACTATATACCTTGGACCTTCTTATTTACCATGAAATACAGAAATTGCATTGGAAATAAATAGAAAAGGCACAATGCCGACTTAAGTACAAGAAGACTGACTCTTCCTACTGTCTATGTTTTGGAACCATTCCTGTGACACTAGTTATAGATTCCGATGCTTCACTTCACGTCTACTGTATACCTCTGACCTTCTTATTGACGATGAAACACAGAAATTGCATCGGAATTAAATACAAAAGCCACAATGCCGACTTAAGTGCATGAATACTGACTCTTCTTACTGTCTATGTTTTGAACCATCCCTGTGACACTTGTTATTGATTCCGAAGCTGCACTCCAGGTTTACTGTATACCTTGGACCTTCCTATTGATGATGAAACACAGAAATTGCATCGGAATTAAATACAAAAGGCACAATGGGGACTTTAGTACAAGAAGACTGACTCTTCTTACTGACTATGTTTTGAACCATTCCTGTGACACTAGTTATAGATTGCGATGCCTCACTTCAGATTTACTGTATTCCTCTGACGTTCTTATTGACGATGAAACACAGAAATTGCGTCGGAATTAAATACAAAAGCACAATGCCGAACTAAGTACAAGAAGACTGACTCTTCTTACTGTCTATGTTTGAACCATTCCTGTGACACTAGTAATAGATTCCGATGCTTCACTCTAGGTTTACTGTATCCCTTGGACCTTCTTATTGACGACGAAACACAGAAATTGCATCGGAATTAAATAAAAAAGGCACAATGCCGACTTAAGTACAAGAAGACTGACTCCTCTTGCTGACTATGCTTTGAACCATTCCTGTGAAACTAGTTATAGATACCAATGCTTCACTTTAAGTTTACTGTATCCCTTGGACCTTCTTATTGACGATGAAACACAGCAATTGCATCGGAATTTAATAGAGCAGGCACAATGCCGACTTAAGTACAATAAGACTGATTCTTCCTACTGTCTATGCTTTGGACCATTCCTGCGACACTAGTTATAGATTCCGATGCTTCACTTCAGGTTTACTGTATCCCTCTTACTTTCTTATTGACGATGAAACACAGAAATTGCATCGGAATTAAATACAAAAGTCACAATGCCGACTTAAGTACAAGAAGACTGACTCTTCCTACTGTCTATGTTTTGAACCATTCCCGTGACACTAGTTATAGATTCCGATGCTTCACTCCCGGTTTACTGTATCCCTTGGACCTTCTTGTTGACGATGACACACAGAAATTGCATCGGAATTAAATACAAAATGCACAATGCCGACTTAAGTACAAGAAGACTGACTCTTCTTACTGACTATGCTTTGAACCATTCCTGTGACACTAGTTATAGATACCGGTGCTTCACTTCAGGTTTACTGTATTCCTTGGACCTTCTTATTGACGAAGAAACACAGAAATTGCATCGGAATTAAATACAAAAGGCTCAATGCCGACTTAAGTACAAGAAGACTGACTCATCTTACTGACTGTGTTTTGAACCATTCCTGTGACACTAGCTATAGATTCCGATGCTTCACTTCAGGTTTACTCTATCCCTCTGACCTTCATATTGACGATGAAACATAGAAATTGCATCGGAATTAAATACGAAAGGCACAATGCCGAATCAAGTACAAGAAGACTGACTCTTCTTACTGTCGATGTTTTGAACCATTCCTGTGACAGTAGTTATAGATTCCGATGCTTCACTCCAGGTTTACTGTATCCCTTGGACCTTCTTATTGACGATGAAACACAGAAATTGCATCGGAATTAAATAAAAAAGGCACAATGCCGACTTAAGTACAAGAAGACTGACCATACTTACTGTCTATGTTTTGAACCATTCCTGTTACACTAGTTATAGATTGCGATGCTTCACTGCAGGTTTACTATATCCCTTCGACCATCTTACTGACGATAAAACTGAGAAATTGCATCGGAATTAAATAGAAAAGGCAAAAGCCGACTTAAGTACAAGAATGACCCTTCTTACTGACTATGTTTTGAACCATTCCTGTGACACCAGTTATAGATTCCGATGCTTCGCTCCAGGTTTACTGTATCCCTTGGACCTTCTTATTGACGATGAAACACAGAAATTGCATCAGAATTAAATACAAAATGCACAATGGCGACTTAAGTACAAGAAGACTGACTCTTCTTACTGACTATGATTTGAACCATTCCTGTGACACTAGTTATAGATTCTGATGCTTCACTTCAGGTTTACTGTATCACTTAGAATTTCTTATTGACGATGAAACACAGAAATTGCATCGGAATTAAATAAAAAATGGGCAATGCCGACTGAAGTACGAGAAGACTGACTCTTCTTCTGTCTATGTTTTCAACCTTTCCTGTGACACTAGTTATAAATTTCGATGCTTCACTTGAAGTTTACTGGATCCCCTGGACCTTCTTATTGACGATGAAGCACAGAAATTGCAACGGAATTAAATAAAAAATGGGCAATGCCGACTTAAGTACGAGAAGACTGACTCTTCTTCTGTCTATGTTTTGAACCTTTCCTGTGACACTAGTTATAAATTTCGATGCTTCACTTCTGGTTTACTGTATCCCTTGGACCTTCTTATTGATGATGAAACACAGAAATTGCATCAGAATTAAATACAAAATGCACAATGGCGACTTAAGTACAAGAAGACTGACTCTTCTTACTGACTATGCTTTGAACCATTCCTGTGACACTAGTTATAGATACCGGGGCTTCACTTCTGGTTTACTGTATCCCTTGAACCTTCTTGTTGACGATGAAACACGGAAATTGCATCGGAATTAAATACAAAATGCACAATGCCGACTTAAGTACAAGAAGACTGACTCTTCCTACTGTCTATGTTTTGAACCATTCCTGTGACACTAGTTATAGATTCCGATGCTTCACCCCCGGTTTACTGTATCAATTGGACCTTCTTGTTGACGATGAAACACAGAAATTGCATCGGAATTAAATACAAAATGCACAATGCCGTCTTCAGTACAAGAAGACTGACTCTTCTTACTGACTATGCTTTGAACCATTCCTGTGACACTAGTTATAGATACCGGTGCTTCACTTCAGGTTTACTGTATTCCTTGGACCTTCTTAGTTTCGAGGAAACACAGAAATTGCATCGGAATTAAATACAAAAGGCACAATGCCGACTTAAGTACAAGAAGACTGACTCATCTTACTGACTGTGTTTTGAATAATTCCTGTGACACTAATTATAGATTCCGATGCTTCACTCCAGGTTTACTGTATCCCTTGGACCTTCTTATTGACGATGAAACACAGAAATTGCATCGGAATTAAATAGAAAACGCACAATGATGACTTAAGTACAAGAAGACTGACCCTTCCTACTGTCTATGTTTTGAACCATTCCTGTGACACTAGTTATAGATTCCGATACTTCACTTCAGGTTTACTCTATCCCTTGGACCTTCTTGTTGACGATGAAACATTGAAATTGCATCGCAGTTAAATACAAAAGGCACAATGCCGACTTAAGTACAAGAGGACTGACTCTTCTTACTGACTATGTTTTGATTCATTCCTGTGACACTAGTTATAGATTCCAATGCTTCATTCCAGGTTTACTGTATCCATTGGACCTTCCTATTGACGATGAAACACAGAAATTGCAACGAAATTAAGTACAAAAGGCACAATACCGACTTAAGTACAAGAAGACTGACTCTTCTTACTGACTATGTTTGGAACCATTCCTGTGACACTAGTTATAGATTCCGATGCTTCACTCCCGGTTTGCTGTATCCCTTGGACTTTCTTATTGGCTATGAAACACAGAAATTGCATTGGAATTAAATACAAATGACACAATGCCGACTTAAGTACAAGAAGACTGACTCTTCTTACTGATTATGTTTTGAATTATTCCTGTGACACTAGTTATAGATTCCGATGCTTCACTCCTGGTTCACTGTATCCCTTGGATCTCCATATTGACGATCAATACAGAAATGGCATCGGAATTAAATACAAAAGGCACAATGCCGACATAAGTACAAGAAGACTGACTCTTCTTACTGTCTATGTTTTGAACCATTCCTGTGACACTAGTTATAGATTCCGATGCTTCACTCCAGGTTTACTGTATCCCTTGGACCTTCTTACTTACGATAAAACACAGAAATTGTATCGGAATTAAATAGAAAAGGCAAAATAACGACTTAAGTACAAGAAGACTGACCCTTCTTACTGACTATGTTTTGAACCATACCTGTGACACTAGTTATAGGTTCCGATGCTTCCCTTCAGGTTTACTGTATCCCTTGGACTTTCTTATTGACGATGAAGCACAGAAATTGAATCGGAATTAAATATAAAAGGCACAATGCCGACTTAAGTACAAGAAGACTGACTCTTCCTACTGTCTATGTTTTGAACCATCCCTGTGCCACTAGTTATAGATTCCGATGCTTCACTCCAGGTTTACTGTATCCCTCTGACCTTCTTATTGACGATGAAACGCAGATATTGCATCGGAATTAACTAAAAAGGCACAATGCCGGCTTAAGTACAACAAAAATGACTCTTCCTACTGTCTATGTTGTGAACCATTCCTGTGACACTAGTTATGGATTCCGATGCTTCACTCCAGGTTTACTATATCCCTTGGACCTTCTTATTGACGATGAAACACAGAAATTGCATCGGAATTACATACAAAAGGCACAATGCCGACTTAAGTACAAGAAGTTTGACTCTTCTTACTGACTATGTTTTGAAGCATTCCTGTGACACTAGTTATAGATTCCGATGCTTCACTTGAGGTTTACTGTATCCCTCTGACCTTCTTGTTGACGATGAAACACAGAAATTGCAACGGAATTAAATACAAAATGCACAATGCCGACTTAAGTACAAGAATACTGACTCTTCTTACTGTCTATGCTTTGAACCATCCCTGTGACACTTGTTATAGACTCCGATGCTTCACTCCAGGTTTACTGTGTCCCTTGGACCTTCTCATTGACGATGAAACACAGAAATTGCATAGGAATTAAATGCAAAAGGCACAATGCCGACTTTAGTACATGAAGACTGACTCTTCTAACTGACTATGTTTTGAACCATTCCAGTGACACTAGTTATAGATTCCGATGCTTCGCTTCAGATTTACTGTATCCCTCTGACGTTCTTATTGACGATGATACACAGAAATTGCGACGGAATTAAATACAAAAGGCACAATGCCGACTAAAGTACGAGAAGACTGACTCTTCTTTCTAACTATGATTTGAACCTTTCCTGTGACACTAGCTATAGATTCACATGCTTCACTTCAGTTTACTGGATCCCTTGGACCTTCTTATTGACGATGAAACACAGAAATTGCATCGGAATTATATACAAAAGGCACAATGCCGACTTAAGTACAAGAAGACTGACTCTTCTTACTGTCTATGTTTTAAACCATTCCTGTGACACTAGTTATAGATACCGATGCTTCACTCCAGGTTTACTGTATCCCTTGTACCTTCTTACCGACGATAAAACACAGAAATTGCATCGGAATTAAATAGAAAAGGCACAATGCCGACTTAAGTACAAGAAGACTGACCCTTCTTACTGACTATGTTTTGAACCATTCCTGTGACATTATTTATAGATTCCGATGCTTCACTTCAGGTTCACTGTATCCCTTGGACTTTCTTATTGACGATGAAGCACAGAAATTGCATCGGAATTAAATAGAAAAGGCAAAATGCCGACTTAAGTACAAGAAGTTTGGCTCTTCTTACTGACTATGTTTTGAACCATTCCTGTGACACTAGTTATAGATTCTGATGCCTCACTTGAGGTTTACTGTATCCCTCTGACCTTCTTGTTGACGATGAAACATAGAAATTGCAACGGAATTAAATACAAAAGGCACAATGAAGACATAAGTACAAGAATACTGACTCTTCTTACTGTCTATGTTTTGAACCATCCCTGTGACACTTGTTATAGACTCCAATGCATCACTCCAGGTTTACTGTATCCCTTGGACCTTCTCATTGACGATGAAACACAGAAATTGCATAGGAATTGAATACAAAAGGCACAATGCCGACTTGAGTACAAGAAGACTGACTCTTCTAACTGACTATGTTTTGAACCATTCCTGTGACACTAGTTACAGATTCCGATGCTTCGCTTCAGATTTACTGCATCCCTCTGACGCTCTTATTGACGATGAAACAAAGAAATTGCGTCGGAATTAAATACAAAAGGCACAATGCCGAATGAAGTACAAGAAGACTGACTCTTCTTACTGTCTATGTCTTGAACCAATCCTGTAACAGTACTAATAGATTCCGATGATTCACTCTAGGTTTACTGTATCCCTTGGACCTTCGTATTGACGATGAAACACAGAAATTGCATTGGAATTAAATACAAAGGGCACAATGCCGACTTAGGTTCAAGAAGACTGACTCATCTTACTGTCTATGTGTTGAACGATTCCTGTGACACTAGTTACAGACTCCGATGCTTCACTACAGGTTTACTGTATCCCTCTGACCTTCTTATTGACGATGGGACACAGAAATTGCATCTGATTTAAACACAAAAGTCACAATGCCGACTAAAGTACAGGACGACTGACTCTTCTTTCTGACTATGTTTTGAACCTTTCCTGTGACACTAGTTATAGATTCCCATGCTTCACTTCAGGTTTACTGGATCCCTTGGACCTTCGTATTGACGATAAAACACAGACAATGGCATCGGAATTATATACAAAAGGCACAATGCCGACTTAAGTACAAGAAGACTGACTCTTCCTACTGTCTATGTTTTGAACCATTCCTGTGACACTAGTTATAGATTCCGATGCTTCACATTAGGTTTACTGTATCCCTCTGACCTTCTTATTGACGATGAAACACAGATATTGCATCGGAATTTAATACAAAAGTCGCAGTGCCGACTTAAGTACAAGAAGTCTGACTCTTCTTTCTGACTATGTTTTGAACCTTTCCTATGACACTAGTTATATATTCCCATGCTTCACTTCATGTTTACTGTATCCCTTGGACCTTCTTATTGACGATGAAACACAGAAATTGCATCGGAATTAAATACAAAAGGCACAATGCCGACTTAGGTTCAAGAAGACTGACTCTTCTTACTGTCTATGTTTAAACCATTCCTGTGACACCAGTTATAGATTTCGATGCTTCAGTTCAGGTTTACTGTATCCCTTGGACCTTCTTGTTGACGAAGAAACATTGAAATTGCATCGGAATTAAATACAATAGACACATTGCCGACTTAAGTACAATAAGACTGACTCCTCTTACTGACTATGTTTTGATTCATTCATGTGACACTAGTTATAGATTCCGATGCTTCACTCCCGTTTACTGTATCCCTTGGAGCTTCTTATTGACGATGAAACACAGAAATTGCATCGGAATTAAATACAAAAGGCACAATGCCGAATTAAGTACAAGAAGACTGACTCTTCTTACTGACTATGATTTGAACCATTCCTGTGACACGAGTTATAGATTCCGATGCTTCACTCCCGGTTTACTGTATCCCTTGGACCGTCTTATTGGCGATTAAGCACAGAAATTGCGTCGGAATTAAATACAAAAGACACAATGCCAACTTAAGTACAAGAAGACTGACTCTCCTTACCGACTATGTTTTGAACCATTGATGTGACACTAGTTACAGATTCCGATGCTTCACTCCAGGTTTACAGTATCCCTTGGACCTCTTTATGGTCGATGAAACACAGAAATTGCATCGGTATTAAATACAAAAGGCACAATGCCGACTTAAGTACAAGAAGACTGACTCTTATTACTTTCTATGTTTTGAACCATTCCTGTGACACTAGTTATGGATTCCGATGCTCCACTCCAGGTTTACTGTATCCCTTGGACCTTCCCATTGACGATGAAACACAGAAATTGCATCGGAATTAATTACAAAAGGCACAATGCCGACATAAGTACAAGCAGACTGACTGTTCTTAATGACTATGTTTTGAACTATTCCTGTGACACTAGTTATAGATTCCGGTGCTTCACTTCGGGTTTACTGTATCCCTTGGACCTTCTTATTGACGATGAATCACAGAAATTGCATGGGAATCTAATACAAAAGGCACAATGCCGACTTAAGTACAAGAATACTGACTCTTCTTGCTGTCTATGTTTTGAACGATCCCTGTGACACTAGTTATAGATTCCCATGCTTCAATCCAGGTTTACTGTATACCTTGGACCTTCTTATTGACGATGAAACACAGAAATTGCATCGGAATTAAATACAAAAGGCACAATGCCGACTTAAGTACAAGAAGACTGACTCTTCTTACTGACTATGTTTGAACCATTCCTGTGACACTAGTTATAGATTCCGATGCTTCACTTGAGGTTTACTGATTCCCTCTGACCTTCTTATTGACGATGAAACACAGAAATTTTGATCGGAATTAAATACAAAATGCACAATGCCGAATTAAGTACAAGAAGACTGACTCTTCTAACTGTCTATGTTTTGAACCAATCATGTGACACTAGTTATAGATTCCGATGCTTCATTCCAGGTTTACTGTATCCCTTGGACCTTCTTATTGACGATGAAACACAGAAATTGCATCGGAAATAAATACAAAAGGCACATTGCCGACTTAAGTACAAGAAGACTGACTCTTCTTACTGACTATGTTTTCAACCATTCATGTGACACTAGTTATAGATTCCGATGCTTCACTTCAGGTTTACTGTATCCCTTGGACCTTCTTATTGACGATGAAACACAGAAATAGCATCGGAATTAAATACGAAAGGCACAATGCCGACTTAAGTACAAGAAGACTGACTCATCTTACTGACTATGTTTTGAACCATTCCTGCACCACTAGTTACTGATTCTGATGCTTCACTTCAGGTTTACTGTATCCCTTGGACCTTCTTATTGACGATGAAACACGGAAATTGCATCGGAATTAAATACAAAAAGCACAATGCAGACATAACTACAAGAACACTGACTCTTCTTACTGACTATGTTTTGAACCATTCCTGTGACACTAGTTATAGATTCCGATGCTTCACTTCTGATTTACTGTATCCCTCTGACCTTCCTATTGACGATGAAACACAGAAATTGCATTAGAATTACATACTAAAGGCACAATGCCGAATTAAGTACAAGAAGACTGATTCTTGTTACTGTCGATGTTTTGAACCATTCCTGTGACACTAGTTATAGATTCCGATGCTTCACTCCAGGTTTACTGTATCCCTTGGACCTTCGTATTGACGATGACACACAGAAATTGCATCGGGATTAAATTAAAATGGCACAATGCCGACTTAAGTACAAGAAGATTGACTCTTTTTACTGTCTATGTTTTGAACCATTCCTGTGACACTAGTTATAGATTCCAACGCTTCACTTCAGGTTTACTATATACCTTGGACCTTCTTTTTTACCATGAAATACAGAAATTGCATTGGCAATAAATAGAAAAGGCACAACGCCGGCTTAAGTACAAGAACACTGACTCCTCCTACTGTCTATGTTTTGGAACCATTCCTGTGACACTAGTTATAGATTGCGATGCTTCACTTCAGATTTACTGTATTCCTCTGACGTTCTTATTGACGATGAAACACAGCAATTTCATCGGAATTAAATACATAATGCACAATGCCGAATTAAGTACAAGAAGACTGACTCTTCTTACTGTCTATGTTTGAACCATTCCTGTGACACTAGTAATAGATTCCGATGCTTCACTCTAGGTTTACTGTATCCCTTGGACCTTCTTATTGACGACGAAACACAGACATTGCATCGGAATTAAATAAAAAAGGCACAATGCCGACTTAAGTACAAGAAGACTGACTCATCTTACTGTCTATGTTTTAAACCATTCCTGTGACACTAGTTACAGATTCCGATGCTTCACTCCCGGTTTTCTGTATCCCTTGGACCTTCTTATTGACGATGAAACACAGAAATTGCATCGGAATTAAATACAAAAGGCACAATGCTGACTTAAGTACAAGAAGACTGACTCCTCTTACTGACTATGATTTGAACCATTCCTGTGAAACTAATTATAGATTCCGATGCTTCACTTTATGTTTACTGTATCCCTTGGACCTTCTTATTGACGATGAAACACAGCAATTGCATCGGAATTTAATAGAGAAGGCACAATGCCGACTTAAGTACAAGAAGACTCACTCTTCCTACTTTCTATGTTTTGTACAATTCCTGTGACACTAGTTATAGATTTCGATGCTTCTCTTTAGGTTTACTGTATCCCTTGGACCTTCTTATTGACGATGAAACACAGAAATTAGATCGGAATGAAATACTAAAGGCACAATGCCGACTTAAGAACAATAAGACTGACTCTTCCTACTGTCTATGCTTTGGACCATTCCTGCGGCACTAGTTATAGATTACGATGCTTCACTTGAGTTTTACTGTATCCCTCTGACCTTCTTATTGACAATGAAACACAGCAATTTCATCGGAATTAAATACATAATGCACAATGCCGAATTAAGTACAAGAAGACTGACTCTTCTTACTGTCTATGTTTCGAACCAATCATGTGACACTAGTTATAGATTCCGATGCTTCATTCCAGGTTTACTGTATCCCTTGGACCTTCTTATTGACGATGAAACACAGAAATTGCATCGGAACTAAATACAAAAGGCACAATGCCGACTTAAGTACAAGAAGACTGACTCTTCTTACTGACTATGTTTTGAACCATTCATGTGACACTAGTTATAGATTACGGTGCTTCACTTCAGGTTTACTGTATCCCTTGGACCTTCTTATTGACGATGAAACACAGAAATAGCATCGGAATTAAATACGAAAGGCACAATGCCGACTTAAGTACAAGAAGACTGACTCTTCTTACTGACTATGTTTTGAACCATTCCTGTACCACTAGTTACAGATTCTGATGCTTCACTTCAGGTTTACTGTATCCCTTGGACCTTCTTTTTGACGATGAAACACGGAAATTGCATCGGAATTAAATACAAAAAGCACAATGCAGACATAAGTACAAGAACACTGACTCTTCTTACTGACTATGTTTTGAACCATTCCTGTGACACTAGTTATAGATTCCGATGCTTCACTTCTGATTTACTGTATCCCTCTGACCTTCCTATTGACGATGAAACACAGAAATTGCATTAGAATTACATACTAAAGGCACAATTCCGAATTAAGTACAAGAAGACTGATTCGTCTTACTGTCGATGTTTTGAACCATTCCTGTGACACTAGTTATAAATTCCGATGCTTCACTCCAGGTTTACTGTATCCCTTGGACCTTCTTATTGACGATGACACACAGAAATTGCATCGGAATTAAATAAAAATGGCACAATGCCGACTTAAGTACAAGAAGACTGACTCTTCTTACTGTCTATGTTTTGAACCATTCCTGTGACACTAGTTATAGATTCCAACGCTTCACTCCAGGTTTACTATATACCTTGGACCTTCTTATTTACCATGAAATACAGAAATTGCATTGGAAATAAATAGAAAAGGCACAATGCCGACTTAAGTACAAGAAGACTGACTCTTCCTACTGTCTATGTTTTGGAACCATTCCTGTTACACTAGTTATAGATTCCGATGCTTCACTTCACGTCTACTGTATACCTCTGACCTTCTTATTGACGATGAAAGACAGAAATTGCATCGGAATTAAATACAAAAGGCACAATGCCGACTTAAGTACAAGAAGACAGACTCTCCCCACTGTCGATGTTTTGAACCATTCCTGTGCCACTAGTCATAGATTCCAATGCTTCACTTCAGGTTTACTGTATCCCTTGGACCTTCTTATTGACAATGAAACACAGAAATTGCATCGGAATTAAATACAAAAGGCACAATGCCGACTTAAGTACAAGAAGACTGACTCTTCTTACTGACTATGCTTTGAACCATTCCTGTGACACTAGTTATAGACTCTGATGCTTCACTTCAGGTTTACTGTATCCCTTCGACCTTCTTATTGGAGATGAAACACAGAAATTGCATCGGAATTAAATACAAAAGCCACAATGCCGACTTAAGTGCATGAATACTGACTCTTCTTACTGTCTACGTTTTGAACCATCCCTGTGACACTTGTTATTGATTCCGAAGCTGCACTCCAGGTTTACTGTATACCTTGGGCCTTCCTATTGATGATGAAACACAGAAATTGCATCGGAATTAAATACAAAAGGCACAATGGGGACTTTAGTACAAGGAGACTGACTCTTCTTACTGACTATGTTTTGAACCATTCCTGTGACACTAGTTATAGATTGCGATGCTTCACTTCAGATTTACTGTATTCCTCTGACGTTCTTATTGACGATGAAACACAGAAATTGCGTCGGAATTAAATACAAAAGCACAATGCCGAACTAAGTACAAGAAGACTGACTCTTCTTACTGTCTATGTTTGAACCATTCCTGTGACACTAGTAATAGATTCCGATGCTTCACTCTAGGTTTACTGTATCCCTGGGACCTTCTTATTGACGACGAAACACAGAAATTGCATCGGAATTAAATAAAAAACGCACAATGCCGACTTAAGTACAAGAAGACTGACTCCTCTTGCTGACTATGTTTTGAATCATTCCTGTGAAACTAGTTATACATACCAATGCTTCACTTTAAGTTTACTGTATCCCTTGGACCTTCTTATTGACGATGAAACACAGCAATTGCATCGGAATTTAATAGAGAAGGCACAATGCCGGCTTAAGTACAATAAGACTGATTCTTCCTACTGTCTATGCTTTGGACCATTCCTGCGACACTAGTTATAGATTCCGATGCTTCACTTCAGGTTTACTGTATCCCTCTTACTTTCTTATTGACGATGAAACACAGAAATTGCATCGGAATTAAATACAAAAGTCACAATGCCGACTTAAGTACAAGAAGACTGACTCTTCCTACTGTCTATGTTTTGAACCATTCCCGTGACACTAGTTATAGATTCCGATGTTTCACTCCCGGTTTACTGTATTCCTTGGACCTTCTTGTTGACGATGACACACAGAAATTGCATCGGAATTAAATACAAAATGCACAATGCCGACTTAAGTACAAGAAGACTGACTCTTCCTACTGACTGTGCTTTGAACCATTCCTGTGACACTAGTTATAGATACCGGTGCTTCACTTCAGGTTTACTGTATTCCTTGGACCTTCTTATTGACGAGGAAACACAGAAATTGCATCGGAATTAAATACAAAAGGCTTAATGCCGACTTAAGTACAAGAAGACTGACTCATCTTACTGACTGTGTTTTGAACCATTCCTGTGACACTAGCTATAGATTCCGATGCTTCACTTCAGGTTTACTCTATCCCTCTGACCTTCATATTGACGATGAAACATAGAAATTGCATCGGAATTAAATACGAAAGGCACAATGCCGAATCAAGTACAAGAAGACTGACTCTTCTTACTGTCGATGTTTTGAACCATTCCTGTGACAGTAGTTATAGATTCCGATGCTTCACTCCAGGTTTACTGTATCCCTTGGACCTTCTTATTGACGATGAAACACAGAAATTGCATCGGAATTAAATAAAAAAGGCACAATGCCGACTTAAGTACAAGAAGACTGACCATACTTACTGTCTATGTTTTGAACCATTCCTGTTACACTAGTTATAGATTGCGATGCTTCACTCCAGGTTTACTATATCCCTTCGACCATCTTACTGACGATAAAACTGAGAAATTGCATCGGAATTAAATAGAAAAGGCAAAAGCCGACTTAAGTACAAGAATGACCCTTCTTACTGACTATGTTTTGAACCATTCCTGTGACACCAGTTATAGATTCCGATGCTTCGCTCCAGGTTTACTGTATCCCTTGGACCTTCTTATTGACGATGAAACACAGAAATTGCATCAGAATTAAATACAAAATGCACAATGGCGACTTAAGTACAAGAAGACTGACTCTTCTTACTGACTATGCTTTGAACCATTCCTGTGACACTAGTTATAGATACCGGGGCTTCACTTCTGGTTTACTGTATCCCTTGAACCTTCTTGTTGACGATGAAACACGGAAATTGCATCGGAATTAAATACAAAATGCACAATGCCGACTTAAGTGCAAGAAGACTGACTCTTCCTACTGTCTATGTTTTGAACCATTCCTGTGACACTAGTTATAGATTCCGATGCTTCACCCCCGGTTTACTGTATCAATTGGACCTTCTTGTTGACGATGAAACACATAAATTGCATCGGAATTAAATACAAAATGCACAATGCCGTCTTCAGTACAAGAAGACTGACTCTTCTTACTGACTATGCTTTGAACCATTCCTGTGACACTAGTTATAGATACCGGTGCTTCACTTCAGGTTTACTGTATTCCTTGGACCTTCTTAGTGGCGAGGAAACACAGAAATTGCATCGGAATTAAATACAAAAGGCACAATGCCGACTTAAGTACAAGAAGACTGACTCATCTTACTGACTGTGTTTTGAATAATTCCTGTGACACTAGTTATAGATTCCGATGCTTCACTTCAGGTTTACTCTATCCCTCTGACCTTCTTATTGACGATGAAACATAGATATTGCATCGGAATTAAATACAAAAGGCACAATGCCGAATCAAGTACAAGAAGACTGACTCTTCTTACTGTCGATGTTTTGAAACATTCCTGTGACAGTAGTTATAGATTCCGATGCTTCACTCCGGGTTTACTGTATCCCTTGGACCTTCTTATTGACGATGAAACACAGAAATTGTTTCGGAATTAAATAAAAATGGCACAATGCCGACTTAAGTACAAGAAGACTGACCATACTTACTGTCTATGTTTTGAACCATTCCTGTGACACTATGTATAGATTGCGATGCTTCACTCCAGGTTTACTATATCCCTTCGACCTTCCTACTGACGATAAAACTCAGAAATTGCATCGGAATTAAATAGAAAAGGCAAAAGCCGACTTAAGTACAAGAAGTCTGACCCTTCTTACTGACTATGTTTTGAACCATTCCTGTGACACTAGTTATAGATTCCGATGCTTCGCTCCAGGTTTACTGTATCCCTTGGACATTCTTATTGACGATGAAACACAGAAATTGCATCGGAATTAAATACAAAAGGCACAATGCCGACTTAAGTACAAGAAGACTGACTCTTCCCACTGTCTATGCTTTGAACCATTCCTGGTACACTAGTTATAGATTAGGATGCTTCAGTTCAGGTTTTCTGTGTCCCTTGGACATTCTTATTGACGATGAAGCACAGAAATTGCATCGGAATTAAGTACAAAAGGCACAATGCCGACTTATGTACAAGAAGACTGACTCTTCTTACTGTCTATGTTTTGAACCAATCCTGTGACTCTAGTTAGAGACTCTGATGCTTCACGTCAGGTTTACTGTATCCCTTGGACGTTCTTATTGAAGATGAAACACAGAAATTACATCGGAATTAAATCCAAAAGGCGCAATGCCGACATGAGTACAAGAGTACTGACTATTCTTACTGTCTATGTTTTGAACCATCCCTGTGACACTAGTTATAGATTCCGATGCTTCACTCCAGGTTTACTGTGTCCCTTGGACCTTCTTATTGACGATGAAACACAGAAATTGCATCGGAATTAAATACAAAATGCGCAATGGCGGTTTAAGTACAAGAAGACTGACTCTTCTTACTGACTATGATTTGAACCATTCCTGTGACACTAGTTATAGATTCTGATGCTTCACTTCAGGTTTACTGTATCACTTGGAATTTCTTATTGACGATGAAACACAGAAATTGCATCGGAATTAAATAAAAAAGTCACAATTCGACTTAAGTACAAGAAGACTGACTCTTCCTACTGTCTATGTTTTGAACCATTCCTGTGACACTAGTTATAGATTCCGATGCTTCACTTCAGGTTTACTGTATCCTTCTGACCCACTTATTAATGATGAAACACAGAAATTGCATCGGAATTAGATGCAAAACGCACAATGCCGATTTAAGTACAAGAAAAACTGACTCTTCCCACTATCTATGTTTTGAACCATTCCTGTGACACTAGTTATAGATTCCGATGCTTCACTTCAGGTTTACTGTATCCCTTGGACCTTCTTATTGACGATGAAACACAGAAATTGCATCGGAATTAATTACAAAAGGCAAAATGCCAACTTAAGTACAAGAAGACTGACTTTTCTTACTGTCTATGTTGTGAACCATTCCTGTGACACTAGTAAAAGATTCCGATGCTTCACTCTAGGTTTACTGTATCCCTTGGACCTTCTTATTGACGATGAAACACAGATATTGCAACGGAATTAAATAAAAAATGGGCAATGCCGACTTAAGTACGAGAAGACTGACTCTTCTTCTGTCTATGTTTTGAACCTTTCCTGTGACATTAGTTATAATTTTCGATGCTTCACTTCAGGTTTACTGTATCCCTTGGACCTTCTTATTGACGATGAAACACAGAAATTGCATCGGAATTAAATACAAACGGCACAATGCCGACTTAAGTGATAGAAGACTGACTCTTCCTACTGTCTATGTTTTGAACCTTTCCTGAGACACTAGTTATAGATTCCGATGCTTCACTTCAGGTTTACTGTATCCATCTTACTTTCTTATTGACGATGAAACACAGAAATTGCATCGGAATTAAATACAAAAGGCACAATGCCGTCTTAAGTACAAGAAGACTGACTCTTCGTACTGTCTATGATTTGAACCATTCCTGTGACACTAGTTATTGATTCCGATGCTTCACTCCCGGTTTACTGTATCAATTGGACCTTCTTGTTGACGATGAAACACAGAAATTGCATCGGAATTAAATACAAAATGCACAATGCCGACTTAAGTACAAGAAGACTGACTCTTCTTACTGACTGTGTTTTGAACCATTCCTGTGACACTAGTTATAGATTCCGATGCTTCACTTCAGGTTTACTCTATCCCTCTGACCTTCTTATTGACGATGAAACATAGAAATTGCATCGGAATTAAATACAAAAGGCACAATGCCGAATCAAGTACAAGAAGACTGACTCTTCTTACTGTCGATGTTTTGAACCATTCCTGTGACAGTAGTTATAGATTCCGATGCTTCACTCCAGGTTTACTGTATCCCTTGGACCTTCTTATTGACGATGAAACACAGAAATTGCATCGGAATTAAATAAAAAAGGCACAATGCCGACTTAAGTACAAGAAGACAGACCATACTTACTGTCTATGTTTTGAACCATTCCTGTGACACTAGTTATAGATTGCGATGCTTCACTCCAGGTTTACTATATCCCTTCGACCTTCTTACTGACGATAAAACTCAGAAATTGCATCGGAATTAAATAGAAAAGGCAAAAGCCGACTTAAGTACAAGAAGACTGACCCATCTTACTGACTATGTTTTGAACCATTCCTGTGACACTAGTTATAGATTCCGATGCTTCGCTCCAGGTTTACTGTATCCCTTGGACCTTCTTATTGACGATGAAACACAGAAATTGCATCGGAATTAAATACAAAAGGCACAATGCCGACTTAAGTACAAGAAGACTGACTCTTCCCACTGTCTATGCTTTGAACCATTCCTGGTACACTAGTTATAGATTAGGATGCTTCAGTTCAGGTTTTCTGTGTCCTTTGGACATTCTTATTGACGATGAAACACAGAAATTGCATCGGAATTAAATACAAAAGGCACAATGCCGACTTATGTACAAGAAGACTGACTCTTCTTACTGACTATGATTTGAACCAATCCTGTGACTCTAGTTAGGGACTCTGATGCTTCACGTCAGGTTTACTGTATCCCTTGGACGTTCTTATTGAAGATGAAACACAGAAATTACATCGGAATTAAATCCAAAAGGCACAATGCCGACATAAGTACAAGAGTACTGACTATTCTTATTGTCTATGTTTTGAACCATCCCTGTGACACTAGTTATAGATTCCGATGCTTCACTCCAGGTTTACTGTATCCCTGGGACCTTCTTATTGACGATGAAACAAAGATATAGCATCGGAATTAAATACGAAAGGCACAATGCCGACTTTAGTACAAGAAGACTGACTCTTCTTACTGACTATGTTTTGATTCGTTAATGTGACTAGTGATAGATTCCGATGCTTCACTTCAGGTTTTCTGTATCCCTTGGACCTTCTTATTGACGATGAAACACAGAAATTGCATTGGAATTAAATACAAAAGGCACAATGCCGACGTAAGTACAAGAATACTGACTCTTCTTACTGTCTATGATTTGAGCCATCCCTGTGTCACTAGTTATAGATTCCGATGCTTCACTCCAGGTTTACTGTATTCCTTGGACCTCCTTATTGACGATGAAACACAGAAATTAAATCGGAATTAAATACAAAATGCACAATGGCGACTTAAGTACAAGAAGACTGACTCTTCTTACTGACTATGATTTGAACCATTCCTGTGACACTAGTTATAGATTCTGATGCTTCACTCCAGGTTTGCTATATACCTTGGACCTTCTTACTTATGATGAAATACAGAAATTGCATCTTAATTAAATAGAAAAGGCACAATGCCGACTTAAGTACAAGAAGACTGACTCTTCCTACTGTCTATGTTTTGAACCATTCCTGTGACACTAGTTATAGATTCCGATGCTTCATTTCAGGTTTACTCTATCCTTCTGACCCACTTATTAATGATGAAACACAGAAATTGCATCGGAATTAAATACAAAACGCACAATGCCGACTGAAGTGTAAGAAAAACTGACTCTTCCCACTATCTATGTTTTGAACCGTTCCTGTGACACTAGTTATAGATTCCGATGCTTCACTTCAGGTTTACTGTATCCATCTTACTTTCTTATTGACGATGAAACACAGAAATTGCATCGGAATTAAATACAAAAGGCACAATGCCGACTTAAGTACAAGAAGACTGACTCTTCCTACTGTCTATGATTTGAACCATTCCTGTGACACTAGTTATAGATTCCGATGCTTCACTCCCGGTTTACTATATCCCTTGGACCTTCTTATTGACGACGAAACACAGAAATTGCATCGGAATTAAATACAAAAGGCACAATGCCGACTTTAGTACAAGAAGACTGTCTCTTCTTACTGACTATGTTTTGATTCATTCCTGTGACACTAGTTATAGATTCCGATGCTTCACTCCAGGTTTACTGTATCCCTTTGACCTTCTTATTGACGATGAAACACAGAAATGGCATCGGTATTGAATACAGAAAGCACAATGCCGACCTAAGTACAAGAAGACTGACTCTTCTTACTGACTATGTTTGAACCATTCCTGTGACACTAGTTATAGATTCCGATGCTTCACTCCGGGTTCACTGTATCCCTTGGACCTTCTTATTGAGGATGAAACACAAAAATTGCATCGGAATTAAATACAAAAAGCACATTGCCAACTTAATTACAAGAATACTGACTCTTCTTACTGACTATGTTTTGAACCATTCCTGTGACACTAGTTATAGATTCCGATGCTTCACTCCAGGTTTACTGTATCCCTTGGACCTCCTTATTGACTATGAAACATAGAAATTGCATCGGAATTAAATACAAAAGGCACAATGCCGACTTAAGTACAAGAAGACTGACTCTTCTTACTGACTATCTTTTGAACCATTCCTGTAACACTAGTTATAGATTCCGGTGCTTCACTTCAGGTTTACTGTATCCCTTGGACTTTCTTATTCACGTTGAAATACAGAAATTGCATCGGAATTACATACAAAAGGCACAATGCCGACTTAAGTACAAGAATACTGACTCTTCTTACTGTCCATGTTTTGAACCAACCCCGTGTCACTAGTTATAGATTCCGATGCTTCACTCCAGGTTTACTGTATCCCTTGGACCTTCTTATTGACGACGAAACACAGAAATTGCATCGGAATTAAATACAAAAGGCACAATGCCGACTTTAGTACAAGAAGACTGTCTCTTCTTACTGACTATGTTTTGAACCATTCCTGTGACACTAGTTATAGATTCCGATGCTTCACTTCAGGTTTACTGTATCCCTCTGACCTTCTTATTGACGATGAAACACAGAAATTGCATCGGAATTAAATACAAAAGGCACAATGGCGACTTAAGTACAAGAAGACTGACTCATCTTACTGTCTATGTTTTGAACCATTCCTGTGACACTAGTTACAGATTCCGATGCTTCACTTCAGGTTTACTGTATCCTTCTGACCCACTTATTAATGATGAAACACAGAAATTGCATCGGAATTAAATACAAAACGCACAATGCCGAGTGAAGTATAAGAAAAACTGACTCTTCCCACTATCTATGTTTTGAACCGTTCCTGTGACACTAGTTATAGATTCCGATGCTTCACTTCAGGTTTACTGTATCCCTTGGACCTTCTTATTGACGATGAAACACAGATATTGCATCGGAATTAATTACAAAAGGCAAAATGCCGACTTAAGTACAAGAAGACTGACTCATCTTACTGTCTATGCTTTGTACCATTCCTGTGACACTAGTTACAGATTCCGATGCTTCACTCCAGGTTTACTGTATCCCTTGCACCTTCTTATTGACGATTAAAAACAGAAATTGCATTGGAATTAAATACAAAGTTCACAATGCCGACTTAAGTACAAGAAGACTGACCTTTCTTACTGTCTATGTTTAGAACCATTCCTGTGACAATAGTTATAGATTCCGATGCTTCACTTCAGGTTTGCTGTATCCCTTGGACCTTCTTATTGACGATGAAATACAGAAATTGCATCGGAATTAAATACAAAAGGCACAATGCCGACTTATGTACAAGATGACTGACACTTCCTACTTTCTATGTTTTGAACCATTCCTGTGACACTAGTAATTGATTCCGATGCTACACTTCAGGTTTACTGTATCCCACTGACCTTCGTATTGACGATGAAACACAGAAATTGCATCGGAATTAAGTACAAAATGCACAATGCCGACTTAAGTACAAGAAGACTGACTCTTCTTACTGACTATGCTTTGATTCATTCCTGTGGCACTAGTTATAGATTCCGATGCTTCCCTCCAGGTTTACTGTTTCCCTTTGACCTTCTTATTGACGATGAAACACAGAAATTGCATCGGTATTAAATACAGAAACACAATGCCGACCTAAGTACAAGAATACTGACTCTTCTTACTGTCTATGTTTTGAACCAACCCTGTGTCATTAGTTATTGATTCCGATGCTTCACTCCAGGTTTACTGTATTCCTTGGACCTTCTTATTGACGACGAAACACAGAAATTCGATCGGAATTAAATACAAAAGGCACAATGCCGACTTAAATACAAGAAGACTCTCTCTTCTTACTGACTATTTTTTGAACCATTCCTGTGACACTAGTTATAGATTCCGATGCTTGACTTCAGGTTTACTGTATCCCTCTGACCTTCTTATTGACGATGCAACATAGAAATTGCATCGGAATTAAATACAAAATGCACAATGCCGATTTAAGTACAAGAAGACTGTCTCTTCCTACTGTCTATGCTTTGAACCATTCATGTGACACTAGTTATAGATTCCGATGCTTCACTCCAGGTTTACTGTATTCCTTGGACCTTCTTATTGACGACGAAACACAGAAATTGCATCGGAATTAAATACAAAAGGCACAATGCCGACTTAAGTACAAGAAGACTGGCTCTTCTTACTGACTATGATTTGAACCATTCATGTGACACTAGTTATTGATTACGGTGCCTCACTTCGGGTTTACTGTATCCCTTGGGCCTTCTTATTGAAGATGAAACACAGAAATTACATCGGAAATAAATACAAAAGGCACAATGCCGACTTAAGTACAAGAAGACTGACTCTTCCTACTGACTAAGTTTGAACCATTCCTGTGACACTAGTTATAGATTCTGATGCTACACTTCAGGTTTAGTGTATCCCTTGGACCTTCTTATTGACGATGAAACACAGAAATTGCATCGGAAATAAATACAAAAGGCACAATGCCGACTTAACTACAAGCAGACTGACTCTTCTTACTGACTATAATTCGAACCATTCCTGTGACACTAGTTATAGATTCCGATGCTTCACTTCAGATTTACTGTATCCCTCTGACGTTCGTATTGACGGTGATACACAGAAATTGCGTCGGAACTAAATTAAAAAGGCACAATGCCGAATTAAGTACAAGAAGACTGACTTCTCTTACTGTCTATGTTTTGATCCATTCCTGAGACACTAGTAAATGATTCCGATGCTTCACTCTAGGTTTACTGTATCCCTTGGACCTTCTCATTGACGATGAAACACAGAAATTGCATCGGCATTAAATAAAAAAGGCACAATGCCGACTTAAGTACAAGAAGACTGACTTATCTTACTGTCTATGTTTTGAACCATTCCTGTGACACTAGTTACAGATTCCGATGCTTCACTCCAGGTTTACTGTATCTCTTGCACCTTCTTATTGACGATTAAACACAGAAATTGCATCGGAATTAAATACAAAGTTCACAATGCCGACTTAAGTACAAGAAGACTGCCTCTGCTTACTGACTATGCTTTGAACCATTCCTGTGACACTAGTTATAGATTCCGATGCTTCACTTCAGTTTTACTGTATCCCTTGGACCTTCTTATTGACGATGAAACACAGAAATTGCTTCGGAATTAAATACAAAAGGCACAATGCCGACTTAAGTGCTAGAAGACTTACTCTTCCTACTGTCTATGATTTGAACCATTTCTGTGACACTAGTTTTAGATTCCGATGCTACACTTCAGGTTTACTGTATCCCTCTGACCTTCTTATTGACAATGAAACACAGAAATTGCATCGGAATAAAATGCAAAAGGCACAATGCCGACTTAAGTACAATAAGACTGACTCTTCCTACTGTCTATGTTTTGAACCAACCCCGTGTCACTAGTTATAGATTCCGATGCTTCACTCCAGGTTTACTGTATCCCTTGGACCTTCTTATTGACGACGAAACACAGAAATTGCATCGGAATTAAATACAAAAGGCACAATGCCGACTTAAGTACAAGAAGACTGTCTCTTCTTACTGACTATGTTTTGAACCATTCCTCTGACACTAGTTATAGATTCCGATGCTTCACTTCAGGTTTACTGTATCCCTCTGACCTTCTTATTGACGATGCAACATAGAAATTGCATCGGAATTAAATACAAAAGGCACAATGGCGACTTAAGTACAAGAAGACTGACTCAACTTACTGTCTATGTTTTGAACCATTCCTGTGACACTAGTTACAGATTCCGATGCTTCACTTCAGGTTTACTGTATCCTTCTGACCCACTTATTAATGATGAAACACAGAAATTGCATCGGAATTAAATACAAAACGCACAATGCCGACTGAAGTATAAGAAAAACTGACTCTTCCCACTAGCTATGTTTTGAATCGTTCCTGTGACACTAGTTATAGATTCCGATGCTTCACTTCAGGTTTACTGTATCCATCTTACTTTCTTATTGACGATGAAACACAGAAATTGCATCGGAATTAAATACAAAAGGCACAATGCCGACTTAAGTACAAGAAGACTGACTCTTCTTACTGACTATCTTTTGAACCATTCCTGTAACACTAGTTATAGATTCCGGTGCTTCACTTCAGGTTTACTGTATCCCTTGGACTTTCTTATTCACGTTGAAATACAGAAATTGCATCGGAATTAAATACAAAAGGCACAATGCCGACTTAAGTACAAGAATACTGACTCTTCTTACTGTCCATGTTTTGAACCAACCCCGTGTCACTAGTTATAGATTCCGATGCTTCACTCCAGGTTTACTGTATCCCTTGGACCTTCTTATTGACGACGAAACACAGAAATTGCATCGGAATTAAATACAAAAGGCACAATGCCGACTTTAGTACAAGAAGACTGTCTCTTCTTACTGACTATGTTTTGAACCATTCCTGTGACACTAGTTATAGATTCCGATGCTTCACTTCAGGTTTACTGTATCCCTCTGACCTTCTTATTGACGATGCAACATAGAAATTGCATCGGAATTAAATACAAAAGGCACAATGCCGAATTAAGTACAAGATGACTGACTCTTCTTACTGTCTATGTTTTGAACCATACATGTGACACTAGTTATAGATTCCGATGTTTCACTCCAGGTTTACTGTATCCCATGGACCTTCTTATTGACGATGAAACACAGAAATTGCATCGGAATTAAATACAAAAGGCACAATGGCGACTTAAGTACAAGAAGACTGACTCATCTTACTGTCTATGTTTTGAACCATTCCTGTGACACTAGTTACAGATTCCGATGCTTCACTTCAGGTTTACTGTATCCTTCTGACCCACTTATTAATGATGAAACACAGAAATTGCATCGGAATTAAATACAAAACGCACAATGCCGAGTGAAGTATAAGAAAAACTGACTCTTCCCACTATCTATGTTTTGAACCGTTCCTGTGACACTAGTTATAGATTCCGATGCTTCACTTCAGGTTTACTGTATCCCTTGGACCTTCTTATTGACGATGAAACACAGATATTGCATCGGAATTAATTACAAAAGGCAAAATGCCGACTTAAGTACAAGAAGACTGACTCATCTTACTGTCTGTGTTTTGAACCATTCCTGTGACACTAGTTACAGATTCCGATGCTTCACTCCAGGTTTACTGTATCCCTTGCACCTTCTTATTGACGATTAAAAACAGAAATTGCATTGGAATTAAATACAAAGTTCACAATGCCGACTTAAGTACAAGAAGACTGACCTTTCTTACTGTCTATGTTTAGAACCATTCCTGTGACAATAGTTATAGATTCCGATGCTTCACTTCAGTTTTGCTGTATCCCTTGGACCTTCTTATTGACGATGAAACACAGAAATTGCATCGGAATTAAATACAAAAGGCACAATGCCGACTTATGTACAAGATGACTGACACTTCCTACTTTCTATGTTTTGAACCATTCCTGTGACACTAGTAATTGATCCCGATGCTACACTTCAGGTTTACTGTATCCCACTGACCTTCTTATTGACGATGAAACACAGAAATTGCATCGGAATTAAATACAAAATGCACAATGCCGACTTAAGTACAAGGAGACTGACTCTTCTTACTGACTATGCTTTGATTCATTCCTGTGGCACTAGTTATAGATTCCGATGCTTCACTCCAGGTTTACTGTTTCCCTTTGACCTTCTTATTGACGATGAAACACAGAAATTGCATCGGTATTAAATACAGAAAGCACAATGCCGACCTAAGTACAAGAATACTGACCCTTCTTACTGTCTATGTTTTGAACCAACCCTGTGTCATTAGTTATTGATTCCGATGCTTCACTCCAGGTTTACTGTATTCCTTGGACCTTCTTATTGACGACGAAACACAGAAATTGCATCGGAATTAAATACAAAAGGCACAATGCCGACTTAAGTACAAGAAGACTCTCTCTTCTTACTGACTATGTTTTGAACCATTCCTGTGACACTAGTTATAGATTCCGATGCTTGACTTCAGGTTTACTGTATCCCTCTGACCTTCTTATTGACGATGCAACATAGAAATTGCATCGGAATTAAATACAAAAGGCACAATGCCGATTTAAGTACAAGAAGACTGTCTCTTCTTACTGTCTATGCTTTGAACCATTCATGTGACACTAGTTATAGATTCCGATGCTTCACTCCAGGTTTACTGTATTCCTTGGACCTTCTTATTGACGACGAAACACAGAAATTGCATCGGAATTAAATACAAAAGGCACAATGCCGACTTAAGTACAAGAAGACTGGCTCCTCTTACTGACTATGATTTGAACCATTCATGTGACACTAGTTATTGATTACGGTGCCTCACTTTGGGTTTACTGTATCCCTTGGGCCTTCTTATTGAAGATGAAACACAGAAATTACATCGGAAATAAATACAAAAGGCACAATGCCGACTTAAGTACAAGAAGACTGACTCTTCCTACTGACTAAGTTTGAACCATTCCTGTGACACTAGTTATAGATTCTGATGCTACACTTCAGGTTTAGTGTATCCCTTGGACCTTCTTATTGACGATGAAACACAGAAATTGCATTGGAATTAAATACAAAAGGCACAATGCCGACTTAACTACAAGCAGACTGACTCTTCTTACTGACTATAATTTGAACCATTCCTGTGACACTAGTTATAGATTCCGATGCTTCACTTCAGATTTACTGTATCCCTCTGACGTTCTTATTGACGATGATACACAGAAATTGCGTCGGAACTAAATTAAATAGGCACAATGCCGAATTAAGTACAAGAAGACTGACTTCTCTTACTGTCTATGTTTTGATCCATTCCTGAGACACTAGTAAATGATTCCGATGCTTCACTCTAGGTTTACTGTATCCCTTGGACCTTCTCATTGACGATGAAACACAGAAATTGCATCGGCATTAAATAAAAAAGGCACAATGCCGACTTAAGTACAAGAAGACTGACTTATCCTACTGTCTATGTTTTGAACCATTCCTGTGACACTAGTTACAGATTCCGATGCTTCACTCCAGGTTTACTGTATCTCTTGCACCTTCTTATTGACGATTAAACACAGAAATTGCATCGGAATTAAATACAAAGTTCACAATGCCGACTTAAGTACAAGAAGACTGCCTCTTCTTACTGACTATGCTTTGAACCATTCCTGTGACACTAGTTATAGATTCCGATGCTTCACTTCAGTTTTACTGTATCCCTTGGACCTCTATATTGACGATGAAACACAGAAATTGCATCGGAATTAAATACAAAAGGCACAATGACGACTTAAGGACAAGAAGACTGACTGCTCTTACTGACTATGTTTTCAACCGTTCCTGTGACACTAGTTATAGATTCCGATGCTTTACTTCAGGCTTATTGTATCCCTCTGACCTTCTTATTGACGATGAAACACAGAAATTGCATCGGAATTAAATAGAAAAGGCACAATGTCGACTTAAGTACAAGAAGACTGCCTTTTCTTACTGTCTATGATATGAACCATTCCTGTGACCCTAGTTATAGATTCCGATGCTTCACTCCAGGTTTACTGTATCCCTTGGCCCTTCATATTGACGATGAAACACAGAAATTGCATCGGAATTAAATAGAAAAAGCACAATCCAACTTAAGTAAAAGAAGACTAACTCATCTTACTGACTATGTTTCAAACATTCCTGTGATACTAGTTATAGATTCCGATGCTTCACTTCAGGATTACTGTATCCCTCTGACCTTATTGCTGATGAAACACAGAAATTGCATCGGAATTAAATACAAAAGGCACAATGACGATTTAAGGACAATAAGATTGACTCTTCTTACTGTCTATATTTTGAACCGTTCTAGTGACACTAGTAATAGATTCCGATGCTTCACTTCAGGTTTACTGTATCCCTTAGACCTTCTTGTTGACGATGAAACACAGAAATAGCATCGGAATTAAATACAAAAGGCACAATGCCGACTTAAGTACAAGACGTCTGACTCTTCTTACTGTCTATGTTTTGAACCATTACTGTGACACTAGTTGTAGATTCCGATGCTTCACACCAGGTTTACTGTATCCCTTGGACCTTCTTATTGACGATGAAAGACAGAAATTGCATGGGAATTAAATACAAAAGTCACAATGCCGACATAAGGACAAGAAGACTGACTCTTCTTACTGACTTAATTTTGAACCATTCCTGTGACACTAGTTATAGATTCCGATGCTTCACTTCAGGTTTGCTGTATACCTCTGACCTTCTTATTGACGGTGAAACACAGAAATTGCACGGGAATTAAATACGAAAGGCACAATGCCAACTTAAGCACAAGAAGACCGACTCTTCCTACTGACTATGTTTTGAACCATTCCTGTGACACTAGTTATAGATTCCGATGCTTCTCTTGAGGTCTGCTGTATCCCATGGACCTTCGTACTGACGATGAAACACAGAAATTGCATCGGAATTAAATACAAAAGGCACAATGCCGACTTAAGTGCAAGGAGACTGACTCTTCTTATTGTCTATGTTTTGAACCATTCCTGTGACACTGATTATAGATTCCGATGCTTCACTCCATGTTTACTGTATCTCTTGGTCCTTCTTATTGACGATGAAACACAGAAATTGCATCGTAATTAAATACAAAATGCACAATGCCGACTTAAGGACAAGAAGACTGACTCTTCCTACTGACTATGTTTTGAACCATTCCTGTGACACTAGTTATAGATTACGATGCTTCACTTGAGGTTTACTGTATCCCATTGACCTTCGTATTGACGATGAAACACAGCAATTGCATCGGAATTAACTACAAAAGGCACAATGCCGACTTAAGTGCAAGGAGACTGACTCTTCTTATTGTCTATGTTTTGAACCATTCCTGTGACACTGATTATAGATTCCGATGCTTCACTCCATGTTTACTGTATCTCTTGGTCCCTCTTATTGACGATGAAATGCAGAAATTGCATCGGAATTAAATAGAAACGGCACAATGTCGACTTAAGTATAAGAAGACTGCCTCTTCTTACTGTCTATGTTACGAACCATTCATGTGACACTAGTTGTAGATTCCGATGCTTCACTCCAGGTGTACTGTATCCCTTGGCCCTTCTTATTGACGATGAAACACAGAAATTGCATGGGAATTAAATAGAAAAAGCACAATCCAACTTAAGTACAAGAAGACTGACTCATCTTACTGACTATGTTTTGAAACATTCCTGTGACACTAGTTATAGATTCCGATGCTTCACTTCAGGTTTACTGTATACCTTGGACCTACGTATTGACGATGAAACACAGATATTGCATCGGAATTAAATACGCAAGGCACAATGCCGACTTAAGTACAAGAAGACTGACGCTTCCTACTGTCTATGTTTGAACCATTCCTGTGACACTAGTTATAGATTCCGATGCCTCACTTCAGGTTTACTGTATCCCTCTGACCTTATTGCCGATGAAACACAGAAATTGCATCGGAATTAAATACAAAAGGCACAATGACAACTTAAGGACAAGAAGACTGAATCTTCTTACTGACTATGATTTGAACCAATCCTGTGACACTAGTTACAGATTCCGATGCTTCACTTCAGATTTACAGTTTCAATTGGACCTTCTTATTGACGATGAAACACAGATATTGCATCGGAATTAAATACAAAAGGCACAATGCCGACTTAAGTACAAGAAGACTGACTCTTCCTACTGTCTATGTTTTGAGTCATTTCTGTGACACTAGTTATAAAGTCCGATGCTTCACTTCAGGTTTACTGTATCCCTTGGGCCTTCTTATTGACGATGAATCACAGATATTGCATCGGAATTAAATACGAAAGGCACAATGCTGACTTAAGTACAATAAGTTTGACTCTTCTTACTGTCTATATTTTGAACCATTCTAGTGACACTAGTAATAGATTCCGATGCTTCACTTCAGATTTACTGTATCCCTTGGACCTTCTTATTGACGATGAAAGACAGAAATTGCATGGGAATTAAATACAAAAGGCACAATGCCGACATAAGGACAAGAAGACAGACTCTTCTTACTGACTATATTTTGAACCATTCCTGTGACACTAGTTATAGATTCCGATGCTTCACTTCAGGTTTGCTGTATACCTCTGACCGTCTTATTGACGATGAAACACAGAAATTGCACGGGAATTAAATACGAAAGGCACAATGCCAATTTAAGCACAAGAACACCGACTCTTCCTACTGACTATGATTTGAACCATTCCTGTGACACTAGTTATGGATTCCGATGCTTCACTTGAGGTTTGCTGTATCCCATGGACCTTCGTATTGACGATGATACACAGAAATTGCATCGGAATTAAATTCAAAAGGAACAATGCCGACTTAAGTGCAAGGAGACTGACTCTTCTTATTGTCTATGTTATTAACCATTCCTGTGACACTGATTATAGATTCCGATGCTTCACTTGAGGTCTGCTGTATCCCATGGACCTTCGTACTGACGATGAAACACAGAAATTGCATCGGAATTAAATACAAAAGGCACAATGCCGACTTAAGTGCAAGGAGACTGACTCTTCTTATTATCTATGTTTTGAACCATTCCTGTGACACTGATTATAGATTCCGATGCTTCACTCCATGTTTACTGTATCCCTTGGTCCTTCTTATTGACGATGAAACACAGATATTGCATCGTAATTAAATACAAAAAGCACAATGCCGACTTAAGTGCAAGGAGACTGACTCTTCTTATTGTCTATGTTTTGAACCATTCCTGTGACACTGATTATAGATTCCGATGCTTCACTCCATGTTTACTGTATCTCTTGGTCCTTCTTATTGACGATGAAACACAGAAATTGCATCGTAATTAAATACAAAATGCACAATGCCGACTTAAGGACAAGAAGACTGACTGTTCTTACTGACTATGTTTTGAACCGTTCCTGTGACACTAGTTATAAATTCCGATGCTTCTCTTCAGGTTTACTATAACCCCTGGACCTTCTTATTGACGATGAAAAGCAGAAATTGCATCAGAATTAAATACAAAAGGCACAATGACGACTTAAGGACAAGAAGACTGACTCTTCTTACTGACTATGATTTGAACCAATCCTCTGACACTAGTTACAGATTCCGATGCTTCACTTCAGATTTACAGTTTCCCTTGGACCTTCTTATTGACGAGGAAACACAGATATTGCATCGGAATTAAATTCAAAAGGCACAATGCTGACTTAAGTCCAAGAAGACTGACTCTTCCTACTGTCTTTGTTTTGAATCATTTCTGTGACACTAGTTATAGAGTCCGATGCTTCACTTCAGGTTTACTGTATCCCTTGGACCTTCTTATTGACGATGAAAGACAGAAATTGCATCGGAATTAAATACAAAAAACACAATGCCGACATAAGGACAAGAAGACTGACTCTTCTTACTGACTATACTTTGAACCGTTCCTGTGACACTAGTTATAGATTCCGATGCTTCCCTTCGGGTTTGCTGTATACCTCTGACCTTCTTATTGACGATGAAACACAGGAATTGCTTCGGAATTAAATACAAAAGGCACAATGCCGACTTACGTACAAGAAGACTGACTCTTCTTACTGTCTATGTTTTGAACCATCCCTGTGACACTAGTTGTAGTTTCCGATGCTTCACTCCAGGTTTGCTGTATCCCTTGGTCCTTCTTATTGATGATGAAACAGAGAAATCACATCGGAATTAAATACAAAATGAAAAATTCCGACTTAAGTACAAGAAGACTGACTTTTCTTACTGACTATGTTTTGAACCATTCCTGTGACACTAGTTATAAATTCCGATGCTTCACTTCAGGTTTACTGTATCCCTCTGATCTTCTTATTGACGATGAAACACAGAAAATGCATCGGAATTAAATACAAAAGGTACAATGCCGACTTAAGTACAAGAAAACTGACTCATCTTACTTTCTATGTTTTCAACCATTCCTGTGACACTAGTTATAGATTCCGATGCTTCTCTTCAGATTTACTGTAACCCCTGGACCTTCTTATTGGCGATGAAGCACAGAAATTGCATCGGAATTAGATACAAAAGGCACAATGCCGACTTCAGTGCAAGAAGGCGGACACTTCTTACTGTCTATAATTTGAACCATTCCTGTGACACTAGTTATAGATTCCGATGCTTCACTTCAGATTTACTGTATCCCTTGGACCTTTATATTGACGATGAAACACAGAAATTGCATCGGAATTAAATACAAAAGGCACAATGACGACTTAAGGCCAAGAAGACTGACTGCTCTTACTGACTATGTTTTCAACCGTTCCTGCGACACTAGTTATAGATTCCGATGCTTCACTTCAGGCTTATTGTATCCCTCTGACCTTCTTATTGACGATGAAACACAGATATTGCATCGGAATTAAATAGAAAAGGCACAATGTCGACTTAAGTACAAGAAGACTGCCTCTTCTTACTGTCTATGTTATGAACCATTCCTGTGACACTAGTTATAGATTCCGATGCTTCACTCCAGGTTTACTGTATCCCTTGGCCCTTCTTATTGACGATGAAACACAGAAATTGCATCGGAATTAAATAGAAAAAGCACAATCCAACTTTAGTACAAGAAGACTGACTCATTTTACTGACTATGTTTCAAACATTCCTGTGACACTTGTTACAGATTCCGTTGCTTCACTTCAGGTTTACTGTATACCTTGGACCTACTTATTGACGATGAAACACAGATATTGCATCGGAATTAAATACACAAGGCACAATGCCGACTTAAGTACAAGAAGACTGACCCTTCCTACTGTCTATGTTTGAACCATTCCTGTGACACTAGTTATATATTCCGATGCTTCACTTCAGGTTTACTGTATCCCTCTGACCTTATTGCCGATGAAACACAGAAATTGCATCGGAATTAAATACAAAAGGCACAATGACGATTTAAGGACAAGAAGACTGAAACTTCTTACTGACTATGATTTGAACCAATCCTCTGACACTAGTTACAGATTCCGATGCTTCACTTCAGATTTAAAGTTTCCTTTGGACCTTCTTATTGACGATGAAACACAGATATTGCATCGGAATTAAATACAAAAGGCACAATGCCGACTTAAGTACAATAAGATTGACTCTTCTTACTGTCTATATTTTGAACCATTCTAGTGACACTAGTAATAGATTCCGATGCTTCACTTCAGGTTTACTGTATCCCTTGGACCTTCTTATTGACGATGAAACACAGAAATAGCATCGGAATTAAATACGAAAGGCACAATGCCAACTTAAGCACAAGAAGACCGACTCTTCCTACTGACTATGTTTTGAACCATTCCTGTGACACTAGTTATAGATTCCGATGCTTCACTTGAGGTCTGCTGTATCCCATGGACCTTCGTACTGACGATGAAACACAGAAATTGCATCGGAATTAAATACAAAAGGCACAATGCCGACATAAGTGCAAGGAGACTGACTCTTCTTATTGTCTATGTTTTGAACCATTCCTGTGACACTGATTATAGATTCCGATGCTTCACTCCATGTTTACTGTATCTCTTGGTCCTTCTTATTGACGATGAAACACAGAAATTGCATCGTAATTAAATACAAAATGCACAATGCAGACTTGAGGACAAGAAGACTGACTCTTCCTACTGACTATGTTTTGAACCACTCCTGTGACACTAGTTATAGATTCCGATGCTTCACTTGAGGTTTACTGTATCCCATTGACCTTCGTATTGACGATGAAACCCAGCAATTGCATCGGAATTAACTACAAAAGGCATAATGCCGACTTAAGTGCAAGATGACTGACTCTTCTTATGTCTATGTTTTGAACCATTCCTGTGACACTATTTATAGTTTCCGATGCTTCACTTCAGGTTTACTGTATCCCTCTGACCTTATTGCCGATGAAACACTGAAATTGCATCGGAATTAAATACAAAAGGCACAATGCCGACTTAAGAACAAGAAGACTGACTCTTCTTACTGACTATGTTTTGAACCATTCCTGTGACACTAGTTATAGATTCCTATGCTTCACTTCAGGTTTACTGTTTCCCTTGGACCTTCTTATTGACGATGAAACACAGAAATTGCATCGGAATTAAATACAAAAGGCACAATGCCGACTTAAGTACATGAAGACCGACTCCTCCTACTTACTATGTTTTGAACCATTCCTGTGACACTAGTTATAGATTCCGATGCTTCACTTGAGGTATTCTGTATCCCATGGACCTTCTTATTGACGATGAAACACAGAAATTGCATCGGAATTAAATACAAAAAGCACAATACCGACTTAAGTAAAAGAAGTCTGACTCTTCTTACTGTCTATGATTTGAACCATTCCTGTGACACTAGTTATAGATTCCGATGCTTCACTTCATGTTTACTGTACCCCTTGGACCTTCTTATTGACGATGAAACACAGAAATTGCATCCGAATTAAATAGAAAACGAACAATGATGACTTAAGTACAAGAAGACTGACTATTCCTACTGACTATGTTTTGGACCATACCTGTAACACTAGTTATAGATTCCGATGCTTCACTTCTGGATTACTGTATCCCTCTGACCTTCTTATTGACGATGAAACACAGAAATTGCATCGGAATTAAATACAATAGGCACAATGCCGACTTAAGTACAAGAAAACTGACTCTTCTTACTGTCTATGATTTGAACCATTCCTGTGACACTAGTTATAAATTCCGATGCTTCACTTCAGGTTTACTGTATCCCTCTGATCTTCTTATTGACGATATAACACAGAAAATGCATCGGAATTAAATACAAAAGGCACAATGCCGACTTAAGTACAAGAAAACTGACTCATCTTACCGTCTATGTTTTGAACCATTCCTGTGACACTAGTTATAGAATCCGATGCTGCTCTTCAGGTTTACTGTAACCCCTGGACCTTCTTATTGACGATGAAACGCAGAAATTGCATCGGAATTAAACACAAAAAGCACAATGCTGACTTAAGTACAAAAAGACTGACTCTTCTTACTGACTATGATTTGAACCATTCCTGTGACACTAGTTATAGATTGCGATGCTTCACTTCAGGTTTACTGTTTCCCTCTGACCATCTTATTGACGATGAAACACAGAAAATGCATCGGAATTAAATACAAAAGGCACAATGCCGACTTAAGTGCAAGAAGGCTGGCACTGCTTATTGTCTATGTTTGAACCATTCCTGTCACACTAGTTATAGATTCCGATGCTTCACTTCAGGTTTACTGTATCGCTTGGACCTTCTTATTGACGATGAAACACAGAAATTGCGTCGGAATTAAATACAAAAGGCACAATGACGACTTAAGGACAAGAAGACTGACTGTTCTTACTGACTATGCTTTGAACCGTTCCTGTGACACTAGTTATAGATTCCGATGCTTCACTTCAGGTTTATTGTATCCGCCTGACCTTCTTTTTGACGATGAAACACAGAAATTGCATCGGAATTAAATAGAAAAAGCACAATGCCAACTTAAGTACAAGAAGACTGACTCATCTTACTGACTATGTTTTGAAACATTCCTGTGACACTGGTTATAGATTCCGATGCTTCACTTCAGGTTTACTGTATACCTTGGACCTACTTATTGACGATGAAACACAGATATTGCATCGGAATTAAATACACTAGGCACAATGCCGACTTAAGTACAAGAAGACTGACGCTTCCTACTGTCTATGTTTAAACCATTCCTGTGACACTAGTTATAGATTCCGATGCTTCACTTCAGGTTTACTGTATCCCTCTGACCTTATTGCCGATGAAACAAAGAAATTACATCGGAATTAAAAACAAAAGGCACAATGACGACTTAAGGACAAGAAGACTGACTCTTCTTACTGACTATGATTTGAACCAATCCTGTGACACTAGATACAGATTCCGATGCTTCACTTCATATTTACAGTTTCCCTTGGACCTTCTTATTGACGATGAATCACAGATATTGCATCGGAATTAAATACAAAAGGCACAATGCCGACTTAAGTACAATAAGACTGACTCTTCTTACTGTCTATTTTTTGAACCATTCTAGTGACACTAGTAATAGATTCCGATGTTTCACTTCAGGTTTACTGTATCCCTTGGACCTTCTTATTGACGATGAAACACAGAAATAGCATCGGAATTAAATACAAAAGGCACAATGCCGACTTAAGTACAAGACGTCTGACTCTTCTTACTGTCTATGTTTTGAACCATTACCGTGACACTAGTTATAGATTCCGATGCTTCACTCCAGGTTTACTGTATCCCTTGGACCTTCTTATTGACGATGAAAGACAGAAATTGCATCGTAATGAAATACAAAAGACACAATGCCGACATAAGGACAAGAAGACTGACTCTTCTTACTGACTATACTTTGAACCGTTCCTGTGACACTAGTTATAGATTCCGATGCTTCACTTCAGGTTTCCTGTATACCTCTGACCTTCTTATTGACGATGAAACACAGAAATTGCATGGGAATTAAATACGAAAGGCACAATGCCAACTTAAGCACAAGAAGACCGACTCTTCCTACTGACTATGCTTTGAACCATTCCTGTGACACTAGTTATAGATTCCGATGCTTCACTTGAGGTTTGCTGTATCCCATGGACCTTCGTATTGACGATGAAACACAGAAATTGCATCGGAATTAAATACAAATGGCACAATGCCGACTTAAGTGCAAGGAGACTGACTCTTCATATTGTCTATGTTTTGAACCATTCCTGTGACACTGATTATAGATTCCGATGCTTCACTCCAGGTTTACTGTATCCCTTAGTCATTCTTATTGACGATGAAACACAGAAATTGCATCGTTATTAAATACAAAAGGCACAATGCCGACTTAAGGACAAGAAGACTGACTCTTCCTACAGACTATGTTTTGAACCATTCCTGTGACACTAGTTATAGATTCCGATGCTTCACCTGAGGTTTACTGTATCCCTCTGACCTTCTTATTGATGATGAAACACAGATATTGCATCGTAATTAAATACAAAAGGCACAATGCCGACCTAAGTACAAGAAGACTGACTCTTCTTATTGTCTATGTTTTGAACCATCCCTGTGACACTAGTTATAGATTCCAATGCTTCACTTCAGGTTTACTGTATTCCTTGGACCTTCTTATTGACGATGAAACACAGAAATTGCATCGGAATTAAATACAAAAGGCACAATGCCGACATAAGTACAAGAATACTGACTCTTCCTACTGTCTATGTTTTGAACCATTTCTGTGACACTAGTTACAGAGTCCGATGCTTCACTTCAAGGTTACTGTATCCCTTGGGCCTTCTTATTGACGATGAATCACAGAAATTGTATCGGAATTAAATACAAATGGCACAATGCCGACTTAAGTACAATAACACTGACTCGTCTTACTGTCTATATTTTGAACCATTCCAGTGACACTAGTTATAGATTCCGATGCTTCACTTCAGGTTTACTGTATCCCTTGGACCTTCTTATTGACGATGAAAGACAGAAATTGCATCGGAATTAAATACAAAAGGCACAATGCCGACATAAGGACAAGATGACTGACTCTTCTTACTGACTATATTTTGAACCATTCGTGTGACACTAGTTATAGATTCCGATGCTTCACTTCAGGTTTACTGAATACCTCTGACCTTCTGATTGACGATGAAACACAGAAATTGCATGGGAATTAAATACGAAAGGCACAATGCCAACTTAAGTACAAGAAACCGACTCTTCCTACTGACTATGTTTTGAACCATTCCTGTGACACTAGTTATAGATTCCGATGCTTCACTTGAGGTTTACTGTATTCCTTGGCCCTCCTTATTGACGATGAAACACAGAAATTGCAACGGAATTAAATACACATGGCACAATGCCGACTTAAGGACAAGAAGACTGACTCTTCTTACTGAGTATGTTTTCAACCATTCCTGTGACACTAGTTATAGATTCCGATGCTTCACTTCAGGTTTACTGTATACCTTGGACCTTCTTATCGACGATGAAACACAGAAATTGCATCGGAATTAAATACACAAGGCACAATGCCGACTTATGTACAAGAAGACTGACTCTTCCTACTGTCTATGCTTGGAACCATTCCTGTGACACTAGTTATACATTCCGATGCTTCACTTCAGGTTTACTGTATCCCTCTGACCTTATTGCCGATGAAACACAGAAATTGCATCGGAATTAAATACAAAAGGCACAATGCCGACTTAAGTACAAGAAGACTGACTCTTCTTACTGACTATGTTTTGAACCATTCCTGTGACACTAGTTATATATTCCGATGCTTCACTTCAGGTTTACTGTTTCCCTTGGACCTTCTTATTGACGATGAAACACAGAAATTGCATCGGAATTAAATACAAATGGCACAATGCCGACTTAAGTACATGAAGACCGACTCCTCCTCTGACTATGTTTCGAACCATTCCTGTGACACTAGTTACAGATTCCGATGCTTCACTTGAGGTTTACTGTATCTCATGGACCTTCTTATTGACGATGAAACACAGAAATTGCATCGGCATTAAATACAAAAGGCACAATGCAGACTTAAGTACAAGAGGACTGACTCTTCTTACTGTCTATGTTATGAACCATTCCTGTGACCCTAGTTATAGATTCCGATGCTTCACTCCAGGTTTACTGTATCCCTTGGACCTTCTTATTGACGATGAAACACAGAAAGTGCATCGGAATTAAATACAAAAAGCAAATGCCGACTTAAGGACAAGAAGACTGACTCTTCTTACTGACTATGTTTTGAACCATTCCTGTGACACTAGTTATACATTCCGATGCTTCACGTCAGGTTTACTGTATCCCTTGGACCTTCTTATTGACGATGAAACACTGAAATTGCATCGGAATTAAATACAAAAGGCAAAATTCCGACTTAAGTACAAGAAGACTGACTCTTCTTACTGACTATGTTTTGAACCATTCCTGTGACACTAGTTATAAATTCCGATGCTTCACTTCAGGTTTGTGTATCCCTCTGATCTTCTTATTGACGATGAAACACAGAAAATGCATCGGAATAAAATACAAAAGGCACAATGCCGACTTAAGTACAAGAAAACTGACTCATCTTACTGTCTATGTTTTGAACCATTCCTGTGACACTAGTTATAGATTCCGATGCTTCTCTTCAGGTTTACTGTAACCCCTGGACCTTCTTATTGACGATGAAACACAGACATTGCATCGGAATTAAACACAAAAGGCACAATGTCGACTTAAGTACAAAAAGACTGACTCTTCTTACTGACTATGATTTGAACCATTTTTGTGACACTAGTTATAGATTGCGGTGCTTCACTTCAGGTTTACTGTATCCCTCTGACCTTCTTATTGACGATGAAACACAGAAATTGCATCGGAATTGAATACAAAAGGCACAATGCCGACTTAAGTGCAAGAAGACTGACTCTTCTTACTGTCTATGTTTTGAACCATTCCTGTGACACTAGTTATAGATTCCGATGCTTCACTTCAGGTTTACTGTATCCCTTGGACTTTCTTATTGACGATGAAACACAGAAATTGCATCGGAATTAAATACAAAAGGCACAATGCCGACTTAAGGACAAGAAGACTGACTGTTCTTACTGACTAAGTTTTGAACCGTTCCTGTGACACTAGTTATAGATTCCGATGCTTAACTTCAGGTTTATTGTATCCCTCTGACCTTATAGCCGATGAAACACAGAAATTGCATCGGAATTAAATACAAAAGGCACAATGCCGACTTAAGTGCAAGGAGACTGACTCTTCTTATGTCTATTTTATGAACCATTCCTGTGACACTAATTATAGATTCCGATGCTTCACTCCAAGTTTAATGTTTCCCTTGGACCTTCTTACTGACGATGAAACACAGAAATTGCATCGTAAATAAATACAAAAGGCCTAATGCCGACTTAAGGACAAGAAGATTGACTCTTCCTACTGACTATGTTTTGAAACATTCCTGTGACACTAGTTATAGATTCCGATACTTCACTTGAGGTTTACTGTATCGCATGGACCTTCGTATTGACGATGAAACACAGAAATTGCATCGGAATTAAATACAAAAGGCATAATGCCGACTAAAGTGCAAGGAGACTGACACTTCTTATGTCTATGTTTTGAACCATTCCTGTGACACTGATTATAGATTCCGATGCTTCACATCAGGTTTACTGTATCTCTCTGACCTTATTGCCGATGAAACACAGAAATTGCATCGGAATTAAATACAAAAGGCACAATGCCGACTTAAATACATGAAGACCGACTCCTCCTACTGACTATGTTTTGAACCATTCCTGTGACACTAGTTATAGATTCCGATGCTTCACTTGAGGTTTTCTGTATCCCATGGACCTTCTTATTGACGATGAAACACAGAGATTGCATCAGCATTAAATACAAAAGGCACAATGCCGACTTAAGTACAAGAAGACTGACTCTTATTACTGTCTATGTTTTGAACCATTCCTATGACACTAGTTATAGATTCCGATGCTTAACTTCAGGTTTATTGTATCCCTCTGACCTTATAGCCGATGAAACACAGAAATTGCATCGGAATTAAATACAAAAGACACAATGACGACTTAAGGACAAGAAGACTGACTCTTCTTACTGACTATGATTTGAATCATTTCTGTGACACTAGTTATAGATTCCGATGCTTCACATCAGATTTGCTGTATACGTCTGACCTTCTCATTGACGATGAAACATAGAAATTGCATGGGAATTAAATACGAAAGGCACAATGCCAAATTAAGCACAAGAAGACCGACTCTCCCTACCGACTATGTTTTGAACCATTCCTGTGACACTAGTTATAGATTCCGATGCTTCACTTGAGGTTTACTGTATCCCATGGACCTTCGTATTGACGATGAAACACAGAAATTGCATCGGAATTAAATACAAAAGGCACAATGCCGACTTAAGTGCAAGGAGACTGACTCTTCTTATGTCTATTTTATGAACCATTCCTGTGACACTAATTATAGATTCCGATGCTTCACTCCAAGTTTAATGTTTCCCTTGGACCTTCTTACTGACGATGAAACACAGAAATTGCATCGTAATTAAATACAAAAGGCACAATGCCGACTTAAGGACAAGAAGATTGACTCTTCCTACTGACTATGTTTTGAACCATTCCTGTGACACTAGTTATAGATTCCGATGTTTCACTTCAGGATTACTGTATCCCTCTGACCTTCTTATTGACGATGAAACACAGAAATTGCATTGGAATTAAACACAAAAGGCACAATGCCGACTTAAGTACAAAAAGACTGACTCTTCTAACTGTCTATATTTTGAACCATTCCAGTGACACTAGTAATAGATTCCGATGCTTCACTTCAGGTTTACTGTATCCCTTGGACCTTCTGATTGACGATGAAACACAGAAATAGCATCGGAATTGGATACAAAAGCATAATGCCGACTTAAGTACAAGACGTCTGACTCTTCTTAATGTCTATGTTTTGAACCATTACTGTGACACTAGTTATAGATTCCGATGCTTCACACCAGGTTTACTGTATCCCTTGGACCTTCTTGTTGACGATGAAAGACAGACATTGCATCGGAATTAAATACAAAAGGCACCATGCCGACATATGGACAAGATGACTGACTCTTCTTACTGACTATATTTTGAACCATTCCTGTGACACTAGTTATAGATTCCGATGCTTCACTTCAGGTTTACTGCATACCTCTGACCTTCTTATTGACGATGAAACACAGAAATTGCATGGGAATAAAATACGAAAGGCACAATGCCATCTTAAGTACAAGAAACCGACTCTTCCTACTGACTATGTTTTTAACCATTCCTGTGACACTAGTTATAGATTCCGATGCTTCACTTGAGGTTTACTGTATACCTTGGACCTTCTTATTGACGATGAAACACAGAAATTGCATCGGAATTAAATACACAAGGCACAAAGCCGACTTAAGGACAAGAAGACTGACTCTTCTTACTGACTATGTTTTGAACCATTCCAGTGACACTAGTTATAGATTCCGATGCTTCACCTCAGGTTTACTGTATACCTTGGACCTTCTTATTGACGATGAAACACAGAAATTGCATCGGAATTAAATACACAAGGCACAATGCCGACTTAAGTACAAGAAGACTGACTCTTCCTACTGACTACGTTTTGAAACATTCCTGTGACACTAATTATAGATTCCGATACTTCACTTGAGGTTTACTGTATCGCATGGACCTTCGTATTGACGATGAAACACAGAAATTGCATCGGAATTAAATACAAAAGGCATAATGCCGACTAAAGTGCAAGGAGACTGACACTTCTTATGTCTATGTTTTGAACCATTCCTGTGACACTATTTATAGATTCCGATGCTTCACTTCAGGTTTACTGTATCCCTCTGACCTTATTGCCGATGAAACACAGAAATTGCATCGGAATTAAATACAAAAGGCACAATGCCGACTTAAGTACATGAAGACCGACTCCTCCTACTGACTATGTTTTGAACCATTCCTGTGACACTAGTTATAGATTCCGATGCTTCACTTGAGTTTTTCTGTATCCCATGGACCTTCTTATTGACGATGAAACACAGAGATTGCATCAGCATTAAATACAAAATGCAGAATGCCGACTTAAGTACAAGAAGACTGACTCTTATTACTGTCTATGTTTTGAACCATTCCTATGACACTAGTTATAGATTCCGATGCTTAACCTCAGGTTTATTGTATCCCTCTGACCTTATAGCCGATGAAACACAGAAATTGCATCAGAATTAAATACAAAAGGCACAATGACGACTTAAGGACAAGAAGACTGTCTCTTCTTACTGACTATGATTTGAATCATTTCTGTGACACTAGTTATAGATTCCGATGCTTCACATCAGGTTTGCTGTATACGTCTGACCTTCTCATTGACGATGAAACATAGAAATTGCGTGGGAATTAAATACGAAAGGCACAATGCCAAATTAAGCACAAGAAGACCGACTCTTCCTACCGACTATGTTTTGAACCATTCCTGTGACACTAATTATAGATTCCGATGCTTCACTTGAGGTTTACTGTATCCCATGGACCTTCGTATTGACGATGAAACACAGAAATTGCATCGGAATTAAATACAAAAGGCACAATGCCGACTTAAGTGCAAGGAGACTGACTCTTCTTATGTCTATTTTATGAACCATTCCTGTGACACTAATTATAGATTCCGATGCTTCACTCCAAGTTTAATGTTTCCCTTGGACCTTCTTACTGACGATGAAACACAGAAATTGCATCGTAATTAAATACAAAAGGCACAATGATGACTTAAGGACAAGAAGATTGACTCTTCCTACTGACTATGTTTTGAAACATTCCTGTGACACTAGTTATAGATTCCGATACTTCACTTGAGGTTTACTGTATCGCATGGACCTTCGTATTGACGATGAAACACAGAAATTGCATCGGAATTAAATACAAAAGGCATAATGCCGACTAAAGTGCAAGGAGACTGACACTTCTTATGTCTATGTTTTGAACCATTCCTGTGACACTATTTATAGATTCCGATGCTTCACTTCAGGTTTACTGTATCCCTCTGACCTTATTGCCGATGAAACACAGAAATTGCATCGGAATTAAATACAAAAGGCACAATGCCGACTTAAGTACATGAAGACCGACTCCTCCTACTGACTATGTTTTGAACCATTCCTGTGACACTAGTTTTAGATTCCGATGCTTCACTTGAGGTTTTCTGTATCCCATGGACCTTCTTATTGACGATGAAACACAGAGATTGCATCAGCATTAAATACAAAAGGCACAATGCCGACTTAAGTACAAGAAGACTGACTCTTATTACTGTCTATGTTTTGAACCATTCCTATGACACTAGTTATATATTTCGAAGCTCCACTCCAGGTTTACTGTATCCCTTTGACCTTTTTATTGACGATGAAACACAGAAATTGCATCCGAATTAAATAGAAAATGCACAATGATGTCTTAAGTACAAGAAGACTGACTAATCTTACTGACTATGTTTTGAACCATTCCTGTGACACCAGTTATAGATTCCGATGTTCCACTTCAGGATTACTGTATCCCTCTGACCTTCTTATTGACGATGAAACACAGAAATTGCGTCGGAATTAAATACAAAAGGCACAATGCCGACTTAAGTACAAGAAGACTGACTCTTCTTATTGTCTATGTTTTGAACCATCCCTGTGACACTAGTTATAGATTCTGATGCTTCACTCCAGGTTTACTGTATCCCTTGGACCTTCTTATTGACGATGAAAAACAGAAATTGCATCGGAATTAAAAACAAAAGGCAAAATTCCGACTTAAGTACAAGAAGACTGACTCCTCTTACTGACTATGTTTTGAATCATTCCTGTGACACTAGTTAAAAATTCCGATGCTTCACTTAAGGTTTACTGTAACCCTCTGATCTTCTTGCTGACGTTGAAACACAGAAATTGCATCGGAGTTAAATACAAAAGGCACAATGCCGACTTAAGTACAATAAGACTGACTGTTCTAACTGTCTATATTTTGAACCATTCCAGTGACACTAGTAATAGATTCCGATGCTTCACTTCAGGTTTACTGTATCCCTTGGACCTTCTTGTTGACGATGAAAGACAGACATTGCATCGGAATTAAATACAAAAGGCACCATGCCGACATATGGACAAGATGACTGACTCTTCTTTCTGACTATATTTTGAACCATTCCTGTGACACTAGTTATAGATTCCGATGCTTCACTTCAGGTTTACTGCATATCTCTGACCTTCTTATTGACGATGAAACACAGAAATTGCATGGGAATATAATACGAAAGGCACAATGCCATCTTAAGTACAAGAAACCGACTCTTCCTACTGACTATGTTTGAACCATTCCTGTGACACTAGTTATAGATTCCGATGCTTCACTTGAAGTTTACTGTATACCTTGGACCTTCTTATTGACGAAGAAACACAGAAATTGCATCGGAATTAAATACACAAGGCACAAAGCCGACTTAAGGACAAGAAGACTGACTCTTCTTACTGACTATGTTTTGAACCTTTCCAGTGACACTAGTTATAGATTCCGATGCTTCACCTCAGGTTTACTGTATACCTTGGAACTTCTTATTGACGATGAAACACAGAAATTGCATCAGAATTAAATAAACAAGGCACAATGCCGACTTATGTACAAGAAGACTGACTCTTCCTACTGTCTATGTTTTGAACCATTCCTGTGACACTAGTTATAGATTCCGATGCTTCACTTCAGGTTCACTGTATCCCTCTGACCTTATTGCCGATGAAACACAGAAATTGCATCAGAATTAAATGCAAAAGGCACAATGCCGACTCAAGGACAAGAAGACTGACTCTTCTTACTGACTATGTTTTGAACCATTCTTGTGACACTAGTTGTATATTCCGATGCTTCACTTCAGGTTTACTGTTTCCCTTGGAAATTCGTATTGACGATGAAACACAGAAATTGCATCGGAATTAAATACAAATGGCACAATGCCGACTCAAGTACATGAAGACCGACTAATCCTACTGACTATGTTTTGAATCATTCCTGTGACACTAGTTATAGATTCCGATGCTTCACTTGAGGTTTACTGTATCCCATGGACCTTCTTATTGACGATGAAACACAGAAATTGCATTGGAATTAAATACAAAAGGCAAATGCCGACTTAAGGACAAGAAGACTGACTCTTCTTACTGACTATGTTTTGAACCATTCCTGTGACACTAGTTATACATTCCGATGCTTCACTTCAGGTTTACTGTATCCCGTGGACCTTCTTATTGACGATGAAACACAGAAATTGCATCGGAATAAAATACAAATGGCAAATTGCCGACTTAAGAACACGAAGGCTGACTCTTCTTACTGTCTATGTTTTGAACATTCCTTTGACACTAGCTATAGATTCCGATGCCACACTGCAGGTTTATTGTATCCCTTGGACCTTCTTATTAACGATGAAACACAGAAATTGCATCGAAATTAAATCCAAAAGGCACAATGCCGACGTAAGTGAAAGACGTCTGACTATTCTTACTGTCTATGTTTAGAACCATTACTGTGACACTAGTTTTAGAATCCGATGCTTCACTCCAGGTTTCCGTACCCCTTGGACCTTCGTATTGACGATGGAACACAGAAATTGCATCGGAATTAAATACAAAAGGCGCAATGCCGACATAAGGACAAGAAGACTGACTCTTCTTACTGACTATATTTTAAACCATTCCTGTGATACTACTTATAGATTCCAATGCTTCACTTCAGGTTTACTGTATACCTCTGACCTACGTATTGACGATGAAACGCAGACATTGCATGGGAATTAAATACGAAAGGCACAGTGCCAACTTCAGTACAAGAAGACTGACTCTTCTTACTGACTATGCTTTGAACCATTCCTGTGACACTAGTTATAGATTCCGATGTTTCACTTCAGGATTACTGTATCCCTCTGACCTTCTTATTGACGATGAAACACAGAAATTGCATCGGAATTAAATACAAAAGGCACAATGCCGACTTAAGTACAAGAAGACTGACTCTTCTTATTGTCTATGTTTTGAACCATCCCTGTGACACTAGTTATAGATTCCGATGCTTCACTCCAAGTTTACTGTATCCCTTGGTCCTTCTTATTGACGATGAAAAACCGAAATTGCATCGGAATTAAATACAAAAATCAAAATTCCGACTTAAGTACAAGAAGACTGACTCTTCTTACTGACTATGCTCTGAACCATTCCTATGACACTAGTTAAAAATTCCGTTGCTTCACTTAAGGTTTACTCTATCCCTCTGATCTTTTTATTGACGTTGAAACACAGAAATTGCATCGCAGTTAAATACAAAAGGCACAATGCCGACTTAAGTACAAGAAGACTGACTCTCCTTACTGACTATATTTTAAACCATTCCTGTGATACTACTTATAGATTCCAATGCTTCACTTCAGGTTTACTGTATACCTCTGACCTACGAATTGACGATGAAACGCAGACATTGCATGGGAATTAAATACGAAAGGCACAGTGCCAACTTAAGTACAAGAAGACTGACTCATCTTGCTGTCTATGTTTTGAACCATTCCTGTGATACTAGTTATAGATTCCGATGCTTCACTTCAGGTTTACTGTATCCCTTGGACCTTCTTATTGACGATGAAACACAGAAATTGCATTGGAATTAAACACAAAAGGCACAATGACGACTTAAGTACAAAAAGACTGACTCTTCTTAATGACTATGATTTGAACCATTCCTGTGACACTAGTTACAGATTCCGATGCTTCACTTCAGGTTTACTGCATACCTCTGACCTTCTTATTGACGACGAAACACAGAAATTGCATGGGAATTAAATACGAAAGGCACAATGCCATCTTAAGTACAAGAAACCGACTCTTCCTACTGACTATGTTTTGAACCTTTCCTGTGACACTAGTTATAGATTCCGATGCTTCACTTCAGGTTTACTGTATCCCTCTGACCTTATTGCTGATGAAACACAGAAATTGCATCAGAATTAAATACAAAAGGCACAATGCCGACTTAAGGACAAGAAGACTGACTCTTCTTACTGACTATGTTTTGAACCATTCCTGTGACACTGGTTATATATTCCGATGCTTCACTTCAGGTTTACTGTTTCCCTTGGACCTTCTTATTGACGATGATACACAGAAATTGCATCGGAATTACAAACAAATGGCACAATGCCGACTTAAGTACATGAAGACCAACTCCTCCTACTGACTATGTTTTGAATCATTCCTGTGACACTAGTTATAGATTCCGATGCTTCACTTGAGGTTTACTGTATCCCATGGACCTTCTTATTGACGATGAAACACAGAATTTGCATCGGCATTAAATACAAAAGGCACAATGCAGACTTAAGTACAAGAAGACTGACTCTTCCTACTGTCTATGTTTTGAACCATTCCTGTGACACTAGTTATAGATTCCGATGCTTCACTCCAGGTTTACTGTATCCCTTTGACATTCTTATTGACGATGAAACACAGAAATTGCATCGGAATTAAATACACAAGGCACAATGCCGACTTATGTACAAGAAGACTGACTCTTCCTACTGTCTATGTTTTGAACCATTCCTGTGACACTAGTTATAGATTCCGATGCTTCACTTCAGGTTTACTGTATCCCTCTGACCTTATTGCCGATGAAACACAGAAATTGCATCAGAATTAAATGCAAAAGGCACAATGCCGACTTAAGGACAAGAAGACTGACTCTACTTACTGACTGTGTTTTGAACCATTCCTGTGACACTAGTTGTATATTCCGATGCTTCACTTCAGGTTTACTGTTTCCCTTGGAAATTCTTATTGACGATGAAACACAGAAATTGCATCGGAATTAAATACAAATGGCACAATGCCGACTCAAGTACATGAAGACCGACTAATCCTACTGACTATGTTTTGAATCATTCCTGTGACACTAGTTATAGACTCCGATGCTTCACTCCAGGTTTACTGTATCCCTTGGACCTTCTTATTGACGATGGAACACAGAAATTGCATCGGAATTAAATACAAAAGGCACAATGCCGACATACGTACAAGAAGACTGACTCTTCTTACTGTCTATGTTTTGAACCATCCCTGTGACACTCGTTATGGATTCCGATGCTTCACTCCAGGTTTACTGTATCCCTTGGTCCTTCTTAATGACGATGAAACACAGAAATTGCATCGGAATAAATACAAAAGGCAAAATTACGACCTAAGTACAAGAATACTGACTCTTCTTACTGACTATGTTTTAACCTTTCCTGTGACACTAGTTATAAATTCCGATGCTTCACTTCAGGTTTACTGTATCCCTTGACCCTTCTTATTGACGATGAAACACAGAAATTGCATCGGAATTACATACAAAAGGCACAATGCAGAATTAAGTACAAGAAGACTGACTCTTCTTACTGACTATATTTTGAACCATTCCTGTGACACTAGTTATAGATTCCGATGCTTCACTTCAGGTTTACTGCATACATCTGACCTTCTTATTGACGATGAAACACAGAAATTGCATGGGAATTAAATACGAAAGGCACAATGCCATCTGAAGTACAAGAAACCGACTCTGCCTACTGACTATGTTTTGAACCATTCCTGTGACACTAGTTATAGATTCCGATGTTTCACTTGAGGTTTACTGTATACCTTGGACCTTCTTATTGACGATGAAACACAGAAATTGCATCGGAATTAAATACACAAGGCACAATGCCGACTTAAGTACAAGAAGACAGACTCTTCTTACTGTCTATGTTTTGAACCATTCCTGTGACTCTAGTTATAGATTCCGATGCTTCACTTCAGGTTTACTGTATCCCTCTGACCTTATTGCCGATGAAACACGGAAATTGCATCAGAATTAAATACAAAAGGCACAATGCCGACTTAAGGTCAAGGAGACTGACTCTTCTTACTGACTATGTTTTGAACCATTCCTGTGACACTAGTTATACATTCCGATGCTTCACTTCAGGTTTACTGTTTCCCTTGGACCTTCTTATTAAAGATGAAACACAGAAATTGCATCGGAATTAAATACAAATGGCACAATGCCGACTTAAGTACATGAAGACCGACTCCTCCTACTGACTATGTTTTGAATCATTCCTGTGACACTAGTTACTGATTCCGATGATTCACTTGAGGTTTACTGTATCCCATGGACCTTCTTATTGACGATGAAACACAGAAATTGCATCGGCATTAAGTACAAAAGGCACAATGCAGACTAAAGTACAAGAAGACTGACTCTTCTTACTGTCTATGTTTTGAACCATTCCTGTGACACTAGTTATAAATTCCGATGCTTCACTCCAGGTTTACTGTATCCCTTTGAACTTCTTATTGACGATGAAACACAGAAATTGCATCGGAATTAAATACAAAAGGCAAATGCCGACTTAAGGACAAGAAGACTGACTCTTCTTACTGACTATGTTTTGAACCATTCCTGTGACACTAGTTATACACTCCGATGCTTCACTTCAGGTTTACTGTATACCTTGGACCTTCTTATTGACGATGAAACACAGAAATTGCATGGGAATTAAATACGAAAGGCACAGTGCCAACTTAAGTACAAGAAGACTGACTCTTCTTACTGACTATGATTTGAACCATTCCTGTGACACTAGTTATGGATTCGGATGCTTCACTTCAGGTTTACTGTATCCCTCTGACCTGCGTATTGACGATGAAACACAGAAATTGCATCGGAATTAAATAGAAAAGGCACAATGCCGACATAAGTACAAGAAGACTGACTCTTCTTACTGTCTATGCTTTGAACCATTCCTGTGACACTAGTTGTAGATTCCGATGCTTCACTTTAGGTTTACTGTATCCCTTGGACCTTCTTATTGACGATGAAACACAGAAATTGCATCGGAATTAAATACAAAGACACAACACCGACTTAAGTACAAGAAAACTGACTCTTCCAACTGTCTATGTTTTGAACAATTTTTGTGACACTAGTTATAGATTCCGATGCTTCACTTCAGGTTTACTGTATCCCTCTTACCGTCTTATTGACAATGAAACACAGAAATGGCATCGGAATTAAATAGAAAAGGCACAATGCCGACATAAGTACTAGAAGACTGACTCTTCCTACTGTCTATGTTTTGAACCATTCCTGTGACACTAGTTATAGACTCCAATGCTTCACTTCAGGTTTACTGTATCCCTGTGACCTTCTTATTGACGATGAAACACAGAAATTGCATCGGAATTAAATACAAAAGGCACAATGCCGAATTAAGTACAAGAAGACTGACTCTTCTTACTGTCTACCTTTGAACCGGTCATGTGACACTAGTTATAGACTCCGATGCTTCACTCCAGGTTTACTGTATCCCTTGGACCTTCTTATTGACGATGAAACACAGAAATTGCATCGGAATTAAATACAAAAGGCACAATGCCGACATAAGTAAAAGAAGTCTGACTCTTCTTACTGTCTATGATTTGAACCATTCCTGTGACACTAGTTATAGATTCCGATGCTTCACTCCAGGTTTACTGTATCCCTTGGACCTTCTTATTGACGATGAAACACAGAAATTGCATCCGAATTAAATAGAAAATGCACAATGATGACTTAAGTACAAGAAGACTGACTATTCTTACTGACAATGTTTGAACCATTCCTGTGACACTAGTTATAGAATCCGATGCTTCACTTCAGGATTACTGTATCCCTCTGACTCTCTAATTGACGATGAAACACAGAAATTGCATCGGAATTAAATACAAATGGCACAATGCCGACTTACGTACAAGAAGACTGACTCTTCTTACTGTCTATGTTTTGAACCATCCCTGTGACACTCGTTATGGATTCCGATGCTTCACTCCAGGTTTACTGTATCCCTTGGTCCTTCTTAATGACGATGAAACACAGAAATTGCATCGTAATTAAATACAAAAGCCACAATGCCGACATATGGACAAGAAGACTGACTCTTCTTACTGACTATATTTTGAACCATTCCTGTGATACTAGTTATAGATTCCAATGCTTCACTTCAGGTTTACTGTATACCTCTGACCTTCTTATTGACGATGAAACACAGAAATTGCATGGGAAATAAATACGAAAGGCACAATGCCATCTTAAGTACAAGAAATTGACTCTTCCTACTGACTATGTTTTGAACCATTCCTGTGACACTCGTTATGGATTCCGATGCTTCACTCCAGGTTTACTGTATACCTTGGACCTTCTTATTGACGATGAAACACAGAAATTGCATCCGAATTATATAGAAAATGCACAATGATGACATAAGTACAAGAAGCCTGACTATTCTTACTGACTATGTTTGAACCATTCCTGTGACATTAGTTATAGATTCCGATGCTTCACTTCAGGATTACTGTATCCCTCTGACTTTCTAATTGACGATGAAACACAGAAATTGCATCGGAATTAAATACAAAAGTCATAATGCCGACATACGTACAAGAAGACTGACTCTTCTTACTGTCTATGTTTTGAACCATCGCTGTGACACTCGTTATAGATTCCGATGCTTCACTCCAGGTTTACTGTATCCCTTTGTCCTTCTTAATGACGATGAAACACAGAAATTGCATCGGAATAAATACAAAAGGCAAAATTACGACCTAAGTACAAGAAGACTGACTCTTCTTACTGACTATGTTTTGAACCTTTCCTGTGACACTAGTTATAAATTCCGATGCTTCACTTCAGGTTTACTGTATCCCTTGACCCTTCTTATTGACGATGAAACACAGAAATTGCATCGGAATTACATACAAAAGGCACAATGCAGAATTAAGTACAAGAAGACTGACTCTTCTTACTAACTATATTTTGAACCATTCCTGTGACACTAGTTGTAGATTCCGATGCTTCACTTCAGGTTTACCGCATACATCTGACCTTCTTATTGACGATGAAACACAGAAATTGCATGGGAATTAAATACGAAAGGCACAATGCCATCTTAAGTACAAGAAACCGACTCATCCTACTGACTATGTTTTGAACCATTCCTGTGACACTAGTTATAGATTCCGATGCTTCACTTGAGGTTTACTGTATACCTTGGACCTTCTTATTGACGATGAAACACAGAAATTGCATCGGAATTAAATACACAAGGCACAATGCCGACTTAAGTACAAGAAGACTGACTCTTCCTACTGTCTATGTTTTGAACCATTCCTGTGACACTAGTTATAGATTTTGATGCTTCACTTCAGGTTTACTGTATCCCTCTGACCTTATTGCCGATGAAACACAGAAATTGCATCAGAATTAAATACAAAAGGCACAATGCCGACTTAAGGACAAGAAGACTGACTCTTCTTACTGACTATGTTTTGAACCATTCCTGTGACACTAGTTATATATTCCGATGCTTCACTTCAGGTTTACTGTTTCCCTTGGACCTTCTTATTGACGATGAAACACAGAAATTGCATCGGAATTAAATACAAATGGCACAATGTCGACTTAAGTACATGAAGACCGACTCCTCCTACTGACTATGTTTTGAATCATTCCTGTGACACTAGTTATAAATTCCGATGCTTCACTTGAGGTTTACTGTATCCCATGGACCTTCGTATTGACGATGAAACACAGAAATTGCATCGGCATTAAATACAAAAGGCACAATGCAGACGTAAGTACAAGAAGACTGACTCTTCTTACTGTCCATGTTTTGAACCATTCCTGTGACACTAGTTATAGATTCCGATGCTTCACTCCAGGTTTACTGTATCCCTTTGACCTTCTTATTGACGATGAAACACAGAAATTGCATCGGAATTAAATACAAAAGGCAAATGCCGACTTAAGGACAAGAAGACTGACTCTTCTTACTGACTATGTTTTGAACCATTCCTGTGACACTAGTTATACATTCCGATGCTTCACTTCAGGTTTACTGTATCCCTTGGACCTTCTTATTGAGGATGAAACACAGAAATTGCATCGGAATGAAATACAAATGGCAAATTGCCGACTTAAGAACACGAAGGATGACTCTTCTTACTGTCTATGTTTTGAACCATTCCCTTGACACTAGCTATAGATTCCGATGCCACACTGCAGGTTTATTGTATCCCTTGGACCTTCTTATTGACGATGAAACACAAAATTGCATCGGAATTAAATACAAAAGGCACAATACCGACTTAAGTAAAAGACGTCTGACTCTTCATACTGTCTATGTTTAGAACCATTACTGTGACACTAGTTATAGATTCCGATGCTTCACTTCAGGTTTACTGTATCCCTCTGACCTTCTTATTGACGATGAAACACAGAAATTGCATCGGAATTAAATAGAAAAGGCAGAATGACGACTTAAGTACAAGAAACCGACTCTTCCTACTGACTATGTTTTGAACCATTTTTGTGACACTAGTTATAGATTCCGATGCTTCACTCGAGGTTTACTGTATACCTTGGACCTTCTTATTGACGATGAAACACAGAAATTGCATCGGAATTAAATACATAAGGCACAAAGCCGACTCAAGGACAAGAAGACTGACTCTTCTTACTGACTATGTTTTGAATCATTCCTGTGACACTAGTTATAGATTCCGATGCCTCACTTCAGCTTTACTGTATACCTTGGACGTTCTTATTGACGATGAAACACAGAAATTGCATGGGAATTAAATACGAAAGGCACAGTGCCAACTTAAGTACAAGAAGACTGACTCTTCTTACTGACTATGTTTTGAACCATTCCTGTGACACTAGTTATAGATTCGGATGCTTCACTTCAGGTTTACTGTATCCCTCTGACCTTCTCATTGACGATGAAACACAGAAATTGCATCGGAATTAAATAGAAAAGGCGCAATGCCGACTTAAGTACAAGAAGACTGACTCTTCATACTGTCTATACTTTGAACCATTCCTGTGACACTAGTTGTAGATTCCGATGCTTCACTTTAGGTTTACTGTATCCCTTGGACCTTCTTATTGACGATGAAACACAGAAATTGCATCGGAATTAAATACAAAGACACAACACCGACTTAAGTACAAGAAGACTGACTCTTCCAACTGGTTTTGTTTTGAACCATTTTTGTGACACTAGTAATAGATTCCGATGCTTCACTTCAGGTTTACTGTATCCCTCTGACCGTCTTATTAACGATGAAACACAGAAATTGCATCGGAATTAAATAGAAAAATCACAATGCCGACTTAAGTACTAGAAGACTGACTCTTCCTACTGTCTACGTTTGAACCATTCCTGTGACACTAGTTATAGACTCCAATGCCTCACTTCAGGTTTACAGTATCCCTCTGACCTTCTTATTGACGATGAAACACAGAAATTGCATCGGAATTAAATACAAAAGGCACAATGCCGAAGTAAGTACAAGAAAACTGACTCTTCTTACTGTCTACCTTTGAACCGGTCCTGTGACACTAGTTATAGACTCCGATGCTTCACTCCAGGTTTACTGTATCCCTTGGACCTTCTTATTGACGATGAAACACAGAAATTGCATCGGAATTAAATACAAAAGGCACAATGCCGACTTAAGTAAAAGAAGTCTGACTCTTCTTACTGTCTATGATTTGAACGATTCCTGTGACACTAGTTATAGATTCCGATGCTTCACTCCAGGTTTACTGTATCCCTTGGGCCTTCTTATTGACGATGAAACACAGAAATTGCATCCGAAATAAATAGAAAATGCACAATGATGACTTAAGTACAAGAAGACTGACTATTCTTACTGACAATGTTTGAACCATTCCTGTGACACTAGTTATAGATTCCGATGCTTCACTTCAGGATTACTGTATCCCTCTGACTTTCTAATTGGCGATGAAACACAGAAATTGCATCGGAATTAAATACAAAAGGCACAATGCCGACTTACGTACAAGAAGACTGACTCTTCTTACTGTCTATGTTTTGAACCATCCCTGTGACACTCGTTATGGATTCCGATGCTTCACTCCAGGTTTACTGTATCCCTTGGTCCTTCTTAATGACGATGAAACTCAGAAATTGCATCGGAATTAAATACAAAAGGCACAATGCCGACATAAGGACAAGAAGACTGACTCTTCTTACTGACTATATTTTGAATCATTCCTGTGATACTAGTTATAGATTCCAATGCTTTACTTCAGGTCTACTGTATACCTCTGACTTTCGTATTGACGATGAAACACAGAAATTGCATGGGAATTAAATACGAAAGGCACAATGCCATCTTAAGTACAAGAAACCGACTCTTCCTACTGACTATGTTTTGAACCATTCCTGTGACTCTAGTTATAGATTCCGTTGCTTCACTTGAGATTTACTGTATACCTTGGACCTTCTTATTGACGATGAAACACAGAAATTGCATCGGAATTAAATACACAAGGCACAAAGCCGACTTAAGGACAAGAAGACTGACTCTTCTTACTGACTATGTTTTGAACCATTCCTGTGACACTAGTTATAGATTCCGATGCTTCACTTCAGGTTTACTGTATACCTTGGACCTTCTTATTGACGACGAAACACAGAAATTGCATCGGAATTAAATACAAATGGCACAATGATGACTTAAGTACATGAAGACCGACTCCTCCTACTGACTATGTTTTGAATCATTCCTGTGACACTAGTTATAGATTCCGATGCTTCACTTGAGGTTTACTGTGTCCCATGGACCTTCTTATTGACGATGAAACACAGAAATTGCATCGGCATTAAATACAAAAGGCACAATGCAGACTTAAGTACAAGAAGACTGACTCTTCTTACTGTCTATGTTTTGAACCATTCCTGTGACACTAGTTATAGATTCCGATGCTTCACTCCAGGTTTACTGTATCCCTTTGACCTTCTTATTGACGATGAAACACAGAAATTGCATCGGAATTAAATACAAAAGGCAAATGCCGACTTAAGGACAAGAAGACTGACTCTTCTTACTGACTATGTTTTGAACCATTCCTGTGACACTAGTTATACATTCCGATGCTTCACTTCAGGTTTACTGTATCCCTTGGACCTTCTTATTGACGATGAAACATAGAAATTGCATCGGAATGAAATACAAATGGCAAATTGCCGACTTAGGAACACGAAGGCTGACTCTTCTTACTGTCTATGTTTTGAACCATTCCTTTGACACTAGCTATAGATTCCGATGCCACACTGCAGGTTTATTGTATCCCTTGGACCTTCTTATTAACGATGAAACACAGAAATTGCTTCGGAATTAAATACAAAAGGCACAATGCCGACTTAAGTAAAAGACGTCTGACTCTTCTTACTGTCTATGTTTAGAACCATTACTGTGACACTAGTTATAGAATCCGATGCTTCACTCCAGGTTTACTGTACCCCTTGGACCTTCGTATTGGCGATGGAACACAGAAATTGAGTCGGAATTAAATACAAAAGGCACAATGCCGACATAAGGACAAGAAGGCTGACTCTTCTTACTGACTATATTTTGAACCGTTCCTGTGATACTAGTTATAGATTCCAATGCTTCACTTCAGGTTTACTGTATACCTCTGACCTTCTTATTGACGATGAAACACAGAAATTGCATGGGAATTAAATACGAAAGGCACAGTGCCAACTTAAGTACAAGAAGACTGACTCTTCTTACTGACTATGTTTGGAACCATTCCTGTGACACTAGTTATAGATTCCGATGCTTCACTTCAGGTTTACTGTATCCCTCTGACCTTCTTATTGACGATGAAACACAGAAATTGCATCGGAATTAAATAGAAAGGGCACAATGCCGACTTAAGTACAAGAAGACTGACTCTTCTTACTGTCTATGCTTTGAACCATTCCTGTGACACTAGTTGTAGATTCCGATGCTTCACTTTAGGTTTACTGTATCCCTTGGTCCTTCTTAATGACGATGAAACACAGAAATTGAATCGGAATAAATACAAAAAGCAAAATTCCGACCTAAGTACAAGAAGACTGACTCTTCTTACTGACTATGTTTTGAACCTTTCCTGTGACACTAGTTATAAATTCCGATGCTTCACTTCAGGTTTACTGTATCCCTTGACCCTTCTTATTGACGATGAAACACAGAAATTGCATCGGAATTACATACAAAAGGCACAATGCAGAAATAAGTACAAGAAGACTGACTCTTCTTACTGACTATGTTTTGAACCATTCCTGTGACACTAGTTATAGATTCCGATGCTTCACTTCAGGTTTACTGCATTTATCTGACCTTCGTATTGACGATGAAACACAGAAATTGCTTGGGAATTAAATACGAAAGGCACAATGCCATCTTAAGTACAAGAAACCGACTCTTCCTACTGACTATGTTTTGAACCATTCCTGTGACACTAGTTATAGATTCCGATGCTTCACTTGAGGTTTACTGTATACCTTGGACCTTCTTATTGACGATGAAACACAGAAATTGCATCGGAATTAAATACACAAGGCACAATGCCGACTTAAGTACTAGAAGACTGACTCTTCCTACTGTCTATGTTTTGAACCATTCCTGTGACACTAGTTATAGATTTTGATGCTTCACTTCAGGTTTACTGTATCCCTCTGACCTTATTGCCGATGAAACACAGAAATTGCATCAGAATTAAATACAAAAGGCACAATGCCGACTTAAGGACAAGAAGACTGACTCTTCTTACTGACTATGTTTTGAACCATTCCTGTGACACTAGTTATATATTCCGATGCTTCACTTCAGGTTTACTGTTTCCCTTGGACCTTCTTATTGACGATGAAACACAGAAATTGCATCGGAATTAAATACAAAAGGCAAATGCCGACTTAAGGACAAGAAGACTGACTCTTCTTGCTGACTGTGTTTTGAACCATTCCTGTGACACTAGTTATACATTCCGATGCTTCACTTCAGGTTTACTGTATCCCTCTGATCGTCTTATTGACGATGAAACACAGAAATTGCATCGGAATTAAATACAAAATGCACAATGCCGAAGTAAGTACAAGAAGACTGACTCTTCTTACTGTCTACCTTTGAACCGGTCCTGTGACACTAGTTATAGACTCCGATGCTTCACCCCAGGTTTACTGTATCCCTTGGACTTTCTTATTGACGATGAAACACAGAAATTGCATCGGAATTAAATGCAAAAGGCACAATGCCGACTTAAGTAAAGGAAGTCTGACTCTTCTTACTGTCTATGATTTGAACCATTCCTGTGACACTAGTTATAGATTCTGATGCTTCACTCCAGGTTTACTGTATCCCTTGGGCCTTCTTATTGACGATGAAACACAGAAATTGCATCCGAAATAAGTAGAAAATGCACAATGATGACTTATGTACAAGAAGACTGACTATTCTTACTGACAATGTTTGAACCATTCCTGTGACACTAGTTATAGATTCCGATGCTTCACTTCAGGATTACTGTATCCCTCTGCCTTTCTAATTGGCGATGAAACACAGAAATTGCATCGGAATTAAATACAAAAGGCACAATGCCGACTTACGTACAAGAAGACTGACTCTTCTTTCTGTCTATGTTTTGAACCATCCCTGTGACACTCGTTATGGATTCCGATGCTTCACTCCAGGTTTACTGTATCCCTTGGTCCTTCTTAATGACGATGAAACACAGACATTGCATCGGAAATTAATACAAAAGGCACAATGCCGACATAAGGACAAGAAGACTGACTCTTCTTACTGACTATATTTTGAACCATTCCTGTGATACTAGTTATAGATTCCAATGCTTTACTTCAGGTCTACTGTATACCTCTGACCTTCTTATTGACGATGAAACACAGAAATTGCATGGGAATTAAATACGAAAGGCACAATGCCATCTTAAGGACAAGAAACCGACTCTTCCTACTGACTATGTTTTGAACCATTCCTGTGACACTAGTTATAGATTCCGTTGCTTCACTTGAGGTTTACTGTATACCTTGGACCTTCTTATTGACGATGAAACACAGCAATTGCATCGGAATTAAATACAAAAGGCAAATGCCGACTTAAGGACAAGAAGACTGACTCTTCTTGCTGACTATGTTTTGAACCATTCCTGTGACACTAGTTATACATTCCAATGCTTCACTTCAGGTTTACTGTATCCCTTGGACCTTCTTATTGACGATGAAACACAGAAATTGCATCGGAATGAAATACAAATGGCAAATTGCCGACATAAGAACACGAAGGATGACTCTTCTTACTGTCTATGTTTTGAACCATTCCTTTGACACTAGCTATAGATTCCGATGCCACACTGCAGGTTTATTGTATCCCTTGGACCTTCTTATTAACGATGAAACACAAAATTGCATCGGAATTAAATACAAAAGGCACAATGCCGACTTAAGTAAAAGACGTCTGACTCTTCGTACTGTCTATGTATAGAACCATTACTGTGACACTAGTTATAGATTCCGATGCTTCACTTCAGGTTTACTGTTCCCCTCTGACCTTCTTATTGACGATGAAACACAGAAATTGCATCGGAATTAAATAGAAAAGGCAGAATGACGACTTAAGTACAAGAAACCGACTCTTCCTACTGACTATGTTTTGAACCATTCCTGTGACACTAGTTATAGATTCCGATGCTTCACTTGAGGTTTACTGTATAACTTGGACCTTCTTATTGACGATGAAACACAGAAATTGAATCGGAATTAAATACATAAGGCACAAAGCCGACTCAAGGACAAGAAGACTGACTCTTCTTACTGACTATGTTTTGAATCATTCCTGTGACACTAGTTATAGATTCCGATGCTTCACTTCAGCTTTACTGTATACCTTGGACTTTCGTATTGACGATGAAACACAGAAATTGCATGGGAATTAAATACGAAAGGCACAGTGCCAACTTAAGTACAAGAAGACTGACTCTTCTTACTGACTATGTTTTGAACCATTCCTGTGACACTAGTTATAGATTCGGATGCTTCACTTCAGGTTTACTGTATCCCTCTGACCTTCTTATTGACGATGAAACACAGAAATTGCATCGGAATTAAATAGAAAAGGCACAATGCCGACTTAAGTACAAGAAGACTGACTCTTCTTACTGTCTATGCTTTGAACCATTCCTGTGACACTAGTTGTAGATTCCCATGCTTCACTTTAGGTTTACTGTATCCCTTGGACCTTCTTATTGACGATGAAACACAGAAATTGCATCGGAATTAAATACAAAGACACAACACCGTCTTAAGTAAAAGAAGACTGACTCTTCCAACTGTCTATGTTTTGAACCATTTTTGTGACACTAGTAATAGATTCCAATGCTTCACTTCAGGTTTACTGTATCCCTCTGACCGTCTTATTGACGATGAAACACAGAAATTGCATCGGAATAAAATAGAAAAGGCACAATGCCGACTTAAGTACTAGAAGACTGACTCTTCCTACTGTCTACGTTTTGAACCATTCCTGTGACACTAGTTATAGACTCCAATGCTTCACTTCAGGTTTACTGAATCCCTCTGACCTTCTTATTGACGATGAAACACAGAAATTGCATCGGAATTAAATACAAAAGGCACAATGCCGAAGTAAGTACAAGAAGACTGACTCTTCTTACTGTCTACCTTTGAACCGGTCCTGTGACACTAGTTATGGACTCCGATGCTTCACTCCAGGTTTACTGTATCCCTTGGACCTTCTTATTGACGATGAAACACAGAAATTGCATCGGAATTAAATGCAAAAGGCACAATGCCGACTTAAGTAAAGGAAGTCTGACTCTTCTTACTGTCTATGATTTGAACCATTCCTGTGACACTAGTTATAGATTCCGATGCTTCACTCCAGGTTTACTGTATCCCTTGGGCCTTCTTATTGACGATGAAACACAGAAATTGCATCCGAAATAAATAGAAAATGCACAATGATGACTTAAGTACAAGAAGACTGACTATTCTTACTGACAATGTTTGAACCATTCCTGTGACACTAGTTATAGATTCCGATGCTTCACTTCAGGATTACTGTATCCCTCTGACTTTCTAATTGGCGATGAAACACAGAAATTGCATCGGAATTAAATACAAAAGGCACAATGCCGCCTTACGTACAAGAAGACTGACTCTTCTTACTGTCTATGTTTTGAACCATCCCTGTGACACTCGTTATGGATTCCGATGCTTCACTCCAGGTTTACTGTATCCCTTGGTCCTTCTTAATGACGATGAAACACAGACATTGCATCGGAAATTAATACAAAAGGCACAATGCCGACATAAGGACAAGAAGACTGACTCTTCTTACTGACAATATATTGAACCATTCCTGTGATACTAGTTATAGATTCCAATGCCTTACTTCAGGTCTACTGTATACCTCTGACCTTCTTATTGACGATGAAACACAGAAATTGCATGGGAATTAAATACGAAAGGCACAATGCCATCTTAAGTACAAGAAACCGACTCTTCCTACTGACTATGTTTTGAACCATTCCTGTGACACTTGTTATAGATTCCGTTGCTTCACTTGAGGTTTACTGTATACCTTGGACCTTCTTATTGACGATGAAACACAGAAATTGCATCGGAATTAAATACACAAGGCACAAAGCCGACTTAAGGACAAGAAGACTGACTCTTCTTACTGACTATGTTTTGAACCATTCCTGTGACACTAGTTATAGATTCCGATGCTTCACTTCAGGTTTACTGTATACCTTGGACCTTCTTATTGACGATGAAACACAGAAATTGCATCGGAATTAAATACACAAGGCACAATGCCGACTTAAGTACAAGAAGACTGACTCTTCCTACTGTCTATGTTTTGAACCATTCCTGTGACACCAGTTATAGATTCCGATGCTTCACTTCAGGCTTACTGTATCCCTCTGACCTTATAGCCGATGAAACACAGAAATTGCATCAGAATTAAATACAAAAGGCACAATGCCGACTTCACGACAAGAAGTCTGACTCTTCTTACTGACTGCGTTTTGAACCATTCCTGTGACACTAGTTATTTGTTCCGATGCTTCACTTCAGGTTTACTGTTTCCCTTGGACCTTCTTATTGACGATGAAACCCAGAAATTGCATCGGAATTAATTACAAATGGCACAATGATGACTTAAGTACATGAAGACCGACTCCTCCTACTGACTATGTTTTGAATCATTCCTGTGACACTAGTTATAGGTTCCGATGCTTCACTTGAGGTTTACTGTATCCCATGGACCTTCTTATTGACGATGAAACACAGAAATTGCATCGGCATTAAATACAAAAGGCACAATGCAGACTTAAGTACAAGAAGACTGACTCTTCTTACTGTCTATATTTTGAACCATTCCTGTGACACTAGTTATAGATTCCGATGCTTCACTCCAGGTTTACTGTATCCCTTTGACCTTCTTATTGACGATGAAACACAGAAATTGCATCGGAATTAAATACAAAAGGCAAATGCCGACTTAAGGACAAGAAGACTGACTCTTCTTACTGACTATGTTTTGAACCATTCCTGTGACACTAGTTATACATTCCGATGCTTCACTTCAGGTTTACTGTATCCCTTGGACTTTCTTATTGACGATGAAACATAGAAATTGCATCGGAATGAAATACAAATGGCATATTGTCGACTTAAGAACACGAAGGCTGACTCTTCTTACTGTCTATGTTTTGAACCATTCCTTTGACACTAGCTATAGATTCCGATGCCACACTGCAGGTTTATTGTATCCATTGGACCTTCTTATTAACGATGAAACACAGAAATTGCTTCGGAATTAAATACAAAAGGCACAATGCCGACTTAAGTAAAAGACGTCTGACTCTTCTTACTGTCTATGTTTAGAACCATTACTGTGACACTAGTTATAGAATCCGATGCTTCACTCCAGGTTTACTGTACCCCTTGGACCTTCGTATTGGTGATGGAACACAGAAATTGAGTCGGAATTAAATACAAAAGGCACAATGCCGACATAAGGACAAGAAGGCTGACTCTTCTTACTGACTATATTTTGAACCATTCCTGTGATACTAGTTATAGATTCCAATGCTTCACTTCAGGTTTACTGTATACCTCTGACCTTTTTATTGACGATGAAACACAGAAATTGCATGGGAATTAAATACGAAAGGCACAGTGCCAACTTAAGTACAAGAAGACTGACTCTTCTTACTGACTATGTTTGAAACCATTCCTGTGACACTAGTTATAGATTCCGATGCTTCACTTCAGGTTTACTGTATCCCTCTGACCTTCTTATTGACGATGAAACACAGAAATTGCATCGGAATTAAATAGAAAAGGCACAATGCCGACTTAAGTACTAGAAGACTGACTCTTCCTACTGTCTATGCATTGAATCATTCCTGTGACACTAGTTATAGACTCCAATGCTTCACTTCAGGTTTACTGTATGCCTCTGACCTTCTTATTGACGATGAAACACAGAAATTGCATCGGAATTAAATACAAAAGGCACAATGCCGAATTAAGTACAAGAAGACTGACTCTTCTTACTGTCTACCATTGAACCGGTCCTGTGACACTAGTTATAGACTCCGACGCTTCACTCCAGATTTACTGTATCCCTTGGACCTTCTTATTGACGATGAAACACAGAAATTGCATCGAAATTAAATACAAAAGGCACAATGCCGACTTAAGTAAAAGAAGTCTGACCCTTCTTACTGTCTATGATTTGACCCATTGCTGTGACACTAGTTATAGATTCCGATGCTTCACTCCAGGTTTACTGTATCCCTTGGACCTTCTTATTGACGATGAAACACAGAAATTGCATCCGAATTGAATAGAAAATGCACAATGATGACTTAAGTACATGAAGACTGACTATTCTTACTGACTATGTTTGAACCATTCCTGTGACACTAGTTATAGATTCCGATGCTTCACTTCAGGTTTACTGTATCCCTCTGACTTTCTAATTGACGATGAAACACAGAAATCGCATCGGAATTAAATACAAAAGGCACAATGCCGACTTACGTACAAGAAGTCTGACTCTTCTTACTGTCTATGTTTTGAACCATCCCTGTGACACTCGTTATGAATTCCGATACTTCACTCCAGGTTTACTGTATCCCTTGGTCCTTCTTAATGACGATGAAACGCAGAAATTGCATCGGAATAAATACAAAAGGCAAAATTTCGACCTAAGTACAAGAAGACTGACTCTTCTTACTGACTATGTTTTGAACCTTTCCTGTGACACTAGTTATAAATTCCGATGCTTCACTTCAGGTTTACTGTATCCCTTGACCCTTCTTACTGACGATGAAACACAGAAATTGCATCGGAATTACATACAAAAGGCACAATGCAGAATTAAGTACAAGAAGACTGACTCTTCTGACTGACTATATTTTGAACCATTCCTGTGACACTAGTTATAGATTCCGATGCTTCACATCAGGTTTACTGCATACCTCTGACCTTCTTATTGTCGATGGAACACAGAAATTGCATGGGAATTAAATACGAAAGGCACAATGCCATCTTAGGTACAAGAAACCGACTCTTCCTTCTGACTCTGTTTTGAACCATTCCTGTGACACTAGTTATAGATTCCGATGCTTCACTTGAGGTTTGCTGTATACCTTGGACCTTCTTATTGACGATGAAACACAGAAATTGCATCGGAATTAAATACACCAGGCACAAAGCCGACTCAAGGACAAGAAGACTGACTCTTCTTACTGACTATGTTTTGAACCATTCCTGTGACACTAGTTATAGATTCCGATGCTTCACTTCAGGTTTACTGTATACCTTGGACCTTCTTATTGACGATGAAACACAGAAATTGCATCGGAATTAAATACACAAGGCACAATGCCGACTTAAGTACAAGAAGACTGACTCTTCCTACTGTCTATGATTTGAACCATTCCTGTGACACTAGTTATAGATTCCGATGCTTCACTTCAGGTTTACTGTATCCCTCTGACCTTATTGCCGATGAAACACAGAAATTGCATCAGAATTAAATACAAAAGGCACAATGGCCACTTAAGGACAAGAAGACTGGCTCTTCTTACTGACTATGTTTTGAACCATTCCTGTGACACTAGTTATATATTCCGATGCTTCACTTCAGGTTTACTGTTTCCCTTGGACCTTCTTATTGACGATGAAACACAGAAATTGCATCGGAATTAAATACAAATGGCACAATGCCGACTTAAGTACCTGAAGACCGACTCCTCCTACTGACTATGTTTTGAATCATTCCTGTGACACTAGTTATAGATTCCGATGCTTCACTTGAGGTTTACTGTATCCCATGGACCTTCTTATTGACGATGAAACACAGAAATTGCATCGGCATTAAATACAAACGGCACAATGCAGACTTAAGTACAAGAAGACTGACTCTTCTTACTGACTATGTTTTGAACCATTCCCGTGACACTAGTTATACATTCCGATGCTTCACTTCAGGTTTACTGTATCCCTTGGACCTTCTTATTGACGATGAAACACAGAAATTGCATCGGAATGAAATACAAATGGCAAATTGCCGACTTAAGAACACGAAGGCTGACTCTTCTTACTGTCTATTTTTTGAACCATTCCTTTGACACTAGCTATAGATTCCGATGCCACACTGCAGGTTTATTGTATCCCTTGGACCTTCTTGTTGACGATGAAACACAGAAATTGCATCGGAATTAAATACAAAAGGCACAATGCCGACTTAAGTAAAAGACGTCTGACTCTTCATACTGTCTATGTTTAGAACCATTACTGTGACACTAGTTATAGAATCCGATGCTTCACTCCAGGTTTACTGTACCCCTTGGACCTTCGTATTGACGATGGAACACAGAAATTGCATCGGAATTAAATACAAAAGGCACAATGCCGATATAAGAACAAGAAGACTGACTCTTCTTACTGACTATATTTTGAACCATTCCTGTGATACTAGTTATAGATTCCAATGCTTCACTTCAGGTTTACTGTATACCACTGACCTTCTTATTGACGATGAAACACAGAAATTGCATGGGAAATTAATACCAAAGGCACAGTGCCTAACTTAAGTACAAGAAGACTGACTCTTCTTACTGACTATGTTTTGAACCATTCCTGTGACACTAGTTATAGATTCCGATGCTTCCCTTCAGGTTTACTGTATCCCTCTGACCGTCTTATTGACGATGAAACACAGAAATTGCATCGGAATTAAATAGAAAAGGCACAATGCCGACTTAAGTACTAGAAGACTGACTCTTCCTACCGTCTATGCTTTGAACCATTCCTGTGACACTAGTTATAGATTCCGATGCTTCACTCCAGGTTTACTGTTTCCCTTGGACCTTCTTATTGACGATGAAACACAGAAATTGCATCTGAATCAAATAGAAAATGCACAATGATGACTTAAGTACAAGAAGACTGACTATTCATACTGACTATGTTTGAACCAGTCCTGTGACAGTAGTTATAGATTCCGATACTTCACTTCAGGATTACTGTAACCCTCTGACTTTCTAATTGACGATGAAACACAGAAATTATATCGGAATTAAATTTAAAAGGCACAAAGCCGACTTACGTACAAGAAGGCTGACTCCTCTTACTGTCTATGTTTTGAACCATCCCTGTGACACTCGTTATGGATTCCGATGCTTCACTCCAGGTTTACTGTATCCCTTGGTCCTTCATAATGACGATGAAACACAGAAATTGCATCGGAATAAATACAAAAGGCAAAATTCCAACCTAAGTACAAGAAGACTGACTCTTCTTACTGACTATGTTTTGAACCTTTCCTGTGACACTAGTTATAAATTCCGATGCTTTACTTCAGGTTTACTGTATCCCTTGACCCTTCTTATTGACGATGAAACACACTAATTGCATCGGAATTACATACAAAAGGCACAATGCCGACTTAAGTACAAGAAGACTGACTCTTCTTACTGACTATATTTTGAACCATTACTGTGACACTAGTTATAGATTCCGATGCTTCACTTAAGGTTTACTGTATCCCTCTGACCTTATTGCCGATGAAACACAGAAATTGCATCGGAATTAAATACAAAAGGCACAATGCCAAATTAAGGACAAGAAGACTGACTCATCTTACTGACTATGTTTTGAACCATTCTAGTGACACTAGTTATATATTCCGATGCTACACTTCAGGTTTTCTGTTTCCCTTGGACCTTCTTATTGACGATGAAACACAGAAATTGCATCGGAATTAAATACACAAGGCACAATGCCGACTTAAGTACAAGAAGGCTGACTCTTCCTACTGTCTATGTTTTGAACCATTCCTGTGACACTAGTTATAGATTCCGATGCTTCACTTCAGGTTTACTGTATCCCTCTGACCTTATTGCCGATGAAACACAGAAATTGCATCGGAATTAAATACAAAAGGCACAATGCCAAATTAAGGACAAGAAGACTGACTCTTCTTACTGACTATGTTTTGAACCATTCCTGTGACACTAGTTATATATTCCGATGCTTCACTTGAGGTTTACTGTATCCCATGGACCTTCTTATTGACGATGAAACACAGAAATTGTATCGGTATTAAATACAAAAGGCACAATGCAGACATAAGTACAAGAAGACTGACTCTTCTTACTGTCTATGTTTTGAACCATTCCTGTGGGACCAGTTATAGATTCCGATGCTTCACTCCAGGTTTACTGTATCCCTTTGAACTTCTTATTGACGATGAAATACAGAAATTGCATCGGAATTAAATACAAAAGGTAAATGCCGACTTAAGGACAAGAAGACTGACTCTTCTTACTGACTATGTTTTGAACCATTCCTGTGACACTAGTTATACATTCCGATGCTTCACTTCAGGTCTACTGTATCCCTTGGACCTTCTTATTGACGATGAAACACAGAAATTGCATCGGAATTAAATACATATGGCAAATTGCCGACTTAAGAACACGAAGTCTGACTCTTCTTACTGTCAATGTTTTGAACCATTCCTGTGACACTAGCTATAGATTCCGATGCCACACTGCAGGTTTATTGTATCCCTTGGACCTTCTTATTAACGATGAAACACAGAAATTGCATCGGAATTAAATACAAAAGGCACAATGCCGACTTAAGTAAAAGACGTCTGACTCTTCTTACTGCCTATGTTTAGAACCGTTACTGTGGCACTAGTTATAGAATCCGATGCTTCACTCCAGGTTTACTGTACCCCTTGGACCTTCGTATTGACGATGGAACACAGAAATTGCATCGGAATTAAATACAAAAGGCACAATGCCGATATAAGAACAAGAAGACTGACTCTTCTTACTGACTATATTTTGAACCATTCCTGTGATACTAGTTATAGATTCCAATGCTTCACTTCAGGTTTACTGTATACCACTGACCTTCTTATTGACGATGAAACACAGAAATTGCATGGGAAATTAATACCAAAGGCACAGTGCCAACTTAAGTACAAGAAGACTGACTCTTCTTACTGACTATGTTTTGAACCATTCCTGTGACACTAGTTATAGATTCCGATGCTTCCCTTCAGGTTTACTGTATCCCTCTGACCGTCTTATTGACGATGAAACACAGAAATTGCATCGGAATTAAATAGAAAAGGCACAATGCCGACTTAAGTACTAGAAGACTGACTCTTCCTACCGTCTATGCTTTGAACCATTCCTGTGACACTAGTTATAGATTCCGATGCTTCACTCCAGGTTTACTGTTTCCCTTGGACCTTCTTATTGACGATGAAACACAGAAATTGCATCTGAATCAAATAGAAAATGCACAATGATGACTTAAGTACAAGAAGACTGACTATTCATACTGACTATGTTTGAACCAGTCCTGTGACAGTAGTTATAGATTCCGATACTTCACTTCAGGATTACTGTAACCCTCTGACTTTCTAATTGACGATGAAACACAGAAATTGCATCGGAATTAAATTTAAAAGGCACAAAGCCGACTTACGTACAAGAAGGCTGACTCCTCTTACTGTCTATGTTTTGAACCATCCCTGTGACACTCGTTATGGATTCCGATGCTTCACTCCAGGTTTACTGTATCCCTTGGTCCTTCATAATGACGATGAAACACAGAAATTGCATCGGAATAAATACAAAAGGCAAAATTCCAACCTAAGTACAAGAAGACTGACTCTTCTTACTGACTATGTTTTGAACCTTTCCTGTGACACTAGTTATAAATTCCGATGCTTTACTTCAGGTTTACTGTATCCCTTGACCCTTCTTATTGACGATGAAACACACTAATTGCATCGGAATTACATACAAAAGGCACAATGCCGACTTAAGTACAAGAAGACTGACTCTTCTTACTGACTATATTTTGAACCATTACTGTGACACTAGTTATAGATTCCGATGCTTCACTTAAGGTTTACTGTATCCCTCTGACCTTATTGCCGATGAAACACAGAAATTGCATCGGAATTAAATACAAAAGGCACAATGCCAAATTAAGGACAAGAAGACTGACTCATCTTACTGACTATGTTTTGAACCATTCTAGTGACACTAGTTATATATTCCGATGCTACACTTCAGGTTTTCTGTTTCCCTTGGACCTTCTTATTGACGATGAAACACAGAAATTGCATCGGAATTAAATACACAAGGCACAATGCCGACTTAAGTACAAGAAGGCTGACTCTTCCTACTGTCTATGTTTTGAACCATTCCTGTGACACTAGTTATAGATTCCGATGCTTCACTTCAGGTTTACTGTATCCCTCTGACCTTATTGCCGATGAAACACAGAAATTGCATCGGAATTAAATACAAAAGGCACAATGCCAAATTAAGGACAAGAAGACTGACTCTTCTTACTGACTATGTTTTGAACCATTCCTGTGACACTAGTTATATATTCCGATGCTTCACTTGAGGTTTACTGTATCCCATGGACCTTCTTATTGACGATGAAACACAGAAATTGTATCGGTATTAAATACAAAAGGCACAATGCAGACATAAGTACAAGAAGACTGACTCTTCTTACTGTCTATGTTTTGAACCATTCCTGTGGGACCAGTTATAGATTCCGATGCTTCACTCCAGGTTTACTGTATCCCTTTGAACTTCTTATTGACGATGAAATACAGAAATTGCATCGGAATTAAATACAAAAGGTAAATGCCGACTTAAGGACAAGAAGACTGACTCTTCTTACTGACTATGTTTTGAACCATTCCTGTGACACTAGTTATACATTCCGATGCTTCACTTCAGGTCTACTGTATCCCTTGGACCTTCTTATTGACGATGAAACACAGAAATTGCATCGGAATTAAATACATATGGCAAATTGCCGACTTAAGAACACGAAGTCTGACTCTTCTTACTGTCAATGTTTTGAACCATTCCTGTGACACTAGCTATAGATTCCGATGCCACACTGCAGGTTTATTGTATCCCTTGGACCTTCTTATTAACGATGAAACACAGAAATTGCATCGGAATTAAATACAAAAGGCACAATGCCGACTTAAGTAAAAGACGTCTGACTCTTCTTACTGCCTATGTTTAGAACCGTTACTGTGGCACTAGTTATAGAATCCGATGCTTCACTCCAGGTTTACTGTATCCCTTGGACCTTCGTATTGAAGATGAAACACAGAATTTGCATCGGAATTAAATACAAAAGGCACAATGCCGACATAAGGACAAAAAGACTGACTCTTCTTACTGACTATATTTTGAACCATTCCTGTGATACTAGTTATAGATTCCAATGCTTCACTTCAGGTTTACTGTATACCTCTGACCTTCTTATTGACGATGAAACACAGAAATTGCATGGGAATTAAATACGAAAGGCACAGTGCCAACTTAAGTACAAGAAGACTGACTCGTCTTACTGACTATGTTTTGAACAATTCCTGTGACACTAGTTATAGATTCCGATGCTTCACTTCAGGTTTACTGTATCCCTCTGACCTTCTTATTGACGATGAAACACAGAAATTGCATCGGAATTAAATACAAAAGGCACAATGCCGACTTAAGTACAAGAAGACTGACTCTTCTTACTGTCTATGCTTTGAACCATTCCTGTGACACTAGTTGTAGATTCCGATGCTTCACTTTAGGTTTACTGTATCCCTTGGACCTTCTTATTGACGATGAAACTTAGAAATTGCATCGGAATTAAATACAAAGACACAACGCCGACTTAAGTACAAGAAGACAGACTCTTCCAATTGTCTATGTTTTGAACCATTCCTGTGACACTAGTTATAGATTCCGATGCTTCACTTCAGGTTTACTGTATCCCTCTGACCGTCTTATTTACGATGAAACACAGAAATTGCATCGGAATTAAATAGAAAATACACAATGCCGACTTAAGTACTAGAAGACTGGCTCTTCCTACTGTCTATGTTTTGAACCATTCCTGTGACACTAGTTATAGACTCCAATGCTTCACATCAGGTTTACTGTATCCCTCTGACCTTCTTATTGACGATGAAACACAAAAATTGCGTCGGAATTAAATACAAAAAGCACAATGCCGAATTAAGTACATGAAGACTGACTCTTCTTACTGTCTACATTTAAACCGGTCCTGTGACACTAGTTATAGACTCAGATGCTTCACTCCAGGTATACTGTATCCCTTGGACCTTCTAATTGACGATGAAACACAGAAATTGCATCCGAATTAAATAGAAAATGCACAATGATGACTTAAGTACAAGAAGACTGACTCTTCCAATTGTCTATGTTTTGAACCATTCCTGTGACACTAGTTATAGATTCCGATGCTTCACTTCAGGTTTACTGTATCCCTCTGACCGTCGTATTTACGATGAAACACAGAAATTGCATCGGAATTAAATACAAAAGGCACAATGCCGACTTACGTACAAGAAGACTGACTCTTCTTACTGTCTATGTTTTGAACCATCCCTGTGACACTCGTTATGGATTCCGATGCTTCACTCCAGGTTTACTGTATCCCTTGGTCCTTCTTAATGACGATGAAACACAGAAATTGCATCGGAATAAATACAAAAGGCAAAATTCCGACCTAAGTACAAGAAGACTGACTCTTCTTACTGACTATGTTTAGAACCTTTCCTGTGACACTAGTTATAAATTCCGATGTCTCACTTCAGGTTTACTGTATCCCTTGACCCTTCGTATTGACGATGAAACACAGAAATTGCATCGGAATTAAATACAAAAGGCAAATGCCGACTTAAGGACAAGAAGACTGACTCTTCTTACTGACTATGTTTTGAACCATTCCTCTGACACTAGTTATACATTCCGATGCTTCACTTCAGGTTTACTGTATCCCTTGGACCTTCTTATTGACGATGAAACACTGAAATAGCATCGGAATTAAATACAAAAGGCACAATGACGACTTAAGTACAAGACGTCTGACTCTTCTTACTGTCAATGTTTTGAACCATTACTGTGATACTAGTTATAGATTCCAATGCTTCACTCCAGGTTTACTGTATCCCTTGGACCTTCTTATTGACGATGAAAGACAGAAATTGCATCGGAATTAAATACAAAAGGCACAATGCCGACATAAGGACAAGAAGTCTGACTCTTCTTACTGGCTATATTTTGAACCATTCCTGTGACACTAGTTATAGATTCCGATGCTTCTCTTCAGGTTTACTGTATACCTCTGACCCTATTGACGATGAAACACAGAAATTGCATGGGAATTAAATACGAAAGGCACAATGCCAACTTAAGTACAAGATACCGACTCTTCCTACTGACTATGTTTTGAATCATCCCTGTGACACTAGTTATAGATTCCGAGGCTTCACTTGAGGTTTACTGTATCCCATGGACCTTCTTATAGACGATGAAACACAGAAATTGCATCGGAATTAAATACAAAAGGCACAATGCCGGCTTAAGTGCAAGGAGACTGACTCTTTTTATGTCTATGTTTCGAACCATTCCTGTGACTCTAGTTACTGATTCCGATGCTTCACTTCAGGTTTTCTTTATCCCTTGGACCTTCTTATTGACGACGAAAGACAGAAATTGCATCGTAATTAAATACAAAAGGCACAATGCCGACTTAAGAACAAGAAGACTGACTCTTCTTACTGACTATGTTTTGAACCTTTCCTGTGACACTAGTTATAGATTCCGATGCTTCACTTCAGGTTTACTGTATACCTTGAACCTTCTTATTGACGATGAAACACAGAAATTGCATCGGAATTAAATAGAAGATGCAGAATGCCGACTTAAGTACAAGAAGACTGACTCTTCTTACTGACTATGTTTTGAACCATTTCTGTTACACTAGTTATACATTCCGATGCTTCACATCAGGTTTACTGTATACTTTGGACCTTCTTATTGACGATTAAACACAGAAATTGCATCGGAATTAAATACACAAGGCACAATGCCGACTTAAGTACAAGAAGGCTGACTCATCCTACTGTGTATGTTTTGAACCATTCCTGTGACACTAGTTATAGATTACGATGCTTCACTTCAGGTTTACTGTATCCCTCTGACCTTAATGCCGATGAAACACAGAAATTGCTTCGGAATTAAATACAAAAGGCACAATGCTGACTTAAGGACTAGAAGACTGACTTTACTTACTGACTATGCTTTGAACCACTCCTGTGACACTAGTTATAGATTCCGATGCTTCACTTCAGATTTACTGCTTCCCTTGGACCTTCTTATTGACGATGAAACACAGAAATTGCATCGGAATTAAATACAAAAGGCACGATGCCGACTTAAGTACAAGAAGACTGACTCTTCCTACAGTCTATGTTTTGAACCATTTCTGTGACACTAGTTATAGAGTCCGATGCTTCACTTCAGGTTTACTGAATCCCTTGGGCCCTCTTATTGACGATGAATCACAGAAATTGCAACGGAATTAAATACAAATGCACAATGCCGACTTATGTACAATAAGACTGACTCTTCTTACTGTCTATATTTTGAACCATTACAGTGACACTAGTTATCGATTCCGATGCTTCACATCAGGTTTACTGTATCCCTTGGACCTTCTTATTGACGATGACACACAGAAATTGCATCGGAATTAAATAGAAAAGGCACAATGCCGACTTAAGTAAATGACGTCTGACTCTTCTTACTGTCTATGTTTAGAACCATAACCGTGACACTAGTTATAAATTCCGATGCTTCACTCCAGGTTTACTGTATCCCTTGGTCCTACGTATTGACGATGAAACACAGAAATTGCATCGGAATTAAATACAAAAGGCACAATGCCGACATAAGGACAAGAAGACTGACTCTTCTTACTGACTATATTTTGAACCATTCCTGTGACACTAGTTATAGATTCCAATGCTTCACTTCAGGTTTACTGTATACCTCTGACCCTCTTATTGACGATGAAACACAGAAATTGCATGGGAATTAAATACGAAAGGCACAGTGCCGACTTAAGTAAAAGACGTCTGACTCTTCTTACTGTCTATGTTTAGAACCATTTCTGTGACACTAGTAATAGATTCCGATGCTTCACTCCAGGTTTACTGTATCCCTTGGTCCTACGTATTGACGATGAAACACAGACATTGCATCGGAATTAAATACAAAAGGCACAATGCCGACTTAACTACAATAAGACTGACTCTTCTTACTGTCTATATTTTGAACCATTCCAGTGACACTAGTTATAGATTCCGATGCTTCACTTCAGGTTTACTGTATCTCTTGTACCTTTTTATTGACGATGACACACAGAAATTGCATCGGAATTAAATAGAAAATTCACAATGCCGACTTAAGTAAAAGACGTCTGACTCTTCTTACTGTCTATGTTTAGAACCGTTACTGTGACACTAGTTATGGATTCCGATGCTTCACTCCAGGTTTACTGTATCCCTTGGTCCTACGTATTGACGATGAAACACAGAAATTGCATCCGAATTAAATAGAAAAAGCACAATGATGACTTAAGTACAAGAAGACTGACTATTCTTACTGACTATGTTTGGACCATTCCTGTGACACTAGTTATAGATTCCGATGCTTTACTTCAGGATTACTGTATCCCTCTGACTTTATAATTAACGATGAAACACAGAAATTGCATCGGAATTAAATACAAAAGGCACAATGCCGACTTATGTACAAGTAGACTGACTCTTCTTACTGTCCATGTTTTGAAACATCCCTGTGACACTAGTTGTAGATTCCGATGCTTCACTCCATGTTTACTGTATCCCTTGGTCCTTCTTAATGACGATGAAACACAGAAATTGCATCGGAATAAATACAAAAGGCAAAATTCCGACCTAAGTACAAGAAGACTGACTCTTCTTACTGACTATGTTGTGAACCATTCCTGTGACACTAGTTATAAATTCCGGTGCTTCACTTCAGGTTTACTGTATCCCTTGGGCCCTCTTATTGACGATGAATCACAGAAATTGCATCGGAAAAAATACAAAAGGCACAATGCAGACTTAAGTACAGTAAGACTGACTCTTCTTACTGTCTATATTTTGAGCCATTCCAGTGACACTAGTTATAGATTCCGATGCTTCACTTCAGGTATACTGTATCCCTTGGACCTTCTTATTGACGATGAAACACCGAAATTGCATCGGAATTAAATGGAAAAGGCACAATGCCGACTTAAGTAAAAGACGTCTGACTCTTCTTACTGTCTATGTTTAGAACCATTACTGTGACACTAGTTAAAGATTCCGATGCTTCACTCCAGGTTTACTGTATCCCTTGGACCTTCGTATTTACGATGAAACACAGAAATTGCATCGGAATTAAATACAAAAGGCACAATGCCGACATAAGGACAAGAAGACTGATTCTTCTTACTGACTATATTTTGAACCATTCCTGTGACACTAGTTATAGATTCCAATGCATCACTTCAGGTTTACTGTATCCCTCTGACCGTCTTATTGACGATGAAACACAGAAATTGCAGCGGAATTAAATAGAAAAGGCACAATGCCGACTTAAGTACTAGAAGACTGACACTTCATACTGTCTATGTTTTGAACCATTCCTGTGACACTAGTTATAGACTCCGATGCTTCACTTCAGGTTTACTGTATCCCTCTGACCTTCTTATTGACGATGAAACACAGAAATTGCATCGGAATTAAATACAAAAGCCACAATGCCGGATTAAGTACAAGAAGACTTACTCTTCCTACTGTCTATCTTTGAACCGGTCCTGTGACACTACTTATAGACTCCGATGCTTCACTCCAGGTTTACTGTATCCCTAAGACCTTCTTATTGACGATGAAGACACAGAAATTGCATCGGAATTAAATACAAAAGGAACAATGCCGACTTATGTAAAAGAAGTCTGACTCTTCTTACTGTCTATGATTTGAACCATTTCTGTGACACTAGTTATAGATTCCGATGCTTTACTCCAGGTGTACTGTATCCCTTGGACCTTCTTATTGACGATGAAACACAGATATTGCATCCAAATTAAATAGAAAATGCACAATGATGACCTAAGTACAAGAAGACTGACTATTCTTACTGACTATGACTTGAACCATTCCTGTGACACTAGTTATAGATTCCGCTGCTTCACTTCAGAATTACTGTATCCCTCTGACTTTCTTATTGACGATGAAACACAGAAATTGCATCGGAATTAAATACAAAAGGCACAATGCCGACTTAAGTACAAGAAGATTGACTCTTCTTACTGTCTATGTTTTGAACCATCCCTGTGACACTAGTTATAGATTCCGATGCTTCACTCCAGATTTACTGCATCCCTTGGTCCTTCTTAATGACGATGAAACACAGGAATTCCATGGGAATTAAATAAAAAAGGCAAAATTCCGACCTTAGTACAAGAAGACTGACTCTTCTTACTGACTATGTTTTGAACCATTCCTGTGAAACTAGTTATAAATTCCGATGCTTCACTTCAGGTTTACTGTATCCCTTGGACCTTCCTATTGACGATGAAACACAGAAATTGCATTGGAATTAAATACAAAAGGCACAATGCCGACTTAAGTACAAGAATACTGACTCTTCTTACAGTCTATGAAAATGAACCGTTCCTGTGACACTAGTTATAGATTCCAGTGCCTCACTCCAGGTTTACTGTTTCCCTTGGACCTTCTTATTGACCATCAAACACAGGAATTGCATCAGAATTAAATTGAAAATGCACAATGCCGACTTAAGGACAAGAAGACTGACTCTTCTTACTGACTATGCTTTGAACCATTCCTGTGACACTAGTTATAGATCCCGATGCTTCACTTCAGGTTTACTGTATACCTTGGACCTTCTTATTGACGATGAAACACAGAAATTGCATCGGAATTAAATACACAAGGCACAATGCCGGCTTAAGTACAAGAAGACTGACTCTCCCTACTGTCTATGTTTTGAACCATTCCTGTGACACTTGTTATAGATTCCGATGCTTCACTTCAGGTTTACTGTATCCCTCTGACCTTGTTGCCGATGAAACGCAGGAATTGCATCGGAATTAAATACAAAAGGCACAATGCAGACTTAAGGACAAGAAGACTGACTCTTCTTACTGACTATGTTTTGAACCATTCCTGTGACACTAGTTATAGATTCCGATGCTTCACTTCAGGTTTACTGTTTCCCTTGGACCTTCTTATTGACGATGAAACACAGAAATTGCATCGGAATTAAACACAAAAGGCACAAAGCCGACTTAAGTGCATGAAGACGGACTCTTCCCACTGACTATGTTTTGAACCATTCCTGTGACACTAGTTAAAGATTCCGATGCTTCACTTGAGGTTTACTGTATACCATGGACCTTCTTGTTGACGATGAAACAGAGAAATTGCATCGGCATTAAATACAAAAGGCACAATGCCGACTTAAGTACAAGAAGACTGACTCTTCTTACTGTCTATGCTTTGAACCATTCCTGCGACACTAGTTACAGATTCCGATGCTTCACTCCAGGTTTACTGTATCCCTTGGACCTTCTTATTGACAATGAAACACAGAAATTGCATCGGAATTAAATACTAAAGGCACAATGCCGACTTAAGGACAAGACGACTGACTCTTCTTACTGACTTTGTTTTGAACTATTTCTGTGACACTAGTTATAGATTCCGATGCTTCACTTCAGGTTTACTGTATCCCTTGGACCTTCTTATTGACGATGAAACACAGAAATAGCATCGGAATTAAATACAAAAGGCAAATTGCCGACTTAAGTACACGAAGACTGACTCTTCTTACTGTCTATGTTTAAACCATTCCTGTGAAACTAGTTATAGATTCCGATGCTACACTCCAGGTTTATTGTATCCCTTGGACCTTCTTATTGACGATGAAACACAGAAATTGCATCGGAATTAAATACAAAAGGCACAATGCCGACTTAAGGACAAGAAGACTGTCTGGTCCTACTGACTATGCTTTGAACCATTCCTGTGACACTAGTTATAGATTCCGATGCTTCACCTCTTGTTTATTGTATCCCTCTGACCTTCCTATTGACGATGAAACACAGAAATTGCATCGGAATGAAATAGAAAAGGCACAATGCCGACTTAAGTACTAGAAGACTGACTCTTCCTACTGTCTATGTTTTGAACCATTCCTGTGATACTATTATGGACTCCGATGCTTCACTTCAGGTTTAGTGTATCCCTCTGACCTTCTTATTGACGATGAAACACAGAAATTGCATCGGAATTAAATACAAAAGACACAACGCCGACTTAAGTACAAGAAGACTGACACTTCCAACTGTCTATCTTTTGACCCATTCCTGTGACACTAGTTAAAGATTCCGATGCTACACTTCAGGTTTACTGTATCCCTCTGACCGTCTTGTTGACGATGAAACACAGAAATTGCATCGGAATTAAATAGAAAAGGCACAATGCCGACTTAAGTACTAGGACACTGACTCTTCCTACTGTCTATGTTTCGAACCATTCCTGTGACACTAGTTATGGACTCCGATGCTTCACTTCAGGTTTACTGTATCCCTCTGACCTTCTTATTGACGATGAAACACTGAAATTGCATCGGAATTAAATACAAAAGGCACAATGCAGATATAAGCACAAGAAGACTTACTCTTCTTACTGTCTATGTTTTGATCCATTCCTGTGAAACTAGTTATAGATTCCGATGCTTCACTCCAAGTTTACTGTATCCCTTGGACCTTCTTATTGACGATGAAACACAGAAATTGCATCGGAATGAAATACAAAAGGCACAATGCAGACTTAAGTACAAGAAGGCTGACTCTTCTTACAGTCTATGAATTGAACCGTTCCTGTGACACTAGTTATAGATTCCAGTGCCTCACTCCAGGTTTACTGTTTCCCTTGGACCTTCTTATTGACCATGAAACACAGGAATTGCATCACAATTAAATAGAAAAGGCACAATGCCGACTTAAGTACAAGAAGACTGACGGTTCTTACTGACTATATTTTGAACCATTCCTGTGACACTAGTTAAAGATTCCAATGCTTCACTTGAGGTTTACTGTATCCCTTGGACCTTCTAATTGACGATGAAACACATAAATTGCATCGGAATTAAATACATAAGGCACAATGCCGACTTAAGGACAAGAAGACTGACTCTTCTTACTGACTATGTTTTGAGCCATTCCTGTGACACTAGTTATAGATCCCGATGCTTCACTTCAGGTTTACTGTATACCTTGGACCTTCTTATTCACGATGAAACACAGAAATTGCTTCGGAATTAAATACACAAGGCACAATGCCGGCTTAAGTACAAGAAGACTGACTCTTCCTACTGTCTATGTTTTCAACCATTCCTGTGACACGTGTTAAAGATTCCGATGCATCACTTCAGGTTTACTGCATCCCTCTGACCTTGTTGCCGATGAAACACAGGAATTGCATCGGAATTAAATACAAAAGGCACAATGTCGACTTAAGGACAAGAAGACTGACGCTTCTTACTGACTATGTTTTGAACCATTCCTGTGACACTAGTTATAGATTCCGATGCTTTACTTCAGGTTTACTGTTTCCCTTGGACCTTCTTATTAACGATGAAACACAGAAATTGCATCGGAATTAAAGACAAAATGCACAATGCCGACTTAAGTACATGAAGACCGACTCTTCCCACTGACTATGTTTTGAACCATTCCTGTGACACTAGTTATAGATTCCGATGCTTCACTTGAGGTTTACTGTATACCATGGACCTTCTTGTTGACGATGAAACAGAGAAATTGCATCGGCATTAAATACAAAAGGCACAATGGCGGCTTAAGTACAAGAAGACTGACACTTCTTACTGTCTATGCTTTGAACCATTCCTCTGACACTAGTTATAGATTCCGATGCTTCACTCCCGGTTAACTGTATCCCTTGAACCTTCTTATTGACGATGAAACACAGAAATTGCATCGGAATTAAATACAAAAGGCACAATGCAGACTTACGGACAAGAAGACTGTCTGGTCTTACTGGCTATGCTTTGAACCATTCCTGAGACACTAGTTATAGATTCCGATGCTTCACCTCGTGTTTATTGTATCCCTCTGACCTTCGTATTGACGACGAAACACAGAAATTGCATCGGAATTAAATACAAAAGGCACAATGCCGACTTACGGACAAGAAGACTGTCTGGTCTTACTGACTATGCTTTGAACCATTCCTGTGACACTAGTTATAGATTCCGATGCTTCACCTCGTGTTTATTGTATCCCTCTGACCTTCTTATTGACGATGAGACACAGAAATTGCATCGGAATTAAATAGAAATGGCACAATGTCGACTTAAGTACAAGAAGACTGACTCTTCTTACTGTCTACGTTATGAACCATTCCTGTGACACTGGTTAAAGATTTCGATGCTTCACTCCAGGTTTACTTTATCCCTTGGACCTTCTTATTGACGATGAAACACAGAAATTGCATCGGAATTAAATAGAACAGGCACAATGCCGACTTAAGTACAAGAAGACTGACTCTTCATACCGACTATGTTTTGAACCATTCCTGTAACACTAGTTGTAGATTCCGCTGCTTCACTGCAGGTTTACTGTATACCTTGGACCTTCTTATTGACGATGAAACACAGAAATTGCATCGGAATTAAATACACTAGGCACAATGCCGACTTAAGTACAAGAAGACTATCTCTTCCTCTTGTCTATGTTTTGAACCATTCCTGTGACACTAGTTATAGTTTCCGATGCTTCACTGCAGGTTTACTGTTTCCCTTGGACCTTCTTATTGACGATGAAACACAGAAATTGCATCGGAATTAAAAAAAAAAGCCACAATGCCGACTTAAGTACAAGAAGACTGACTCTTCCTACTGTCTATGTTTTGAACCATTTCTGTGACACTAGTTATAAAGTCCGATGCTTCACTTCAGGTTTACTGTATCCCTTGGGCCTTCTTATTGACGATGAATGACAGAAAATGCATCGGAATTAAATGCAAAAGGCACAATGCCGACTTAAGTACAAGAAGACTGACTCTTCCTACTGTCTATGTTTTGAACCATTTCTGTGACACTAGTTATAAAGTCCGATGCTTCACTTCAGGTTTACTGTATCCCTTGGGCCTTCTTATTGACGATGAATGACAGAAATTGCATCGGAATTAAATACAAAAGGCACAATGCCGACATAAGGACAAGAAGACTGACTCTTCTTACAGACTATATTTTGAACCATTCCTGTGACACAAGTTATAGATTCCGATGCTTCACATCAGGTTTACTGTATACCTCTGACCTTCTTATTGATGATGAAACACAGAAATTGCATCGGAATTAAATACAAAAGGCACAATGCCGACTTAAGGACAAGAAGACTGTCTGGTCCTACTGACTATGCTTTGAACCATTCCTGTGACACTAGTTATAGATTCCGATGCTTCACCTCTTGTTTATTGTATCCCTCTGACCTTCCTATTGACGATGAAACACAGAAATTGCATCGGAATGAAATAGAAAAGGCACAATGCCGACTTAAGTACTAGAAGACTGACTCTTCCTACTGTCTATGTTTTGAACCATTCCTGTGATACTATTATGGACTCCGATGCTTCACTTCAGGTTTAGTGTATCCCTCTGACCTTCTTATTGACGATGAAACACAGAAATTGCATCGGAATTAAATACAAAAGACACAACGCCGACTTAAGTACAAGAAGACTGACACTTCCAACTGTCTATCTTTTGACCCATTCCTGTGACACTAGTTAAAGATTCCGATGCTACACTTCAGGTTTACTGTATCCCTCTGACCGTCTTGTTGACGATGAAACACAGAAATTGCATCGGAATTAAATAGAAAAGGCACAATGCCGACTTAAGTACTAGGACACTGACTCTTCCTACTGTCTATGTTTCGAACCATTCCTGTGACACTAGTTATGGACTCCGATGCTTCACTTCAGGTTTACTGTATCCCTCTGACCTTCTTATTGACGATGAAACACTGAAATTGCATCGGAATTAAATACAAAAGGCACAATGCAGATATAAGCACAAGAAGACTTACTCTTCTTACTGTCTATGTTTTGATCCATTCCTGTGAAACTAGTTATAGATTCCGATGCTTCACTCCAAGTTTACTGTATCCCTTGGACCTTCTTATTGACGATGAAACACAGAAATTGCATCGGAATGAAATACAAAAGGCACAATGCAGACTTAAGTACAAGAAGGCTGACTCTTCTTACAGTCTATGAATTGAACCGTTCCTGTGACACTAGTTATAGATTCCAGTGCCTCACTCCAGGTTTACTGTTTCCCTTGGACCTTCTTATTGACCATGAAACACGGGAATTGCATCACAATTAAATAGAAAAGGCACAATGCCGACTTAAGTACAAGAAGACTGACGGTTCTTACTGACTATATTTTGAACCATTCCTGTGACACTAGTTAAAGATTCCAATGCTTCACTTGAGGTTTACTGTATCCCTTGGACCTTCTAATTGACGATGAAACACATAAATTGCATCGGAATTAAATACATAAGGCACAATGCCGACTTAAGGACAAGAAGACTGACTCTTCTTACTGACTATGTTTTGAGCCATTCCTGTGACACTAGTTATAGATCCCGATGCTTCACTTCAGGTTTACTGTATACCTTGGACCTTCTTATTCACGATGAAACACAGAAATTGCTTCGGAATTAAATACACAAGGCACAATGCCGGCTTAAGTACAAGAAGACTGACTCTTCCTACTGTCTATGTTTTCAACCATTCCTGTGACACGTGTTAAAGATTCCGATGCATCACTTCAGGTTTACTGCATCCCTCTGACCTTGTTGCCGATGAAACACAGGAATTGCATCGGAATTAAATGCAAAAGGCACAATGCCGACTTAAGGACAAGAAGACTGACGCTTCTTACTGACTATGTTTTGAACCATTCCTGTGACACTAGTTATAGATTCCGATGCTTTACTTCAGGTTTACTGTTTCCCTTGGACCTTCTTATTAACGATGAAACACAGAAATTGCATCGGAATTAAAGACAAAATGCACAATGCCGACTTAAGTACATGAAGACCGACTCTTCCCACTGACTATGTTTTGAACCATTCCTGTGACACTAGTTATAGATTCCGATGCTTCACTTGAGGTTTACTGTATACCATGGACCTTCTTGTTGACGATGAAACAGAGAAATTGCATCGGCATTAAATACAAAAGGCACAATGGCGGCTTAAGTACAAGAAGACTGACACTTCTTACTGTCTATGCTTTGAACCATTCCTCTGACACTAGTTATAGATTCCGATGCTTCACTCCCGGTTAACTGTATCCCTTGGACCTTCTTATTGACGATGAAACACAGAAATTGCATCGGAATTAAATACAAAAGGCACAATGCAGACTTACGGACAAGAAGACTGTCTGGTCTTACTGGCTATGCTTTGAACCATTCCTGAGACACTAGTTATAGATTCCGATGCTTCACCTCGTGTTTATTGTATCCCTCTGACCTTCGTATTGACGACGAAACACAGAAATTGCATCGGAATTAAATACAAAAGGCACAATGCCGACTTACGGACAAGAAGACTGTCTGGTCTTACTGACTATGCTTTGAACCATTCCTGTGACACTAGTTATAGATTCCGATGCTTCACCTCGTGTTTATTGTATCCCTCTGACCTTCTTATTGACGATGAGACACAGAAATTGCATCGGAATTAAATAGAAATGGCACAATGTCGACTTAAGTACAAGAAGACTGACTCTTCTTACTGTCTACGTTATGAACCATTCCTGTGACACTGGTTAAAGATTTCGATGCTTCACTCCAGGTTTACTTTATCCCTTGGACCTTCTTATTGACGATGAAACACAGAAATTGCATCGGAATTAAATAGAACAGGCACAATGCCGACTTAAGTACAAGAAGACTGACTCTTCATACCGACTATGTTTTGAACCATTCCTGTAACACTAGTTATAGATTCCGATGCTTCACTGCAGGTTTACTGTATACCTTGGACCTTCTTATTGACGATGAAACACAGAAATTGCATCGGAATTAAATACACTAGGCACAATGCCGACTTAAGTACAAGAAGACTATCTCTTCCTCTTGTCTATGTTTTGAACCATTCCTGTGACACTAGTTATAGTTTCCGATGCTTCACTGCAGGTTTACTGTTTCCCTTGGACCTTCTTATTGACGATGAAACACAGAAATTGCATCGGAATTAAAAAAAAAAGCCACAATGCCGACTTAAGTACAAGAAGACTGACTCTTCCTACTGTCTATGTTTTGAACCATTTCTGTGACACTAGTTATAAAGTCCGATGCTTCACTTCAGGTTTACTGTATCCCTTGGGCCTTCTTATTGACGATGAATGACAGAAAATGCATCGGAATTAAATGCAAAAGGCACAATGCCGACTTAAGTACAAGAAGACTGACTCTTCCTACTGTCTATGTTTTGAACCATTTCTGTGACACTAGTTATAAAGTCCGATGCTTCACTTCAGGTTTACTGTATCCCTTGGGCCTTCTTATTGACGATGAATGACAGAAATTGCATCGGAATTAAATACAAAAGGCACAATGCCGACATAAGGACAAGAAGACTGACTCTTCTTACAGACTATATTTTGAACCATTCCTGTGACACAAGTTATAGATTCCGATGCTTCACATCAGGTTTACTGTATACCTCTGACCTTCTTATTGACGATGAAACACAGAAATTGCATGGGAATTAAATACGAAAGGCACAATGCCAACTTAAGTGTAAGTTGACTGACTCTTCTTACTGACTATGTTTTGAACCATTTCTGTGACACTAGTTATAGATTCCGATGCTTCACTTAAGGTTTACTGTATCTCTCTGACCTTCTTATTGACGATGAAACACAGAAATTGCATCGGAATTAAATAGAAAAATCACAATGCCGACTTAAGTACAAGAAGACTGACTCTTCTTACTGTCTATGTTTTGAACCATTCCTGTGACACTAGTTGTAGATTCCGATGCTTCACTTTAGGTTTACTGTATCCCTTGGACCTTCTTATTGACGATGAAACACAGAAATTGCATCGGAATTAAATACAAAAGACACAACGCCGACTTAAGTACAAGAAGACTGACTCTTCCAACTGTCTATGATTTGAACCATTCCTGTGACACTAGTTATAGATTCCGATGCTTCACTTCAGGTTTACTGTATCCCTCTGACCGTCTTATTGACGATGAAACACAGAAATTGCATCTGAATTAAATAGAAAAGGCACAATGCCGACTTAAGTACTAGAAGACTGACTCTTCCTACTGTCTATGTTTTGAAACATTCCTGTGACACTAGTTATTGATTCCGATGCTTCACTTCAGGTTTACTGTATCCCTCTGACCTTCTTATTGACGATGAAACACAGATATTGCATCGGAATTATATAGAAAAGGTACAATGCCGACTTAAATACAAGATGACTGACTCTTCTTACAGTCTATGTTTTGAACCATTCCTCTGACACTAGTTGTAGATTCCGATGCTTCACTTTTGGTTTACCGTATCCCTTGGACCTTTTTATTGACGATGAAACACAGAAATTGCATCGGAATTAAATACAAAAGGCACAATGCCGACTTAAGTAAAAGAAGTCTGACTCTTCTTACTGTCTATGTTTTGAACAATCCCTGTGACACTAGTTATAGATTCCGATGCTTCACTCCATGTTTACTGTATCCCTTGGTCCTTCTTATTGACGATGAAACACAGAAATTGCATCGGAATTAAATACAAAAGGCAAAATTCCGACCTAAGTACAAGAAGACTGACTCTTCTTACTGACTATGTTTCGAACCATCCCTGTGACACTAGTTATACATTCCGATGCTTCACTGCAGGTTTACTGTATATCTTGGACCTTCTTATTGACCATGAAACACAGAAATTGCATGGGAATTAAATAAACTAGGCACAATGCCGACTTAAGTACAAGAAGACTATCTCTTCCGCTTGTCTATGTTTTGAACCATTCCTGTGACCCTAGTTATAGATTCCGATGCCTCACTTAAGGTTGACTGTATCCCTCTGACCTTCTTATTGACGATGAAACACAGAAATTGCATCGGAATTAAATATAAAAGGCACAATGCCGACTTAAGTACAAGAAGATTGACTCTTCTTACTGTCTATGTTTTGAACCATTCCTGTGACACTAGTTGTAGATTCCGATGCTTCAGTTTAAGTTTACTGTATCCCTTGGACCTTCTTATTGACGATGAAACACAGAAATTGCATCGGACTTAAATACAAAAGACACAACGCCGACTTAAGTACAAGAAGACTGACTCTTCCAACTGTCTATGTTTTGAACCATTCCTGTGACACTAGTTATAGTTCCGATGCTTCACTTCAGGTTTACTGTATCCCTCTGACCGTCTTATTGACGTAGAAACACAGAAATTTCATCGGAATTAAATAGAAAAGGCACAATGCCGACTTAAGTACTAGAAGACTGACTCTTCCTACTGTCTATGCTTTGAAACATTCCTGTGACACTAGTTATTGATTCCGATCCTTCACTTCAGGTTTACTGTATCCCTCTGACCTTCTTATTGACGATGAAACACAGATATTGCATCGGTATTAAATAGAAAAGGCACAATGCCGACTTAAGTACAAGAAGACTGACTCTTCTTACAGTCTATGTTTTGAACCATTCCTGTGACACTAGTTGTAGATTCCGATGCTTCACTTTAGGTTTACTGTATCCCTTGGACCTTCTTACTGACGATGAAACACAGAAATTGCATCGGAATTAAATACAAAAGTCACAATGCCGACTTAAGTAAAAGAAGTCTGACTCTTCTTACTGTCTATGATTTGAACCATTCCTGTGACACTAGTTATAGATTCCAATGCTTCACTCCAGGTTTACTGTATCCCCTGGACCTTCTTATTGACGACGAAACACAGAAATTACATCCGAATTACATAGGAAATGCACAATGATGACTTAAGTACAAGAAGACTGACTATTCTTACTGACTATGTTTTGAACCATTCCTGTGACACTAGTTATAGATTCCGATGCTTCATTTCAGGTTTACTGTATCCCTCTGACTTTCTTATTGACGATAAAACACAGAAATTGCATCGGAATTAAATATAAAAGGCACAATGCCGACTTAAGTACAAGAAGACTGACTCTTCTTACAGTCTATGAATTGATCCGTTCCTGTGACACTAGTCACAGATTCCAGTGCCTCACTCCAGGTTTACTGTTTCCCTAGGACCTTCTTATTGACCATGAAACACAGGAATTGCATCAGAATTAAATAGAAAAGGCACAATGCCGACTTAAGTACAAGAAGACTGACGGTTCTTACTGATTATATTTTGAACCATTCCTGTGACACTAGTTAAAGATTCCGATGCTTCACTTGAGGTTTACTGTATCCCTTGGACCTTCTTATTGAGGATGAAACACAGAAATTGCATCGGAATGAAATACAAAAGGCACAATGCCGACTGAAATACATGAAGACCGACTCTTCCTACTGACTATGTTTTGAACCATTCCTGTGACACAAGTTATAGACTCCGATGCTTCACTTCAGGTGTACTTCATCCCTCTGACCTTCTTATTGACGATGAAACACACAAATTGCATCGGAATTACATAGACAAGGCTCAATGCCGACTTAAGTACAAGAAGACTGACTCTTCTTACTGACTATGTTTTGAACCATTCCTGTGACACTAGTTATAGATTCCCATGCTTCACTTCAGGTTTACTGTATACCTTGGACCTTCTTATTGACGATGAAACACAGAAATTGCATCGGAATTAAATACACAAGGCACAATGCCGGCTTAAGTACAACAAGACAGACTCTTCCTACTGTCTATGTTTTGAACCATTCCTGTGACACTTGTTATAGATTCCGATGCTTCACTTCAGGTTTACTGTATCCCTCTGACCTTGTTGCCGATGAAACACAGAAATAGCATCGGAATTAAATACAAAAGGCACAATGCCGACTTTAGGACAAGAAGACTGACTCTTCTTAATGACTATGTTTTGAACCATTCCTGTGACACCAGTTATAGATTCCGATGCTTCACTTCAGGTTTACTGTTTCCCTTGGACCTTCTTATTGACGATGAAACACAGAAATTGCATCGGAAATAAATACAAAAAGCACAATGCCGACTAAGTACATGAAGACCGACTGTTCCCACTGACTATGTTTTGAACCATTCCTGTGACACTAGTTATAGATTCCGATGCTTCACTTGAGGTTTACTGTATACCATGGGAATTCTTGTTGACGATGAAATACAGAAATTGCATCGGCATTAAATACAAAAGGCACAATGCCGACTTAAGTACAAGAAGACTGACTCTTCTTACTGTCTATGCTTTGAACCATTCCTGTGACACTAGTTATAGATTCCGATGCTACACTCCAGGTTTACTGTATCCTTTGGACCTTCTTGTTGACGATGAAACACAGAAATAGCTTCAGAATTTAATATAAAAGGCAAATTGCCGACTTAAGTACACGAGGACTGACTCTTCTTACTGACCATGTTTTGAACCATTCCTGTGACACTAGTTATAGATTCCGATGCTTCACTTCGGGTTTATTGTATCCATCTGACCTTCTTATTGACGATGAAACATAGAAATTGCATCAGAATTAAATAGAAAAGGCACAATTTCGAGTTAAGTACAACAAGACTGACTCTTCTTACTGTCTACGTTATGAACCATTCCTGTGACAATAGTTATAGATTCCGATGCTTCACTCCAGGTTTACTGTATCCCTTGGACCTTCTTAATGACGATGACACACAGAAATTGCATCGGAATTAAATACAAAAGGCACAATGCCGACTTAAGTACAAGAAGACTGACTCTTCTTACCGACTATGATTTGAACCATTCCTGTGACACTAGTTATAGATTCCGATGCTTCACGGCAGGTTTACTGTATACCTTGGACCTTCTTAATGACGATAAAACACAGAAATTGCATCGGAATTAAGTACACTATGCACAATGCCGTCTTAAGTACAAGAAGACTAACTCTTCCTCTTGTCTATGTCTTGAACCATTCCTGTGACACTAGTTATAGATTCCGATGCTTCACTTCAGGTTTACTGTATCCCTCTGACCTTATTGCCGATGAAACACAGAAATTGCATCCGAAATAAAATACAAAAGGCATAATGCCGACTTAAGTACAAGACGTCTGACTCTTCGTACTGTCTATGATTTGAACCTTTACTGTGACACTAGTTATAGATTCCGATGATTCACTCCAGGTTTACTGTATCCCTTGGACCTTCTTACTGACGATGAAACACAGAAATGGCATGGGAATTAAATACGAACGGCACAATGCCAACTTAAGTGTAAGGAGACTGAGTCTTCTTACTGACTATGTTTTGAACCATTCCTGTGACACTAGTTGTAGATTCCGATGCTTCACTTAAGGTTTACTGTATCCCTCTGACCTTCTTATTGAGGATGAAACACAGAAATTGCATCGGAATTAACTAGAAAAGGCACAATGCCGACTTAAGTACAAGAAGACTGACTCTTCTTACAGTCTATGTTTTGAACCATTCCTGTGACACTAGTTATAGATTCCGATGCTTCACTTCTGGTTTACTGTATCCCTCTGACCTTCTTATTGACGATGAAACACAGAAATTGCATCGGAATTAAATACAAAAGGCAAAATTCCGACCTAAGTACAAGAAGACTGACTCTTCTTACTGACTATGTTATGAACCATTCCTGTGACACTAGTTATAAATTGCGATGCTTCACTTCAGGTTTACTGTATTCCTTGGACCCTCTTATTGATGATGAAACACAGAAATTGCATCGGAATTAAATACAAAAGGCACAATGCAGAATTAAGTACAAGAAGACTGAGTCTTCTTACTGTCTATGTTTTCATCCATTCCTGTGACACTAGTTATAGATTACCGATGCTTCACTCCAGGTTTACTGTATCCCTTGGACCTTCTTATTGACGATGAAACACGGAAATTGCATCGGAATTAAATACAAAAGGCACAATGCCGACTGAAGTACATGAAGACCGACTCTTCCTACTGACTATGTTTTGAACCATTCCTCTGACACTAATTATAGGTTCCGATGCTTCACTTGAGGTTTACTGTATCCCATGGACCTTCTTATTGACGATGAAACGAAGAAAGTGCATCGGAATTAAATACAAAAGGCACAATGCCGACTGAAGTACATGAAGACCGACTCTTCCTACTGACTATGTTTTGAACCATTCCTCTGACACTAATTATAGGTTCCGATTCTTCACTTGAGGTTTACTGTATGCCTTGGACCTTCTTACTGACGATGAAACACAGAAATTGCATCGGAATTAAATACAAAAGGCACAACGCCGCCTTAAGTACAAGAAGACTGCCTCTTCTTACTGTCTATGTTTTGAACCATTCCTGTGACACTAGTTATAGATTACCGATGTTTCACTCCAGGTTTACTGTATCCCTTGGACCTTCTTATTGACGATGAAACACAGAAACTGCATCGGAATTAAATATAAAAGGCACAGTGCCGACTTACGGACAAGAAGACTGACTCTTCTTACTGACTATGTTTTGAACCATTCCTGTGACACTAGTTATAGATTCCGATGCTTCACTTCAGGTTTACTGTATACCTCGGACCTTCTTATTGACGATGAAACACAGAAATTGCATCGGAATGAAATACACAAGGCACAATGCCGGCTTAAGTACAAGAAGACTGACTCTTCCTACTGTCTACGTTTTGAACCATTCCTGTGACACTAGTTATAGATTCCGATGCTTCTCTCCAGGTTTACTGTATCCCTTGGACCTTCTTATTGACAATGAAACACAGAAATTGCATCCAAATTAAATAGAAAATGCACAAAATTGAGACTAAAGTACAAGAAGACTGACTATTCTTACTGACTATGTTTTGAACCATTCCTGTGACACTAGTTATAGATTCCGATGCTTCACTTCAGGATTACTGTATCCCTCTGACTTTCTTATTGACGATGAAACACAGAAATTGCATCGGAATTAAATACAAAAGGCACAATGCCGACTGAAGTACATGAAGACCGACTCTTCCTAGTGACTATGTTTTGAACTATTCCTCTGACAATAATTATAGGTTCCGATGCTTCACTTGAGGGTTACTGTATCCCATGGACCTTCTTATTGACGATGAAACAAAGAAATTGCATCGGAATTAAATACAAAAGGCACAATGCCGCCTTAAGTACAAGAAGACTGACTCTTCTTACTGCCTATGTTTTGAACCATTCCTGTGACACTAGTTATAGATTACCGATGCTTCACTCCAGGTTTACTGTATCCCTTGGACCTTCTTATTGGCGATGAAACACAGAAATTGCATCGTAATTAAATAGAAGAGGCACAGTGCCGATTTAAGGACAAGAAGACTGACTCTTCTTACTGACTATGTTTTGAACCATTCCTGTGTCACTAGCTATAGATTCCGATGCTTCACTTCAGGTTTACTGTATACCTTGGACCTTCTTATTGACGATGAAACACAGAAATTGCATCGGAATTAAATACACAAGGCACAATGCCGGCTTAAGCACAAGAAGACTGACTCTTCCCACTGTCTATGTTTTGAACCATTACTGTGACACTAGTTATAGATTCCGATGATTCACTCCAGGTTTACTGTATCCCTTGGACCTTCTTACTGACGATGAAACACAGAAATGGCATGGGAATTAAATACGAACGGCACAATGCCAACTTAAGTGTAAGGAGACTGAGTCTTCTTACTGACTATGTTTTGAACCATTCCTGTGACACTAGTTGTAGATTCCGATGCTTCACTTAAGGTTTACTGTATCCCTCTGACCTTCTTATTGAGGATGAAACACAGAAATTGCATCGGAATTAACTAGAAAAGGCACAATGCCGACTTAAGTACAAGAAGACTGACTCTTCTTACAGTCTATGTTTTGAACCATTCCTGTGACACTAGTTATAGATTCCGATGCTTCACTTCTGGTTTACTGTATCCCTCTGACCTTCTTATTGACGATGAAACACAGAAATTGCATCGGAATTAAATACAAAAGGCAAAATTCCGACCTAAGTACAAGAAGACTGACTCTTCTTACTGACTATGTTATGAACCATTCCTGTGACACTAGTTATAAATTGCGATGCTTCACTTCAGGTTTACTGTATCCCTTGGACCCTCTTATTGATAATGAAACACAGAAATTGCATCGGAATTAAATACAAAAGGCACAATGCAGAATTAAGTACAAGAAGACTGAGTCTTCTTACTGTCTATGTTTTCATCCATTCCTGTGACACTAGTTATAGATTACCGATGCTTCACTCCAGGTTTACTGTATCCCTTGGACCTTCTTATTGACGATGAAACACGGAAATTGCATCGGAATTAAATACAAAAGGCACAATGCCGACTGAAGTACATGAAGACCGACTCTTCCTACTGACTATGTTTTGAACCATTCCTCTGACACTAATTATAGGTTCCGATGCTTCACTTGAGGTTTACTGTATCCCATGGACCTTCTTATTGACGATGAAACAAAGAAAGTGCATCGGAATTAAATACAAAAGGCACAATGCCGACTGAAGTACATGAAGACCGACTCTTCCTACTGACTATGTTTTGAACCATTCCTCTGACACTAATTATAGGTTCCGATTCTTCACTTGAGGTTTACTGTATCCCTTGGACCTTCTTACTGACGATAAAACACAGAAATTGCATCGGAATTAAATACAAAAGGCACAACGCCGCCTTAAGTACAAGAAGACTGCCTCTTCTTACTGTCTATGTTTTGAACCATTCCTGTGACACTAGTTATAGATTACCGATGTTTCACTCCAGGTTTACTGTATCCCTTGGACCTTCTTATTGACGATGAAACACAGAAACTGCATCGGAATTAAATATAAAAGGCACAGTGCCGACTTAAGGACAAGAAGACTGACTCTTCTTACTGACTATGTTTTGAACCATTCCTGTGACACTAGTTATAGATTCCGATGCTTCACTTCAGGTTTACTGTATACCTCGGACCTTCTTATTGACGATGAAACACAGAAATTGCATCGGAATGAAATACACAAGGCACAATGCCGGCTTAAGTACAAGAAGACTGACTCTTCCTACTGTCTATGTTTTGAACCATTCCTGTGACACTAGTTATAGATTCCGATGCTTCTCTCCAGGTTTACTGTATCCCTTGGACCTTCTTATTGACAATGAAACACAGAAATTGCATCCAAATTAAATAGAAAATGCACAAAATTGAGACTAAAGTACAAGAAGACTGACTATTCTTACTGACTATGTTTTGAACCATTCCTGTGACACTAGTTATAGATTCCGATGCTTCACTTCAGGATTACTGTATCCCTCTGACTTTCTTATTGACGATGAAACACAGAAATTGCATCGGAATTAAATACAAAAGGCACAATGCCGACTGAAGTACATGAAGACCGACTCTTCCTAGTGACTATGTTTTGAACCATTCCTCTGACAATAATTATAGGTTCCGATGCTTCACTTGAGGGTTACTGTATCCCATGGACCTTCTTATTGACGATGAAACAAAGAAATTGCATCGGAATTAAATACAAAAGGCACAATGCCGCCTTAAGTACAAGAAGACTGACTCTTCTTACTGTCTATGTTTTGAACCATTCCTGTGACACTAGTTATAGATTACCGATGCTTCACTCCAGGTTTACTGTATCCCTTGGACCTTCTTATTGGCGATGAAACACAGAAATTGCATCGTAATTAAATAGAAGAGGCACAGTGCCGACTTAAGGACAAGAAGACTGACTCTTCTTACTGACTATGTTTTGAACCATTCCTGTGTCACTAGCTATAGATTCCGATGCTTCACTTCAGGTTTACTGTATACCTTGGACCTTCTTATTGACGATGAAACACAGAAATTGCATCGGAATTAAATACACAAGGCACAATGCCGGCTTAAGTACAAGAAGACTGACACTTCCCACTGTCTATGTTTTGAACCATTACTGTGACACTAGTTATAGATTCCCGATGCTTCACTTCAGGTTTACTGTATCCCTCTGACCTTCTTATTGACGATGAAACACAGAAATTGCATCGGAATTAAATACAAAAGACCAAATTCCGACCTAAGTACAAGAAGACTGACTCTTCTTACTGACTATGTTATGAACCATTCCTGTGACACTAGTTATAAATTGCGATGCTTCACTTCAGGTTTACTGTATCCCTTGGACCCTCTTATTGATGATGAAACACAGAAATTGCATCGGAATTAAATACAAAAGGCACAATGCAGAATTAAGTACAAGAAGACTGAGTCTTCTTACTGTCTATGTTTTCATCCATTCCTGTGACACTAGTTATAGATTCCGATGCTATACTCCAGGTTCACTGTATCCTCTTGGACCTTCTTATTGCCGATGAAACACAGAAATTGCATCGGCAATAAATACAAAAGGCACAATGCCGACTAAAGTACAAGAAGACTGACTCTTCTTACAGTCTATGATTTGAACCATTCCTGTGACACTAGTTATAGATTCCAGTGCTTCACTCCAGGCTAACTGTTTACCTTGGATCTTCTTATTGACGATGAAACACTGGAATAGCATCAAAATTAAATCGAAAAGGCACAATGCCGACTTAAGTACTAGAAGCCTGACTATTCCTACTCCCTATGTTTTCTACCATTCCTGTGACACTAGTTATAGACACCGATGCTTCACTTCAGGTTTACTGTATCCCTCTGACCTTCTTATTGACGATGAAACACAGAAATTGCATCGGAATTAAATACAAAAGGCACAATGCCGACTGAAGTACATGAAGACCGACTCTTCCTACTGACTATGTTTTGAACCATTCCTCTGACACTAATTATACGTTCCGATGCTTCACTTGAGGTTTACTGTATCCCATGGAGCTTATTATTGACGATGAAACAAAGAAAGTGCATCGGAATTAAATACAAAAGGCACAACGCCGAATTAAGTACAAGAAGACTGACTCTTCTTACTGTCTATGTTTTGAACCATTCCTGTGACACTAGTTATAGATTACCGATGCTTCACTCCAGGTTTACAGTATCCCTTGCACCTTCTTATTGACGATGAAACACAGAAATTGCATCGGAATTAAATATAAAAGGCACAGTGCCGACTTAAGGACAAGAAGACTGACTCTTCTTACTGACTATGTTTTGAACCATTCCTGTGACACTAGCTATAGATTCCGATGCTTCACTTCAGGTTTACTGTATACCTCGGACCTTCTTATTGACGATGAAACACAGAAATTGCATCAGAATGAAATACACAAGGCACAATGCCGGCTTAAGTACAAGAAGACTGACTCTTCCTACTGTCTATGTTTTGAACCATTCCTGTGACACTAGTTATAGATTCCGATGCTTCTCTCCAGGTTTACTGTATCCCTTGGACCTTCTTATTGACAATGAAACACAGAAATTGCATCCAAATTAAATAGAAAATGCACAAAATTGAGACTTAAGTACAAGAAGACTGACTCTTCTTACTGACTATGTTTTGAACCATTCCTGTGACACTAGCTATAGATTCCGATGCTTCACTTCATGTTTACTGTATACCTTGGACCTTCTTATTGACGATGAAACACAGAAATTGCATCGGAATTAAATACACAAGGCACAATGCCGGCTTAAGTACAAGAAGACTGACTCTTCCTACTGTCTACGTTTTGAACCATTACTGTGACACTACTAATAGATTCCCGATGCTTCACTCCAGGTTTACTGTATCCCTTGGACCTTCGTATTGACGATGAAACACAGAAAGTGCATCGGAATTAAATACAAAAGACATAATGCCGACATAAGGACAAGAAGACTGACTCGTCTTACTGACTATATTTTGAACCATTCCTGTGACACTAGTTATAGATTCCGATGCTTCACTTCTGGTTTACTGTATACCTCTGACGTTCTTATTGACGATGAAACACAGAAATTGCATGGGAATTAAATACGAAAGACACAATGCCAACTTATGTACAAGAAGACTGACTCGTCTTACTGACTATCTTTTGAACCATTCCTGTGACACTAGTTATAGATTCCGATGCTTCACTTCAGGTTTACTGTATCCCTCTGACCTTCTTATAAACGATGAAACACAGAAATTGCATCGGAATTAAATACAAAAGACACAATGCCGAATTAAGTACAAGAAGACTGACTCTTCTTACTGTCTATCGTTGAACTTGTCCTGTGACACTAGATATAGACCCCGATGCTTCACTCCAGGTTTACTGTATCCCTTGGACCTTCTTATTGACGATGAAACACAGAAATTGCATCGGAATTAAATACAAAAGGCACAATGTTGACTTAAGTAAAAGAAGTCTGACTCATCTTAGTGTCTATGATTTGAACCATTCCTGTGACACTAGTTATAGATTCCATTGCATCACTCCAGGTTTACAGTATCCCTTGGACCTTATTGACGATGAAACACAGAAATTGCATCCAAATTAAATAGAAAATGCACAATGATGACTTAAGTACAAGAAGACTGACTATACTTACTGACTATGTTTTGAACCATTCCTGTGACACTAGTTATAGATTCCGATGCTTCACTTCAGGATTACAGTATCCCTCTGACTTTCTTATTGACGGTGAAACACAAAAATAGCATCGGAATTAAGTACAAAAGGCACAATGCCGACTTAAGTACAAGAAGACTGACTCTTCTTACTGTATATGTTTTGAACCATCCCTGTGACACTAGTTACAGATTCCGATGCTTCACTCCAGGTTTACTGTATCCCTTGGTCCTTCTTAATGACGATGAAACACAGAAATTGCATCGGAATTAAATACAAAAGGCAAAATTCCGACCTAAGTACAAGAAGACTGACTCTTCTTACTGACTATGTTTTGAACCATTCCTGTGAAACTAGTTATAAATTCCGATGCTTCACTTCAGGTTTACTGTATCCCTTGGACCTTCTTATTGACGATGAAATACAGAAATTGCATAGGAATTAAATACACAAGGCACAATGGCGGCTTAAGTACAAGAAGACTGACTCTTCCTACTGTCTATGTTTTGAACCATTCCTGTGACACTTGTTATAGATTCCGATGCTTCACTTCAGGTTTACTGTATCCCTCTGACCTTGTTGCCGATGAAACACAGAAATTGCATCGGAATTAAATACAAAAGGCACAATGCCGACTTTAGGACAAGAAGACTGACTCTTCTTAATGACCATGTTTTGAACCATTCCTGTGACACTAGTTATAGATTCCGATGCTTCACTTCAGGTTTACTGTTTCCCTTGGACCTTCTTATTGACGATGAAACACAGTAATTGCATCGGAATTAAATACAAAAGGCACAATTCCGACTTAAGTACATGAAGACCGACTCTTCCCACTGACTATGTTTTGAACCATTCTTGTGACACTAGTTATAGATTCCGATGCTTCACTTGAAGTTTACTGTATACCATGGACCTTCTTGTTGACGATAAAATACAGAAATTGCATCGGCATTAAATACAAAAGGCACAATGCCGACTTAAGTACAAGAAGACTGACTCTTCTTACTGTCTATGCTTTGAACCGTTCCTGTGACACTAGTTATAGATTCCGATGCTTCACTCCAGGTTTACTGTATCCCTTGGACCTTCTTATTGACAATGAAACACAGAATTTGCATCGGAATTAAATACAAAATACACAATGCCGACTTAAGGACAAGACGACTGACTCTTCTTACTGACTATGTTTTGAACTATTTCTGTGACACTATTTATAGATTCCAATGCTTCACTTCAGGTTTACTGTATCCCTTGGACCTTCTTATTGACGATGAAACACAGTAATAGCATCAGAATTTAATACAAAAGGCAAATTGCCGACTTAAGTACACGAAGACGGACTCTTCTTACTGTCTATGTTTTGAACCATTCCCGTGACACTAGTTATAGATTCCAATGCTACACTCCAGGTTTATTGTATCCCTTCGATCTTCTTATTGACGACGAAACACAGAAATTGCATCGGAATTAAATACAAAAGGCACAATGCCGATTTAAGGACAAGAAGACTGTCTGGTCTTACTGACTATGCTTTGAACCATTCCTGTGACACTAGTTATAGATTCCGATGCTTCACTTCGGGTTTATTGTATCCCTCTGACCTTCTTATTGACGATGAAACATAGAAATTGCATCGGAATTAAATAGAAAAGGCACAATGTCGACTTAAGTACAACAAGACTGACTCTTCTTACTGTCTACGTTATGAACCATACCTGTGACAATAGTTATACATTCCGATGCTTCACTCCAGGTTTACTGTATCCCTTGGACCTTCTTATTGACGATGAAACACAGAAATTGCATCGGAATTAAATAGAAAAGGCACAATGCCGACTTAAGTACAAGAAGACTGCCTGTTCTCACCGACTATGTTTTGAACCATTCCTATGACACTAGTTATAGATTCCGATGCATCACTGCAGGTTTACTGTGTACCTTGGAACTTCTTATTGACAATGAAACACAGAAATTGCATCGGAATTAAGTACACAAGGCACAAAGCCGACTTAAGTACAAGAAGGCTAACTCTTCCTCTTGTCTATGTTTTGAACCATTCCTGTGACACTAGTTATGGATTCCGATGCTTCACTTCAGGTTTACTGTATACCTTTGACCTTCTTACTGACGATGAATTACAGAAATTGCATCGGAATTAAATACAAAAGGCACAACGCCGACTTAAGTACAAGAAAACTGACTCTTCTTACTGGCTATGTTTTGAACCATTCCTGTGACACTAGTTATAGACTCCGATGCTTCACTTCAGGTGTACTGTATCCCTCTGACCTTCTTATTGACGATGAAATTTAGAAATTGCATCGGTATTAAATACAAAAGGCACAATGCCGACTTAAGTACAAGAAGACTGACTCTTCTTACAGTCTATGAATTGAACCGTTCCTGTGACACTAGTCATAGATTCCAGTGCCTCACTCCAGGTTTACTGTTTCCCTAGGACCTTCTTATTGACCATGAAACACAGGAAGTGCATCAGAATTAAATAGAAAAGGCACAATGCCGACTTAAGTACAAGAAGACTGACGGTTCTTACTGACTATATTTTGAACAATTCCTGTGACACTAGTTAAAGATTCCGATGCTTCACTTGAGGTTTACTGTATCCCTTGGACCTGCGTATTGACGATGAAACACAGAAATTGCATCGGAATTCAATACAAAAGGCACAATGCCGACTGAAATACATGAAGACCGACTCTTCCTACTGACTATGTTTTCTACCATTCCTGTGACACTAGTCATAGACTCCGATGCTTCACTTCAGTTGTACTGCATCCCTCTGACCTTCTCATTGACGATGAAACACAGAAATTGCATCGGCATTAAATACAAAAGGCACAATGCCGACTTAAGTACAAGAAGACTGACTCTTCTTTCTGTCAATGTTGAGAACCATTCCTGTGACACTAGTTATAGATTCCGATGCTTCACTCCAGGTTTACTGTATCCCTTGGACCTTCTTATTGACGATGAAACACAGAAATAGCATCAGAATTTAATACAAAAGGCAAATTGCCGACTTAAGTAGACGAAGACTGACTCTTCTTACTGTCTATGTTTTGAACCATTCCCGTGACACTAGTTATAGATTCCGATGCAACACTCCAGGTTTATTGTATCCCTTGGACCTTCTTATTGACGATGAAACACAGAAATTGCATCGGAATTAAATACAAAAGGCACAATGCCGACTTAAGGAAAATACAAAAGGCACAATGCCGACTTAAGGACACGAAGACTGTCTGGTCTTACTGACTATGTTTTGAACCATTCCTGTGACACTAGTTATAGATTCCGATGCTTCACTTCGGGTTTATTGTATCCCTCTGACCTTCTTATTGACGATGAAACATAGAAATTGCATCGGAATTAAATAGAAAAGGCACAATGTCGACTTAAGTACAACAAGACTGACTCTTCTTACTGTCTACGTTATGAACCATTCCTGTGACAATAGTTATAGATTCCGATGCTTCACTCCAGGTTTACTGTATCCCTTGGACCTTCTTAATGACGATGAAACACAGAAATTGCATCGGAATTAAATAGAAAAGGCACAATGCCGACATAAGTTCAAGAAGACTGACTCTTCTTACCGACTATGATTTGAACCATTCCTGTGACACTAGTTATAGATTCCGATGCTTCACTGCAGGTTTACTGTATACCTTGGACCTTCTTAATGACGATAAAACACAGAAATTGCATCGGAATTAAGTACACTAGGCACAATGCCGACTTAAGTTCAAGAAAACTAACTCTTCCTCTTGTCTATGTTTTGAACCATTCCTGTGACACTAGTTATAGGTTCCGATGCTTCACTTAAGGTTTACTGTATCCCTCTGACCTTCTTATTGACGATGAAACACAGAAATTGCATCGGAATTAAATAGAAAAGGCACAATGCCGACTTAAGTACAAGAAGACTAACTCTTCTTACAGAGTATGTTTTGAACCATTCCTGTGACACTAGTTATAGATTCCGATGCTTCACTTCAGGTTTACTGTATCCCTCTGACTTTCTTATTGACGATAAAACACAGAAATTGCATCGGAATTAAATACAAAAGGCACAATGCCGATTTAAGTACAAGAAGACTAACTCTTCTTACTGTCTATGTTTTGAACCATCCCTGTGACACTAGTTATAGATTCCGATGCTTCACTCCAGGTTTACTGTATCCCTAAGTCCTTCTTAATGACGATGAAACACAGAAATTGCATCGGAATTAAATACAAAAGGCAAAATTCCAACCTAAGTACAAGAAGACTGACTCTTCTTACTGACTATGTTATGAACCATTCCTGTGACACTAGTTATAAATTCCGATGCTTCACTTCAGGTTTACAGTATCCCTTGGACCTTCTTATTGACGATGAAACTCAGAAATTGCATCGGAATTAAATACAAAAGGCACAATGCCGACTTCAGGACAAGAAGACTGTCTGGTCTTACTCACTATGTTTTGAACCATTCCTGTGACACTAGTTATAGATTCCGATGCTTCACTTCGGGTTTATTGTATCCCTCTGACCTTCTTATTGAGGATAAACATAGAAATTGCATCGGAATTAAATAGAAAAGGCACAATGTCGACTTAAGTACAACAAGACTGACTCTTCTAACAGTCTATGTTTTGAACCATTCCTGTGACACTAGTTATAGATTCCGATGTTTCACTTCAGGTTTACTGTATCTCTCTGACGTTTTTATTGACGATGAAACACAGAAATTGCTTCGGAATTAAATACAAAAGGCACAATGCCGACTTAAGTAAAAGAAGTCTGACTCTTCTTAGTGTCTATGATTTGAACCATTCCTGTGACACTAGTTATAGATTCCGATGCTTCACTCCAGGTTTACAGTATCCCTTGGACCTTCTTATTGACGATGAAACACAGAAATTGCATCAGAATGAAATACACAAGGCACAATGCCGGCTTAAGTACAAGAAGACTGACTCTTCCTACTGTCTATGTTTTGAACCATTCCTGTGACACTAGTTATAGATTCCGATGCTTCTCTCCAGGTTTACTGTATCCCTTGGACCTTCTTATTGACAATGAAACACAGAAATTGCATCCAAATTAAATAGAAAATGCACAAAATTGAGACTTAAGTACAAGAAGACTGACTCTTCTTACTGACTATGTTTTGAACCATTCCTGTGACACTAGCTATAGATTCCGATGCTTCACTTCATGTTTACTGTATACCTTGGACCTTCTTATTGACGATGAAACACAGAAATTGCATCGGAATTAAATACACATGGCACAATGCCGGCTTAAGTACAAGAAGACTGACTCTTCCTACTGTCTACGTTTTGAACCATTACTGTGACACTACTAATAGATTCCCGATGCTTCACTCCAGGTTTACTGTATCCCTTGGACTTTCGTATTGACGATGAAACACAGAAATTGCATCGGAATTAAATACAAAAGACATAATGCCGACATAAGGACAAGAAGACTGACTCGTCTTACTGACTATATTTTGAACCATTCCTGTGACACTAGTCATAGATTCCGATGCTTCACTTCTGGTTTACTGTATACCTCTGACGTTCTTATTGACGATGAAACACAGAAATTGCATGGGAATTAAATACGAAAGACACAATGCCAACTTATGTACAAGAAGACTGACTCGTCTTACTGACTATCTTTTGAACCATTCCTGTGACACTAGTTATAGATTCCGATGCTTCACTTCAGGTTTACTGTATCCCTCTGACCTTCTTATAAACGATGAAACACAGAAATTGCATCGGAATTAAATACAAAAGACACAATGCCGAATTAAGTACAAGAAGACTGACTCTTCTTACTGTCTATCGTTGAACTTGTCCTGTGACACTAGATATAGACCCCGATGCTTCACTCCAGGTTTACTGTATCCCTTGGACCTTCTTATTGACGATGAAACACAGAAATTGCATCGGAATTAAATACAAAAGGCACAATGTTGACTTAAGTAAAAGAAGTCTGACTCATCTTAGTGTCTATGATTTGAACCATTCCTGTGACACTAGTTATAGATTCCATTGCATCACTCCAGGTTTACAGTATCCCTTGGACCTTATTGACGATGAAACACAGAAATTGCATCCAAATTAAATAGAAAATGCACAATGATGACTTAAGTACAAGAAGACTGACTATACTTACTGACTATGTTTTGAACCATTCCTGTGACACTAGTTATAGATTCCGATGCTTCACTTCAGGATTACAGTATCCCTCTGACTTTCTTATTGACGGTGAAACACAAAAATAGCATCGGAATTAAGTACAAAAGGCACAATGCCGACTTAAGTACAAGAAGACTGACTCTTCTTACTGTATATGTTTTGAACCATCCCTGTGACACTAGTTACAGATTCCGATGCTTCACTCCAGGTTTACTGTATCCCTTGGTCCTTCTTAATGACGATGAAACACAGAAATTGCATCGGAATTAAATACAAAAGGCAAAATTCCGACCTAAGTACAAGAAGACTGACTCTTCTTACTGACTATGTTTTGAACCATTCCTGTGAAACTAGTTATAAATTCCGATGCTTCACTTCAGGTTTACTGTATCCCTTGGACCTTCTTATTGACGATGAAATACAGAAATTGCATAGGAATTAAATACACAAGGCACAATGGCGGCTTAAGTACAAGAAGACTGACTCTTCCTACTGTCTATGTTTTGAACCATTCCTGTGACACTTGTTATAGATTCCGATGCTTCACTTCAGGTTTACTGTATCCCTCTGACCTTGTTGCCGATGAAACACAGAAATTGCATCGGAATTAAATACAAAAGGCACAATGCCGACTTTAGGACAAGAAGACTGACTCTTCTTAATGACCATGTTTTGAACCATTCCTGTGACACTAGTTATAGATTCCGATGCTTCACTTCAGGTTTACTGTTTCCCTTGGACCTTCTTATTGACGATGAAACACAGTAATTGCATCGGAATTAAATACAAAAGGCACAATTCCGACTTAAGTACATGAAGACCGACTCTTCCCACTGACTATGTTTTGAACCATTCTTGTGACACTAGTTATAGATTCCGATGCTTCACTTGAAGTTTACTGTATACCATGGACCTTCTTGTTGACGATAAAATACAGAAATTGCATCGGCATTAAATACAAAAGGCACAATGCCGACTTAAGTACAAGAAGACTGACTCTTCTTACTGTCTATGCTTTGAACCGTTCCTGTGACACTAGTTATAGATTCCGATGCTTCACTCCAGGTTTACTGTATCCCTTGGACCTTCTTATTGACAATGAAACACAGAATTTGCATCGGAATTAAATACAAAATACACAATGCCGACTTAAGGACAAGACGACTGACTCTTCTTACTGACTATGTTTTGAACTATTTCTGTGACACTATTTATAGATTCCAATGCTTCACTTCAGGTTTACTGTATCCCTTGGACCTTCTTATTGACGATGAAACACAGTAATAGCATCAGAATTTAATACAAAAGGCAAATTGCCGACTTAAGTACACGAAGACGGACTCTTCTTACTGTCTATGTTTTGAACCATTCCCGTGACACTAGTTATAGATTCCAATGTTACACTCCAGGTTTATTGTATCCCTTCGATCTTCTTATTGACGACGAAACACAGAAATTGCATCGGAATTAAATACAAAAGGCACAATGCCGATTTAAGGACAAGAAGACTGTCTGGTCTTACTGACTATGCTTTGAACCATTCCTGTGACACTAGTTATAGATTCCGATGCTTCACTTCGGGTTTATTGTATCCCTCTGACCTTCTTATTGACGATGAAACATAGAAATTGCATCGGAATTAAATAGAAAAGGCACAATGTCGACTTAAGTACAACAAGACTGACTCTTCTTACTGTCTACGTTATGAACCATACCTGTGACAATAGTTATACATTCCGATGCTTCACTCCAGGTTTACTGTATCCCTTGGACCTTCTTATTGACGATGAAACACAGAAATTGCATCGGAATTAAATAGAAAAGGCACAATGCCGACTTAAGTACAAGAAGACTGCCTGTTCTCACCGACTATGTTTTGAACCATTCCTATGACACTAGTTATAGATTCCGATGCATCACTGCAGGTTTACTGTGTACCTTGGAACTTCTTATTGACAATGAAACACAGAAATTGCATCGGAATTAAGTACACAAGGCACAAAGCCGACTTAAGTACAAGAAGGCTAACTCTTCCTCTTGTCTATGTTTTGAACCATTCCTGTGACACTAGTTATGGATTCCGATGCTTCACTTCAGGTTTACTGTATACCTTTGACCTTCTTACTGACGATGAAACACAGAAATTGCATCGGAATTAAATACAAAAGGCACAACGCCGACTTAAGTACAAGAAAACTGACTCTTCTTACTGGCTATGTTTTGAACCATTCCTGTGACACTAGTTATAGACTCCGATGCTTCACTTCAGGTGTACTGTATCCCTCTGACCTTCTTATTGACGATGAAATTTAGAAATTGCATCGGTATTAAATACAAAAGGCACAATGCCGACTTAAGTACAAGAAGACTGACTCTTCTTACAGTCTATGAATTGAACCGTTCCTGTGACACTAGTCATAGATTCCAGTGCCTCACTCCAGGTTTACTGTTTCCCTAGGACCTTCTTATTGACCATGAAACACAGGAAGTGCATCAGAATTAAATAGAAAAGGCACAATGCCGACTTAAGTACAAGAAGACTGACGGTTCTTACTGACTATATTTTGAACAATTCCTGTGACACTAGTTAAAGATTCCGATGCTTCACTTGAGGTTTACTGTATCCCTTGGACCTGCGTATTGACGATGAAACACAGAAATTGCATCGGAATTCAATACAAAAGGCACAATGCCGACTGAAATACATGAAGACCGACTCTTCCTACTGACTATGTTTTCTACCATTCCTGTGACACTAGTCATAGACTCCGATGCTTCACTTCAGTTGTACTGCATCCCTCTGACCTTCTCATTGACGATGAAACACAGAAATTGCATCGGCATTAAATACAAAAGGCACAATGCCGACTTAAGTACAAGAAGACTGACTCTTCTTTCTGTCAATGTTGAGAACCATTCCTGTGACACTAGTTATAGATTCCGATGCTTCACTCCAGGTTTACTGTATCCCTTGGACCTTCTTATTGACGATGAAACACAGAAATAGCATCAGAATTTAATACAAAAGGCAAATTGCCGACTTAAGTAGACGAAGACTGACTCTTCTTACTGTCTATGTTTTGAACCATTCCCGTGACACTAGTTATAGATTCCGATGCAACACTCCAGGTTTATTGTATCCCTTGGACCTTCTTATTGACGATGAAACACAGAAATTGCATCGGAATTAAATACAAAAGGCACAATGCCGACTTAAGGAAAATACAAAAGGCACAATGCCGACTTAAATACACGAAGACTGTCTGGTCTTACTGACTATGTTTTGAACCATTCCTGTGACACTAGTTATAGATTCCGATGCTTCACTTCGGGTTTATTGTATCCCTCTGACCTTCTTATTGACGATGAAACATAGAAATTGCATCGGAATTAAATAGAAAAGGCACAATGTCGACTTAAGTACAACAAGACTGACTCTTCTTACTGTCTACGTTATGAACCATTCCTGTGACAATAGTTATAGATTCCGATGCTTCACTCCAGGTTTACTGTATCCCTTGGACCTTCTTAATGACGATGAAACACAGAAATTGCATCGGAATTAAATAGAAAAGGCACAATGCCGACTTAAGTTCAAGAAGACTGACTCTTCTTACCGACTATGATTTGAACCATTCCTGTGACACTAGTTATAGATTCCGATGCTTCACTGCAGGTTTACTGTATACCTTGGACCTTCTTAATGACGATAAAACACAGAAATTGCATCGGAATTAAGTACACTAGGCACAATGCCGACTTAAGTTCAAGAAAACTAACTCTTCCTCTTGTCTATGTTTTGAACCATTCCTGTGACACTAGTTATGGATTCCGATGCTTCACTTAAGGTTTACTGTATCCCTCTGACCTTCTTATTGACGATGAAACACAGAAATTGCATCGGAATTAAATAGAAAAGGCACAATGCCGACTTAAGTACAAGAAGACTGACTCTTCTTACAGAGTATGTTTTGAACCATTCCTGTGACACTAGTTATAGATTCCGATGCTTCACTTCAGGTTTACTGTATCCCTCTGACTTTCTTATTGACGATAAAACACAGAAATTGCATCGGAATTAAATACAAAAGGCACAATGCCGATTTAAGTACAAGAAGACTAACTCTTCTTACTGTCTATGTTTTGAACCATCCCTGTGACACTAGTTATAGATTCCGATGCTTCACTCCAGGTTTACTGTATCCCTAAGTCCTTCTTAATGACGATGAAACACAGAAATTGCATCGGAATTAAATACAAAAGGCAAAATTCCAACCTAAGTACAAGAAGACTGACTCTTCTTACTGACTATGTTATGAACCATTCCTGTGACACTAGTTATAAATTCCGATGCTTCACTTCAGGTTTACAGTATCCCTTGGACCTTCTTATTGACGATGAAACTCAGAAATTGCATCGGAATTAAATACAAAAGGCACAATGCCGACTTCAGGACAAGAAGACTGTCTGGTCTTACTCACTATGTTTTGAACCATTCCTGTGACACTAGTTATAGATTCCGATGCTTCACTTCGGGTTTATTGTATCCCTCTGACCTTCTTATTGAGGATAAACATAGAAATTGCATCGGAATTAAATAGAAAAGGCACAATGTCGACTTAAGTACAACAAGACTGACTCTTCTAACAGTCTATGTTTTGAACCATTCCTGTGACACTAGTTATAGATTCCGATGTTTCACTTCAGGTTTACTGTATCTCTCTGACCTTTTTATTGACGATGAAACACAGAAATTGCTTCGGAATTAAATACAAAAGGCACAATGCCGACTTAAGTAAAAGAAGTCTGACTCTTCTTAGTGTCTATGATTTGAACCATTCCTGTGACACTAGTTATAGATTCCGATGCTTCACTCCAGGTTTACAGTATCCCTTGGACCTTCTTATTGACGATGAAACTCAGAAATTGCATCGGAATTAAATACAAAAGGCACAATGCCGACTGAAGTACATGAAGACCGTCTCTTCCTACTGACTATGTTTTGAACCATTCCTCTGACACTAATTATAGAATCCGATGCTTCACTTGAGGTATACTGTATCCCATGGACCTTCTTATTGACGATGAAACAAAGAAATTGCATCGGAATTAAATACAAAAGGCACAACGCCGCCTTAAATACAAGAAGACTGACTCTTCTTACTGTCTATGTTTTGAACCAAACTAGTTATAGATTACCGATGCTTCACTCCAGGTTTACTGTATCCCTTGGACCTTCTTATTGACGATGAAGCACAGAAATTGCATCGGAATTAAATAGAAAACGCACAATGCCGACTTAAGGACAAGAAGACTGACTCTTCTTAGTGACTATGTTTTGAACAATTCCTGTGACACTAGCTATAGATTCCGATGCTTCACTTCAGGTTTACTGTATACCTTGGACCTTCTTATTGACGATGAAACACAGAAATTGCATCGGAATTAAAAACACAAGGCACAATGCCGGCTTAAGTACAAGAAGACTGATTCTTCCTACTGTCTATGTTTTGAACCATTACTGTGACACTAGTTATAGATTCCGATGCTTCACTCCAGGTTTACTGTATCCCTTGCACCTTCGTATTGACGATGAAACACAGAAATTGCATCGGAATTAAATACAAAAGCATAATGCCGACATAAGTACTAGAAGACTGACTCTTCATACTGTCTATGTTTTGAACCATTCCTGTGACACTAGTTATAGACTCCGATGCTTCACTTCAGGTTTACTGTATCCCTCTGACCTTCTTATTGACGATGAAACACAGAAATTGCATCGGAATTAAATACAAAAGGCACAATGTTGACTTAAGTAAAAGAAGTCTGACTCTTCTTAGTGCCTATGATTTGAACCATTCCTGTGACACTAGTTATAGATTCCGATGCTTCACTCCAGGTTTACAGTATCCCTTGGACCTTCTCATTGACGATGAAACACAGAAATTGCATCGGAATTAAATACAAAAGGCACAATGCCGACTTAGGACAAGAAGGCTGTCTGGTCTTACTGACTATTTTTTGAACCATTCCTGTGAGACTATTTATAGATTCCGATGCTTCACTTCAGGATTACTGTATCCCACTGACTTTCTTATTGACGGTGAAACACAGAAATTGCATCGGAATTAAGTACAAAAGGCACAATGCCGACTTAAGTACAAGAAGACTGACTCTTCTTACTGTATATGTTTTGAACCATCCCTGTGACACTAGTTATAGATTCCGATGCTTCACTCCAGGTTTACTGTATCCCTTGGTCCTTCTTAATGACGATGAAACACAGAAATAGCATCGGAATTAAATACAAAAGGCAAAATTCCGACCTAAGTACAAGAAGACTGACTCTTCTTACTGACTATGTTTTGAACCATTCCTGTGAAACTAGTTATAAATTCCGATGCTTCACTTCAGGTTTACTGTATCCCTTGGACCTCCTTATTGACGATGAAACACAGAAATTGCATCGGAATTAAATACACAAGGCACAATGGCGGCTTAAGTACAAGAAGACTGACTCTTCCTACTGTCTATGTTTTGAACCATTCCTGTGACACTTGTTATAGATTCCGATGCTTCACTTCAGGTTTACTGTATCCCTCTGACCTTGTTGCCGATGAAACACAGAAATTGCATCGGAATTAAATACAAAAGGCACAATGCCGACTTTAGGACAAGAAGACTGACTCTTCTTAATGACCATGTTTTGAACCATTCCTGTGACACTAGTTATAGATTCCGATGCTTCTCTTCAGGTTTACTGTTTCCCTTGGACTTTCTTATTGACGATGAAACACAGAAATTGCATCGGAATTACATACAAAAGGCACAATGACGACTTAAGTACATGAAGACCGACTCTTCCCACTGACTATGTTTTGAACCATTCCTGTGACACTAGTCATAGATTCCGATGCTTCACTTGAAGCTTACTGTATACCATGGACCTTCTTGTTGACGATAAAATACAGAAATTGCATCGGCATTAAATACAAAAGGCACAATGCCGACTTAAGTAAAAGAAGACTGACTCTTCTTACTGACAATGCTTTGAACCATTCCTGTGACACTAGTTATAGATTCCGATGCTTCACTCCAGGTTTACTGTATCCCTTGGACCTTCTTATTGACAATGAAACACAGAATTTGCATCGGAATTAAATACAAAAGGCACAATGCCGACTTAAGGACAAGACGACTGACACTTCTTACTGACTATGTTTTGAACTATTTCTGTGACACTAGTTATGGATTCCAATGCTTCACTTCAGGTTTACTGTATCCCTTGGACCTTCTTATTGGCGATGAAACACAGAAATAGTATCAGAATTTAATACAAAAGGCAAATTGCCGACTTAAGTACACGAAGACTGACTCTTCTTACTGTCTATGTTTTGAACCATTCCCGTGACACTAGTTATAGATTCCGATGCTACACTCCAGGTTTATTGTATCACTTCGACCTACTTATTGACGATGAAACACAGAAATTGCATCGGAATTAAACACAAAAGGCACAATGCCGACTTAAGAACAAGAAGACTGTCTGGTCTTACCGACTATTTTTTGAACCATTCCTGTGACACTAGTTATAGATTCCGATGCTTCACTTCGGGTTTATTGTATCCCTCTGACCTTCGTATTGACGATGAAACATAGAAATTGCATCGGAATTAAATAGAAAAGGCACAATGTCGACTTAAGTACAACAAGACTGACTCATCTCACTGTCTACGTTATGAACCATTCCTGTGACAATAGTTATAGATTCCTATGCTTCACTCCAGGTTTACTGTATCCCTTGGACCTTCTTATTGACGATGAAACCCAGAAATTGCATCGGTATTAAATAGAAGAGGCACAATGCCGACTTAAGTACAAGAAGACTGCCTGTTCTTACCAACTATGTTTTGAACCATTCCTATGACACTAGTTATAGATTCCGATGCTTCACTGCAGGTTTACTGTATACCTTGGACCTTCTTATTGACAATGAAACACAGAAATTGCATCGGAGTTAAGTACACTAGGCACAATGCCGACTTAAGTACAAGAAGACTAACTCTTCCTCTTGTCTATGTTTTGAACCATTCCTGTGTCACTAGTTATAGATTTCGATGCTTCACTTCAGGTTTACTGTATACCTTGGACCTTCTTACTGACGATGAAACACAGAAATTGCATCGGAATTAAATACAAAACGCACAATGCCGACATAAGGCCAAGAGGACTGACTCATCTTACTGACTATATTTTGAACCATTCCTGTGACACTAGTTATAGATTCCGATGTTTCACATCAGGTTTACTGTATACCTCTGACCTTCTTATTGTCGATGAAACACAGAAATTGCATGGGAATTAAATACGAAAGGCACAATGCCAACTTAAGTGTAAGATGACTGACTCTTCTTACTGACTATGTTTTGAACCATTCTGTGACACTAGTTATAGATTCCGATGCTTCACTTAAGGTTTACTGTATCCCTCTGACCTTCTTATTGACGATGAAACACAGAAATTGCTACGGAATTAAATAGAAAAGGCACAATGCCGACTTAAGTACAAGAAGACTGACTCTTCTTACAGTCTATGTTTTGAACCATTCCTGTGACACTAGTTGTAGATTCCGATGCTTCACCTTAGGTTTACTGTATCCCTTGGACCTTCTTATTGACGATGAAACACAGAAAGTGCATCGGAATTAAATACAAAAGACACAACGCCGACTTAAGTACAAGAAGACTGACTCTACCAATTGTCTATGTTGTGAACCATTCCTGTGACACTAGTTATAGATTCCGATGCTTCACTTCAGGTTTACTGTATCCCTCTGACCGTCTTATTGACGATGAAACACAGAAATTGCATCGGAATTAAATAGAAAAAGCACAATGCCGACTTAAGTACTAGAAGACTGACTCTTCCTACTGTCTATGTTTTGAACCATTCCTGTGACACTAGTTATTGATTCCGATGCTTCACTTCAGGTTTACTGTATCCCTCTGACCTTCATATTGACGATGAAACACAGATATTGAATCGGAATTAATTACAAAAGGCACAATGCCGAATTAAGTACAAGAAGACTGACTCTTCTTACTGTCTATGCTTTGAACCATTCCTGTGACACTAGTTATAGATTCCGATGCTTCACTCCAGGTTTACTGTATCCCTTGGACCTTCTTATTGACAATGAAACACAGAATTTGCATCGGAATTGAATAAAAAGGGCACAATGCGACGTAAGGACAAGACGACTGACTCTTCTTACTGACTATGTTTTTAACTATTACTGTGACACTAGTTATAGATTCCAATGCTTCACTTCACGTTTACTTTATCCCTTGGACCTTCTTATTGACGATGAAACACCGAAATAGCATCAGAATTTAATACAAAAGGCAAATTGCCGACTTAAGTACACGAAGACTGATTCTTCTTACTGTCTATGTTTTGAACCATTCCCGTGACAAAAGTTATAGATTCCAATGCTACACTCCAGGTTTATTGTATCCCTTGGACCTTCTTATTGACGATGAAATACAGAAATTGCATCGGAATTAAATACAAAAGGCACAATGCCGACTTAAGGACAAGAAGACTGTCTGGTCTTACTGACTATGTTTTGAACCATTCCTGTGACACTAGTTATAGATTCCAATGCTTCACTTCGGGTTCATTGTATCCCTCTGACCTTCTTCTTGACGAAGAAACATAGAAATTGCATCGGAATTAAATAGAAAAGGCACAATGTTGACTTAAGTACAACAAGACTGACTCTTCTTACTGTCTACGTTATGAACCATTCCTGTGACAACAGTTATAGATTCCGATGCTTCACTTCAGGTTTACTGTATCCCTTGTACCTTCTTATTGACGATGAAACACAGAAATTGCATCGGAATTAAATAGAAAAGGCACAATGCCGACTTAAGTAGAAGAAGACTGACTGTTCTTACCGACTATGCTTTGAACCATTCCTGTGACACTAGTTATAGATTCCGATGCTTCACTGCAGGTTTACTGTATACCGTGGACCTTCTTATTGACGATGAAACACAGAAATTGCATCGGAATTAAGTACACTAGGCACAATGCCGACTTAAGTACAAGAAGACTAACTCTTCCTCTTGTCTATGTTTTGAACCATTCCTGTGACACTAGTTATAGATTCCGATGCCTCACTTCAGGTTTACTGTATCCCTCTGACCTTATTGCCGATGAAACACAGATATTGCATCGGAATTAAATACAAAAGGCACAATGCCGACTTAAGTACAAAAAGACTGACTCTTCCAACTGTCTATGATTTGGACCATTCCTGTGACACTAGTTATAGATTCCGATGCTTCACTTCAGGTTTACTGTATCCCTCTGACCGTCTTATCGACGATGAAACACAGAAATTGCATCGGAATTAAATGAAAAAAGCACAATTCCGACTTAAGTACTAGAAGACTGACTCTTCCTACTGTCTATGTTTTAAACCATTCCTGTGACACTAGTTATTGATTCCGGTGCTTCACTTCAGGTTTACTGTATCCCTCTGACCTTCATATTGACGATGAAACACAGGTATTGCATCGGAATTAGTTACAAAAGGCACAATTCCGAATTAAGTACAAAAAGACTGACTCTTCTTACTGTCTATCTTTGAACCGGTCCTGTGACACTAGTTATAGACTTCTATGATTCACTCCAGGTTTACTGTATCCCTTGGACATTCTTATTGACGATGAAACACAGAAATTGCATCGGAATTAAATACAAAAGGCACAATGCCGACTTAAGTTAAAGAAGTCTGACTCTTCTTACTGTCTATGATTTGAACCATTCCTGTGACACTAGTTATAGATTCCGATGCTTCACTCCAGGTTTACTGTATCCCTTGGACCTTCTTATTGACGATGAAACACTGAAATTGCATCCGAATTAAATAGAAAATGCACAATGATGACTTAAGTACGAGAAGACTGACTATTCTTACTGACTATGTTTTGAACCATTCCTGCGACACTAGATATAGATTTCGATGCTTCACTTCATCATTACTGTATCCCTCTGACTTTCTTATTGACAATGAAACACAGAAATTGCATCGGAATTAAATACAAAAGGCACAATGCCGACTTAAGTACATGAAGACTGACTCTACTTACTGTCTATGTTTTGAATCATCCCTGTGACACTAGTTATAGATTCCGATACTTCACTCCAGGTTTACTGAATCCCTTGGACCTTCTTATTGACGATAAAACACAGAAATTGCATCGGAATTAAATACAAAAGGCAGAATGCAGAATTAAGTACAAGAAGACTGACTTTTCTTACTGTCTATGTTTCATCCATTCCTGTGACACTAGTTATAGATTCCGATGCTTCACTCCAGGTTTACTGTATCCCTTGGACCTTCTTATTGACGATGAAACACTGAAATTGCATCCGAATTAAATAGAAAATGCACAATGATGACTTAAGTACGAGAAGACTGACTATTCTTACTGACTATGTTTTGAACCATTCCTGCGACACTAGATATAGATTTCGATGCTTCACTTCAGCATTACTGTATCCCTCTGACTTTCTTATTGACAATGTAACACAGAAATTGCATCGGAATTAAATAGAAAAGGCACAATGCCGACTTAAGTACAAGAACACAGACTCCTCTCACAGTCTATATCTTGAACCATTCCTATGACACTAGTTGTAGATACCGATACTTCACTTTAGGTTTACTGTATCCCTTGGACCATCTTATTGACGATGAAACACAGAAATTTCATCGGAATTAAATACAAAAGACACAACGCCGACTTAAGTACAAAAACACTGACTCTTCCAACTGTCTATGATTTGGACCATTCCTGTGACACTAGTTATAGATTCCGATGCTTCACTTCAGGTTTACTGTATCCCTCTGACCGTCTTATTGACGATGAAACACAGAAATTGCATCGGAATTAAATGGAAAAAGCACAATTCCGACTTAAGTACTAGAAGACTGACTCTTCCTACTGTCTATGTTTTGAACCATTCCTGTTACACTAGTTATTGATTCCGGTGCTTCACTTCAGGTTTACTGTATCACTCTGACCTTATTGCCGATGAAACACATAAATTGCATCGGAATTAAATACAAAAGGCACAATGACGACTTAAGGACAAGAAGACTGACTCTTCTTACTGACTATGTTTTGAACCATTTCATTGACACTAGTTATAGATTCCGATGCTTCACTTCAGGTTTACTGTATCCCTCTGACCTACTTGTTGACGATGAAACACAGAAATTGCATCGGAATTAAATACAAAAGCCACAAAGCCGACTCAAGTACAAGAAGACTGACTCTTCTGACTGTCTATGTTTTGAATAATTCCTCTGACACTAGTTATAGATTCCGATGCTTCACTTCAGGTTTACTGTTTCCCTTGGAAATTCTTATTGACGATGAAACGCAGACATTGCATCGGAATTAAACACAAAAGGCACAATGCCGACTTAAGTACAAGAAGACTGACTCTTCCTACTGTCTATGTTTTGAACAATTTCTGTGACACTAGTTATAGAGTCCGATGCTTCACTTTAGGTTTACTGTATCATTTGGGCCTTCTTATTGACGATGAATCAGAGAAATTGCATCGGTATAAAATACAAAAGGCACAATGCCGACTAACGTACAAGAAGACAGTCTCTTCTTACTGACTATGTTTTGAACCATTCCTGTGACACTAGGTATAGATTCCGATGCTTCACTCCAGGTTTACTGTATCCCTTGGACCTTCTTATTGACGATGAAACACAGAAATTGCATCGGCATTAAATACAAAAGGCACAATGCCGACTAAAGTACAAGAAGACTGACTCTTCCTACTGTCTATGTTTTGAACCATTCCTGTGACACTAGTTATAGATTCCGATGCTTCACTTCAGGTTTACTGTATCACTCTGACCTTATTGCCGATGAAACACATAAATTGCATCGGAATTAAATACAAAAGGCACAATGACGACTTAAGGACAAGAAGACTGACTCTTCTTACTGACTATGTTTTGAACCATTTCATTGACACTAGTTATAGATTCCGATGCTTCACTTCAGGTTTACTGTATCCCTCTGACCTACTTGTTGACGATGAAACACAGAAATTGCATCGGAATTAAATACAAAAGCCACAAAGCCGACTCAAGTACAAGAAGACTGACTCTTCTGACTGTCTATGTTTTGAATAATTCCTCTGACACTAGTTATAGATTCCGATGCTTCACTTCAGGTTTACTGTTTCCCTTGGACCTTCTTATTGACGATGAAACACAGACATTGCATCGGAATTAAACACAAAAGGCACAATGCCGACTTAAGTACAAGAAGACTGACTCTTCCTACTGTCTATGTTTTGAACCATCCCTGTGACACTAGTTATAGATTCCGATGCTTCACTCCAGGTTTACTGTATCCCTTGGTCCTTCTTATTGACAATGAAACACAGAAATTGCATCGGAATTAAATAGAAAAAGCACAATGCCGACTTAAGTACAAGAAGACTGACTCTTCCTACTGACTATGTTTTGTACCGTTCCTGTGACACTAGTTATAAATTCCGATGCTTCACTTCAGGTTTACTTGTATCCCTTGGACCTTCTTATTGACGATGAAACAAAGAAATTGCATCGGAATTAAATACAAAAGGCACCATGCAGAATTAAGTACAAGAAGACTGACTCATCTTACTGTCTATGTTTTGAATCATTCCTGTGACACTAGTTATAGATTCCGATGCTTCACTCCAGGTTTAGTGTATCCCTTGGACCTTCGTATTGTCGATAAAACACAGAAATTGCATCGGAATTAAATACAAAAGGCACAATGCCGCCTAAAGTACAAGAAGACTGACTCTTCATACAGACTAAGTTTGAACCATTCCTGTGACACTAGTTATAGATTCCGGTGCTTCACTCCAGGTTTACAGTCTCCCTTGCACCTTCATATTGACGATGAAACACAGGAATTGCATCAGAATTAAATAGAAAAGGCACAATGCCGACTTAAGCACAAGAAGTCTGACGCTTCTTACTGACCATGTTTTGAACCATTCCTGTGACATTAGTTAAAGATTCCGTTGCTTCACTTCAGGTTTACTGTATCCCTTGGACCTTCTTATTGACGATGAAACACAGATATTGCATCGGAATTAAATAGAAAAGACACAATGCCGACTGAAGTACAAGAAGACTGACTCTTCTTACTGTTTATGTTTGAACCATTCCAGTGACACCAGTTACAGATTCCGATGCTTCACTCCAGGTTTACTGTATCCCTTGGACCTTCTTACGGACGATGGAACACAGAAATTGCATCGGAATTAAATACAAAAGGCAAAATGCCGACTAAAGTACAAGAAGGCTTACTTTTCTTACAGTCTATGTTTTGAACCATTCCTGTGACACTAGTTATAGATTCCGGTGGTTCACTCCAGGTTTACTGTATCCTTTGGACCGTCTTATTGACGATGAAACACAGAAATTGCATCAGAATTAAATAGGACAGGATCAATGCCCACTTAAGTACAAGAAGACTGACGCTTATTGCAGACTATGTTTTGAACCATTCCTGTGACACTAGTAATTGATTCCGATGCTTCACTTCAGGTTTACTGTATCCCTTGGACCTTCTTATTGACGATGAAACACAGATATTGCATCGGAATTAAATAAAAAAGGCACGATGCCGACTTAAGTACAAGAAGACTGACACATCTTACTGTCTATGTTTTGAACCATTCCTGTGACACTAGTTATAGATTCCGATGCTTCACTTCTGGTTTACTGTATCCCTTGGACCTTCCTATTGACGATGAAACACAGAAATTGCATCCGAATTAAATACAAAAGGCACAATGCCGACTTAAGTACAAGAAGACTGACTCTTCCTACTGCCTATGTTTTGACCATTCCTGTGACACTAGTTACAGATTCCGATGCTTCACTTCAGGTTTACTGTATCCCTCTGACCTTCTTATTGACGATGAAACACAGAAATTGCATCGGAATTAAATACAAAAGGCACAAAGCCGACTTAACTACATGAAGACTGACTCTTCTTCCTGACTATGTTTTGAACCATTCTTGTGACACTAGTTATAGATTCCGATGCTTTACTCCAAGTTTACTGTATCCCTTGGACCTTCTTATTGACGATGAAACACAGAAATTGCATCGGAATTAAATGCAAAAGGCACAATGCCGACTTTATTAGTTCAAGAAGACTGACTCTTCTTACTGTCTATGTTTTGAACCATTCCTGTGACTCTAGTTAAAGATTCCAATGCTTCACTTCAGGTTTACAGTATCCCTCTGACCTTCTTATTGACGATTAAACACAGAAATTGCATCGAAATTGAATACAAAAGGCACAATGCCGACTTAAGTACAAGAAGACTGACTCTTCTTACTGTCTATGCTTTGAACCATTCCTGTGACACTAGTTATAGATTCAGATGCTTCAATTCAGGTCTACTGTATCCCTTGGACCTTCTGATTGACGATGAAACACAGAAATTGCGTCGGAATGAAATAGAAACGGCACAATGCCGACTTAAGTACAAGAAGACTGACTCTTCTTATTGTTTAAGTTTGATCCATTCCTGTGACACTAGTTATAGATTCCGAAGCTTCACTCCAGGTTTACTGTATCCCTTGGACATTCTTACTGACGATGAAACACAGAAATTGCATCGGAATTAAATAGAAAAGGCACAATGCCGACTTAAGTACAAGAAGACTGTCACTTCTTACGGTCTATGTTTTGAACCATTCCTGTGACTGTAGTTATAGATTCAGATGCTTCAATTCCGGACTACTGTATCCCATGGACCTTCTTTTTGACGATGAAACACAGAAATTGCGTCGGAATTAAATACAAAAGGCACAAAGCCGACTTCAGTACAAGAAGACTGACTCTTCTTACTGTCTATGTGTACAACCATTCCTGAGACACTAGTTATAGATTCCGATGCTTCACTCCAGGTTTACTGTATCCCTTGGTCCTTCTTATTGACAATGAAACACAGAAATTGCATCGGAATTAAATAGAAAAAGCACAATGCCGACTTAAGTACAAGAAGACTGACTCTTCCTACTGACTATGTTTTGTACCGTTCCTGTGACACTAGTTATAAATTCCGATGCTTCACTTCAGGTTTACTTGTATCCCTTGGACCTTCTTATTGACGATGAAACAAAGAAATTGCATCGGAATTAAATACAAAAGGCACCATGCAGAATTAAGTACAAGAAGACTGACTCATCTTACTGTCTATGTTTTGAATCATTCCTGTGACACTAGTTATAGATTCCGATGCTTCACTCCAGGTTTAGTGTATCCCTTGGACCTTCGTATTGTCGATAAAACACAGAAATTGCATCGGAATTAAATACAAAAGGCACAATGCCGCCTAAAGTACAAGAAGACTGACTCTTCATACAGACTAAGTTTGAACCATTCCTGTGACACTAGTAATAGATTCCGGTGCTTCACTCCAGGTTTACAGTCTCCCTTGCACCTTCATATTGACGATGAAACACAGGAATTGCATCAGAATTAAATAGAAAAGGCACAATGCCGACTTAAGCACAAGAAGTCTGACCCTTCTTACTGACCATGTTTTGAACCATTCCTGTGACATTAGTTAAAGATTCCGTTGCTTCACTTCAGGTTTACTGTATCCCTTGGACCTTCTTATTGACGATGAAACACAGATATTGCATCGGAATTAAATAGAAAAGACACAATGCCGACTGAAGTACAAGAAGACTGACTCTTCTTACTGTTTATGTTTGAACCATTCCAGTGACACCAGTTACAGATTCCGATGCTTCACTCCAGGTTTACTGTATCCCTTGGACCTTCTTACGGACGATGGAACACAGAAATTGCATCGGAATTAAATACAAAAGGCAAAATGCCGACTAAAGTACAAGAAGGCTTACTTTTCTTACAGTCTATGTTTTGAACCATTCCTGTGACACTAGTTATAGATTCCGGTGCTTCACTCCAGGTTTACTGTATCCTTTGGACCGTCTTATTGACGATGAAACAGAGAAATTGCATCAGAATTAAATAGGACAGGATCAATGCCCACTTAAGTACAAGAAGACTGACGCTTATTGCAGACTATGTTTTGAACCATTCCTGTGACACTAGCAATTGATTCCGATGCTTCACTTCAGGTTTACTGTATCCCTTGGACCTTCTTATTGACGATGAAACACAGATATTGCATCGGAATTAAATAAAAAAGGCACGATGCCGACTTAAGTACAAGAAGACTGACACATCTTACTGTCTATGTTTTGAACCATTCCTGTGACACTAGTTATAGATTCCGATGCTTCACTTCTGGTTTACTGTATCCCTTGGACCTTCCTATTGACGATGAAACACAGAAATTGCATCCGAATTAAATACAAAAGGCACAATGCCGACTTAAGTACAAGAAGACTGACTCTTCCTACTGCCTATGTTTTGACCATTCCTGTGACACTAGTTACAGATTCCGATGCTTCACTTCAGGTTTACTGTATCCCTCTGACCTTCTTATTGACGATGAAACACAGAAATTGCATCGGAATTAAATACAAAAGGCACAAAGCCGACTTAACTACATGAAGACTGACTCTTCTTCCTGACTATGTTTTGAACCATTCTTGTGACACTAGTTATAGATTCCGATGCTTCACTCCAAGTTTACTGTATCCCTTGGACCTTCTTATTGACGATGAAACACAGAAATTGCATCGGAATTAAATACAAAAGGCACAATGCCGACTTTATTAGTTCAAGAAGACTGACTCTTCTTACTGTCTATGTTTTGAACCATTCCTGTGACTCTAGTTATAGATTCCAATGCTTCACTTCAGGTTTACAGTATCCCTCTGACCTTCTTATTGACGATTAAACACAGAAATTGCATCGAAATTAAATACAAAAGGCACAATGCCGACTTAAGTACAAGAAGACTGACTCTTCTTACTGTCTATGCTTTGAACCATTCCTGTGACACTAGTTATAGATTCAGATGCTTCAATTCAGGTCTACTGTATCCCTTGGACCTTCTGATTGACGATGAAACACAGAAATTGCGTCGGAATGAAATAGAAACGGCACAATGCCGACTTAAGTACAAGAAGACTGACTCCTCTTATTGTTTAAGTTTGATCCATTCCTGTGACACTAGTTATAGATTCCGAAGCTTCACTCCAGGTTTACTGTATCCCTTGGACCTTCTTACTGACGATGAAACACAGAAATTGCATCGGAATTAAATAGAAAAGGCACAATGCCGACTTAAGTACAAGAAGACTGTCACTTCTTACTGTCTGTGTTTTGAACCATTCCTGTGACTGTAGTTATAGATTCAGATGCTTCAATTCCGGACTACTGTATCCCATGGACCTTCTTTTTGACGATGAAACACAGAAATTGCGTCGGAATTAAATACAAAAGGCACAAAGCCGACTTCAGTACAAGAAGACTGACCCTTCGTACTGTCTATGTGTACAACCATTCCTGAGACACTAGTTATAGATTCCGATGCATCACTGCAGGTTAACTGTATCCCTCGGACCTTCTTATTGACGATGAAACACAGAAATTGCATCGGAATTAAAGAGAAAAGGCACAATGCCGACTTAAGTACAAGAAGACTGACTCTTCTTACTGTCTATGCTTTGAACCATTCCTGTGACACTAGTTATAGATTCCTATGCTTCACTTGAGGTTTACTGTATCCCTTGGACCTTCTTATTGACGATGAAACACAGAAATTGCATCGGAATCATATACAAAAGGCACAATGCCGACTTAGGTACATGAAGACCGACTCTTCCTACTGACTATATTTTGAACCATTCCTGTGACACTAGTTAAAGATTCCGATGTTTCACTTGAGGTTTAATGTATCCCTTGGACCTTCTTATTGACGATGAAACACAGAAATTGCATCGGAATTAAATACAAAAGGCACAATGCCGACATAAGTGCAAGAAGACTGACTCTTCTTTCTGTCTATGATTTAAACCATTCCATTGACACTAGTTATAGACTCCGATGCTTCATTCCAGGTTTACTGTATCCCTTGGACCCTGTTATTGACGATGAAACACAGAAATTGCATCGGAATTAAATAGAAAAGGCACAATGCCGACACAAGTACAAGGAGACTGACTGTTCTTACTCACTTTGTCTTGAACCATTCCTGTGACACTAGTTATAGATTCCGATGCTTCACTTCAGGTTTACTGTATCCCCTGGACCTTCTTATTGACGATGAAACACAGAAATTGCATCGGAATTAAATACAAAAGGCACAATGCCGACTTAAGTACAAGGAGACTGACTCTTAGTACTGTCTATGTTTTGAACCATTCCTGTGACACTGGTTATAGATTCCGATGCTTCACTCCAGGTTTACTGTATCCCTTGGTCCTTCTTATTGACAATGAAACACAGAAATTGCATCGGAATTAAATAGAAAAAGCACAATGCCGACTTAAGTACAAGAAGACTGACTCTTCCTACTGACTATGTTTTGTACCGTTCCTGTGACACTAGTTATAAATTCCGATGCTTCACTTCAGGTTTACTTGTATCCCTTGGACCTTCTTATTGACGATGAAACAAAGAAATTGCATCGGAATTAAATACAAAAGGCACCATGCAGAATTAAGTACAAGAAGACTGACTCATCTTACTGTCTATGTTTTGAATCATTCCTGTGACACTAGTTATAGATTCCGATGCTTCACTCCAGGTTTAGTGTATCCCTTGGACCTTCGTATTGTCGATAAAACACAGAAATTGCATCGGAATTAAATACAAAAGGCACAATGCCGCCTAAAGTACAAGAAGACTGACTCTTCATACAGACTAAGTTTGAACCATTCCTGTGACACTAGTTATAGATTCCGGTGCTTCACTCCAGGTTTACAGTCTCCCTTGCACCTTCATATTGACGATGAAACACAGGAATTGCATCAGAATTAAATAGAAAAGGCACAATGCCGACTTAAGCACAAGAAGTCTGACGCTTCTTACTGACCATGTTTTGAACCATTCCTGTGACATTAGTTAAAGATTCCGTTGCTTCACTTCAGGTTTTATGTATCCCTTGGACCTTCTTATTGACGATGAAACACAGATATTGCATCGGAATTAAATAGAAAAGACACAATGCCGACTGAAGTACAAGAAGACTGACTCTTCTTACTGTTTATGTTTGAACCATTCCAGTGACACCAGTTACAGATTCCGATGCTTCACTCCAGGTTTACTGTATCCCTTGGACCTTCTTACGGACGATGGAACACAGAAATTGCTTCGGAATTAAATACAAAAGGCAAAATGCCGACTAAAGTACAAGAAGGCTTACTTTTCTTACAGTCTATGTTTTGAACCATTCCTGAGACACTAGTTATAGATTCCGGTGCTTCACTCCAGGTTTACTGTATCCTTTGGACCGTCTTATTGACGATGAAACACAGAAATTGCATCAGAATTAAATAGGACAGGATCAATGCCCACTTAAGTACAAGAAGACTGACGCTTATTGCAGACTATGTTTTGAACCATTCCTGTGACACTAGTAATTGATTCCGATGCTTCACTTCAGGTTTACTGTATCCCTTGGACCTTCTTATTGACGATGAAACACAGATATTGCATCGGAATTAAATAAAAAAGGCACGATGCCGACTTAAGTACAAGAAGACTGACACATCTTACTGTCTATGTTTTGAACCATTCCTGTGACACTAGTTATAGATTCCGATGCTTCACTTCTGGTTTACTGTATCCCTTGGACCTTCCTATTGACGATGAAACACAGAAATTGCATCCGAATTAAATACAAGAGGCACAATGCCGACTTAAGTACAAGAAGACTGACTCTTCCTACTGCCTATGTTTTGACCATTCCTGTGAAACTAGTTACAGATTCCGATGCTTCACTTCAGGTTTACTGTATCCCTCTGACCTTCTTATTGACGATGAAACACAGAAATTGCATCGGAATTAAATACAAAAGGCACAAAGCCGACTTAACTACATGAAGACTGACTCTTCTTCCTGACTATGTTTTGAACCATTCTTGTGACACTAGTTATAGATTCCGATGCTTCACTCCAAGTTTACTGTATCCCTTGGACCTTCTTATTGACGATGAAACACAGAAATTGCATCGGAATTAAATACAAAAGGCACAATGCCGACTTTATTAGTTCAAGAAGACTGACTCTTCTTACTGTCTATGTTTTGAACCATTCCTGTGACTCTAGTTATAGATTCCAATGCTTCACTTCAGGTTTACAGTATCAATCTGACCTTCTTATTGACGATTAAACACAGAAATTGCATCGAAATTAAATACAAAAGGCACAATGCCGACTAAAGTACAAGAAGACTGACTCTTCTTACTGTCTATGCTTTGAACCATTCCTGTGACACTAGTTATAGATTCAGATGCTTCAATTCAGGTCTACTGTATCCCTTGGACCTTCTGATTGACGATGAAACACAGAAATTGCGTCGGAATGAAATAGAAACGGCACAATGCCGACTTAAGTACAAGAAGACTGACTCTTCTTATTGTTTAAGTTTGATCCATTCCTGTGACACTAGTTATAGATTCCGAAGCTTCACTCCAGGTTTACTGTATCCCTTGGACCTTCTTACTGACGATGAAACACAGAAATTGCATCGGAATTAAATAGAAAAGGCACAATGCCGACTTAAGTACAAGAAGACTGTCACTTCTTACTGTCTATGTTTTGAACCATTCCTGTGACTGTAGTTATAGATTCAGATGCTTCAATTCCGGACTACTGTATCCCATGGACCTTCTTTTTGACGATGAAACACAGAAATTGCGTCGGAATTAAATACAAAAGGCACAAAGCCGACTTCAGTACAAGAAGACTGACTCTTCTTACTGTCTATGTGTACAACCATTCCTGAGACACTGGTTATAGATTCCGATGCATCACTGCAGGTTAACTGTATCCCTCGGACCTTCTTATTGACGATGAAACACAGAAATTGCATCGGAATTAAAGAGAAAAGGCACAATGCCGACTTAAGTACAAGAAGACTGACTCTTCTTACTGTCTATGCTTTGAACCATTCCTGTGACACTAGTTATAGATTCCTATGCTTCACTTGAGGTTTACTGTATCCCTTGGACCTTCTTATTGACGATGAAACACAGAAATTGCATCGGAATCATATACAAAAGGCACAATGCCGACTTAGGTACATGAAGACCGACTCTTCCTACTGACTATATTTTGAACCATTCCTGTGACACTAGTTAAAGATTCCGATGTTTCACTTGAGGTTTAATGTATCCCTTGGACCTTCTTATTGACGATGAAACACAGAAATTGCATCGGAATTAAATACAAAAGGCACAATGCCGACATAAGTGCAAGAAGACTGACTCTTCTTTCTGTCTATGATTTAAACCATTCCATTGACACTAGTTATAGACTCCGATGCTTCATTCCAGGTTTACTGTATCCCTTGGACCTTGTTATTGACGATGAAACACAGAAATTGCATCGGAATTAAATAGAAAAGGCACAATGCCGACATAAGTACAAGGAGACTGACTGTTCTTACTCACTTTGTCTTGAACCATTCCTGTGACACTAGTTATAGATTCCGATGCTTCACTTCAGGTTTACTGTATCCCCTGGACCTTCTTATTGACGATGAAACACAGAAATTGCATCGGAATTAAATACAAAAGGCACAATGCCGACTTAAGTACAAGGAGACTGACTCTTAGTACTGTCTATGTTTTGAACCATTCCTGTGACACTGGTTATAGATTCCGATGCTTTACTTCAGGTTTACTGTATCCCTTAGACCCTCTTATTGACGATGAAACACAGAAATTGCATCGGAATTAAATACAAAAGGCACAATGCAGACTTAAGTACAAGAAGACTGACTCTTCTTACTGTTTATGCTTTGAACCATTCCTGTGACACTAATTATAGCTTCAGATGCTTCAATTCAGGTCTGCTGTATCCCTTGGACCTTCTCATTGACGATGAAACACAGAAATTGCGTCGGAATGAAATAGAAACGGCACAATGCCGACTTAAGTACAAGAAGACTGACTCTTCTTATTGTTTATGTTTGAACCATTCCTGTGACACTAGTTATAGATTCCGAAGCTTCACTCGAGGTTTACTGTATCCCTTGGACCTTCCTACTGACGATGAAACACAGAAATGGCATCGGAATTAAACACAAAAGGCACAATGCCGACATAAGGACAAGAAGACTGACTCTTCTTACAGACTTTGTCTTGAACTATTCCTGTGACACTAGTTATAGATTCCGAAGCTTCACTTCAGGTTTACTGTATCCCTTGGACCTTCTTATTGACGAAGAAACACAGAAATTGCATCGGAATTAAATACAAAAGGCACAATGCCGACTTAAGTACAAGGAGACTGACTCTTCTTACTGTCTATGTTTTGAACCATTCCTGTGACACTAGTTATAGATTCCGATACTACACTCCAGGTTTACTGTATCCCTTGGACCTTCTTATTGACGATGAAACACAGAAATTGCATCGGAATTAAATACAAAAGGCACAATGCCGACTGAAGTACATGAAGACCGACTCTTCCTACTGACTATATTTTGAACCAGTCCTGTGACACTAGTTATAGATTACGATGCTTCATTTGAGGTTTACTGTATCCCTTGCACCTTCTTATTGACGATGAAACACAGAAATTGCATCGGAATTAAATACAAAAGGCACAATGCCGACTTAAGTACAAGAAGACTGACTCTTCTTACTGTCTATGTTTTGAACCATTCCTGCGACACTAGTTGTAGATTCCGAAGCTTCACTCCAGGGTTACTGTACCCCTTGGACCTTCTTATTGACGATGAAACACAGAAATTGCATCGGAATAAAATACAAAAGGCACAATGCCGACTTAAGGACAAGAAGACTGACTCTTCTTAATGACTATGTTTTGAACCATTCCTGTGACACTAGCTATAGATTCCGATGCTTCACTTCAGGTTTACTGTATCCCACTCACATTCTTATTGACGATGAAACACAGAAATTGCATCGGAATTAAATACAAACGGCACAATGGCGACTTAAGTACAAGAAGACTGACTTTTCTTACTATCTATGCTTTGAACCATTCCATTGACACTAGTTATAGATTCCGATGCTTCACTCCAGGTTTATTGTATCCCTTGGACCTTGTTATTGACGATGAAACACAGAAATTGCATCGGAATTAAATACAAAAGGCACAATGCCGACTGAAATCCATGAAGACCGACTCTTCCTACTGACTATATTTTGAACCATGCCTGTGGCACTAGTTATAGATTCCAATGCTTCACTTGAGGTTTACTATATCCCTTGGACCTTCTTATTGACGATGACACACAGAAATTGCATCGGCATTAAATACAAAAGGCACAATGCCGACTTAAGTACAAGAAGATTGACTCTTCTTACTGTCTATGTTTTGAACCATTCCTGCGACACTAGTTGTAGATTCCGAAGCTTCACTCCAGGTTTACTGTATCCCTTGGACCTTCTTATTGACGATGAAACACAGAAATTGCATCGGAATTAAATACAAAAGGCACAATGCCTACTTAAGGACAAGAAGACTGACTCTTCTTAATGACTATGTTTTAAACCATTCTGTGACACTAGCTATAGATTCCGATGCTTCACTTCAGGTTTACTGTATCCCTCAGACCTTCGTATTGACGATGAAACACAGATATTGCATCAGAATTACATAGAAAAGGCACAATGCCGACTAAAGTACAAGATGACTGTCACTTCTTACTGTCTATGTTTTGAACCATTCCTGTGACACTAGTTATAGATTCAGATGCTTAAATTCCGGACTACTGTATCCCTTGGACCTTCTTATTGACGATGAAACACAGAAATTGCATCGGAATTAAATACAAAAGACACAATGCCAACCTCAGTACAAGAAGACTGACTCTTCTTACTGTCTATGCTTAAAACCATTCCTGTGACACTAGTTATAGATTCCGATGCTTCACTGCAGGTTTACTGTATCCCTTGGACCTTCTTATTGACGATGAGAAACAGAAATTGCATCGGAATTAAATAGGAAAGGCACAATGCCGACATAAGTACAAGGAGACTGACTGTTCTTACTCACTTTGTCTTGAACCATTCCTGTGACACTAGTTATAGATTCCGATGCTTCACTTCAGGTTTACTGTATCCCCTGGACCTTCTTATTGACGATGAAATTCAGAAATTGCATCGGAATAAAATACAAAAGGCACAATGCCGATTTAAGTACAAGGAGACTGACTCTTAGTACTGTCTATGTTTTGAACAATTCCTGTGACACTGGTTATAGATTCCGATGCTTCACTTCAGGTTTACTGTATCCCTTGGACCCTCTTATTGACGATGAAACACAGAAATTGCATCGGAATTAAATACAAAAGGCACAATGCCGACTTAAGTACAAGAAGACTGACTCTTCTTACTGTTTATGCTTTGAACCATTCCTGTGACACTAATTATAGCTTCAGATGCTTCAATTCAGGTCTACTGTATCCCTTGGACCTTCTTATTGACGATGAAACACAGAAATTGCGTCGGAATGAAATAGAAACGGCACAATGCCGACTTAAGTACAAGAAGACTGACTCTTCTTATTGTTTATGTTTGAACCATTCCTGTGACACTAGTTACAGATTCCGAAGCTTCACTCGATTTTTACTGTATCCCTTGGACCTTCCTACTGACGATGAAACACAGAAATGGCATCGGAATTAAATACAAAAGGCACAATGCCGACTAAAGTACAAGAAGACTGACTCTTATTACAGTCTATGTTTTGAACCATTCCTGTGACACTAGTTATAGATTCCGGTGCTTCACTGCAGGTTTACTGTATCCTTTGGACCTTCTTATTGACGATGAAACACAGATATTGCATCAGAATTAAATAGGACAGGCACAATGCCACTGAGGCACAAGAAGACTGACGCTTCTTACTGGCTATGTTTTGAACCATTCCTGTGACACTAGTTATAGATTCCGATGCTTCACTTCAGGTTTACTGTATCCCTTGGACCTTCTTATTGACGATGAAACACAGATATTGCATCGGAATTAAATAGAAAAGGCACAATGCCGACTTAAGTACAAGAAGACTGTCACCTCTTACTGTCTATGTTTTGAACCAATCCTGTGACACTAGTTATAGATTCAGATGCTTCAATTCCGGACTACTGTATGCCTTGGACCTTCTTATTGACGATGAAACACAGAAATTGCGTCATAATTAAATACAAAATGCACAAAGCCGACTTCAGTACAAGAAGACTGACTGTTCTTACTGTCTATGCTTTGAACCATTCCTGCTACACTAGTTATAGAATCCGATGCTTTACTTCAGGTTTACTGTATCCCTTGGACCTTCTTATTGACGATGAAACACAGAAATTGCGTCGGAATTAAATACAAAAGGCACAAAGCCGACTTCAGTACAAGAAGACTGACTCTTCTTACTGTCTATGTTTACAACCATTCCTGTGACACAAGTTATACATTCCGATGCATCACTGCAGGTTAACTGTATCCCTCGGACCTTCTTATTGACGATGAAACACAGAAATTGCATCGGAATTAAATAGAAAAGGCACAATGCCGACTTAAGTACAAGAAGACTGATTCTTCTTACTGTCTATGCTTTGAACCATTCCTGTGACACTAGTTATAGATTCCGATACTGCACTCCAGGTTTACTGTATCCCTTGGACCTTCTTATTGACGATGAAACACAGAAATTGCATCGGAATGAAATACAAAAGGCACAATGCCGACATAAGGACAAGAAGACTGACTCTTCTTACAGACTTTGTCTTGAACTATTCCTTTGACACTAGTTATAGATTCCGAAGCTTCACTTCAGGTTTACTGTATCCCTTGGACCTTCTTATTGACGATGAAACACAGAAATTGCATCGGAATTAAATAGAAAAGGCACAATGCCGACATAAGTAGAAGGAGACTGACTGTTCTTACTCACTTTGTCTTGAACCATTCCTGTGACACTAGTTATAGATTCCGATGCTTCACTTCAGGTTTACTGTATCCCCTGGACCTTCTTATTGACGATGAAACACAGAAATTGCATCGGAATTAAATACAAAAGGCACAATGCCGACTTCAGTACAAGGAGACTGACTCTTAGTACTGTCTATGTTTTGAACAATTCCTGTGACACTGGTTATAGATTCCGATGCTTTACTTCTGGTTTACTGTATCCCATGGACCCTCTTATTGACGATGAAACACAGAAATTGCATCGGAATCAAATACAAAAGGCACAATGCCGACTTAAGTACAAGAAGACTGACTCTTCTTACTGTTTATGCTTTGAACCATTCCTGTGACACTAATTATAGCTTCAGATGCTTCAATTCAGGTCTACTGTATCCCTTGGACATTCTTATTGACGATGAAACACAGAAATTGCGTCGGAATGAAATAGAAACGGCACAATGCCGACTTAAGTACAAGAAGACTGACTCTTTTTATTGTTTATGTTTGAACCATTCCTGTGACACTAGTTATAGATTCCGAAGCTTCACTCGAGGTTTACTGTATCCCTTGGACCTTCCTACTGACGATGAAACACAGAAATGGCATCGGAATTAAATACAAAAGGCACAATGCCGACTAAAGTACAAGAGGACTGACTCTTATTACAGTCTATGTTTTGAACCATTCCTGTGACACTAGTTATAGATTCCGGTGCTTCGCTGCAGGTTTACTGTATCCTTTGTACCTTCTTATTGACGATGAAACACAGAAATTGCATCAGAATTAAATAGGACAGGCACAATGCCCACTTAAGTACAAGAAGACTGACGCTTCTTACTGGCTATGTTTTGAATCATTCCTGTGACACTAGTTATAGATTCCGATGCTTCACTTCAGGTTTACTGTATCCCTTGGACCTTCTTATTGACGATGAAACACAGACATTGCATCGGAATTAAATAGAAAAGGCACATTGCCGACTTAAGTACAAGAAGACTGTCACCTCTTACTGTCTATGTTTTGAACCATTCCTGTGACACTAGTTATAGATTCAGATGCTTCAATTCCGGACTACTGTATCCCTTGGACCTTCTTATTGACGATGAAACACAGAAATTGCGTCGGAATTAAATACAAAATGCACAAAGCCGACTTCAGTACAAGAAGACTGACTGTTCTTACTGTCTATGCTTTGAACCATTCCTGCTACACTAGTTATAGAATCCGATGCTTTACTTCAGGTTTACTGTATCCCTTGGACCTTCTTATTGACGATGAAACACAGAAATTGCGTCGGAATTAAATACAAAAGGCACAAAGCCGACTTCAGTACAAGAAGACTGACTCTTCTTACTGTCTATGTTTTCAACCATTCCTGTGACACAAGTTATACATTCCGATGCATCACTGCAGGTTAACTGTATCCCTCGGACCTTCTTATTGACGATGAAACACAGAAATTGCATCGGAATTAAATAGAAAAGGCACAATGCCGACTTAAGTACAAGAAGACTGATTCTTCTTACTGTCTATGCTTTGAACCATTCCTGTGACACTAGTTATAGATTCCGATACTACACTCCAGGTTTACTGTATCCCTTGGACCTTCTTATTGACGATGAAACACAGAAATTGCATCGGAATGAAATACAAAAGAAACAATGCCGACATAAGGACAAGAAGACTGACTCTTCTTACAGACTTTGTCTTGAACTATTCCTTTGACACTAGTTATAGATTCCGAAGCTCAACTTCAGGTTTACTGTATCCCTTGGACCTTCTTATTGACGATGAAACACAGAAATTGCATCGGAATTAAATAGAAAAGGCACAATGCCGACATAAGTAGAAGGAGACTGACTGTTCTTACTCACTTTGTCTTGAACCATTCCTGTGACACTAGTTATAGATTCCGATGCTTCACTTCAGGTTTACTGTATCCCCTGGACCTTCTTATTGACGATGAAACACAGAAATTGCATCGGAATTAAATACAAAAGGCACAATGCCGACTTAAGTACAAGGAGACTGACTCTTAGTACTGTCTATGTTTTGAACAATTCCTGTGACACTGGGTATAGATTCCGATGCTTTACTTCTGGTTTACTGTATCCCATGGACCCTCTTATTGACGATGAAACACAGAAATTGCATCGGAATTAAATACAAAAGGCACAATGCCGACTTAAGTACAAGAAGACTGACTCTTCTTACTGTTTATGCTTTGAACCATTCCTGTGACACTAATTATAGCTTCAGATGCTTCAATTCAGGTCTACTGTATCCCTTGGACCTTCTTATTGACGATGAAACACAGAAATTGCGTCGGAATGAAATAGAAACGGCACAATGCCGACTTAAGTACAAGAAGACTGACTCTTTTTATTGTTTATGTTTGAACCATTCCTGTGACACTAGTTATAGATTCCGAAGCTTCACTCGAGGTTTACTGTATCCCTTGGACCTTCCTACTGACGATGAAACACAGAAATGGCATCGGAATTAAATACAAAAGGCACAATGCCGACTAAAGTACAACAAGACTGACTCTTATTACAGTCTATGTTTTGAACCATTCCTGTGACACTAGTTATAGATTCCGGTGCTTCGCTGCAGGTTTACTGTATCCTTTGTACCTTCTTATTGACGATGAAACACAGAAATTGCATCAGAATTAAATAGGACAGGCACAATGCCCACTTAAGTACAAGAAGACTGACGCTTCTTACTGGCTATGTTTTGAATCATTCCTGTGACACTAGTTATAGATTCCGATGCTTCACTTCAGGTTTACTGTATCCCTTGGACCTTCTTATTGACGATGAAACACAGACATTGCATCGGAATTAAATAGAAAAGGCACATTGCCGACTTAAGTACAAGAAGACTGTCACCTCTTAATGTCTATGTTTTGAACCATTCCTGTGACACTAGTTATAGATTCAGATGCTTCAATTCCGGACTACTGTATCCCTTGGACCTTCTTATTGACGATGAAACACAGAAATTGCCTCGGAATTAAATACAAAATGCACAAAGCCGACTTCAGTACAAGAAGACTGACTGTTCTTACTGTCTATGCTTTGAACCATTCCTGCGACACTAGTTATAGATTCCGATGCTTTACTTCAGGTTTACTGTATCCCTTGGACCTTCTTATTGACGATGAAACACAGAAATTGCGTCGGAATTAAATACAAAAGGCACAAAGCCGACTTCAGTACAAGAAGACTGACTCTTCTTACTGTCAGTGTTTACAACCATTCCTGTGACACAAGTTATAGATTCCGATGCATCACTGCAGGTTAACTGTATCCCTCGGACCTTCTTATTGGCGATGAAACACAGAAATTGCATCGGAATTAAATAGAAAAGGCACAATGCCGACTTAAGTACAAGGAGACTAACTCTTCTTACTGTCTATGTTTTGAACCATTCCTGTGACACTAGTTATAGATTCCGATACTACACTCCAGGTTTACTGTATCCCTTGGACCTTCTTATTGACGATGAAACACAGAAATTGCATCGGAATTAAATGCAAAAGGCACAATGCCGACTGAAGTACATGAAGACCGACTGTTCCTACTGACTATATTTTGAACCAGTCCTGTGACACTAGTTATAGATTACGATGCTTCACTTGAGGTTTACTGTATCCCTTGCACCTTCTTATTGACGATGAAACACAGAAATTGCATCGGAATTAAATACAAAAGGCACAATGCCGACTTAAGTACAAGAAGACTGACTCTTCTTACTGTCTATGTTTTGAACCATTCCTGCGACACTAGTTGTAGATTCCGAAGCTTCACTCCAGGTTTACTGTATCCCTTGGACCTTCTTAATGACGATGTAACACAGAAATTGCATCGGAATAAAATACAAAAGGCACAATGCCGACTTAAGGACAAGAAGACTGACTCTTCTTAATGACTATGTATTGAACCATTCCTGTGACACTAGCTATAGATTCCGATGCCTCACTTCAGGTTTACTGTATCCCACTCACATTCTTATTGACGATGAAACACAGAAATGGCATCGGAATTAAATACAAACGGCACAATGGCGACTTAAGTACAGGAAGACTGACTCTTCTAACTGTCTATGCTTTGAACCATTCCATTGACACTAGTTGTAGATTCCGATGCTTCACTCCAGGTTTATTGTATCCCTTGGACCTTGTTATTGACGATGAAACACAGAAATTGCATCGGAATTAAATAGAAAATTCACAATGCCGACTTAAGTACAAGAAAACTGACTCTTCTTACTGACTATGATTTGTACCATTCCTGTGACACTAGTTATAGATTCCGATGATACACCTCAGGTTTACTGTATCCCTTGGACCTTCTTATTGACGATGAAACACAGAAATTGCATCGGAATTAAATACAAATGGCAAAAAGCCGACTTACGTACACGAAGACCGACTCTTCTTACTTGCTCTGTTTTGAACCATTCCTGTGACACTAGTTATAGATTCCGATGCTACACTCCAGGTTTACTGTATCCCTTGGACCTTCTTATTGACGATGAAACACAGAAATTGGATCGGAATTTAATACAAAAGTCACAATGCCGACTTCAGGACAAGAAGACTGACCACTCTTACTGACTTTGTTTTGAACCATTCCTGTGACACTAGTTATAGATTCCGATACTTCACTACAGGTTTATTGTATCCTTCTGACCTTCTTATTGACGATGAAACACAGAAGTTGCATCTGAATTAAATGGAAAACGCACAATGTCGACTTAAGTACAAGAAGACTGACTCTTCTTACTGTCTATGTTTTGAACCATTCCTGTGACACTAGTTATAGATTCCGATGCTACACTCCAGGTTTACTATATCCCTTGGACCTTCTTATTGACGATGAAACACAGAAATTGCAGCGGAATTAAATAGAAAAGGCACAATGCCGACGTAAGTACAAGAAGAATGACTCTTCTTACTGACTATGTTTTGAACCATTCCTGTGACACTATTTATAGATTCCGATGCTTCACTTCAGGTTTACTGTATACCTTGGACCTTCTTATTGAGGATGAAACACAGAAATTGCATCGGAATAAAATACAAAAGGCACAATGCGACTTAAGTACAAGAAGACTGACTCTTCTTACTGTCAATGTTTTGAACCATTCCTGTGACACTAGTTATAGATTCCGATGCTTCACTTCAGGTTTACTTTATCCCTCTGATCTCCTTATTGACGATGAAACACAGAAATTGCATCGGAATTAAATACAAAAGGCACAATGCCGACTTAAGGACAAGAACACTTACTCTTCTTACTGTCTATGTTTTGAACCATTCCTGTGACACTAGTTATAGATTCCGATGCTACACTCCAGGTTTACTATATCCCTTGCACCTTCTTATTGACGATGAAACACAGAAATTGCATCGGAAATAAATAGAAAAGGCACAATGCCGACGTAAGTACAAGAAGAATGACTCTCCTTACTGACTATGTTTTGAACCATTCCTGTGACACTATTTATAGATTCCGATGCTTCACTTCAGGTTTACTGTATACCTTGGACCTTCTTATTGTCGATGAAACACAGAAATTGCGTCGGAATTAAATACAAAAGGCACAAAGCCGACTTCAGTACAAGAAGACTGACTCTTCTTACTGTCTATGTTTACAACCATTCCGGTGACACTAGTTATAGACTCCGATACTACACTCCAGGTTTACTGTATCCCTTGGACCTTCTTATTGACGATGAAACACAGAAATTGCATCGGAATTAAATACAAAAGGCACAATGCCGACTGAAGTACATTAAGACCGACTCTTCCTACTGACTATATTTTGAACCATTCCTGTGACACTAGTTATAGGTTCCGATGCTTCACTTGAGGTTTACTGTATCCCTTGGACCTTCTTATTGACGATGAAACACAGAAATTGCATCGGAATTAAATACAAAAGGCACAATGCCGACTTAAGGACAAGAAGACTGACTCTTCTTAATGACTATGCTTTGAACCATTCCTGTGATACTAGCTATAGATTCCGATGCTTCACTTCAGGTTTACTGTATCCCCCTGACCTTCTTATTGACGATGAAACACAGAATTTGCAGCGGAATTAAATACAAGAGGCAAAAAGCTGACTTCAGGACAAGAAGACTGACCATTCTTACTGACTTTGTTTTGAACCATTCCTGTGACACTAGTTATTGATTCCGATACTTCACTACAGGTTTATTGTATCCTTCTGACCTTCTTATTGACGATGAAACACAGAAGTTGCATCTGAATTAAATGGAAAACGCACAATGTCGACTTAAGTACAAGAAGACTGACTCTTCTTACTGTCTATGTTTTGAACCATTCCTGTGACACTAGTTATAGATTCCGGTGCTACACTCCAGGTTTACTATATCCTTTGGACCTTCTTATTGACGATGAAACACAGAAATTGCATCGGAATTAAATAGAAAAGGCACAATGCCGACGTAAGTACAAGATGAATGAGTCTTCTTACTGACTACGTTTTGAACCATTCCTGTGACATTATTTATAGATTCCGATGCTTCACTTCAGGTTTACTGTATACCTTGGACCTTCTTATTGAGGATGAAACACAGAAATTGCATCGGAATAAAATACAAAAGGCACAATGCGACTTAAGTACAAGAAGACTGACTCTTCTCACTGTCAATGTTTTGAACCATTCCTGTGACACTAGTTATAGATTCCGATGCTTCACTTCAGGTTTACTTTATCCCTCTGATCTCCTTATTGGCGATGAAACACAGAAATTGCATCGGAATTAAATACAAAAGGCACAATGCCGACTTAAGGACAAGAACACTGATTCTTCTTACTGACTATGTTTTGAACCATTCCTGTAACACTAGTTATAGATTCCGATGCTCACTTCAGGTTTAATGTATCCCCCGGACCATCGTATTGACGCTGAAACACTGAAATTGCATCGGAATTAAATCCAAAGGCACAATGCCGACTTATGTACAAGAAGACTGACTCTTTTTACTGACTATGTTCTGAACCATTCCTGTGACACTAGTTATAGATTCGGATGCTTCACTTCAGGTTTACTGTATCCCTTGGACCCTCTTATTGACGATGCAACACAGAAATTGCATCGGAATTCAATACAAAAGGCAGAATGCCGAGATAAGTACATGAAGTCCGACTCTTCCTACTGTCTATGTTTTGAACCATTCCTGTGACACTAGTTATAGATTCCGATGCTTCACTTCAGGTTTACTGTATCCCTTGGACCTTCTTATTGACGATGGAACAGAGAAATTGCATCGGTATTAAACACAAAAGTCACAATGCCGACTTAAGTACAAATAGACTGTCTCTCCTTACTGTCTATGTTTTGAACCATTCCTGTGACACTAGCTATAGATTCCGATGCTTCGCTTCAGGTTTACTGTATCCCTCTGACTTTCTTATTGACGATGAAACACAGAAATTGCATCGGAAATAAATACAAGAGGCACAATGCCGACTAAAGTACAAGAAGACTGACTCTTCTTACTGTCTATGATTTGATCCATTCCATTGACACTAGTTATATATTCCGATGCTTCACTTGAGGTTTACTGTATCCCTCTGACCTTCGTAATGACGATAAAACATAGAAATTGCACCGGAATTAAATACAAAAGGCACAATGCCGACTTAAGTACAAGAAGACTGACTCTTCTTACTGAGTATGTTTTGAACCATTCCTGTGACGCTAGTTATAGGTTCCGATGCTTCACCTCAGGTTTACTGTATCCCTTGGACCTTCTTATTGACGATGAAACACAGAAATTGCATCGGAATTAAATACAAAAGGCAAAATGCCGACTTAAGTACACGAAGACTGACTCTTCTTACTGTCTATGTTTTGAACCATTCCTGTGACACTAGTTATGGATTCCGATGCTACACTCCAGGTTTACTGTATCCCTTGGACCTTCTTATTGACGATGAAACACAGAAATTGCATCGGAATTAAACACAAAATGCACAATGCCGACTTAGGTACAAAAAGACTGACTCATCTTCCTGACTATGTTTTGAATCATTCCTGTGACACTAGTTATAGATTCCGATGCTCACTTCAGGTTTTCTGTATCCCTTTGACCAACTTATTGACGATGAAATACAGAAATTGCATCGGAATTAAATACAAAAGGCACAATGCCGACTTAAGTACAAGAAGATTGACTCTTTTTACTGACTATGTTTTGAACCATTCCTGTGACACCGGTTATAGATTCGGATGCTTCACTTCAGGTTTACTGTATCCCTCTGACCTTATTGACGATGAAACACAGAAATTGCATCGGAATTAAATACAAAAGGCACAATGCCGACTTAAATACAAGACGACTGACTTTTCTTACTGCCTATGTTTTGAACTATTCCTGTGACACTAGTTACAGATTCCGATGCTTCACTCTAGGTTTACTGTATCCCTTGGACTTTCTTATTGACGATGAAACACAGAAATTGCATTGGAATTAAATACAAAAGGCACAATGCCGACGTAAGTATAAGAGGACTGACTCTTCCTACTGTCTATGTTTTGAACCATTCCTGTGCCACTAGTTATAGATTCCGATGCTTCACTTAAGGTTTACTGCATCCCTTGGACCTTCTTATTGACGATGAAACACAGAAATTGCATCGGAATTAAATAGAAAAGGCACAATGCCGACCTAAGTACAAGAAGACCGACTCTTCTTACTGACTATGTTTTGAAACATTCCTGTGACACTAGTTATATATTCCGATGATTCACTTCAGGTTTACTGTATCCCTTGGACGTTCTTATTGACGATGAAACACAGAAATTGCATCGGAATTAAGTTCAAAAGGCAAAATGCCGACTTAAGTACAGGAAGATTGACACTTCTTACTGTCTATGTTATGAACCATTCCTGTGACACTTGTTATAGATTCCGATGCTTCACTTCAGGTTTACTGTAACCCTCGGACCATCTTATTGACGATGAAACACAGAAATTGCATCGGAACTAAATACAAAAGGCACAATGCCGTCTTAAGTACAAGAAGACTGACACTTCCTACTGTCTATGTTTGGAACCATTCCTGTGACACTAGTTATAGATTCCGATGCTTCACTTCAGGTTTACTGTATCCCTTGGATCTTCTTATTGACGATGAAACACAGAAAGTGCATCGGAATTAAATACGAAAGGCACAATGCCGACTTCAGTACATGAAGACCGACTCTTCCTACTGACTATGTTTTGAACCATTCCTGTGAAACTAGTTATAGATTCCGATGCTTCACTTGAGGTTTACAGTATCCCTTGGACCTTCTTATTGACGACGAAACACAGAAATTGCATCGGAATTAAATACAAAAGGCACAATGCCGACTTAAGTACAAGAAGACTGACTCTTCTTACTGTCTACGTTTGAACCATTCCTGCGACACTAGTTATAGATTCCGATGCTTCACTCCAGGTTTACTGTATCCCTTGGACCTTCTTATTGACGATAAAACACAGAAATTGCATCGGAATTAAATACAGAAGGCACAATGCCGACTTAAGGACAAGAAGACTGACTCTTCTTACTGACTATGTTTTATACCGGTCCTGTGACACTAGCTATAGATTCCGATGGTTCACTTCAGGTTTACTGTATCCCTCTGACCTTCTTATTGACGATGAAACACAGAAATTGCATCGGAATTAAATACAAAAGGCACAATGCCGACTGAAGTACAAGCAGACTGACTCTTCTTACTGTCTATGTTTTGAACCATTCCATTGACACTAGTTATAGATTCCGATGCTTCACTCCAGGTTTACTGTATCCCTTGGACCTTGTTATTGACGATGAAACACAGAAATTGCATCGGAATTAATTAGAAAATTCACAATGCCGACTTAAGTACACGACGACTGACTCTTCTTACTGTCTATGTTTTGAACCATTCCTGTGACACTAGTTTTGGAATCCGATGCTTTACTTCAGGTTTACTGTATCGCTCTGACCTTCTTATTGACGATGAAACACAGAAATTGCATCGGAATTAAATACGAAAGGCACAATGCCGACTTAAGTACAAGAAGACTGACTCTTCTTACTGTCTATGTTTTGAACCATTCCTGTGACACTAGTTATAGATTCCGATGCTTCACTTGAGGTTTACTGTATCCCTTGGACCTTATTATTGACGATGAAACACAGAAATTGTATCGGAATTAAATACATGAGGCACAATGCCGACATAAGTACAAGAAGACTGACTCTTCTTACTGTCTATGATTTGAACCATTCCATTGACACTAGTTATAGATTCCGATGCTTCACTTGAGGTTTACTGTATCTCTCTGACCTTCTTATTGCTGATAAAACACAGAAATTGCATCGGAATTAAATACAAAAGGCACAATGCCGACTTAAGTACAAGAAGACTGACTCTTCTTACTGACTATGTTTTGAACCATTCCTGTGACACTAGTTATAGATTCCGATGCTTCACCACAGCTATACTGTATCCCTTGGAACTTCTTATTGACGCTGAAAAACAGAAATTGCATCGGAATTAAATACAAAAGGCAAAATGCCGACTTTAGTACAAGAAGACTGACTCTTTTTACTGACTATGTATTGAACCATTCCCGTGACGCTAGTTATAGATTCGGATGCTTCACTTCAGGATTACTGTATCCCTCTGACCTTCTTATTGACGATGAAACACAGAAATTGCATCGGAATTAAATAGAAAAGTCACAATGCCGACTTAAGTACAAGACGACTGACTTTTCTTACTGTCTATGTCTTGAACCATTCCTGTGACACTAGTTATAGTTTCCGATGCTTCACTTTAGGTTTACTGTATCCCTTGGACCTTCTTATTGACGATGAAACACAGAAATTGCATCGGAATTATATACAAATTGCACAATGCCGACTTAAGTACAAGAAGACTGACTCTTCCTACTGTCTATGTTTTGAACCATTCCTGTGACACTAGTTATAGATTCCAATGCTTCACTTGAGGTTTACTGTATCCCTTGGACCTCCTTATTGACTATTAAACACTGAAATTGCATCGGAATTTAATACAAAAGGCACAATGCCGACTTAAGTACATGAAGTCCGACTCTTCGTACTGTCAATGCTTCGAACCATTCCTGTGACACTAGTTATAGATTCCGATGCTTCACTTCAGGTTTACTGTATCCCTTGGACCTTCTTATTGACGATGAAACACAGAAATTGCATCGCAATTAAACACAAAAGTCACAGTGCCGACTTAAGTACAAAAAGACTGTCTCTTCTTACTGACTATGTTTTGAACCATTCCTGTGACACTAGCTATAGATTCCGATGCTTCGCTTCAGGTTTACTGTATCCCTCTGACTTTCTTATTGACGATGAAACACAGAACTTGCATCGGAATTAAATACAAAAGGCAAAATCCCGACTTAAGTACACGAAGACTGACACTTCTTACTGTCTATGGTTTGAACCATTCCTCTGACACTAGTTAAAGATTCCGATGCTACACTCCAGGTTTACTGTAACCCTTGGACCTTCTTATTGACGATGAAACACAGAAATTGCATCGGAATTAAACACAAAGTGCACAATGCCGACTTAAGTACAAAAAGACTGTCTCATCTTCCTGACTATGTTTTGAATCATTCCTGTGACACTAGTTATAGATTCCGATGCTCACTTCAGGTTTTCTGTATCCCTTTGACCAACTTATTGACGATGAAACACAGAAATTGCATCGGAATTAAATACAAAAGGCACAATGCCGACTTAAGTACAAGAAGACTGACTCTTTTTACTGACTATGTTTTAAACCATTTTTGTGACACCGGTTATAGTTTCGGATGCTTCACTTCAGGTTTACTGTATCCCTCTGACCTTATTGACGATGAAACACAGAAATTGCATCGGAATTAAATACAAAAGGCACAATGCCGACTTACGTACAAAACGTCTGACTTTTCTTACTGCCTATGTTTTGAACCATTCCTGTGACACTTGTTATAGATTCCGATGCTTCACTCTAGGTTTACTGTATCCCTTGGACTTTCTTATTGACGATGAAACACAGAAATTGCATTGGAATTAAATACAAAAGGCACAATGCCGACTTCAGTATAAGAGGACTGACTCTTCCTACTGTCTATGTTTTGAACCATTCCTGTGACACTAGTTATTGATTCCGATGCTTCACTCCAGGTTTACTGTATCCCTTGGACCTTGTTATTGTCGATGAAACAGAAATTGCATCGGCATTAAATAGAAAAGGCACAATGCCGACATAAGTACAAGAAGACCGACTCTTCTTACTGACTATGTTTTGAACCATTCCTGTGAAACTAGTTATAGATTCCGATGCTTCACTTGAGGTTTACAGTATCCCTTGGACCTTCTTATTGACGATGAAACACAGAAATTGCATCGGAATTAAATACAAAAGGCACAATGCCGACTTAAGTACAAGAAGACTGACTCTTCTTACTGTCTATGTTTGAACCATTCCTGCGACACTAGTTATAGATTCCGATGCTTCACTCCAGGTTTACTGTACCCCTTGGACCTTCTTATTGACGATAAAACACAGAAATTGCATCGGAATTAAATACAAAAGGCACAATGCCGACTTAAGGACAAGAAGACTTACTCTTCTTACTGACTATGTTTTATACCGGTCCTGTGACACTAGCTATAGATTCCGATGGTTCACTTCAGGTTTACTGTATCCCTCTTACCTTCTTATTGACGATGAAACACAGAAATTGCATGGGAATTAAATACAAAAGGCACAATGCCGACTTAAGTACAAGAAGACTGACTCTACTTACTGTCTATGTTTTGAACCATTCCATTGACACTAGTTATAGATTCCGATGCTTCACTCCAGGTTTACTGTATCCCTTGGACCTTGTTATTGACGATGAAACACAGAAATTGCATCGGAATTAATTAGAAAATTCACAATGCCGACTTAAGTACAAGAAGACTGACTCTTCTTACTGTCTATGATTTGAACCATTCCTGTGACACTAGTTTAGGATTCCGATGCTTCACTTCAGGTTTACTGTACCCCTTGGACCCTCTTATTGAGGATGAAACACAGAAATTGCATCGGAATTAAATACAAAAGGCAAAATGCCGACTTAAGTACACGACGACTGATTCTTCTTACTGTCTATGTTTTGAACCATTCCTGTGACACTAGTTATAGATTCCGATGCTTCACTTCAGGTTTACTGTATCCCTTGGACCATCTTATTGACGATGAAACACAGAAATTGCATCGGAACTAAATACAAAAGGCACAATGCCGTCTTAAGTACAAGAAGACTGACTCTTCCTACTGTCTATGTTTGGAACCATTCCTGTGACACTAGTTATAGATTCCGATGTTTCACTTCAGGTTTACTGTATCCCATGAATCTTCTTATTGACGATGAAACACAGAATGTGCATCGGAAATAAATACAAAAGGCACAATGCCGACTTCAGTACATGAAGACCGACTCCTCCTACTGACTATGTTTTAAACCATTCCTGTGAAACTAGTTATAGATTCCGATGCTTCACTTGAGGTTTACAGTATCCCTTGGACCTTCTTATTGACGATGAAACACAGAAATTGCATCGGAATTAAATACAAAAGGCACAATGCCGACTTAAGTACAAGAAGACTGACTCTTCTTACTGTCTATGTTTGAACCATTCCTGCGACACTAGTTATAGATTCCGATGCTTCACTCCAGGTTTACTGTACCCCTTGGACCTTCTTATTGACGATAAAACACAGAAATTGCATCGGAATTAAATACAAAAGGCACAATGCCGACTTAAGGACAAGAAGACTTACTCTTCTTACTGACTATGTTTTATACCGGTCCTGTGACACTAGCTATAGATTCCGATGGTTCACTTCAGGTTTACTGTATCCCTCTTACCTTCTTATTGACGATGAAACACAGAAATTGCATGGGAAATAAATACAAAAGGCACAATGCCGACTTAAGTACAAGAAGACTGACTCTACTTACTGTCTATGTTTTGAACCATTCCATTGACACTAGTTATAGATTCCGATGCTTCACTCCAGGTTTACTGTATCCCTTGAACGTTCTTATTGACGATGAAACACAGAAATTGCATCGGAATTAAATACAAAAGGCAAAATGCCGACTGAAGTACAGGAAGATTGACACTTCTTACTGTCTATGTTTTGAACCATTCCTGTGACACTTGTTATAGATTCCGATGCTTCACTTCAGGTTTACTGTATCCCTTGGACCATCTTATTGACGATGAAACACAGAAATTGCATCGGAACTAAATACAAAAGGCACAATGCCGTCTTAAGTACAAGAAGACTGACTCTTCCTACTGTCTATGTTTGGAACCATTCCTGTGACACTAGTTATAGATTCCGATGTTTCACTTCAGGTTTACTGTATCCCATGAATCTTCTTATTGACGATGAAACACAGAATGTGCATCGGAAATAAATACAAAAGGCACAATGCCGACTTCAGTACATGAAGACCGACTCCTCCTACTGACTATGTTTTGAACCATTCCTGTGAAACTAGTTATAGATTCCGATGCTTCACTTGAGGTTTACAGTATCCCTTGGACCTTCTTATTGACGATGAAACACAGAAATTGCATCGGAATTAAATACAAAAGGCACAATGCCGACTTAAGTACAAGAAGACTGACTCTTCTTACTGTCTATGTTTGAACCATTCCTGCGACACTAGTTATAGATTCCGATGCTTCACTCCAGGTTTACTGTACCCCTTGGACCTTCTTATTGACGATAAAACACAGAAATTGCATCGGAATTAAATACAAAAGGCACAATGCCGACTTAAGGACAAGAAGACTTACTCTTCTTACTGACTATGTTTTATACCGGTCCTGTGACACTAGCTATAGATTCCGATGGTTCACTTCAGGTTTACTGTATCCCTCTTACCTTCTTATTGACGATGAAACACAGAAATTGCATGGGAATTAAATACAAAAGGCACAATGCCGACTTAAGTACAAGAAGACTGACTCTACTTACTGTCTATGTTTTGAACCATTCCATTGACACTAGTTATAGATTCCGATGCTTCACTCCAGGTTTACTGTATCCCTTGGACCTTGTTATTGACGATGAAACACAGAAATTGCATCGGAATTAATTAGAAAATTCACAATGCCGACTTAAGTACAAGAAGACTGACTCTTCTTACTGTCTATGTTTTGAACCATTCCTGTGACACTAGTTATAGATTCCGATGCTTCACTTGAGGTTTACTGTATCCCTTGGACCTTATTATTGACGATGAAACACAGAAATTGCATCGGAATTAAATAGAAAAGGCACAATGCCGACTTAAGTACAAGACGACTGACTTTTCTTACTGTCTATGTTTTGAACCATTTCTGTGACACTAGTTAAGGATTCCGACGCTTCACTTCAGGTTTACTGTATCCCGTGGACCTTGTTATTAACGATGAAACACAGAAATAGGATCGGAATTAAATACAAAAGGCACAATGCCGACATAAGTGCAAGAAGACTGACTCTTCCTACTGTCTATGATTTGAACCATTCCATTGACACTAGTTATAGATTCCGATGCCTCACTCCCGGTTACCTTATCCCTTGGACCTTGTTATTGACGATGAAACACAGAAATTGCATCGGAATTAAATAGAAAAGGCACAATGCCGACATAAGTACAAGAAGACTGACTCATCTTACTGACTATGTTTTGAACCATTCTTGTGACACTAGTTATATATTCCGATGATTCACTTCAGGTTTACAGTATCCCTTGGACGTTCTTATTGACGATGAAACACAGAAATTGCATCGGAATTAAATACAAAAGGCAAAATGCCGCCTTAAGTACAGGAAGGTTGACACTTCTTACTGTCTATGTTTTGAACCATTCCTGTGACACTTGTTATAGATTCCGATGCTTCACTTCAGGTTTACTGTATCCGTTGGACCATCTTATTGACGATGAAACACAGAAATTGCATCGGAACTAAATACAAAAGGCACAATGCCGTCTTAAGTACAAGAAGACTGACTCTTCCTACTGTCTATGTTAGGAACCATTCCTGTGACACTAGTTATAGATTCCGATGCTTCACTTCAGGTTTACTGTATCCCTTGCATCTTCTTATTGACGATGAAACACAGAAAGTGCATCGGAATTAAATACAAAAGGCACAATGCCCACTTCAGTACATGCAGACCGCCTCCTCCTACTGACTATGTTTTGAACCATTCCTGTGAAACTAGTTATAGATTCCGATGCTCCACTTGAGGTTTACAGTTTCCCTTGGACCTTCTTATTGACGATGAAACACAGAAATTGCATCGGAATTGAGTACAAAAGGCACAATGCCGATTTAAGTACAAGAAGACAGTCTCTTCTTACTGACTATGTTTTGAACCATTCCTGTGACACTTGTTATAGATTCCGATGCTTCACTCCAGGTTCACTGTATCCCTTGGACCTTGTTATTGACGATGAAACACAGAAATTGCATCGGAATTAAACACAAAATGCACAATGCCGACTTAAGTACAAAAAGACTGACTCTTCTTACTGTCTATGTATTGAACCATTCCTGTAACACTAGTTATAGATTCCGATGCTCACTTCAGGTATACTGCATCGCTCTGACCATCTTATTGACGATGAACCACAGAAATTGCTTCGGAATTAAATACAAGAGGCACAATGCCGACTTAAGTACAAGAAGAGTGACTCTTTTTACTGACTATGTTTCGAACCATTTGTGTGACACTAGTTATAGATTCGGATGCTTCACTTCAGGTTTACTGTATCCCTCTGACATTCTTATTGACGATGAAACACAGAAATTGCATCGGAATTAAATAGAAAAGGCACAATGCCGACTTAAGTACAAGACGACTGACTATTCTTACTGCCTATGTTTTAAACCATTCCTGTGACACTAGTTATAGATTCCGATGATTCACTCTAGGTTTACTGTATCCTTTGGACTTTCTTATTGACGATGAAACACAGAAATTGCATTGGAATTAAATACAAAAGGCACAATGCCGACTTAAGTACAAGACGACTGACTTTTCTTACTGTCTATGTTTTGAACCATTCCTGTGACACTAGTTATAGATTCCGACGCATCACTTCAGGTTTACTGTATCCCGTGGACCTTGTTATTAACGATGAAACACAGAAATAGGATCGGAATTAAATACAAAAGGCACAATGCCGACATAAGTGCAAGAAGACTGACTCTTCCTACTGTCTATGATTTGAACCATTCCATTGACACTAGTTATAGATTCCGATGCTTCACTCCCGGTTACCTTATCCCTTGGACCTTGTTATTGACGATGAAACACAGAAATTGCATCGGAATTAAATAGAAAAGGCACAATGCCGTCATAAGAACAAGAAGACCGACCCATCTTACTGACTATGTTTTGAACCATTCTTGTGACACTAGTTATATATTCCGATGATTCACTTCAGGTTTACAGTATCCCTTGGACGTTCTTATTGACGATGAAACACAGAAATTGCATCGGAATTAAATACAAAAGGCAAAATGCCGCCTTAAGTACAGGAAGACTGACACTTCTTACTGTCTATGTTTTGAACCATTCCTGTGACACTTGTTATAGATTCCGATGCTTCACTTCAGGTTTACTGTATCCGTTGGACCATCTTATTGACGATGAAACACAGAAATTGCATCGGAACTAAATACAAAAGGCACAATGAAGTCTTAAGTACAAGAAGACTGACTCTTCCTACTGTCTATGTTTGGAACCATTCCTGTGACACTAGTTATAGATTCCGATGATTCACTTCAGGTTTACTGTATCCCTTGCATCTTCTTATTGACGATGAAACACAGAAAGTGCATCGGAATTAAATACAAAAGGCACAATGCCCACTTCAGTACATGAAGACCGCCTCCTCCTACTGACTATGTTTTGAACCATTCCTGTGAAACTAGTTATAGATTCCGATGCTCCACTTGAGGTTTACAGTTTCCCTTGGACATTCTTATTGCATCGGAATTGAGTACAAAAGGCACAATGCCGACTTAAGTACAAGAAGACAGTCTCTTCTTACTGACTATGTTTTGAACCATTCCTGTGACACTTGTTATAGATTCCGATGCTTCACTCCAGGTTCACTGTATCCCTTGGACCTTGTTATTGACGATGAAACACAGAAATTGCATCGGAATTAAACACAAAATGCACAATGCCGACTTAAGTACAAAGAGACTGACTCTTCTTACTGACTATGTATTGAACCATTCCTGTAACACTAGTTATAGATTCCGATGCTCACTTCAGGTATACTGTATCGCTCTGACCATCTTATTGACGATGAACCACAGAAATTTCTTCGGAATTAAATACAAGAGGCACAATGCCGACTTAAGTACAAGAAGAGTGACTCTTTTTACTGACTATGTTTCGAACCATTCCTGTGACACTAGTTATAGATTCGGATGCTTCACTTCAGGTTTACTGTATCCCTCTGACATTCTTATTGACGATGAAACACAGAAATTGCATCGGAATTAAATAGAAAAGGCACAATGCCGACTTAAGTACAAGACGACTGACTATTCTTACTGCCTATGTTTTGAACCATTCCTGTGACACTAGTTATAGATTCCGATGATTCACTCTAGGTTTACTGTATCCTTTGGACTTTCTTATTGACGATGAAACACAGAAATTGCATTGGAATTAAATACAAAATTCACAATGCCGACTTCAGTATAAGAGGACTGACACTTCCTACTGCCTATGCTTTGAACCATTCCTGTGACACTAGTTATATATTCCGATGATTCACTTCAGGTTTACTGTATCCCTTGGACGTTCTTATTGACGATGAAACACAGAAATTGCATCGGAATTAAATACAAAAGGCAAAATGCCGACTGAAGTACAGGAAGATTGACACTTCTTACTGTCTATGTTTTGAACCATTCCTGTGACACTTGTTATAGATTCCGATGCTTCACTTCAGGTTTACTGTATCCCTTGGACCATCTTATTGACGATGAAACACAGAAATTGCATCGGAACTAAATACAAAAGGCACAATGCCGTCTTAAGTACAAGAAGAGTGACTCTTTTTACTGACTATGTTTCGAACCATTCCTGTGACACTAGTTATAGATTCGGATGCTTCACTTCAGGTTTACTGTATCCCTCTGACATTCTTATTGACGATGAAACACAGAAATTGCATCGGAATTAAATACAAAAGGCAAAATGCCGACTGAAGTACAGGAAGATTGACACTTCTTACTGACTATGTTTTGAACCATCCCAGTGACACTTGTTATAGATTCCGATGCTTCACTTCAGGTTTACTGTATCCCTTGGACCATCTTATTGACGATGAAACACAGAAATTGCATCGGAACTAAATACAAAAGGCACAATGCCGTCTTAAGTACAAGAAGACTGACTCTTCCTACTGTCTATGTTTGGAACCATTCCTGTGACACTAGATATAGATTCCGATGCTTCACTTCAGGTTTACTGTGTCCCATGGACCTTCTTGTTGACGACGAAACGCAGAAATTGCATCGGAAATGAATACAAAAAGCACAATGCCGACATAAGTACATGAAAACTGACACTTCTTACTGTCTATGTTTTGGACCATTCCTGTGACACTAGTTTTAGAATCCGATGCTTCACTTCAGGTTTTCTGTATCCCTGTAACCTTCTTATTGACGATGAGACACAGAAATTGCATCTTAATTAAATACAAAAGGCTCAATGCCGTTTTAAGTACAAGAAGACTGACTCTTCTTACTGTGTATGATTTGAACCATTCCTGTGACACTAGTTATAGATTCCGATGCTTCACTTCAGGTTTACTGAATCCCTCTGACCTTCTCATTGACGATGAAACACAGAAATTTCATCGGAATTTAATGCAAAAGGCACAATGCCGACTCAAGTACAATAAGACTGGCTCTTCTTACAGTCAATGTTTTGAACCATTCCCGTGACACTAGTTATAGATTCCGATGCTTCACTTCAGGTTTTCTGCATCCAGCTGACCTTCTTATTGACGGTGAAACTCAGATATTGCATCGGAATGAAATACAAAATGCACAATGTTTACTTAAGTACAAGAAGACTGTCACTTCTCACTCTCTATGTTTTGAACCATTCCTGTGACACTAGTTACAGATTCCTATGCTTCACTTCAGGTTTACTGTATCCCTTGGACCTTCTTATTGACGACGAAACACAGAAATTGCATCGGAATTAAATAGAAAAGCACAATGCCGACCTAATTACAAGAAAAAAGACTCTTCTTAATATCTATGTTTTGAACGATTCCTGTGACACTAGTTATAGATTCCGATGCATCACTTCACGTTTACTGTATCCCTCTGTCCTTCTCATTGACGATCAAACACAATAAATTCATCGGAATTAAATACAAAAGGCACAATGCCGACTCTAGTACAAGAAGACTGGCTCTTCTTACTTTCAATGTTTTGAACCATTCCCGTGATACTAGTTACAGATTCCGATGCTTCACTTCAGGTTTACTGTATCCTTCTGACCGTCGTATTGACGATGAAACACAGAAATTGCATCGGATTTAAAAACAAGAGGCACAATGCTGACTCAAGTACAAGAAGACTGGCTCTTCTTCCTGTCTATGTTTTGAACCATTCCTGTGACACTAGTTATGGATTCCGATGCTTCTCTTCAGGTTTTCTGTATCCAGCTGACCTTCTTTTTGTCGATGAAACACAGGAATTGCATCGGAATTAAATACAAAAGGCACAATGCCAACTTAAGAACAAGAAGACTGACTCTTCTTACTGTCTATGTTTTCAACCATTCCTGTGACACTAGTTATCGATTCCGATGCTTCACTTCAGTTTTACTGTATCCCTTTGACCTTCTTATTGACGACGAAACACAGAAATTGCATCGGAATTAAATACAAAAGTCACAATGCAGACTCAAGTACACGAAGACTGACTCTTCTTACTGTCAATGTTTTGAAACATTCCTGTGACACTAGTTATAGATTTCGATGCTTCACTTCAGGTTTACTGTATCCCTCTGACCGTCGTATTGTTGATGAAACACAGAAATAGCATCGGAATTAAATACAAAAGGCACAATGCCGACCCAAGTACAGGAAGACTGGCTCTTCTTACTGTATATGATTTGAACCTTTATTGTGAGACCGGTTTTAGATTCCGATGCTTCACTTCAGGTTTACTGTATCCCTTGGACCTTCTTATCGACTACGAGACACAGAAATTGCATCGGAATTAAATACAAAAGGCACAATGCCGACTTAAGAACAAGAGGACTAACTCTTCTTACTGTCTATGTTTTGAACCATTCCTGTGACACTAGTTATAGATTCCGATGCTTCACTTCAGTTTTACTGTATCCCTTTGACCTTCTTATTGACGACGAAACACAGAAATTGCATCGGAATTAAATACAAAAGTCATAATGCAGACTCAAGTACACGAAGACTGACTCTTCCTACTGTCTACGTTTTGAGCCATTCCTCTGACACTAGTTACAGATTCCGATGCTTCACTTCCGGTTTACTGTATCCTTCTGACCGTCGTATTGACGATGAAACACAGAAATTGCATCGGATTTGAATACAAAAGGCACAATGCTGACTCAAGTACAAGAAGACTGGCTCTTCTTCCTGTCTATGTTTTGAACCATTCCTGTGACACTAGTTATGGATTCCGATGCTTCTCTTCAGGTTTTCTGTATCCAGCTGACCTTCTTTTTGTTGATGAAACACAGGAATTGCATCGGAATTAAATACAAAAGGCACAATGCCGACTTAAGAACAAGAAGACTGACTCTTCTTACTGTCTACGTTTTGAACCATTCCTGTGACACTAGTTATCGATTCCGATGCTTCACTTCAGTTTTACTGTATCCCTTTGACCTTCTTATTGACGACGAAACACAGAAATTGCATCGGAATTAAATACAAAAGTCACAATGCAGACTCAAGTACACGAAGACTGACTCTTCTTACTGTCAATGATTTGAAACATTCCTGTGACACTAGTTATAGATTTCGATGCTTCACTTCAGGTTTACTGTATCCCTCTGACCGTCGTGTTGTTGATGAAACACAGAAATTGCATCGGAATTAAATACAAAAGGCACAATGCCGACCCAAGTACAGGAAGACTGGCTCTTCTTACTGTATATGATTTGAACCTTTATTGTGAGACCGGTTTTAGATTCCGATGCTTCACTTCAGGTTTACTGTATCCCTTGGACCTTCTTATCGACTACGAAACACAGAAATTGCATCGGAATTAAATACAAAAGGCACAATGCCGACTTAAGAACAAGAAGACTAACTCTTCATACTGTCTATGTTTTGAACCATTCCTGTGACACTAGTTATCGATTCCGATGCTTCACTTCAGGTTTACTGTGTCCCTCTGACCGTCTTATTGACGATGAAAAACAGAAATTGCATCGTAATTAAAAACAAAAGGCACAATGCCGTCTCAGGTACAAGAAGTCTGGCTCTTCAAACTATCTATGTTTTGAACCTTTCCTGTGAGACCGGTTTTAGATTCCGATGCTTCACATGAGGTTTACTGTATCCGTTGGACCATGTTATTGACGACGAAACACAGAAATTGCATCGGAATTAAATAGCAAATGCACAATGCCGACTTAAGTACAAGAAGAAAGACTCTTCTTAACATCCATGTTTTGAACCATAACTGTGACACTAGTTATCGATTCCGATACTTAACTTCAGTTTTACTGTATCCCTTTGACCTTCTTATTGACGACGAAACACAGAAATTGCATCGGAATTAAATACAAAAGTCACAAAGCAGACTCAAGTACACGAAGACTGACTCTTCCAACTGTCTATGTTTGAACCATTCCTGTGACACTAGTTACAGATTCCGATGCTTCACTTCGGGTTTACTGTATCCAGCTGACCTTCTTATTGACGATGAAACACAGAAATTGCATCGGAATTAAATACAAAAGGCACAATGCCGACTTAAGTACAAGAAGGCTGACTCTTCTTACTGTCTATGTTTTAAACCATTCCTGTGACACTAGTTATAGTTTCCGATGCTTCACTTCAGTTTTACTGTATCCCTCTGACCTTCTTATTGACGATGAAACACAGACATGTCATCGGAATGAAATACAAAAGGCACAATGCCGACTCAAGTACTAGAAGACTGACTCTTCTTACTGTCTATGTTTTGAACCATTCCTGTGACACTAGTTATAGATTCCGATGCTTCACTTCAGGTTTACTGTATCCCTCTGACCGTCGTACTGACGATGAAACACAGAAATTGCGTTGGAATTAAATACAAAAGGCACAATGCCGAGTCAAGAACAAGAAGAATGACTCTTCCTACTGTCTAAGTTTTGAACCATTCCTGTGCACTAGTTATAGATTCCGATGCTTCACTTCAGGTTTACTGTATCCCTCTGACCTTATTGACGATGAAACACCGAAATAGCATCCTAATTAAATACAAAAGGCACAATGCCGACTTCAGTACAAGAACACTGTTTCTTCTTACTGTCTATGGTTTGAACCATTCCTGTGCCACTAGTTATAGATTCTGATGCTTCACTTCTGGTTTACTGTATCCCTCTGACCTTCTTATTGGCGATCAAACACAGAACATTCATCGGAATTAAATACAAAAGGCACAATGCCGGCTCAAGTACAAGAGGGCTGGCTCTACCTACAGTCTATGTTTTAAACCATTACTGTGACACTAGTTATAGATTCCGATGTTTCACTCCAGGTTTACTGTATCCAGCTGACCTTCTGATTGACGATGAAGCACAGAAATTGCATCGGAATTAAATACAAAAAGCACAATGCCGACTTAAGTACAAGAAGACTGACTCTTCTTACTGTCTATGTTTTAAACCATTCCTGTGACACTAGTTATATATTCCGATGCTTCACTTCAGGTTTACTGTATACAGCTGACCATCTTATTGACGATGAAACACAGAAATAGCATCGAAATTAAATTCATAATTCACAATGCCGAAATAAGTACAAGAAAACTAACTTTTCTTACTGTCTATGTTTTGAACCATTCCTGTGTCACTAGTTATAGATTCCGATGCTTCACTTCAGGCTTACTGTATCCCTCTGACCTTCTTATTGACGATGAAACACAGAAATTGCATCGGAATTAAATACAATAGGAAAAATGCCGACTTAAGTACAAGAAAACTGACTCTTCTTACTGTTTATGATTTGAACCATTCCTGTGACACTAGTTATAGATTCCGATGCTTCACTTCAGGTCTACTGTATCCCTGTGACCTTCTTCTAGACGATGAAACACAGAAATTGCATCGGAATTGAATACAAAAGGCACAATGCCGACTTAATACAAGACAACCGACTCTTCTTACTGTCTATGTTTTGCACCATTTCTGTGACACTAGTTATAGATTCCGATGCTTCATTTCAGGTTTACTGTATCCAGCTGACCTTCTTATTGACGATGAAACACAGAAGTTGCATCGGAATTAAATACAAAAGGCACAATTCCGACTGAAGTACAAGAAGACTGACTCTTTCTATTGTCTATGTTTTGAACCATTCCGGTGAAACTACTTATAGGTTCCGATGCTTCACTTCAGGTTTACTGTATCACTCTGACCTTCATAATGACGATGAAACACAGAAATTGCACCGGAATTAAATACAAAATTCACAATGCCGACTCAAGTACAAGAAGATTGGATCGTCTTACTCTCTATGTTTTGAAACACTCCTGTGACACTAGTTATACATTCCGATGCTTCACTTCAGGTTTAATGCATCCAGCTCACCTTCTTATTGACGATGAAGCATAGAAATTGCATAGCAATTTAATACAAAAGGCACATTGCCGACTTAAGTACAAGACGACTGACTCTTTTTACTGTCTATGTTTTGAACCACTCCTGTGACACTACTTATAGATTCCGATGCTTCACTTTAGTTTTGCTGTATCCCTCTGACCCTCTTATTGACGATGAAACACAGAAATTGCATCGGAATTAAATACAAAAGGCACAACGGCGACTTAAGTACAAGAATACTGACTCTTCCTACTGTCTATGTTGTGAACCATTCCTGTGACACTAGTTACAGATTCCGATGCTTCACTTCAGGTTTTCTGTATCCCTCTGACCTCCTTATTGACGATGAAACACAGAAATTGCATCTTAATTAAATACAAAAGGCACAATGCCCACTTAAGTACAAGAAGACTGACTCTTCCTACTGTCAATGTTTTCTACCATTCCTGTGACACTAGTTATAGATTCCGATGCTTCACTCCAGGTTTACTGTATCCCTCTGACCTCCTTATTGACGATGAAACACAGAAATTGCACCGGAATTAAATACAAAATTCACAATGCCGACTCAAGTACAAGAAGATTGGATCTTCTTACTCTCTATGTTTTGAAACACTCCTGTGACACTAGTTATACATTCCGATGCTTCACTTCAGGTTTACAGTATCCCTCTGACCTTCATATTGACGATGAAACACAGAAATTGCATCGGAATTAAATACAAAAGGCACAGTGCCGACTCAAGTACAAGAAGACAGGCTCTTCTTACTGTCTATGTTTTGAACCATTGCTGTGACACTAGGTATAGATTCCTATGCTTCACTTCAGGTTTACTGTATCCCTCTGACCTCCTTATTGACGATGAAACACAGAAATTGAATCTTAATTGAATTCAAAACGCACAATGCCAACTTAAGTACAAGAAGACTGACGATTCTTACTGTCTATGTTTTGAACCTTTCCTGTGACACTAGTTATAGATTCCGATGCTTCATTTCAGGTTTACTGTATCCAGCTGACCTTCTTATTGACGATGAAACACAGAAATTGCATCGGAATTAAATACAAAAAGCACAATGCCGACTTAAGTACAAGAATACTGACTCTTCCTACTGTCTATGTTTTGAACCATTCCTGTGACACTAGTTATAGATTCCGATGCTTCCCTTATGGTTTACTGTATCCAGCTGACCTTCTTATTGACTATCAAACACAGAAAATTCATCGGAATTAAATACAAAAGGCACAATGCCGGCTCAAGTACAAGAACACTGGATCTTCTTACTGTCTATGTTTCGAACCATTCCTGTGACACTAGTTATAGATTCCGATGCTTCACTTCAGGTTTACTGTATCCCTCTGACCTTCTTATTGACGATGAAACACCGAAAATGCATCTTAATTAAATACAAAAGGCACAATGGCGACTTCAGTACAAGAACACTGACTCTTCTACTGTCTATGGTTTGAACCATTCCTGTGCCACTAGTTATAGATTCCGATGCTTCAATTTAGGTTTACTGTATCCCTCGGACCATCTTATTGACGATCAACCACAGAAATTGCATCGGAATTAAATACAAAAGGCACAATGCCGACTTACGTACAAGAAGACTGACTCTTCTTACTGTCTATGTTTTGAACCATTCCTGTGACACTAGTTATATATTCCGATGCTTCACTTAAGGGTTTACTGTATACAGCTGACCTTCTTATTGACGATGAAGCGCAGAAATAGCAACGGAATTAAATACAAAAGGCACAATGCCGACTTAAGTACAAGAAGACTGACTCTTCTTGCTGTCTATGTTTGAACCATTCCTGTGACACTAGTTATAGATTCCAATGCTTCTCTTCAGGCTTAGTGTATCCCTCTGACCTTCTTATTGACGATGAAACACAGAAACTGCATTGGAATTAAATACAAAAGGCACAATGCCGACTCAAGTACAAGAAGACTTGCGCTTCTTACTGCCAATGTTTTGAACCATTCCTGTGGCACTAGTTATAGATTCCGATGCTTCCCTTCATGATTACTGTATCCAGCTGACCTTCATATTGACGATGAAACACAGAAATTGCTTCGGAATTATATACAAAAGGCACAATGCCGACTTAAGTACAAGAAGACTGACTCTTATTACTGTCTATGTCCTGAACCATTCCTGTGACACTAGTTATAGATTCCATGCTTCACTTCAGGTTTACTGTATCCCTCTGACCTTCTTATTGACGATGAAACACTGAAATTGCACCGGAATTAAATACAAAAGGCACAATACCGACTCATGTTCAAGAAGACTGGCTCTTCTTACTGTCTATGCTTTGAACCATTCCTGTGACACTAGTTATAGATTCCGATGCTTCACTTCAGTTTTGCTGTATCCCTCTGACCCTCTTATTGACGATGAAACACAGAAATTGCATCGGAATTAAATACAAAAGGCACAACGGCGACTTAAGTACAAGAATACTGACTCTTCCTACTGTCTATGTTGTGAACCATTCCTGTGACACTAGTTACAGATTCCGATGCTTCACTTCAGGTTTTCTGTATCCCTCTGACCTCCTTATTGACGATGAAACACAGAAATTGCATCTTAATTAAATACAAAAGGCACAATGCCGACTTAAATACAAGAAGACTGACTCTTCATACTGTCAATGTTCTCTACCATTCCTGTGACACTAGTTATAGATTCCGATGCTTCACTTCAGGTTTACTGTATCCCTCTGACCTTCCTATTGACGATCAAAGACAGAAAACTCATCGAAATTAAATACAAAAGGCAACATGCCGACTCAAGTACAAGAATACTGGCTCTTGTTGCTGCTTATGTTTTGAACCATTCCTGTGGCACTAGTTATAGATTCCGATGCTTCCCTTAAGGTTTACTGTATCCAGCTGACCTTCTTATTGACGGTGAAACACAGAAATTGCATCAGAATTATATACAAAAGGCACAATGCCGACTTAATTACAAGAAGACTGACTCTTCTTACTGTCAATGTTTTGAACTATTCCAGAGACACTAGTTATAGATTCCGATGCTTCACTTCAGGTTTACTGTATCCCTCTGACCTTCTTATTGACGATGAAACACCGAAATTGCATCTTAATTAAATACAAAAGGCACAATGCCGACTTCAGTACAAGAACACTGTCTCTTCTTCCTGTCTATGGTTTGAACCAATCCTGTGCCACTAGTTATAGATTCCGATGCTTCACTTCAGGTTTACTGTATCCCACTGACCTTCTTATTGACGATCAAACACAGAAAATTCATCGGAATTAAATACAAAAGGCACAATACCGGCACAAGTACAAGAAGACTGGCTCTTCTTTCTGTCTATGTTTCGAACCATTCCTGTGACACTAGTTATAGATTCCGATGCTTCACTTCAGGTTTACTGTATCCAGCTGACCTTCTTATTGACGATGAAGCACAGAAATTGCATTGGAATTAAATACAAAAGGCACAATGCCGACTTAAGTACAAGAAGACTGACTCTTCTTACTGTCTATGTTTTGAACCATTCCTTTGACACAAGTTACAGATTCCGATGCTTCACTTCAGGTTTACTGTATACAGCTGACCTTCTTATTGACGATGAAACACAGAAATTGCATCGGAATTAAATACAAAAGGCACAATGCCGACCTACGTACAAGAAAACCGACTCTTCTTACAGTCTATGTTTTGCACCATTCCTGTGACACTAGTTATAGATTCCGATGGTTCACTTGAGATTTACTGTATCCACCTGACCTTCGTATTGACGATGAAACACAGAAATTGCATCGGAATTAAATACAAAAGGCACAATGCCGACTGAAGTACAAGAAGACTGACTCTTTCTATTGTCTATGATTTAAACCATTCCGGTGAAACTAGTTATAGGTTCCGATGCTTCACTTCAGGTTTACTGTATCCCTCTGACCTTTTTAATGACGATGAAACACAGATATTGCATCGGAATAAAATACAAAATGCACAATGCCGACTCAAGTACATGAAGACTGGCTCTTCTTACGGTCTATGTTTTGAACCATTCCTGTGACACTTGTTACAGATTCCTATGCTTCACTTCAGGTTTACTCTATCCCTCTGACCTCCTTATTGACGATGAAACACAGAAATTGCATCTTAATTAAATACAAGAGGCACAATGCCGACTTAAATACAAGAACACTGACTCTTCCTACTGTCAATGTTCTCTACCATTCCTGTGCCACTAGTTATAGATTCCGATGCTTCACTTCTGGTTTACTGTAACCCTCTGACCTTCTTATTGACGATCAAACACAGAAAATTCATAAGAATTAAACACAAAAGGCTTAATGCCGGCTCAAGTACAAGAAGACTGGCTCTACCTACTGGCTATGTTTTGAACCATTCCTGTGACACTAGTTATAGATTCCGATGCTTCACTTCAGGTTTACTGTATCCAGCCAACCTTCTTATTGACGATGAAGCACAGAAATTGCATTGAAATTAAATACAAAAAGCACAATGCCGACTTAAGTACAAGAAGACTAACGCTTCTTGCTGTCTATGTTCTGAACCATTCCTGTGACACTAGTTATATATTCCGATGCTTCACTTCAGGTTTACTATATACAGCTGACCTTCTTATTGACGATGAAACACAGAAATTGCATCGAAATTAAATTCATAATTCACAATGCCGACATGAGTACAAGAAAACTAACTCTTCTTACTGTCTATGTTTTGAACCATTCCTGTGACACTAGTTATGGATTCCGATGCTTCACTTCAGGCTTACTGTATCCCTCTGTCCCCCTTATTGACGATGAAACACAGAAATTGCATCTTAATTGAACACAAAAGGCAGAATGCCGACCTAAGCACAAGAAGACTGACGATTCTTACTGTCTATGTTTTGAACCATTCCTGTGACACTAGTTATAGATTCCGATGCTTCATTTCAGGTTTACTGTATCCAGCTGACCTTCTTATTGACGATGAAACACAGAAATTGCATCGGAATTACATACAAAAGGCAAACGCCGACTTAAGTACAAGAAGACTGACTCTTCTTAGTGTCTATGTTTTGAACCACTCCTGTGACACTAGTTATAGATTCCGATGCTTCACTTCAGGTTTACTGTATCCCTCTGACCTTATTATTGACGATGAATCACAGATATTGCATCTAAATTATATACAAAAAGCACAATGCAGATGTAAGTACAATAAGACTGACTTTTCTTAGTGTCTATTATTTGAACCATTCCTGTGACACTAGTAATAGATTCCGATGCTTCACCTCAGGTTTACTGTATCCCTCTGACCTTCTTATTGACGATAAAAAAAAAATGCATCGGAATTAAATACAAAACTCACAATGCCGACTCATGTTCAAGAAGACTGGCTCTTCTTACTGTCTATGTTTTGAACCATTCCTGTGACACTAGTTATAGATTCCGATGCTTCACTTCAGGTTTACTGTATCCCTCTGACCTTCTTATTGACGCTGAAACACCGAAAATGCATCTTAATTAAATACAAAAGGCACAATGGCGACTTCAGTACAAGAACACTGTCTGTTCTTACTGTCTATGGTTTGAACCATTCCTGTGCCACTAGTTATAGATTCCGATGCTTAACTTCAGATTCACTGTCTCCCTCTGGCCATCTTATTGACGATCAAACACAGAAAATTCATCGGAATTAAATACAAAAGGCACAATGCCGGCTCAAGTACAAGAAGACTGGTTCTTCTTACTGTCTATGTTCCGAACCATTCCTGTGACACTAGTTATAGATTCCGATGCTTCACTTCAGGTTTACTGTATCCAGCTGACCTTCTTATTGACGATGAAGCACAGGAATTGCATCGGAATTAAATACAAAAGGCACAATGCCGACTTACGTACAAGAAAACAGACTCTTATTACTGTCTATGCTTTGCACCATTCCTGTGACACTAGTTATAGATTCCGATGCTTCACTTCAGGTTTACTGTATACAGCTGACCTTCTTATTGACGATGAAACACAGAAATTGCATCGAAATTAAATACAAAAGGCACAATGAGGACTTACGTACAAGGAAACCGACTCTTCTTACTATCTATGTTTGCACCATTACTGTGACACTAGTTATAGATTCCGATGCTTCATTTCAGGTTTACTGTATCCAGCCGACCTTCTTATTGACGATAAAACACAGAAATTGCATCGGAATTATATACAAAAGGCTAAATGTCGACTTAAGTACAAGAAGACTGACTCTTCTTACTGTCTATGTTTTGAACCATTCCTGTGACACTAGTTAAAGATTCCGATGCTTCACTTCAGCCTCACTGTATCCCTCTGACCTTATTATTGACGATGAAACACAGATATTGCATCTTAGTAAAATACAAAAGGCACAATGCAGACGTAAGTACAAGAAGACTGACTCTTCTTACTGTCTATGTTTTGAACCATTCCTGTGGCACTAGTAATAGATTCCGATGCTTCACTCCAGGTTTACTGTATCCCTCTGACCTTCTTATTGACGATCAAACACAGAAAATTCATCGGAATTAAATACAATAGGCACAATGCCGACTCATGTTCAAGAAGACTGGCCCTTCTTACTGTCTATGTTTTGAACCATTCCTGTGACACTAGTTATAGATTCCGATGCTTCACTTCAGGTTTACTGTATCCAGCTCACCTACTTATTGACGATGAAACACAGAAATTGCATCGGAATTAAATACAAAAGGCACAATGCCGACTTATGTACAAGAATACAGTTTCTTCCTACTGTCTATCATTTGAACCATTCCTGTGACACTAGTTCTAGATTCCGATGCTTCACTTCAGGTTTTCTGTGTCCCTCTGACCTCCTTATTGACGATGAAACACAGAAATTGCATCTTAATTAAATACAAAAGGCACAATGCCTACTTAAGTACAAGAAGGCTGACTCTTCCTACTGTCAATGTTTTCTTCCATTCCTGTGACACTAGTTATAGATTCCGATGCTTCACTTCAGGTTTACTGTATCCCTCTGACCTTCCTATTGACGATCAAACACAGAAAATTCATCAGAATTAAATACAAAAGGCAAAATGCCGACTCAAGTACAAGAATACTGGCTCTTGTTACTGCCTATGTTTTGAACCATTCCTGTGGCACTAGTTATAGATTCCGATGCTTCCCTTCAGGTTTACTGTATCCAGCTGACCGTCTTATTGACAATGAAACACAGAAATTGCATCGGAATTATATACAAAAGGCACAATGCCGACTTAAGTACAAGAAGACTGACTCTTCTTACTGTCAATGTTTTGAACTATTCCAGTGACACTAGTTATAGATTCCGATGCTTCACTTCAGGTTTACTGTGTCCAGCTGACCTTCATATTGACGATGAAGCACAGAAATAGCAATTGGAATGAAATATAAAAAGCACAATGCCGACTTAAGTACAAGAAGACTGACTCTTCTTACTGTCAATGTTTTGAACTATTCCAGTGACACTAGTTATAGATTCCGATGTTTCACTTCGGTTTACTGTGTCCAGCTGACCTTCATATTGACGATGAAGCACAGAAATTGAAATGGAATTAAATATAAAAAGCACAATACCGACTTAAGTACAAGCAGACTGACTCTTCTTACTGTCTATGTTCTGAACCATTCCTGTGACATTAGTTATAGATTCCGATGCTTCACTTCAGGTTCACTGTATACAGCTGACCTTCTTATTGACGATGAAACACAGAAATTGCAACGAAATTAAATTCATAATTCACAATGCCGACATAAGTACAAGAAAACTAACTCTTCTTACTGTCTATGTTCTAAACCATTCCTGTGACACTAGTTATAGATTCCGATGCTTCACTTCAGGCTTACTCTATCCCTCTGACCTCCTCATTGACGATGAAACACAGAAATTGCATCTTAATTGAATACAAAAGGCACAATGCCGACCTATGTACAAGAAGACTGACGATTCTTACTGTCTATGTTTTGAACCATTCCTGTGACACTAGTTATAGATTCCGATGCTTCATTTCAGGTTTACTGTATCCAGCTGACCCTCTTATTGACGATGAAACACAGAAATGGCATCGGAATTAAATACAAAAAGCAAAATGCCGACTTAAGTACAAGAAGACTGACACTTCTTACTGTCTATGTTTTGAACCATTCCTGTGATACTAGTTATAGATTCCGATGCTTCACTTCAGGTTTACTGTATCCCTCTGACCTTCTTATTGACGATGAAACTCCGTAAATGCATCTTAATTAAATACAAAAGGCACAATGCCGACTTCAGTACAAGAACACTGTCTCTTCTTACTGTCTATGGTTTGAACCATTCCTGTGCCACTAGGTATTGATTCCGATGCTTCACTTCTGGTTTACTGTTTCCCTCTGACCTTCTTATTGACGATCAAACACAGAAAATTCATCGGAATTAAATACAAAAGGCACAATGCCGGCTCAAGAACAAGAGGACTGGCTCTACCTACTGTCTATGTTTTAAAACATTCCTGTGACACTAGTTATAGATTCCGATGCTTCACTTCAGGTTTACTGTATCCAGCTGACCTTCTTATTGACGATGAAGCACAGAAATGGCATTGGAATTAAATACAAAAAGCACAGTGCCGACTTAAGTACAAGAAGACTGACTCTTCTAACTGTCTATGTTCTGAACCATTCCTGTGACACTAGTTACATATTCCGATGCTTCACTTCAGGTTTACTGTATACAGCTGACCTTCTTATTGACGATGAAACACAGAAATTGCATCGAAATTAAATTCATAATTCACAATGCCGACATAAGTACAAGAAAACTAACTCTTCTTACTGTCTATGTTTTGAACCATTCCTGTGACACTAGTTATGGATTCCGATGCTTCACTTCAGGCTTACTGTATCCCTCTGACCTCCTTATTCACGATGAAACACAGAAATTGCATCTTAATTGAATACAAAAGGCACAATGCCGACTCAAGTACAAGAAGACTGACGATACTTACTGTCTATGTTTTGAACCATTCCTGTGACACTAGTTATAGATTCCGATGCTTCAATTGAGGTTTACTGTATCCAGCTAACCTTCGTATTGACGAATTAACACAGAAATTGCATCGGAATTAAATACAAAAGGCAAATTGCCGACTTAAGTACAAGAAGACTGACTCTTCTTACTGTCTATGCTTTGAACCATTCCTGTGACACTAGTTATAGATTCCGATGCTTCACTTCAGGTTTACTGTATCCCTCTGATCTTATTATTGACGATGAATCACAGATATTGCATCTAAATTAAATACAAAAATCACAATGCAGACGTAAGTACAAGAAGACTGACTCTTCTTACTGTCTATACTTTGAACCATTCCTGTGACACTAGTAATAGATTCCGATGCTTCACCTCAGGTTTACTGTATCCCTCTGACCTTCTTATTGACGATCAAACACAGAAAATTCATCGGAATTTAATACAAGAGGCACAATGCCGACTCATGTTCAAGAACACTGGCTCTTCTTACTGTCTATGTTTTGAACCATTCCTGTGACACTAGCTATAGATTCCGATGCTTCACTTCAGGTTTACAGTATCCAGCTCACCTTCTTATTGACGATGAAACACAGAAATTGCATCGGAATTAAATACAAAAGACACAATGCCGACTTAAGTACAAGAATACTGACTCTTCTTACTGTCTATGATTTGAACCATTCCTGTGACACTAGTTATAGATTCCGATGCTTCACTTCAGGTTTTCTGTATCCCTCTGACCTCCTTATTGACGATGAGACACAGAAATTGCATCTTAATGAAATACAAAATGAACAATGCCGACTTAAGTACAAGAAGACTGACTCTTCCTACTGTCAATGTTTTCTACCATTTCTGTGACACTAGTTATAGATTCCGATGCTTCACTTCAGGTTTGCCTTATCCCTCTGACCTTCCTATTGACGATAAAACACAGAAAAATCATCGGAATTAAATAAAGAGGCACAATGTCGACTTCAGTACAAGAACACTGTCTCTTCTTACTGTCTATGGTTTGAACCATTCCTGTGCCACTAGTTATAGATTCCGATGCTTCACTTCTGGTTTACTGTATCCCTCTGACCTTCTTATTGACGATCAAACACAGAAAATTCATCGGAATTAAATACAAAAGGCACAATGCCGGCTCAAGTACAAGAAGACTGGGTCTACCTACTGTCTAAGTTTTGAACCATTCCTGTGACACTAGTTATAGATTCCGATGCTTCACTTCAGGTTTACTGTATCCAGCTGACCATTTTATTGACGATGAAGCACAGAAATTGCATCGGAATTAAATACAAAAGGCACAATGCCGACTTAAGTACAAGAAGACTGACTCTTCTTACTGTCTATGTTTTGAACCATTCCTGTGACACTAGTTATATATTCCGATGCTTCACTTCAGGTTTACTGTATACAGCTGACCTTCTTATTGACGATGAATCACAGATATTGCATCTAAATTAAATACAAAAGGCACAATGCAGACGTAAGTACAAGAAGACTGACTCTTCTTACTGTCTATATTTTGAACCATTCCTGTGACACTAGTAATAGATTCCGTTGCTTCACCTCAGGTTTACTGTATCCCTCTGACCTTCTTATTGACGATCAAACACAGAAAATTCATCGGAATTTAATACAAGAGGCACAATGCCGACTCATGTTCAAGACGACTGGCTCTTCTTACTGTCTATGTATTGAACCATTCCTGTGACACTAGTTATAGATTCCGATGCTTCACTTCAGGTTTACTGTATCCAGCTGACCTTCTTATTGACGATGAAACACAGAAATTGCATCGGAATTAAATACAAAAGGCACAATCCCGACTTACGTACAAGAATACTGACTCTTCCTACTGTCTATGTTTTCTTCCATTCCTGTGACCCTGGTTATAGATTCCGATGCTTCACTTCAGGTTTACTGTATCCCTCTGACCTTCTTATTGACGATGGAACACCGATATTGCATCTTAATTAAATACAAATGGCACAATGCCGACTTCAGTACAAGAGCACTGTCTCTTCTTACTGTCTATGGTTGGAACCATTCCTGTGCCATTAGTTATAGATTCCGATTTTTCACTTCAGGTTTACTGTATCCCTCTGACCTCCTTATTGACGATGAAACACAGAAATTGCATCTTAAATGAATACAAAAGGCACAATGCCGACTTAAGTACAAGAAGACTGACGATTCTTACTGTCTATGTTTTGAACCATTCCTGAGTCACTAGTTATAGATCCCGATGCTTCATTTCAAGTTTACTGTATCCAGCTCACCTTCTTATTGACGATGAAACACAGATATTGCATCGGAATTAAATACAAAAGGCACAATGCCGACTTAAGTACAAGTAGACTGACTCTTCTACTGTCTATGTGTTGAATCATTCCTGTGACACTAGTTATAAATTCCAATCCTTCACTTCAGTTTTAATGTATCCCTCTGACCGTCGTATTGATGATGAAACACAGAAATTGCATCCGAATTAAATACAAAAGACACAATGCCGACTCAAGTACAAAAAGTCTGGCTCTTCTTACTCTCTATGTTTTGAACCTTTCCTGTGAGCCCGGTTTAGGATTCCGATGCTTCACTTCAGGTTTACTGTATGCCTTGGACCTTCTTATTGACGACGAAACACAGAAATTGCATCGGAATTAAATACAAAAGGCAAAATGCCGACTTAAGTACAAGAAAACTAACTCTCCTTACTGTCTATGTTTTGAAACAAACCTGTGACACTAGTTATAGATTCCGATGCTTCACTTCTGGCTTACTGTATCCCTCTGACCTTCTTATTGACGATGAAACACAGAAATTGCATCGGAATTAAATAAAAAAGGCACAATGCGGACTCAGGTACAAGACGTCTGGCTCTTCTCACAGTCTATGTTTTGAACCTTTCCTGTGAGACCGGTTTTAGATTCCAATGCTTCACTTCAGATTTACTGAATCCCCCTGACCGTCGTATTGACGATGGACACAGAAATTGCATCGGAATTAAGTACAAAATGCACAATGCCGACTAAGGTACTAGAAGACTGACTCTTCTTACTGTCTACGTTTTGAACCATTCCTGGTACACTAGTTATAGATTCCGATGCTTCACTTCAGATTTACTGTATCCCCCTCACCGTCGTTTTCACAATGAACACAGAAGTTGCATCGGAATTAAATACAAAAGGCACAATGCCGACTCAAGTACAAGAAGACGGGCTCTTCTTCCTGTCTATGTTTTGAACCGTTCCTGTGACACAAGTTATAGATTCCAATGTTTCACTTCAGGTCTAATGTATTCAGCTGACCTTCTTATTGACGATGAAACACAGAAATTGCATCGGAATTAAATACAAAAGGCACAATGCCACTAAGGTACTAGATGACTGGCTCTTCTTACTGTCTATGTTTTGAACCATTCCTGTTACACTAGTTATAGATTCCGATGCTTCACTTCAGGTTTACTGTATCCCTCCCACATTCTTATTGACGATCAAACACAGAAAAATTCAGCGGAATGAAATACAAAAGGCACAATGCCGGCTCAAGTACAAGAGGACTGGCTCTTCTTACTGTCTATGTTTTGAACCATTCCTGTGACACTAGTTATAGATTCCGATGCTTCACTTCAGGTTTACTGTATCCAGCTGACCTTCTTATTGACGATGAAGCACAGAAATTGCATCGGGCTTTAATACAAAAGGCACAATGCCTACTTAAGTACAAGAAGACTGACTCTTCTTACTGTCTATGCTTTAAACCATTCCTGTGACACTAGTTATATATTCCGATGCTTCACTTCAGGTTTACTGTAACCAGCTGACCTTCTTATTGACGATGAAACACAGAAATTGAATCGGAATTAAATTCATGAGTCACAATGCCGACATAAGTACAAGAAAACTAACTCTCCTTACTGTCTATGTTTTGAAACAATCCTGTGACACTAGTTATAGATTCCGATGCTTCACTTCTGGCTTACTGTATCCCTCTGACCTTCTTATTGACGATGAAACACAGAAATTGCATCGGAATTAAATACAAAGGCACAATGCCGACTTAAGTACAAGACAACTGACTCTTCTTACTGTTGATGTTTTGAACCATTCCTGTGACACTAGTTATGGATTCCGATGCTTCACTTCAGGTCTACTGTATCCCGTGGCCCTTCTTATTGACGATGAATCACAGAAATTGCATCGGAATTAAACACAAAAGTCACAATGCCTACTTAAGTACAATAAAACCGACTCTTATTACTGTCTATGCTTTGCACCATTCCTGTGACACTAGTTATAGATTCCGATGCCTCACTTCAGGTTTACTGTATCCCCCTGACCTTCTTATTGACGATGAAACACAGAAATTGCATCGGAATTAAATACAAAAGGCACAATGCCGACTGAAGTACAAGAAGACTGACCCTTTCTATTGTCTAAGTATTGAACCATTCCGGTGAAACTAGTTATAGGTTCCGATGCTTCACTTCAGGTTTACTGTATCCCTCTGACCTTCTTATTGACGATGATACACAGAAATTGCATCGGAATTAAATACAAAAGGCACAAAGCCGACTCAAGTACAAGAAGACTGGCTCTTCTTATTGTCTATGTTTTGAACCAATCCTGTGACACTAGTTATAGATTCCGTTGCTTCACTTCAGGTTTACTGTATCCCTCTGACCTTCATATTGACGAGGAAACACAGAATTTGCATCGGAATTAAATACAAAAGGCACAATGCCGACTCAAGTACAAGAAGACTGGCTCTTCTTACTGTCTATGTTTGAACCATTCCTGTGACACTAGTTATGGGTTCCTATGCTTCACTTCAGGTTTACTGTATCCCTCTGACCTCCTTATTGACGATGAAACACAAAAATTGCATCTTAATTGATTACAAAAGGCACAATGCCGACTTAAGTACAAGAAGACTGACGATTCTTACTGTCTATGTTTTGAACCATTCCAGTGACACTAGTTATAGATTCTGATGCTTCACTTCAGATTTACTGTATACCTCTGACCTTCTCATTGACGATCAAACACAGAAATTTCATCGCAATTAAATACAAAAGGCACAAAGCCGACTCAAGTACAAGAAGACTGGCTCTTCTTACTGTCTATGTTTAAAACAATTCCTGTGACACTAGTTATTGATTCCGTTGTTTCACTTCAGGTTTACTGTATCCCTGTGAACTTCATATTGACGATGAAACACAGAAATAGCATCGGAATTAAATACAAAAGGCACATTGCCGGCTCAAGTACAAGAAGACTGGCTCATCTTACTGTCTATGTTGTGAACCATTCCTGTGACACTAGTTATCGATTCCGACGCTTCATTTCAGGTTTACTGTATCCCTGTGACCTTCATATTGACGATGAAACACAGATATTGCATCGGAATTAAATACAAAAGGCACAATGCCGACTCAAGTACAAGAAGACTGGCTCTACTTACTGTCTATGTTTGAACCATTCCTGTGACACTAGTTATGGGTTCCTATGCTTCACTTCAGGTTTACTGTATCCCTCTGACCTCCTTATTGACGATGAAACACAGAAATTGCATCTTAATTGAATTCAAAAGGCACAATGCCGACTTAAGTACAAGAAGACTGACGATTCTTAATGTCTATGTTTGAACCATTCCAGTGACACTAGTTATAGTTTCTGATGCTTCACTTCAGATTTACTGTATACCTCTGACCTTCTCATTGACGATCAAACACTGAAATTTCATCGCAATTAAATACAAAAGGCACAATGCCGACTCAAGTACAAGAAGACTGGCTCTTCTTACTGTCTATGTTTGGAACCAGTCCTGTGACACTAGTTATAGATTCCGTTGTTTCACTTCAGGTTTACTGTATCCTTGTGAACTTCATATTGACGATGAAACACAGAAATTGCATCGGAATTAAATACAAAAGGCACAATGCCGGCTCAAGTACAAGAAGACTGGCTCATCTTACTGTCTATGTTTTGAACCAATCCTGTGACACTAGTTATACATTCCGTTGCTTCACTTCAGGTTTACTGTATCCAGCTGACCTTCTTATTGACGATGGAACAATGAAATTGCATCGGAATTAAATACAATAGGCAAAATGCCGACTTAAGTACAAGAAGACTGACACCTCCTACTGACTATGTTTTGAACCATTCCTGTGACACTACTTATAGATTCCGATGCTTCACTTCAGGTTTACTGTATATCCCTGACTGTCTTATTGACGATGAAACACTGAGATTGCATCGGAATTAAATACAAAAGGCACAATGACGACTCAGGTACAAGAAGTCGGGCTCTTCTTACTGTCTATGTTTTGAACCTTTCCTGTGACACTAGTTATAGATTCCGATGCTTCACTTCAGGTTTACTGTATCCCTCTGACCTGCTTATTGACGATGAAACACAGAAATTGCATCGGAATTATATAGAAAAGGCACAATGCCGACTTAAGTACAAGAGGTCTGTCTCTTCATCCTGTCTATGTTTTTAACCATTCCTGTGACACTAGTTATAGTTTCCGATGCTTCACTTCAGGTTTAATGTATCCCTCTGACCTTCTTATTGACGATGAAACACAGATATTGCATCTTAATTAAATACAAAAGGCACAATGCAGACGTAAGGACAAGAAGACTGACTCTTCTTACAGTCTATGTTTTGAACCATTCCTGTGACACTAGTAATTGATTCCGATGCTTCACCTTAGGTTTACTGTATCCCTCTGACCTTCTTATTGACGATCAAACACAGAAAATTCATCGGAATTAAATACAAAAGGCACAATGCCGACTTAAGTACAAGTAGTCTGTGTCTTCTTACTGTCTATGTTTTGATCCGTTCCTGTGACACTAGTTATATATTCCGATGCTTCACTTCAGGTTTACTGTATCCAGCTGACCTTCTTATTGACGATGAAACAGAGAAATTGCATAGCTTGTAATTCATGAGTCACAATGCCGACATAAGTACAAGAAAACTAACTCTTCTTACTGTCTATGCTTTGAAGCATTCCTGTGACACTAGTTATAGATTCCGATGCTTGACTTCAGGCTTACTGTATCCCTCTGACCTTCGTATTGACGATGAAACACAGAAATTGCATCGGAATTAAATACAAAAGGCACAAAGAAGACTTAAGTACAAGAAAACTGACTCTTCTTACAGTTTATGTTTTGAACCGTTCCTGTGACACTAGTTATAGATTCCGATGCTTCACTTCAGGTCTACTGTATCCCTGTGACCTTCTTTTTGACGATGAAACACAGAAATTGCATCGGAATTAAATACAAAAGGCACAACGCCGACTTAAGTACAAGAAAACCGACTCTTCTTACTGTCTACGTTTTGCACCATTCCTGTGACACTAGTTATAGATTCCGATGCTTCACTTCAGGTTTACTGTATCCCCTGACCATCTTATTGACGATGAAACACAGAAATTGCATCGGAATTTAATACAAAGGCAAAATGCTGACTGAAGTACAAGAAGACTGACTCTTTCTATTGTCTAAGTATTGAACCATTCCGGTGAAACTAGTTATAGGTTCCGATGCTTCACTTCAGGTTTACTGTATACCTCCGACCTTGTTATTGACGATGATACACAGAAATTGCATCGGAATTAAATACAAAAGGCACAATGCCGACTCAAGTACAAGAAGACTGGCTCTTCTTACTATCTATGTTTTGAACCATTCCTGTGACACTAGTTACATATTCCGTTGCTACACTTCAGGTTTACTGTATCCCTCTGATCTTCTTATTGACGATGAAACACAGAAATTGCATCGGAATTAAATACAAAAGGCACAATGCCGCCGTAAGTACAAAAAGACTGACTCTTCTTACTCTCTACGTTTTGAACCATTCCTGTGATACTAGTTATAGATTCCGATGCTTCACTTCAGGTTTACTGTATCCCTCTGACCTTCATATTGACGATGAAACTCAGAAATTGCATCGGAATTAAATACAAAAGGCCCAATGCCGACTCAAGTACAAGAAGACTGGCTCTTCTTAATATCTATATTTTGAACCATTCCTGTGACACTAGTTATAGATTCCTATGCTTCACTTCAGGTTTACTGTATCCCTCTGACCTCCTTATTGACGATGAAACACAGAAATTGCATCTTAATTGAATACAAAAGGCACAATGCCGACTTAAGTACAAGAAGACTGACGATTCTTATTGTCTATGTTTTGAACCATTCCAGTGACACTAGTTATAGATTCCGATGCTTCACTTCAATTTTGCTGTATCCCTCTGACCGTCTCATTGACGATCAAATACAGAAATTTCATCGCATTTAAATACAAGAGGAACAATGCCGTCTCAAGTACAAGAAGACTGGCTCTTCTTAATGACTATGTTTTGAACCATTCCCTTGACACTAGTTATTCATTCCGATGCTTCACTTCAGGTCTACTGTATCCAGCTGACCTCCTTATTGACGATGAAACACAGAAATTGCATCGGAATTAAATACAAAAGGCACAATATCGACGTAAGTACTAGTAGACTGACCCTTCTTACTCTCTATGATTTGAACCATTCCTGTGACACTAGTTATACATTCCGATGCTTCACTTCAGTTTTACTGTGTTCATCTGACCTTCTTATTGACGATGAAACACAGAAATTGCATCGGATTTCAATACAAAATGCACAATGCCGGCTTAAGTACAAGAAAACTAACTCCTCTTACAGTCTATGTTTTGAACCATTCCTGTGACACTAGTCATTGATTCCGATGCATCACATCAGTTTTACTGTATCCCTCTGACCTTCTTATTGACGATGAAACACAGAAACTTCATCGGAATTAAATACATAAGGCACAATGCCGACTCAGGCACAAGAAGTCTGGCTCGTCTTACTGTCTATGTTTTGAACCTTTCCTGTGAGACCGGTTTTAGATTCCGATGCTTCACTTCAGATTTTCTGAATCCCCCTGACCATCGTATTGACGATGGACACTGAAATTGCATCGTAATTAAATACAAAAGGCACAATGCCGACTAAGGTACTAGAAGACTGGCTCTTCTTACTGTCTATGTTTTGAACCATTCCTGTTACACTAGTTATAGATGCCGATGCTTCACTTCAGATTTACTGTATCCCCCTGACCGTCATATGAACGATGAACTCAGAAATTGCATCGGAATTAAATACAAAAGGCACAATGCCGACTCAAGTACAAGAAGACTGGCTCTTCTTCCTGTCTATGTTCTGAACCGTTCCTGTGACACTAGTTATAGATTCCGATGCTTCAATTCGTGTTTACTGTATCCCTCTGACCGTCTTATTGATGATGAAACACAGAAATTGCATCGGAATTAAATACAAAAGGCACAATGCCGACTCAAGTAAAAAAAGTCGGGCTCTTCTTACTGTCTATGTTTTGAACCTTTCCTGTGAGGCCGGTTTTGCATTCTGATGCTTAACTTCAGGTTTACTTTATCCCTTGGACTTTCTTATTGACGACGAAACACAGAAATTGCATCGGAATTATATAGAAAGCGCACAATGCCGACTTAAGTACAAAAAAACTGACTCTTCTTCCTGTCTATGTTTTGAACCATTCCTGTCACACTAGTTATAGATTCCGGTGTTTCACTTCAGGTTTACTGTATCCAGCTGAACTCCTTATTGACGATGAAACACAGAAATTGCATCGGAATTAAATACAATAGGCAAAATGCCGACTTAAGTACAAGAAGTCTGACTCTTCCTACTCTCTATGTTTTGAACCATTCCTGTGACACTAGTTATAGATTCCGATACTTCACATCAGGTTTACTGTATTCCTCTGTCCGTCTTATTGACGATGAATGAGAGAGATTGCATCGGAATTAAATACAAAAGGCACAATGCCGACTCAGGTACAAGAAGTCTGGCTCTTCTTACTGTCTATGTTTTGAACCATTCCTGTGGCACTAGTTACAGATTCCGATGCTTCACTTCAGTTTTACTGTATCCCCCTGACCTTGTTATTGACGATGAAACACAGAAATTGCATCGGAATTAAATACAAAAGGCACAATGCCGACTAAGGTACTAGAAGACTGGCTCTTCTTACTGTCTATGTTTTGAACCATTCCTGTTACACTAGTCATAGTTTCCGACGCTTCACTTCAGATTTACTGTATCCCCCTGACCGTCGTATGAACGATGAACTCAGAAATTGCATCGGAATTAAATACAAAAGGCACAATGCCGACTCAAGTACAAGAAGACTGGCTCTTCTTCCTGTCTATGTTTTGAACCATTCCTGTGACACTAGTTATAGATTCCGATGCTTCACTTCAGGTTTACTGTATCCTTGTGACCGTCTTATTGACGATGAAACACTGAGATTGCATCGGAATTAAATACAAAGGGCACAATGCCGACTCAGGTACAAGAAGTCTGGCTCTTCTTACTGTCTATGTTTTGAACCTTTCCTGTGTGACCGGTTTTAGATTCCGATGCTTCACTTCAGGTTTACTGCCTCCATTGGACCTTCTTATTGACGACAAAACAGAGAAATTGCATCGGAACTAAATAGAAAAGGCACAATGCCGACTTAAGTACAAGAAAACAGACTCTTCTTAATATCTATGTTTTGAACCATTCCTGTGACACTAGTTATAGATTCCGATGCTACACTTCAGGTTTACTGTATCCAGCTGACCTTCTTATTAACGATGAAACACAGAAATTGCATCGGAATTAAATACAAAAGGAACAATGCCGACTTAAGTACAAGAAGACGGACTCTTCTTACTGTCTATGTTTTGAACCATTCCTGTGACACTAGTTATAGATTCCGATGCTTCACTTCAGCTTTACTGTATCCCCTTGACCTTCTTATTGACGATGAAACACAGAAATTGCATCGGAATTAAATACAAAAGGCACAATGCCGACTAAGGTACTACAAGCCTGACTCTTCTTTCTGTCTACGTTTTGAACCATTCCTGTTACATTAGTTATAGATTCCGACGTTCCACTTCAGATTTACTGTATCCCCCTGACCGTCGTATTAACGATGAACACAGAAATTGCATCGGAATTAAATACAAAAGGCACAATGCCGACTCAAGTACAAGAAGACTGGCTCTTCTTCCTGTCTATGTTTTGAACCGTTCCTGTGACACTAGTTATACATTCCGATGCTTCACTTCAGGTTTACTGTATCGAGCTGACCTTCTGATTGACGATGAAACACAGAAATTGTAACGGAATTAAATACAAAAGGCATAATGGCGACTTAAGTACAAGAAGACTAACTCTTCTTACTGTCTATGTTTTGAACCATTACTGTGACACTATTTTTAGATTCTGATGCTTCACTCCGGGTTTACTGTATCCCTCTGCTCTCCTTATTGACGATGAAACACAGAAATTGCATCGGAAGTAAATACAAAAGGCACAATGCCGCCTTAAGTACAAGTTGACTGACTCTACTTACTGTCTATAGTTTTGAACCATTCCTGTGACACTAGTTATAGATTCTGATGCTTCACTTCAGGTTTACTGTATCCCTCTGACCTTCTTATTGAAGATGAAACGCAAAAATTGCATCTTAATTAAAAACAAAAGGCACAATGCCGACTCAAGTACAAGAAGACTGGCTCTACTTACTGTCTATGTTTTGAACCATTCCTGTGACACTAGTTACAGATTCCGATGCTTCACTTCAGTTTTACTGTATCCCTCTGACCGTCTTATTGATGATGAAACACAGAACTTGCATCGGAATTAAATACAAAACGCACAACGCCGACTCAAGTACAAGAAGTCTGGCTCTGCTTACTGTCTATGTTTTGAACCTTTCCATTAAGAGCGGTTTTCGATTCCGACGCTTCACTTCAGGTTTACTGTATCCCTTGGACTTTCTTATTGACGACGAAACACAGAAATTGCATTGGAATTAAACAGAAAAGGCACAATGACGACTTAAGTGCAAGAAAACTGACTCTTCTTCCTGTCTGTTTTGAACGTTTCCTGTGACACTAGTTATAGATGCCGATGCTTCACGTCAGGTATACTGTATTCAGCTGACCTTCTTATTGACGATGAAAAACAGAAATTGCATCGGAATTAAATACAAAGGGCAAAATGCCGACTTAAGTACAAGAGGACTGACTCTTCCTACTGTGTATGTTTTGAACCATTCCTGTGACACTAGTTATAGATTCCGATGCTTCACTTCAGGTTTACTGTATCACTCTGACCGTCTTATTGACGATGAAACACAGAGTTTGCATCGGAATTAAATACATAAGGCACAATGCCTACACAGGTACAAGAAGTCTGGTGCTTCTTACTGTCTATGTTTTGAACCTTACCTGTGAGACCGGTTTTGGATTCCGATGCTTCACTTCAGGGTTACTGTCTCCCTTGAACCTTCTTATTGTCGAAGAAACACAGAAATTGCATCGGAATGAAATTGAAAAATCACAATGCCTACTTAAGTACAAGAAAACAGACTCATCTTAATATCTATGTTTTGAACCATTCCTGTGACACTAGTTATAGATTCCGATGCTTCACTTCAGATTTACTGTATCCCCCTGACCGTCGTATTAACGATGAACACAGAAATTGCATCGGAATTAAATACAAAAGGCTCAATGCCGACTCAAGTACAAGAAGACTGGCTCTTCTTTCTGTCTATGTTTTGAACCGTTCCTGTGACACTAGTTATAGATTCCGATGCTTCACTTCAGGTTTACTGTATCTAGCTGTCCTTCTTATTGACGATGAAACACAGAAATTGCATCGGAATTAAATTCAAAAGGCACCATGGCGACTTAAGTACAAGAAGACAGACTCTTCTTACTGTCTATGTTTTGAACCATTACTCTGACACTAGTATTATATTCCGATGCTTCACTCCAGGTTTACTGTATCCCTCTGACCTCCTTATTGACGATGAAACACAGAAATTGCGTCTTAATTGAATACAAAAGGCACAATGCCGACTTAAGTACAAGAAGACTGACTCTTCTTACTGTCTATGTTTTGAACCATTTCTGTGACACTAGTTATAGATTCCGATGCTTCACTTCAGGTTTACTGTATCCCTCTGACTTACTTATTGACGATGAAATACAGAAATTGCATCGGAATTATATAGAAATGGCACAATGCCGACTTAAGTACAAGAAGACGGACTCTTCTTACTGTCTATGATTTGAACCATTCCTGTGACACTAGTTGCAGATTCCGATGCTTCACTTCAGGTTTACTGTATCCCTCTGACCTTCTTATTGACGATGAAGCACAGAAAGTGCATCGGAATTAAATACAAAAAGGCACAATGCAGACTTAAGTACAAGAAAACTGACTCTTCTTACTGTCTATGATTTCAACCATTCCTGTGACACTAGTTATAGATTCCGATGCTTCACTTCAGGTTTACTGTATCCCTCTGACCTTCTTATTGACGATGAAACACAGAAATAGCATCTTAATTAAATACAAAAGGCACAATGCCGACTTAAGTACAAGAAGACTGACTCTTCTTACTGTCTATGTTTTGAACCATTCCTGTGACACTAGTTATAGATTACGATGCTTCACTTCAGGTTTACCGAATCCCTCTGACAGTCGTATTGACGATGAAACACAGAAATTGCATCGGAATTAAATACAAAAGGCACAATGCCGACCTAAGTACAAGTAGACTGACACTTCTTACTGTCTATGTTTTGAACCATTCCTGTGACACTAGTTATAGATTCCGATGCTTCACTTCAGGTTTACTGTATCCCTCTGACCGTCTTATTGATGATGAAACACAGAAATTGCATCGGAATTAAATACAAAACGTACAATGCCGACTCAAATACAAGTAGTCTAGCTCTTCTTACTGTCTATGTTTGAACCTTTCCTGTGAGACCGGTTTTCGATTCCGATTCTTCACTTCAGTTTTACTGTATCCCTTGGACTTTCTTCTTGACGACGAAACACAGATATTGCATAGGAATTAAATAGAAAAGGCACAATGCCGACTTAAGTGCAAGAACACTGACTCTTCCTCCTGTCTATGTTTTGAACCATTCCTGTGACACTAGTTATAGATGTCGATGCTTCACTTCAGGTTTACTGTATCCAGCTGACCTTCTTATTGACGATGAAACACAGAAATTGCATCGGAATTAAGTACAAAAGGCACAATGCCGACATAAGTACAAGAAGACTGACTCTTCCTACTGTCTATGTTTTGAACCATTCCTGTGAAACTACTTTTAGATTCCGATGCTTCTCTTCAGGTTTACTGTATCCCTCTGACCTCCTTATTGACGATGAAACACAGAAATTGCATCTTAATTAAATACAAAAGGCACAATGCCGACTTAAGTACAAGAAGACTGACTTTTCTTACTGTCTATGTTTTGAACCATTCCTGTGACACTAGGTATAGATTTCGATGCTTCACTTCAGGTGTACTGTATCCCTCTGACCTTCATATTGACGACGAAACACAGAAATTGCATCGGAATTATATAAAAAAGGCACAATGCCGACTTAAGTACAAGAAGACTGACTTTTCTTACTGTCTATGTTTTGAACCATTCCTGTGACACTAGTTATAGATTTCGATTCTTCACTTCAGGTGTACTGTATCCCTCTGACCTTCTTATTGACGATGAAACACAGAAATTGCATCATAATTAGATACAAAAGGCCCAATGCCGACTTAAGTACAAGAAGACTGGCTCTTCTTACTGTATATGTTTTCAACGTTTCCTGTAAGACCAGTTTTAGATTCCGATGCTTGACTTCAGGTTTACTGTATCCATTGGACCCTCTTATTTACGACGAAACACAGAAACTGCATCATAATAAAATAGAAAAGTCACAATGCCGACGTAAGTACAAGAGAACTGACTCTTCTTACTGTCTATTTTTGAACCATTCCTGTGACACTAGTTATAGATTCCGATGCTTCACTTGAGGTTTACTGTATCCCTCTGACCTTCTTACTGACGATGAAACACAGAAATTGCATCGCAATTAAATACAAAAGGCACAATGCTGACTTAAGTACAAGAAAACTGATTTTTCTTACCGTCTATGATTTTAACCATTCCTGTGACACTAGTTATAGATTCTGATGCTTCACTTCAGGTTTACTGTATCCCTCTGACCTTCTTATTAACGATGAAACACAGAAATTGCATCGGAATTAAATACAAAAGGCACAATGCCGACTTAAGTAAAAGAAGACTGACTCTTCTTACTGTCTATGTTTTGAACCATTCCTGTGACACTAGTTATAGATTCCGATATTTCACTTCCGGTTTACTGTATCCCTCTGACCTTCTTATTGACGACGAAACACAGAAATTGCATCGGAATTAAATACAAAAGGCGCAATGCCGACTTAAGTACAAGAAATCTGACTCTTCTTACTGACTATGCTTTGAACCATTCCTGTGACACTAGTTATAGATTCCGATGCTTCACTTCAGGTTTACTGTATCCCTCTGACCTTCTTATTGACGATGAAACACAGAAATTGCATCGGAATTAAATACAAAAGGCACAATGCCGACTCAAGTACAAGAAGACTGGCTCTTCTTACTGTCTATGCTTCGAACCATTCCTGTGACACTAGTTATAGATTCCGATGCTTCACTTCCGGTTTACTGTATCCCTCTGACCTTCGTATTGACGATGAAATACAGAAATTGCATCGGAATTATATACAAAACGCACAATGCCGACTTAAGTACAAGAAGACTGACTCTTCTTACTGTCTATGTTTGAACCATTCCTGTGAACCTAGTTTTAGATTACGATGCTTCACTTCAGGTTTACTGTATCCCTCTGACCTTCTTATTGACGATCAAACACAGAAAATTGATCGGAATTAAATACAAAAGGCACAATGAAGACTCAACTACAAGAAGACTGGCTCTTCTTACTGTCTATGATTTGAACCATTCCTGTGACACTAGTCATAGATTCCGATGCTTCACTTTAGGATTACTGTATCCAGCTGACCTTCATATTGGCGATGAAACCCAGAAATTGCATCGGAATTAAATATAAAAGCCATAATGCCGACTTAAGTACAAGAAGAGTGCACTTCATACTGTCTATGTTTTGAACCATTCCTTTGACACAAGTTTTAGATTCCGATGCTTCACTTCAGTCTAACTGTATCCCTCTGACCTTATTATTGACGATGAAACACAGAAATTGCGTCAGAATTAAATACAAAAGGCTCAATGCCGACTTAAGTACAAGAAGACTGACTTTTCTTACTGACTATGTTTTGAACCATTCCTGTGACACTAGTTATAGATTTCGATTCTTCACTTCAGGTGTACTGTATCCCTCTGACCTTCTTATTGACGATGAAACACAGAAATTGCATCATAATTAGATACAAAAGGCCCAATGCCGACTTAAGTACAAGAAGACTGGCTCTTCTTACTGTATATGTTTTCAACGTTTCCTGTGAGACCAGTTTTGGATTCCAATGCTTGACTTCAGGTTTACTGTATCCATTGGACCCTCTTATTTACGACGAAACACAGAAATTGCATCAGAATTAAATAGAAAAGGCACAATGCCGACGTAAGTACAAGAGAACTGACTCTTCTTACTGTCTATTTTTGAACCATTCCTGTGACACTAGTTATAGATTCCGATGCTTCACTTGAGGTTTACTGTATCCCTCTGACCTTCTTACTGACGATGAAACACAGAAACTGCATCGCAATTAAATACAAAAGGCACAATGCTGACTTAAGTACAAGAAAACTGATTTTCTTACCGTCTATGTTTTTAACCATTCTTGTGACACTAGTTATAGATTCTGATGCTTCACTTCAGGTTTACTGTATCCCTCTGACCTTCTTATTAACGATGAAACACAGAAATTGCATCGGAATTAAATACAAAAGGCACAATGCCGACTTAAGTACTAGAAGACTGACTCTTCTTACTGTCTATGTTTTGAACCATTCCTGTGACACTAGTTATAGATTCCGATATTTCACTTCAGGTTTACTGTATCCCTCTGACCTTCTTATTGACGACGAAACACAGAAATTGCATCGGAATTAAATACAAAAGGCGCAATGCCGACTTAAGTACAAGAAATCTGACTCTTCTTACTGACTATGCTTTGAACCATTCCTGTGACACTAGTTATAGATTCCGATGCTTCACTTCAGGTTTACTGTATCCCTCTGACCTTCTTATTGACGATGAAACACAGAAATTGCATCGGAATTAAATACAAAAGGCACAATGCCGACTCAAGTACAAGAAGACTGGCTCTTCTTACTGTCTATGCTTCGAACCATTCCTGTGACACTAGTTATAGATTCCGATGCTTCACTTCCGGTTTACTGTATCGCTCTGACCTTCGTATTGACGATGAAATACAGAAATTGCATAGGAATTATATACAAAACGCACAATGCCGACTTAAGTACAAGAAGACTGACTCTTCTTACTGTCTATGTTTGAACCATTCCTGTGAACCTAGTTTTAGATTACGATGCTTCACTTCAGGTTTACTGTATCCCTCTGACCTTCTTATTGACGATCAAACACAGAAAATTGATCGGAATTAAATACAAAAGGCACAATGAAGACTCAACTACAAGAAGACTGGCTCTTCTTACTGTCTATGATTTGAACCATTCCTGTGACACTAGTCATAGATTCCGATGCTTCACTTTAGGATTACTGTATCCAGCAGACCTTCTTATTGGCGATGAAACCCAGAAATTGCATCGGAATTAAATATAAAAGGCATAATGCCGACTTAAGTACAAGAAGAGTGCACTTCATACTGTCTCTGTTTTGAACCATTCCTTTGACACAAGTTATAGATTCCGATGCTTCACTTCAGTCTAACTGTATCCCTCTGACCTTATTATTGACGATGAAACACAGAAATTGCGTCAGAATTAAATACAAAAGGCTCAATGCCGACTTAAGTACAAGAAGACTGACTCTTCCTACTGTGTATGTTTCGAACCATTCCTGTGACTCTAGTTTTAGATTCCGATGCTTCACTTCAGGTGTACTGTATCCCTCTGACCGTCGTACTGACGATGAAACACATAAATTGCATCGGAATTAAATACAAAAGGCACAATGCCGACTCAAGTACAAGAAGACTGGCTCTTCTTGCTGTCTATATTTTGAACCATTCCTGTGACACTAGTTATAGATTCCGATGCTTCACTTCAGGTTTACTGTATCCCTCTGACCTTCTTATTGACGATGAAATACAGAAATTGCATCGGAATTATATACAAAAGGCACAATGCCGACTTAAGTACAAGAAAACTGACTCTTCTTACTGTCTATGTTTTGAACCTTTCCTGTGACACAAGTTATAGATTCCGATGCTTCACTTCAGTTTAACTGTATCCCTCTGACCTTATTATTGACGATGAAACACAGAAATTGCGTCAGAATTAAATACAAAAGGCTCAATGCCGACTTAAGTACAAGAAGACTGGCTCTTCTTACTGTCTATGTTTTGAACCATTCCTGTAACACTAGTCATAGATTCCGATGCTTCACTTCAGGTTTTTTGTATCCCTCTGACCTTCTTATTGACGATGAAACACGGAAATTGCATCTTACTTAAATACAAAAAGCACAATGCCGAATTAAGTACAAGAAGACTGACTCTTCCTACTGCTTATGTTTTGAACCATTCCTGTGACACTAGTTATAGATTCCGATGCTTCACTTCAGTTTTACTGTATCCCTCTGACCGTCTTATAGACGATGAAACACAGAAATTGCATCGGAATGAAATACAAAAGGCACAATGCCGACTAAAGTACAAGAAGTCTGGCTCTTCTTACGGTCTATGTTTTGAACCTTTCCTGTGAGACCGGTTTTAGATTCCGATGCTTCACTTCAGGTTTACTGTATCCCTTGGACCTTCTTAGTGACGACGAAACACAGAAATTGCATCGGAATTAAATAGAAAAGGCACAATGCCGACTTAAGTACGAGAAAACTGACTCTTCTTCCTGTCTATGTTTGGAAACCATGCCTGTGACACTAGTTATAGATTCCAATGCTTCACTTCAGGTTTACTGTATCCAACTGACATTGTTATTGACGATGAAACACAGAAATTGCATCGGAATTCAATACAAAAGGCACAATGCCGACTCAGGTACAAGAAGTCTGGCTCTTCTTACTATCTATGTTTTGAACCTTTCCTGTGAGACCGGTTTTAGATTCCGATGTTTCTCTTCAGGTTTACTGTATCCCTTGGACCTTCTTATTGATGACGAAACACAGAAGTTGCATTGGAATTATATAGAAAAGGCATAATGCCTATTTAAGTACAAGAAAACAGACTCTTCTTAATATTTATGTTTTGAACCATTCCTGTGACACTAGTTATGGATTCCGATGCTTCACTTCAGTTTTACTGTATCCCTTTGACCGTCGTATTGACGATGAAACACAGAAATTGCATCGGAATTAAATACAAAAGGCACAAAGCCAACTCAAGTACAAGAAGACTGACTCTTCTTACTGTCTATGTTTCGAACCATTCCTGTGACGCTAGTTATATATTCCGATGCATCAATTCTGGTTTACTGTATCCCTCTGACCTTCTTATTGACGATGAAACACAGAAAATGCATCGGAATTAAATACAAATCGCACATTGCCGACTTAAGTATAAGAAAACTGACTCTTCTTACTGTCTATGCTTCGAATCAACTCTGTGACACTAGTTATAGATTCCTATGCTTCACTTCAGCTTTATTGTATCCCTCTGACCTTCTTTTTGACGATGAACCACAGAAATTGCATCGGAATTAAATACAAAAGGCACAATGCCGACTCAAGTACAAGTAGACTGGCACTTCTTACTGACTATGCTTTGAACCATTCCTGTGACACTAGTTATAGATTCCGATGCTTCACTTCAGGTTTACTGTATCCCTCTGACCTTCTTATTGACGATGAAACACAGAAATTGCATCGGAATTAAATACAAAAGGCACAATGCCGACTTAAGTACAAGAAGACTGACTCTTCCTACTGTCTATGCTTTGAACCATTCCTGTGACACTAGTTATAGATTCCGATGTTTCATTGCAGGTTTACTGTATCCCTCTGACCTTCTTATTGACGATGAAACACAGAAATTGCATCGGAATTAAATACAAAAGGCACAATGCTGACTTAAGTACAAAAAGACTGACTCCTCTTACTGTCTATGTTTTGAACCATTTCTGGGACACTAGTTATAGATTCCGATGCTTCACTTCTGGTATACTGTATCCTTCTGACCTTCTTATTGAAGATGAAACACAGAAATTGCATCCGAATTTAACTCAAAAGGCACAATGCCGGCTGAAGTAGAAGAAAATTGACTCTTCTTACAGTCTATGTTTTGCACCATTCCTGTGACACTAGTTATAGATTCCGAGTCTTCACGTCGGGTTTACTGTATCCCTCTGACCTCCTTTATGACGATGAAACACAGAAATTGCATCAGAATTAAATACAAAAGGAACAATGCCGACTCAAGTACAAGAAGACTGGCACTTCTTACTGTCCATGTTTTGAACCATTCCTGTGACACTAGTTATAGATTCCGATGCTTCACTTCAGGTTTACTGTATCCCTCTGACCTTCTTATTGACGATGAAATACAGAAATTGCATCGGAATTATATACAAAACGCACAATGCCGACTTAAGTGCAAGAAGACTGACTCTTCTTACTGTCTATGTTTGAACCATTCCTGTGACACAAATTTTAGATTACGATGCTTCACTTCAGGTTTACTGTATCCCTCTGACCTTCTTATTGACGATCAAACACAGAAAATTGATCGGAATTAAATACAAAAGGCACAATGCCGACCCAAGTACAAGAAGACTGGCTCTTCTTACTGTCTATGTTTTGAACCATTCCTGTGACACTAGTCATAGGCTCCGATGCTTCACTTTAGGTTCACTGTATCCAGCTGTCCTTCTTATTGGCGATGAAACACAGACATTGCATCGGAATTAAATATAAAAGCCGGATTGCCGACTTAAGTACAAGAAGACTGACTCTTCATACTGTCTATGTTTTGAACCATTCCTTTGACACAAGTTATAGATTCCGATGCTTCACTTCAGGTTTACTGTGTTCCTCTGACATTCTTATTGACGATCAATCGCAGAAATTGTATCAGAATTAAATACAAAAGGCTCAATGCCGACTTAAGTACAAGAAGACTGACTCTTCCTACTGTCTCTATTTTGGACTATTCCTGTGACACTAGTTTTAGATTCCGATGCTTCACTTCAGGTTTACTGTATCCCTCTCACCGTCGTACTGACGATGAAACACAGAAATTGCATCGGAATTAAATACAAAAGGCACAATGCAGACACAAGTACAAGAAGACTGGCTCTTCTTACTGTCTATGTTTTGAACCATTCCTGTGACACTAGTTATAGATTCCGATACATCACGTCGGGTTTACTGTAACCCTCTGACCTTCTGTTTGACGATGAAACACAGAAATTGCATCGAAATTAAATACAAAAGGAACAATGCCGACTCAAGTACAAGAAGACTGGCTCTTCTTACTGTCTATGTTTTGAACCATTCCTGTGACACTAGTTATAGATTCCGATGCTTTACTTCAGGTTTACTGTATCCCTCTGACCTTCGTATTGACGATGAAATACAGAAATTGCATCGGAATTATATACAAAACGCACAATGCCGACTTAAGTACAAGAAGACTGACTCTTCTTACTGTCTATGTTTGAACCATTCCTGTGACACTAGTTTTAGATTACGATGCTTCACTTCAGGTTTACTGTATCCCTCCGACCTTCTTATTGACGATCAATCACAGAAAATTGAACGGAATTAAATACAAAAGGCACAATGCCGACTCAAGTACAAGAAGACTGGCTCTTTTTACTCTCTATGTTTTGAACCATTCCTGTGACACTAGTCATAGATTCCGATGCTTCTCTTTAGGTTTACTGTATCCAGCTGACCTTCTTATTGGCGATGAAACACAGAAATTGCATCGGAATTAAATATAAAAGCCATAATGCCGACTTAAGTACAAGAAGAGTGACTCTTCATACTGTCTATGTTTTGAACCATTCCTTTCACACAAGTTATAGATTCCGATGCTTCACTTCAGTTCAACTGTATCCCTCTGACCTTCTTATTGACGATGAAACACAGAAATTGCATCAGAATTAAATACAAAAGGCTCAATGCCGACTTAAGTACAAGAAGACTGACTCTTCCTACTGTCTAATTTTTGAACCATGCCTGTGACACTAGTTTTAGATTCCGATGCCTCACATCAGGTGTACTGTATCCCTCTGACCGTCGTACTGACGATGAAACACAGAAATTGCATCGGAATTAAATACAAAAGGCACAATGCCGACTCAAGTACAAGAAGACTGGCACTTCTTACTGTCTATGTTTTGAACCATTCCTGTGACACTAGTTATAGATTCCGATGCTTCCCTTCAGGTTTACTGTATCCCTCTGAAGTTCTTACTGACGATGAAATACAGAAATTGCATCGGAATTATATACAAAAGTCACAATGCCGACTTAAGTACAAGAAGACTGACTCTTCTTACTGTCTATGTTTTGAACCATTCCTGTGACACAAGTTTTAGATTCCGATGCTTCACTTCAGGTTTACCGTATCCCTCTGACCTTCTTATTGACGATCAAACACAGAAAATTGATCGGAATTAAATACAAAAGGCACAATGCCGACTCAAGTACAAGAAGACTGGCTCTTCTTACTGTCTATGTTTTGAACCATTCCTGTGACACTAGTTATAGATTCCGATGCTTCATTTCAATTTTACTGTATCCCTCTGACCTTCTCATCGACGATGAAACACAGAAATTGCATCTTAATTAAATACAAAATTAATAATGCCGACTCAAGTACAAGAAGACTGGCTCTTCTTACTGTCTATGTTACGAACCATTCCTGTAACACTAGTCATAGATTCCGATGCTTCACTTCAGGTTTACTGTATCCCTCTGACCTTCTTATTGACGATGAAACACGGAAATTGCATCTTATTTAAATACAAAAAGCACAATGCCGACTTAAGTACAAGAAGACTGACTCTTCCTACTGCCTATGTTTTGAACCACTCCTGTGACACTAGTTATAGATTCCGAAGCTTGACTTCAGTTTTACTGTATCCCTCTGACCGTCTTATAGTCGATGAAACACAGAAATTGCATCGGAATTAAATACAAAAGGCACATTGCCGACTACAGTACAAGTAGTCGGGCTCTTCTTACTGTCTATGTTTTGAACCTTTCCTGTGAGACCGGCTTCAGATTCCGATGTTTCTCTTCAGGTTTACTGTATCCCTTGGACCTTCTTATTGATGACGAAACACAGAAATTGCATTGAAATTATATAGAAAAGGCATAATGCCTATTTAAGTACAAGAAAACAGACTCTTCCTAATATCTATGTTTTGAACCATTCCTGTGACACTAGTTACAGATTCCGATGTTTCACTTCAGGTTTACTGTATCCAGCTGACCTTCTCATTGACGATGAAACACAGAAATTGCATCGGAATTAAATACAAAAGGCACAATGCCGAATTAAGTACAAGAAGACTGACTCTTCTTACTGTCTATGATTTGAAACATTCCTGTGACACTAGTTATAGATTCCGATGCTTCACTTCAGTTTTACTGTATCCCTTTGACCTTCGTATTGACGATGAAACACAGATATTGCATCGGAATTAAATACAAAAGGCATAAAGCCAACTCAAGTACAAGAAGACTGACTCTTCTAACTGTCTATGTTTCGAACCATTCCTGTGACACTAGTTATAGATTCCGATGCATCACTTCTGGTTTACTGTATCCCTCTGACCTTCTTATTGACGATGAAACACAGAAAATGCATCGGAATTAAATACAAATCGCACATTGCCGACTTAAGTAGAAGCAAACTCACTCTTCTTACTGTCTATGCTTTGAATCAACTCTGTGACACTAGTTATAGATTCCAATGCTTCACTTCAGCTTTATTGTATCCCTCTGACCTTCTTATTGACGATGAACCACAGAAATTGCATCGGAATTAAATACAAAAGGCTCAATGAAGGGTCAAGTACAAGAAGTCTGGCTCTTCTTACTGTCTATATTTTGAACCTTTCCTGTGATACCGGTTCTATATTCCGATGCTTCACTTCAGGTTTACTGTTGCCCTTGGACCTTCTTATTGACGACGAAACACAGAAAAAGCATCGGAATTATATACAAAAGGTAAAATGCCGACTTAAGTACAAGAGAACTGAATCTTTTTCCTGTCAATGTTTTGAACCATTACTGTGACACTAGTTATAGATTCCGATGCATCACTTCAGGTTTACTGTATCCCTCTGACCTTCGTATTGACGATGAAACACAGAAATTGCAACGGATTTGAATACAAATAGCACAATGTCGACTTAAGTACAAGAAAACTGATTCTTCTTACTGTCTATGCTTTTAACCATTCCTGTGACACTAGTTATAGATTCCGAAGCGTCACTTCAGGTTTACTGTATCCCTCTGACCGTCTTATTGACGATGAAACACAGAAATTGCTTCGGAATTAAATACAAAAGGCACAATGCCGACTCAAGTACAAGAAGACTGGCTCTTCTTGCTGTCTATGTTTGAACCATTCCTGTGATACCGGTTTTAGATAACGATGCTTCACGTCAGGTTTACTGTATCCCTTGGTCCTTGTTATTGACGACGAAATACAGAAACTGCATCGGAATTAAGTAGAAAATGGCACAATGTAGACTTAAGTACAAGAAAACTGATTCTTCTTACTGTCTATGTTTGAACCATTCCTGTGACACTAGTTATAGGTTCCGATGCTTCACTTCAGGTTTACTGTATCCCTCCGACTTTCTTATTGCCGATGAAACACAGAAATTGCATCGGAATTAAATACAAAAGGCACAATGTTGACTCTAGTGCAAGAAGAGTGGCTCTTCTTACTGTCTATGTTTTGAACCTTTCCTGTGAGACCGGTTTTAGATTCCGATGCTTCACTTCAGATTTACTGTATCCCTTTGGCCATCTTATCGACGACGAGACACAAAAATTGCATCGGAATTCAATAGAAAAGACACAATGCCGACTTAAGGACAGGAAAACTGACTCTTCTCACTGTCTATGTTTAGAACCATTCCTGTGACACTAGTTATAGATTCCGATGCTTCACATCAGGTTTACTGTATCCCTCTGACCTTCTTAATGACGATGAAACACAGAAATTCCATCGGAATTAAAAAGAAAAGGCACAATGCCGACTTATGTACAAGAAAGCTGACTCTTCTTACTGTCTATGTTTTGAACCATTCCTGTGACACTAGTTATAGATTCCGATGCTTCACTTCAGGATTACTTTATCCCTCTGACCTTGCTATTGACGATGAAACACAGATATTGCATCGGAATTAAATACAAAAGGAACAATGCCAACTTAAGTACAAGAAAACTGAATCTTCTTACTGTCTATGTTTTGAACCATTCCCTTGACACTAGTTATAGATTCCGATGCTCACTTCAGGTTTACTGTATCCCTCTTACCGTCTTATTGACGATGAAACACAGAAATAGCATCGGAATTAAATACAAATGGCACAATGCCGACTTAAGTACAAGAAAACTGGCTCTTCTTACTGTTTATGATTTGAAAAATTCCTGTGACACTAGTTATAGATTCCGATGCTTCACTTCACGTTTACTGTATCGCTGTGAACTTCTTATTGACGATGAAACACAGAAATTGCATCGGAATTAAATACAAAAGGCAATGCCGACTTAAGTACAAGAAAACTGACTCTTCTTACTGTCTATGTTTTGAACCATTCCTGTGACACTAGTAATAGATTCCGATGCTTCACTTCAGGTTTACTGTATCCCTCTGACCGTCTTATTGACGATGAAACACAGAATTTGCATCGGAATTAAATACAAAAGGAACAATGCCGACTCAAGTACAAGAAGACTGGCTCTTCTTTCTGTCTATATTTTGAATCATTCCTGTGACACTAGTTATAGATTCCGATGCTTCACTTCAGGTTTACTGTATCCCTGTGACCTTCTTATTGATGATCAAACACAGAAAATTGATCGGAATTAAATACAAAAGGCACAATGCCGACTTAAGTACAAGAAAACTGACTCTTCTTCCTGTCAAAGTATTGAACCATTCCTGTGACACTAGTTATAGATTCCGATGCTTCACTTCAGGTTAACTGTATCCAGCTGAACTTCTTATTGACGATGAAACACAGAAATTGCATCGGAATTAAATACAAAAGGCACATTGCCAACTTAAGTACAAGATGACTGACTCTTCCTACTGTCTATGTTTTGAACCACTCCGGTGACACTAGTTATAGATTCCGATGCATCACTTCAGGTTTACTGTATCCCTCTGAACGCCTTATTAACGCTGAAACACAGAAATTAAATCGGAATTAAATACAAAATGCACAATGCCGACTCAGGTACAAGAAGTATAGCCCTTCTTACTGTCTATGTGTTGAACCTTTCCTGTGGGACCGGTTTTAGATTGCGATTCTTCACTTCAGGTTTACTGTATCCCTTGGACATTTTTATTGACGACGAAACACAGAATTTGCATCGGAATTAAATAGAAAAGGCACAATGCCTTCTTAAGTAAAAGAAAACAGACTTTTCTTAATAACTATGTTTTGAACCATTCCTGTGACACTAGTTATAGTTTCCGATGCTTCACTTCAGTTTTACTGTATCCCTCCGACCGTCGTATCGACAATGAAACACAGATGTTGCATCGGAATTAAATACAAAAGGCACAAAGCCAAATCAAGTACTAGATGACTAACTCTTCTTACTATCTATGTTTTGAACCATTTCTGTGACACTAGTTATAGTTTCAGATGCATCACTTCAAGTTTACTGTATCCCTCTCACCTTTTTATTGACGATGAAACACAGAAATTGCATCGGAATTAAATACAAAAGGCACAATGCCCAATTAAGTATAAGAAAACTGTCTCTTCTTACTGTCTATGTTTGAGCCATTCCTGTGACACTAGTTATCGACTCCGATGCTTCACTTCAGGTTTACTGTATCCCTTGGACCTTCTTATTGACGATCAAACTCAGATATTGCATCGGAATTAAATACAAAAGGCACAATGACGACTTAAGTACAAGAAAACTGACTCTTCTTACTGTCTATCTTATGAACCATTCCTGTGACACTAGTTATAGATTCCGATGCTTCACTTCAGGTTTACTGTATCCCTCTGACCTTCTTATTGACGATGAAACAAAGAAATTGCATCGGAATTAAATACAAAAACCACAATGGCGACTTATGTACAAGAAAACTGATTCTTCTTACTGTCTATGTTTTGAACCTTTCCTGTGAGACCAGTCTTAGATTCCGGTGCTTGACCTCAGGTTTACAGAATCCCTTGGACCTTCTTATTGACGACGAAACACAGAAATTGCATCGGAGTGAAATATAAAAGGCACAATGCCGACTTTAGAACAAGAAAACTGAGTCATCTTACTGTCTATGGTTGAACCATTCCTGTGACACAAGTTCTAGTTTCAGATGCTTCACTTCAGGTTTACTGTATCCCTCTTACCTTCTTATTGACGATGAAACACAGATATTACATCAGAATTAAATACATTAGGCACAATGCCGACTTAAGTACAAGAAAACTGACTCTTCTTACTGTCTATGCTTTGAACCATTCCTGTGACACTAGTTATAGATTCCGACGCTTCACTTGAGGTTTACTGTATCCCTCTGACCTTCTTATTGACGATGAAACACAGAAATTGCATCGGAATTAAATACAAAAGGCACAATGCCGACATAAGTACATGAAAACTTATTCTTCTTACTGTCTATGTTTTTAACCATTCCTGTGACACTAGTTATAGATTCCGATGCTTCACTTCAGGTTCACTGTATCCCTCTGACCGTCTTGTTGACGATGAAACACGGAAATAGCATCGGAATTAAATAGAAAAGGCACAATGCCGACTCAAGCACAAGAAGACTGGCTCTTCTTACTGTCTATCTTATGAACATTTCCTGTGATACCGGTTTTAGATGCCGACCCTTCACTTCAGGTTTAAGGTATCCCTTGGACCATCTTATTGACGACGAAACACGGAAACTGCATCGGAAGTAAACAGAAAAGGCACAATGTCGACTTAATTACAAGAAAACTGACTCTTCTTACTGTCTATCATTTGAACCATTCCTGTGACACAACTTATAGGTTCCGATGTTGCACTTCAGGATTTCTGTATCCCTCTGACCTTCTGATTGACGATGAAACACAGAAATTGCATCGGAATGAAATACAAAAGGCACAATGCCCACTTACGTATGAGGAAACTGACTCTTCTTAGTGTCTATGTTTTGAACCATTCCTGTGACACTAGTTATAGATTCCGATGCTTCACTTCAGGTTTACTGTATCCCACTGACCTTCTTATTGACGATGAAACACAGAAATTGCACCGGAACTAAATACAAAAGGCACAATGCCGACTCAAGTACAAGAAGACTGGCTCTTCTTACTGTCTATGTTTTGAACCTTTCCTGTGTTACCGGTTTTAGATTCCGATCCTTCCCTTCAGGTGTACTGTATCCCTTGGACCTTCTTATTGACGACGAAACACAGGAATTGCATCGGAATTAAATAGAAAAGGCACAATTCCGACTTAAGTACAAGAGAACTGACTCTTCTTCTTACGTCTATGATTTGAACCATTATTGTGACACTAGTTATAGATTCGGAAGCATCACTTCAAGTGTACTGTATCCCTCTAACCTTCGTATTGGCGATAAAACACAGAAATTGCATCGGAATTAAATACAAAAGGCACAATGCCGATTCAAGTACAAGAAGACTGGCTCTTCTTACTGTCTATGTTTTGAACCTTTCCTGTGATACCGGTTTTAGATTCCGTCCCTTCATTTTAGGTTTACTGTATCCCTTGGACCTTCTTATTGACGACGAAACACAGAAACGGCATCGGAAGTAAATAGAAAAGGCACAATGTCGACTTAATTACAAGAAAACTGACTCTTCTTACTGTCTATGATTTGAACCATTCCTGTGACCCCAGTTATAGGTTCCGATGCATCACTTCAGGTTTACTGTATCCCTCTGACTTTCTGATTGAGGATGAAGCACAGAAATTGCATCGGAATTAAATACAAAAGGCACAATGCCGGCTTAAGTATAAGAAAACCGACTCTTCTTATTGACTATGCTTTGAACCATTCCTGTGACACTAGTTATAGATTCCGATGCTTCACTTCAGGTTTACTGTATCCCTGTGACCTTCTTATTGATGATCAAACACAGAAAATTGATCGGAATTAAATACGAAAGGCACAATGCCGACTCAAGTACAAGAAGACTGGCTCTTCTTACTGTCTATGATTTGAACCATTCCTGTGACACTAGTTATAGATTCCGATGCTTCACTTCAGGTTTACTGTATCCAGCTGACCTTTCATATTGACGATGAAACACAGAAATTGCAACGGATTTAAATACAAATGGCACATTGCCGACTTCAGTACTAGAAGACTGACTCTTCTTACTGTCTATGATTTGAACCATTCCCGTGACACTAGTTTTAGATTACGATGCTTCACTTCAGGTTTACTGTATCCTTCTGACCTCCTTAACGACATTGAAACACAGAAATTGCATCTTAATTAAATACAAAATGCACAATGCCGACTTAAGTACAAGAAGACAAACTCTTCTTACTGTCTATGTTTTGAACCTTTCCTGTGAGACCGGTTTTAGATTTCGATGCTTCACTTCAGGTTTACTGTATCCCTTGGACCTTCTTAGTGACGGCGAAACACAGAAATTGTATCGGAACTAAATAGAAAAGGCACAATGCCGACTCAAGTACAAGAAAACTGACTCTTCTTCCTGTCAAAGTATTGAACCATTCCTGTGACACTAGTTATAGATTCCGATGCTTCACTTCAGGTTAACTGTATCCAGCTGAACTTCTTTTTGACGATGAAACACAGAAATTGCATCGGAATTAAATACAAAAGGCACATTGCCAGCTTAAGTACAAGATGACTGACTCTTCCTACTGCCTATGTTTTGAACCACTCCGGTGACACTAGTTATAGATTCCGATGCATCACTTCAGGTTTACTGTATCCCTCTGAACGCCTAATGTAACAGGAATGGTTCAAAACATGGACAGTAAGAAGAGTCAGTTTTCTGTACTTAAGTCGCCATTGTGCCTTTTTTAATGAATTCCGATGCAATTTCTGTGTTTCATCGTCAATAAGAGGGTCAGAGGGATACAGTAAACCTGAAGTGAAGCATCGGAATCTATAACTAGTGTCACACGAATGGTTAAAAACATAGACAATAAGAAGAATCAGTTTTCTTGTACTTAAGTCGGCATTGTGCATTTTGTATTTAATTCTGATGCAATTTCTGTGTTTAATCGTCAATAAGAAGGTCAGACGGATACAGTAAACCTGAAGTGAAGCATCGGAATCTATAACTAATGTAACAGGAATGGTTCAAAACATGGACAGTAAGAAGAGTCAGTTTTCTGTACTTAAGTCGCCATTGTGCCTTTTTTAATGAATTCCGATGCAATTTCTGTGTTTCATCGTCAATAAGAGGGTCAGAGGTATACAGTAAACCTGAAGTGAAGCATCGGAATCTGTAACTAGTGTCACAGGAATGGTTAAAACCATAGACAGTAAGAAGAGTCACTTTTCTTGTACTTAAGTCGGCATTGTGCCTTTTCTGTTTAATTCCGATGCAATTTCTGTGTTTCATCATCAATATGAAGGTCGGAGGGGTACAGTAAACCTGAAGTGAAGCATCGGAATCTATAACTAGTGTCACAGGAATGGTTCAAAACATAGACAGTAAGAAGAGTCAGTTTTCTTATACTTGAGTCTGCATTGTGCCTTTTGTATTTAATTCCGATGCAATATCTGTGTTCCATCGTCAATAAGAAGTTCCAAGGGATTCGGTAAACCTGAAGTCAAGCATCGGAATTTTAAACTGGTCTCACAGGAAAGGTTCAAAACCTAGACGGTAAGAAGAGCCAGTCTTCTGGTACTAAAGTCGGCATTTTGCCTTTTGTATTTAATTCCGATGCAATTTCTGTGTTTCATCGTCAATAAGAAGGTGAGAGGGATACAGTAAACCTGAAGTGAAGCATAGGAATCTAGATCTAGTGTCACAGGAATGGTTCAAAACATGGACAGTAAGAAGAGTCAGTTTTCTTGTACTTAAGTCGACATTGTGCCTTTTCTATTTAATTCCGATGCAATTTCAGTGTTTCGCCGTCAATAAGAAGGTCCAAGGGATACAGTAAACCTGAAGTGTAGCATCGGAATCTAATACCGGTCTCACAGGAAAAGTTCAAATCATAGACAGTAGGAAGAGCCAGTCGTCTTGTACTTGAGTCGTTATTTTGCGGTTTGTATTTAATTCCGATGCAATTTCTGTGTTTCATCGTCAATAAGAAGGTCGGAGGGATACAGTAAACCTTAAGTGCAGCATCGGAATCCATAACTAGTGTCACAGGAATGGTTCAAAACATAGACAGTAAGAGGAGTCAGTTTCCGTGTACTTAAGTCGGCATGGTGCCCTTTGTATTTAATTTAGATGCAATTTCTGTGTTTCATCGTCAATAAGAAGGTCAGAGGGATACAGTAAACCTAAAGTGAACCATCGGAATCTATAACTAGTGTCACAGGAAAGGTTCAAAACATAGACAGTAAGAAGAGTCAGTTTTCTTGTACTTAAGTCGTCATTGTGCTTTTCTATTTAATTCCGATGCAATTTCTGTGTTTCATGGTCAATAAGACGGTCAGAGGGATACAGTAAACCGGAAGTGAAGCATCGGAATCTATAACTAGTGTCACAGGAGTGCTTCGAAACATAGACAGTAAGAAGAGTCAGTTTTCTTGTACTTAAGTCGGCATTGTGCTTTTGTATTTAATTCCGATGCAATTTCTGTGTTTCATCGTCAATAAGGAGGTCAGACGGATACAGTATACCTGAAGTGAAGCATCGGAACCTATAACTAATGTCACAGGAATGGTTCAAAACATAGACAGTAAGAAGAGTCAGTTATCTGTACTTAAGTCGCCATTGTGCCTTCTTTAATTAATTCCGATGCAATTTCTGTGTTTCATCGTCAATAAGAGGATCAGAGGGATACAGTAAACCTGAAGTGAAGCATCGGAATCTATAACTAGTGTCACTTGAAAAGTTCAAAAATAGACAGTAAGAAGAGTCAGTTTTCTTGTAATTAAGTAGACATTGTGCCTTTTCTATTTACTTCCGATGCCGTTTCTGTGTTTCGTCGTCAATAAGAAGGTCCAAGGGATACAGTAAACCTAAAATGAAGGGACGGAATCTAAAACCGGTATCACAGGAAAGGTTCAAAACATAGACAGTAAGAAGGGCCAGTCTTCTTGTACTTGAGTCGGCATTGTGCCTTTTGTATTTAATTCCGATGCAATTTCTGTGTTTTATCGTCAATACGTAGGTTAGAGGGATACAGTACACCTGAAGTGATGCTTCCGAATCTATAACTAGTGTCACAATAATGGTTCAAATCATAGACGTAAGAAGAAGAGTCAGTTCTCTTGTACTTAAGTCGGCATTGTGCCTTTTCTATTTAATTCCGATGCAATTCCTGTGTTTCGTCGTCAATAAGAAGGTCCAAGGGATACAGTACACCTGAAGGGAAGGATCGGAATCTAAAACCGGTAACACAGGAAAGGTTCAAAACATAGACAGTAAGAAGAGCCAGTCTTCTTGTACTTGAGTCGGCATTGTGCCTTTTGTATTTAGTTCCGATGCAATTTCTGTGTTTCATCGTCAATAAGAAGGTCAGTGGGATACAGTAAACCTGAAGTGAAGCATCGGAATCTATAACTAGTGTCACAGGAAAGGTTCAAAACATAGACAGTAAGAAGAGTCAGTTTTCTTGTAATTAAGTCGACATTGTGCCTTTTCTATTTACTTCCGATGCCGTTTCTGTGTTTCGTCGTCAATAAGAAGGTCCAAGGGATACAGTAAACCTAAAATGAAGGGACGGAATCTAAAACCGGTAACACAGGAAAGGTTCAAAACATAGACAGTAAGAAGAGCCAGTCTTCTTGTACTTGAGTCGGCATTGTGCCTTTTGTATTTCATTCCGATGCAATTTCTGTGTTTCATCGTCAATCAGAAGGTCAGAGGGATACAGAAATCCTGAAGTGCAACATCGGAACCTATAAGTTGTGTCACAGGAATGGTTCAAATGATAGACAGTAAGAAGAGTCAGTTTTCTTGTAATTAAGTCGACATTGTGCCTTTTCTGTTTACTTCCGATGCAGTTTCCGTGTTTCGTCGTCAATAAGATGGTCCAAGGGATACCTTAAACCTGAAGTGAAGGGTCGGAATCTAAAACCGGTATCACAGGAAATGTTCATAAGATAGACAGTAAGAAGAGCCAGTCTTCTTGTGCTTGAGTCGGCATTGTGCCTTTTCTATTTAATTTCGATGCTATTTCCGTGTTTCATCGTCAACAAGACGGTCAGAGGGATACAGTAAACCTGAAGTGAAGCATCGGAATCTATAACTAGTGTCACAGGAATCGTTAAAAACATAGACAGTAAGAAGAATAAGTTTTCATGTACTTATGTCGGCATTGTGCCATTTGTATTTAATTCCGATGCAATTTCTGTGTTTCATCGTCAATAAGAAGGTCAGAGGGATACAGTAAACCTCAAGTGAAGCGTCGGAATCTATAACTAGTGTCACAGGAATGGTTCAAAGCATAGACAGTAAGAAGAGTCAGTTTTCTTGTACTTAAGTCGGCATTGTGCCTAATGTATTTAATTCTGATGTAATATCTGTGTTTCATCGTCAATAAGAAGGTAAGAGGGATACAGTAAACCTGAAGTGAAGCATCTGAAACTAGAACTTGTGTCACAGGAATGGTTCAACCATAGACAGTAAGATGACTCAGTTTTCTTGTTCTAAAGTCGGCATTGTGCCTTTTATATTTCACTCCGATGCAATTTCTGTGTTTCGTCGTCAATAAGAAGGTCCAAGGGATTCTGTAAACCTGAAGTCAAGCACCGGAATCTAAGACTGGTCTCACAGGAAAGGTTCAAAACATAGACAGTAAGAAGAATCAGTTTTCTTGTACATAAGTCGGCATTGTGGTTTTTGTATTTAATTCCGATGCAATTTCTTTGTTTCATCGTTAATAAGAAGGTCAGAGGGATACAGTAAACCTGAAGTGAAGCATCGGAATCTATAACTAGTGTCACAGGAATGGTTCAAAACATAGACAGTAAGAAGAGTCAGTTTTCTTGTACTTAAGTCGTCATTGTGCCTTTTGTATTTAATTCCGATGCAATATCTGAGTTTGATCGTCAATAAGAAGGTCCAAGGGATACAGTAAACCTGAAGGTTTACTGTATCCGTCTGACCTTCTTATTGACGATTAAACACAGAAATTGCATCAGAATTAAATACAAAATGCACACTGCCGACTTAAGTACAAGAAAACTGATTCTTCTTATTGTCTATGTTTTTAACCATTCGTGTGACACTAGTTATAGATTCCGATGCTCACTTCAGGTTTACTGTATCCCTTGGAACTTCTTATTGACGACGAAACGCAGAAATTGCTTCGGAATTAAATAGAAAAGCACAATGCCGACTTAAGTACGAGAAAACTGACTCTTCTTACTGTCAATATTTTGAAGCACTCCTGTGACACTAGTTATAGATTCCGATGCTTCACTTCAGGTTTACTGTATCCCTCTGACCGTCTTATAGACCATGAAACACAGATATTGCATCGGAATTAAATAGAAAAGCACAATGCCGACTGAAGTACAAGAAAACTGACTCTTCTTACTGTCTACGTTTTGAACCACTCCTGTGACACTAGTTATAGATTCCGATGGTTCACTTCAGGTTTACTGTATCCCTCTGACCGTCTTATTGACCGTGAAACACAGAAATTGCATCGGAATTAAATAGAAAAGCACAATGCCGACTTAAGTACAAGAAAACTGACTCTTCTTACTGTCTATGTTTGAACCTTTCAAGTGACACTAGTTATAGATTCCGATGCTTCACTTCAGGTTTACTGTATCTCTCTGATCCTCTTATTGACGATGAAACACAGAAATTGCATCGGAATTAATTAAAGAAGGCACAATGGCGACTTAAGTACAGAAAACTGACTCTTCTTACTGTCTATGTTTTGAACCATTCCTGTGACACTAGTTATAGGTTCCGATGATTCACTTCAGGTTTACTGTATCCCTTGGACCTTCTTATTGACGACGAAACACAGAAATTGCTTCGGAATTAAATAGAAAAGCACAATGCCGACTTAAGTACAAGAAAACTGACTCTTCTTACTGTCTATGTTTTGAAGCACTCCTGTGACACTAGTTATAGATTCCGATGCTTCACTTCAGGTTTACTGTATACCTCTGACCGTCTTATTGACCATGAAACACAGAAATTGCAGCGGAATTATATAGAAGAGCACAATGACCACTTAAGTACAAGAAAACTGACTCCTCTTACTGTCTATGTTTTGAACCTTTCCTGTGACACTAGCTATAGATTCCGATGGTTCACTTCAGGTTTACTGTATCCCTCTGACCTTCTTATTGACGATGAAACACAGAAATTGCATCTAAATTAAATACAAAGGGCACAATGCCGACTTAAGTACACGGAAACTGACTCCTCTTACTGTCTATGTTTTGAACCATTCCTGTGACACTAGTTATGGATTCCGATGCTGCACTTAAGGTTTACTGTATCCCTCTGACCTTCTTATTGACGATGAAACACAGAAATTGCATCGGAATTAAACACAAACCGCAAAATAACGACTCAAGTACAAGACGACTGGCTCTTCCTACTGTCTATGATTAGAACTTTTCCTGTGAGACCGGTATTAGATTCCGATGCTACACTTCAGGTTTACTGTATCCCTTGGACCTTCTTATTGACGGCGAAACACTGAAATTGCATGGGAATTAAATAGAAAAGGCACAATGTCGACTTAAGTACAAGAAAACTGACTCTTCTTACTGTCCATGTTTTGAACCATTCCTGTGACACTAGATCTAGATTCCTATGCTTCACTTCAGGTTTACTGTATCCCTCTCACCTTCTTATTGACGATGAAACACAGAAATTGCATCGGAATTAAATACAAAAGGCAAAATGCCGACTTACTTATAAGAAAACTGACGCTTCTTACCGTCTATGCTTTGAACCATTCCTGTGACACTAGTTATAGATTCCGATGCTTCACTTCAGGTTTACTGTATCCCTCTGACCGTCTTATAGACCATGAAACACAGATATTGCATCGGAATTAAATAGAAAAGCACAATGCCGACTGAAGTACAAGAAAACTGACTCTTCTTACTGTCTACGTTTTGAACCACTCCTGTGACACTAGTTATAGATTCCGATGGTTCGCTTCAGGTTTACTGTATCCCTCTGACCGTCTTATTGACAATGAAACACAGATATTGCATCGGAATTAAATAGAAAAGCACAATGCTGACTTAAGTACAAGAAAACTGACTCTTCTTACTGTCTATGTTTGAACCTTTCAAGTGACACTAGTTATAGATTCCGATGCTTCACTTCAGGTTTACTGTATCCCTCTGATCGTCTGATTGACGATGAAACACAGAAATTGCATCGGAATTATTTAAAGAGGGCACAATGGCGACTTAAGTACAGAAAACTGACTCTTCTTACTGTCTATGTTTTGAACCATTCCTGTGACATTAGTTATAGGTTCCGATGATTCACTTCAGGTATACTGTATCCGTCTGACCTTCTTATTGACGATTAAACACAGAAATTGCATCAGAATTAAATACAAAATGCACAATGCCGACTTAAGTACAAGAAAACTGATTCTTCTTATTGTCTATGTTTTTAACCATTCGTGTGACACTAGTTATAGATTCCGATGCTCACTTCAGGTTTACTGTATCCCTTGGACCTTCTTATTGACGACGAAACACAGAAATTGCTTCGGAATTAAACAGAAAAGCACAATGCCGACTTAAGTACAAGAAAACTGACTCTTCTTACTGTCTATATTTTGAAGCACTCCTGTGACACTAGTTATAGATTCCGATGGTTCACTTCAGGTTTACTGTATCCCTCTGACCGTCTTATTGACAATGAAACACAGATATTGCATCGGAATTAAATAGAAAAGCACAATGCCGACTTAAGTACAAGAAAACTGACTCTTCTTACTGTCTATGTTTGAACCTTTCAAGTGACACTAGTTATAGATTCCGTTGCTTCACTTCAGGTTTACTGTATTCCTCTGATCCTCTTATTGACGATGAAACACAGAAATTGCATCGGAATTAATTAAAGAAGGCACAATGGCGACTTAAGTACAGAAAACTGACTCTTCTTACTGACTATGTTTTGAACCATTCCTGTGACATTAGTTATAGGTTCCGATGCTTCACTTCAGGTATACTGTATCCGTCTGACCTCCTTATTGACGATGAAACACAGAAATTGCATCGGAATTAAATACAAAAGCACAATGCAGACTTAAGTACAAGAAAACTGACTCTTCTTACTGTCTATGTTTTGAAGCACTCCTGTGACACTAGTTATAGATTCCGATGCTTCACTTCAGGTTTACTGTATACCTCTGACCGTCTTATTGACCATGAAACACAGAAATTGCATCGGAATTAAATTGAAAAACACAATGCCGACTTAAGTACAAGAAAACTGACTCTTCTTACTGTCTATGTTTCGAAGCACTCCTGTGACACTAGTTATAGATTCCGATGCTTCACTTCAGGTTTACTGTATCCCTCTGACCGTCTTATTGACCATGAAACACAGAAATTGCATCGGAATTAAATAGAAGAGCACAATGACCACTTAAGTACAAGAAAACTGACTCCTCTTACTGTCTATGTTTTGAACCTTTCCTGTGACACTAGTTATAGATTCCGATGGTTCACTTCAGGTTTACTGTATCCCTCTGACCTCCTTATTGACGATGAAACACAGAAATTGCATCTAAATTAAATACAAAGGGCACAATGCCGACTTAAGTACACGGAAACTGACTCCTCCTACTGTCTATGTTTTGAACCATTCCTGTGACACTAGTTATGGATTCCGATGCTGCACTTAAGGTTTACTGTATCCCTCTGACCTTCTTATTGACGATGAAACACAGAAATTGCATCGGAATTAAATACAAACCGCAAAATAACGACTCAAGTACAAGACGACTGGCTCTTCCTACTGTCTATGATTAGAACTTTTCCTGTGAGACCGGTATTAGATTCCGATGCTACACTTCAGGTTTACTGTATCCCTTGGACCTTCTTATTGACGGCGAAACACTGAAATTGCATCGGAATTAAATAGAAAAGGCACAATGTCGACTTAAGTACAAGAAAACTGACTCTTCTTACTGTCCATGTTTTGAACCATTCCTGTGACACTAGATCTAGATTCCTATGCTTCACTTCAGGTTTACTGTATCCCTCTCACCTTCTTATTGACGATGAAACACAGAAATTGCATCGGAATTAAATACAAAAGGCAAAATGCCGACTTACTTATAAGAAAACTGACGCTTCTTACCGTCTATGCTTTGAACCATTCCTGTGACACTAGTTATAGATTCCGATGCTTCACTTCAGGTTTACTGTATCCCTCTGACCGTCTTATAGACCATGAAACACAGATATTGCATCGGAATTAAATAGAAAAGCACAATGCCGACTGAAGTACAAGAAAACTGACTCTTCTTACTGTCTATTTTTGAACCTTTCAAGTGACACTAGTTATAGATTCCGATGCTTCACTTCAGGTTTACTGTATCCCTCTGATCCTCTTATTGACGATGAAACACAGAAATTGCATCGGAATTAATTAAAGAAGGCACAATGGCGACTTAAGTACAGAAAACTGACTCTTCTTACTGTCTATGTTTTGAACCATTCCTGTGACATTAGTTATAGGTTCCGATGCTTCACTTCAGGTATACTGTATCCGTCTGACCTCCTTATTGACGATGAAACACAGAAATTGCAACGGAATTAAATACAAACCGCAAAATAACGACTCAAGTACAAGACGACTGGCTCTTCCTACTGTCTATGATTTGAACTTTTCCTGTGAGACCGGTATTAGATTCCGATGCTACACTTCAGGTTTACTGTATCCCTTGGACCTTCTTATTGACGGCGAAACACTGAAATTGCATCGGAATTAAATAGAAAAGGCACAATGTCGACTTAAGTACAAGAAAACTGACTCTTCTTACTGTCCATGTTTTGAACCATTCCTGTGACATTAGTTATAGATTCCGATGGTTCACTTCAGGTTTACTGTATCCGTCTGACCTTCGTATTGACGATTAAACACATAAAGTGCATCAGAAATAAATACAAAATGCACAATGCCGACCTAAGTACAAGAAAACTGATTCTTCTTATTGTCTATGTTTTTAACCATTCGTGTGACACTAGTTATAGATTCCGACGCTCACTTCAGGTTTACTGTATCCCTTGGACCTTCTTATTGACGACGAAACACAGAAGTTGCATCGGAATTAAATAGAAAAGCACAATGCCGACTTAAGTACAAAAAAACTGACTCTTCTTACTGTCTATGTTTTGAAGCACTCCTGTGACACTAGTTATAGATTCCGATGCTTCACGTCAGGTTTACTGTATCCCTCTGACCGTCTTATTGACAATGAAACACAGATATTGCATCGGAATTAAATAGAAAAGCACAATGCCGATTAAGTACAAGAAAACTGACTCTTCTTACTGTCTATGTCTGAACCTTCCAAGTGACACTAGTTATAGATTCCGATGCTTCACTTCAGGTTTACTGTATCCCTCTGACCGTCTTATTGACCATGAAACACAGAAATTGCATCGGAATTAAATAGAAAAGCACAATGACGACTTAAGTACAAGTAAACTGACCCCTCTTACTGTCTATGTTTTGAACCTTTCCTGTGACACTAGTTATAGATTCCGATGGTTCACTTCAGGTTTACTGTATCCCTCTGACCTTCTTATTGACGATGAAACACAGAAATTGCATCTAAATTAAATACAAAGGGCACAATGCCGACTTAAGTACACGGAAACTGACTCCTCTTACTGTCTATGTTTTGAACCATTCCTGTGACACTAGTTGTGGATTCCGATGCTGCACTTAAGGTTTACTGTATCCCTCTGACCTTCTTATTGACGATGAAACACAGAAATTGCATCGGAATTAAATACAAACCGCAAAATAACGACTCAAGTACAAGACGACTGGCTCTTCCTACTGTCTATGATTTGAACTTTTCCTGTGAGACCGGTATTAGATTCCGATGCTACACTTCAGGTTTACTGTATCCCTTGGACCTTCTTATTGACGGCGAAACACTGAAATTGCATCGGAATTAAATAGAAAAGGCACAATGTCGACTTAAGTACAAGAAAACTGACTCTTCTTACTGTCCATGTTTTGAACCATTCCTGTGACATTAGTTATAGATTCCGATGGTTCACTTCAGGTTTACTGTATCCGTCTGACCTTCGTATTGACGATTAAACACATAAAGTGCATCAGAATTAAATACAAAATGCACAATGCCGACCTAACTACAAGAAAACTGATTCTTCTTATTGTCTAAGTTTTTAACCATTCGTGTGACACTAGTTATAGATTCCGACGCTCACTTCAGGTTTACTGTATCCCTTGGACCTTCTTATTGACGACGAAACACAGAAGTTGCATCGGAATTAAATAGAAAAGCACAATGCCGACTTAAGTACAAAAAAACTGACTCTTCTTACTGTCTATGTTTTGAAGCACTCCTGTGACACTAGTTATAGATTCCGATGCTTCACTTCAGGTTTACTGTATCCCTCTGACCGTCTTATTGACAATGAAACACAGATATTGCATCGGAATTAAATAGAAAAGCACAATGCCGATTAAGTACAAGAAAACTGACTCTTCTTACTGTCTATGTTTGAACCTTCCAAGTGACACTAGTTATAGATTCCGATGCTTCACTTCAGGTTTACTGTATCCCTCTGACCGTCTTATTGACCATGAAACACAGAAATTGCATCGGAATTAAATAGAAAAGCACAATGACGACTTAAGTACAAGTAAACTGACTCCTCTTACTGTCTATGTTTTGAACCTTTCCTGTGACACTAGTTATAGATTCCGATGGTTCACTTCAGGTTTACTGTATCCCTCTGACCTTCTTATTGACGACGAAACACAGAAATTGCATCTAAATTAAATACAAAGGGCACAATGCCGACTTAAGTACACGGAAACTGACTCCTCTTACTGTCTATGTTTTGAACCATTCCTGTGACACTAGTTATGGATTCCGATGCTGCACTTAAGGTTTACTGTATCCCTCTGACCTTCTTATTGACGATGAAACACAGAAATTGCATCGGAATTAAATACAAACCGCAAAATAACGACTCAAGTACAAGACGACTGGCTCTTCCTACTGTCTATGATTTGAACTTTTCCTGTGAGACCGGTATTAGATTCCGATGCTACACTTCAGGTTTACTGTATCCCTTGGACCTTCTTATTGACGGCGAAACACTGAAATTGCATCGAAATTAAATAGAAAAGGCACAATGTCGACTTAAGTACAAGAAAACTGACTCTTCTTACTGTCCATGTTTTGAACCATTCCTGTGACACTAGATCTAGATTCCTATGCTTCACTTCAGGTTTATTGTATCCCTCTCACCTTCTTATTGACGATGAAACACAGAAATTGCATCGGAATTAAATACAAAAGGCAAAATGCCGACTTTAGTACCAGAAGACTGGCTCTTCTTACCGTCTAGGTTTTGAACCTTTCCTGTGAGACCAGTTTAAAATTCCGATGCTTGACTTCAGGTTTACCGAATCCCTTGGACCTTCTTATTGACGATGGAACACAGATATTGCATCGGAATTAAATACAAAAGGCACAATGCAGACTCAAGTATAAGAAAACTGACTCTTCTTACTGTCTATGTTTTGAACCATTCCTGTGACACTAGTTATAGATTCCAATGCTTCACTTCAGGTTTACTGTACCCCTCCGACCTTCATATTGATGATGAAACAGAAATTGCATCGGAATTAAACAGAAAAGGCACAATGCCGACTTAAGTACAAGAAAAGTGACTCTTCTTACTGTCTATGGTTTTAACTATCCCTGTGACACTAGTTACAGATTCCGATGCTTCACTTCAGGTTTACTGTATCCCTCTGACCCTCTTATTGACGAAAACACAGAAATTGCATCGGAATTCATTAAAAAAGGCACAATGGCGACTTAAGTACAGAAAACTGACTCTTCTTACTGTCCATGTTTTGAACCATTCCTGTTACATTAGTTATAGATTCCGATGCTTCACTTCAGGTTTACTGTATCCGCCTGACTTTCTTATTGACGATTAAACACAGAAATTGCATCAGAATTAAATACAAAATGCACAATGCCGACTTAAGTACAAGAAAACTGATTCTTCTTATTGTCTATGTTTTTAACCATTCGTGTGACACTAGTTATAGATTCCGATGCTTCACTTCAGGTTTACTGTATCCCTCTGACCCTCTTATTGACGATGAAACACAGAAATTGCATCGGAATTCATTAAAAAAGGCACAATGGCGACTTAAGTACAGAAAACTGACTCTTCTTACTGTCCATGTTTTGAACCATTCCTGTTACATTAGTTATAGATTCCGATGCTTCACTTCAGGTTTACTGTATCCGTCTGACCTTCTTATTGACGATTAAACACAGAAATTGCATCAGAATTAAATACAAAATGCACAATGCCGACTTAAGTACAAGAAAACTGATTCTTCTTATTGTCTATGTTTTTAACCATTCGTGTGACACTAGTTATAGATTCCGATGCTCACTTCAGGTTTACTGTATCCCTTGGAACTTCTTATTGACGACGAAACACAGAAATTGCTTCGGAATTAAATAGAAAAGCACAATGCCGACTTAAGTACAAGAAAACTGACTCTTCTTACTGTCTATGTTTGAACCTTTCAAGTGACACTAGTTATAGATTCCGATGCTTCACTTCAGGTTTACTGTATCCCTCTGATCCTCTTATTGAAGATGAAACACAGAAATTGCATCGGAATTAATTAAAGAAGGCACAATGGCGACTTAAGTACAGAAAACTGACTCTTCTTACTGTCTATGATTTGAACCATTCCTGTGACATTAGTTATAGGTTCCGATGATTCACTTCAGGTATACTGTATCCGTCTGACCTTCTTATTGACGATTAAACACAGAAATTGCATCAGAATTAAATACAAAATGCACAATGCCGACTTAAGTACAAGAAAACTGATTCTTCTTATTGTCTATGTTTTTAACCATTCGTGTGACACTAGTTATAGATTCCGATGCTCACTTCAGGTTTACTGTATCCCTTGGACCTTCTTATTGACGACGAAACACAGAAATTGCTTCGGAATTAAATAGAAAAGCACAATGCCGACTTAAGTACAAGAAAACTGACTCTTCTTACTGTCTATATTTTGAAGCACTCCTGTGACACTAGTTATAGATTCCGATGCTTCACTTCAGGTTTAGTGTATCCCTCTGACCGTCTTATAGACCATGAAACACAGATATTGCATCGGAATTAAATAGAAAAAGCACAATGCCGACTGAAATACAAGTAAACTGACTCTTCTTACTGTCTACGTTTTGAACCACTCCTGTGACACTAGTTATAGATTCCGATGGTTCACTTCAGGTTTACTGTATCCCTCTGACCGTCTTATTGACAATGAAACACAGATACTGCATCGGAATTAAATAGAAAAGCACAATGCCGACTTAAGTACAAGAAAACTGACTCTTCTTACTGTCTATGTTTGAACCTTTCAAGTGACACTAGTTATAGATTCCGATGCTTCACTTCAGGTTTACTGTATCCCACTGACCTTCTTATTGACGATGAAACACAGAAATTGCATCTAAATTAAATACAAAGGGCACAATGCCGACTTAAGTACACGGAAACTGACTCCTCTTACTGTCTATGTTTTGAACCATTCCTGTGACACTAGTTATGGATTCCGATGCTGCACTTAAGGTTTACTGTATCCCTCTGACCTTCTTATTGACGATGAAACACAGAAATTGCATCGGAATTAAATACAAACCGCAAAATAACGACTCAAGTACAAGACGACTGGCTCTTCCTACTGTCTATGATTAGAACTTTTCCTGTGAGACCGGTATTAGATTCCGATGCTACACTTCAGGTCTACTGTATCCCTTGGACCTTCTTATTGACGGCGAAACACTGAAATTGCATCGGAATTAAATAGAAAAGGCACAATGTCGACTTAAGTACAAGAAAACTGACTCTTCTTACTGTCCATGTTTTGAACCATTCCTGTGACACTAGATCTAGATTCCTATGCTTCACTTCAGGTTTACTGTATCCCTCTCACCTTCTTATTGACGATGAAACACAGAAATTGCATCGGAATTAAATACAAAAGGCAAAATGCCGACTTACTTATAAGAAAACTGACGCTTCTTACCGTCTATGCTTTGAACCATTCCTGTGACACTAGTTATAGATTCCGATGCTTCACTTCAGGTTTACTGTATCCCTCTGACCGTCTTATAGACCATGAAACACAGATATTGCATCGGAATTAAATAGAAAAGCACAATGCCGACTGAAGTACAAGAAAACTGACTCTTCTTACTGTCTACGTTTTGAACCACTCCTGTGACACTAGTTATAGATTCCGATGGTTCGCTTCAGGTTTACTGTATCCCTCTGACCGTCTTATTGACAATGAAACACAGATATTGCATCGGAATTAAATAGAAAAGCACAATGCCGACTTAAGTACAAGAAGACTGACTCTTCTTACTGTCTATGTTTTGAACCTTTCCTGTGACACTAGTTATAGATTCCGATGGTTCACTTCAGGTTTACTGTATCCCTCTGACCTTCTTATTGACGACGAAACACAGAAATTGCATCTAAATTAAATACAAAGGGCACAATGCCGACTTAAGTACACGGAAACTGACTCCTCTTACTGTCTATGTTTTGAACCATTCCTGTGACACTAGTTATGGATTCCGATGCTGCACTTAAGGTTTACTGTATCCCTCTGACCTTCTTATTGACGATGAAACACAGAAATTGCATCGGAATTAAATACAAACCGCAAAATAACGACTCAAGTACAAGACGACTGGCTCTTCCTACTGTCTATGATTTGAACTTTTCCTGTGAGACCGGTATTAGATTCCGATGCTACACTTCAGGTTTACTGTATCCCTTGGACCTTCTTATTGACGGCGAAACACTGAAATTGCATCGAAATTAAATAGAAAAGGCACAATGTCGACTTAAGTACAAGAAAACTGACTCTTCTTACTGTCCATGTTTTGAACCATTCCTGTGACACTAGATCTAGATTCCTATGCTTCACTTCAGGTTTATTGTATCCCTCTCACCTTCTTATTGACGATGAAACACAGAAATTGCATCGGAATTAAATACAAAAGGCAAAATGCCGACTTTAGTACCAGAAGACTGGCTCTTCTTACCGTCTAGGTTTTGAACCTTTCCTGTGAGACCAGTTTAAAATTCCGATGCTTGACTTCAGGTTTACCGAATCCCTTGGACCTTCTTATTGACGATGGAACACAGATATTGCATCGGAATTAAATACAAAAGGCACAATGCAGACTCAAGTATAAGAAAACTGACTCTTCTTACTGTCTATGTTTTGAACCATTCCTGTGACACTAGTTATAGATTCCAATGCTTCACTTCAGGTTTACTGTACCCCTCCGACCTTCATATTGATGATGAAACAGAAATTGCATCGGAATTAAACAGAAAAGGCACAATGCCGACTTAAGTACAAGAAAAGTGACTCTTCTTACTGTCTATGGTTTTAACTATCCCTGTGACACTAGTTACAGATTCCGATGCTTCACTTCAGGTTTACTGTATCCCTCTGACCCTCTTATTGACGAAAACACAGAAATTGCATCGGAATTCATTAAAAAAGGCACAATGGCGACTTAAGTACAGAAAACTGACTCTTCTTACTGTCCATGTTTTGAACCATTCCTGTTACATTAGTTATAGATTCCGATGCTTCACTTCAGGTTTACTGTATCCGTCTGACTTTCTTATTGACGATTAAACACAGAAATTGCATCAGAATTAAATACAAAATGCACAATGCCGACTTAAGTACAAGAAAACTGATTCTTCTTATTGTCTATGTTTTTAACCATTCGTGTGACACTAGTTATAGATTCCGATGCTTCACTTCAGGTTTACTGTATCCCTCTGACCCTCTTATTGACGATGAAACACAGAAATTGCATCGGAATTCATTAAAAAAGGCACAATGGCGACTTAAGTACAGAAAACTGACTCTTCTTACTGTCCATGTTTTGAACCATTCCTGTTACATTAGTTATAGATTCCGATGCTTCACTTCAGGTTTACTGTATCCGTCTGACCTTCTTATTGACGATTAAACACAGAAATTGCATCAGAATTAAATACAAAATGCACAATGCCGACTTAAGTACAAGAAAACTGATTCTTCTTATTGTCTATGTTTTTAACCATTCGTGTGACACTAGTTATAGATTCCGATGCTCACTTCAGGTTTACTGTATCCCTTGGAACTTCTTATTGACGACGAAACACAGAAATTGCTTCGGAATTAAATAGAAAAGCACAATGCCGACTTAAGTACAAGAAAACTGACTCTTCTTACTGTCTATGTTTGAACCTTTCAAGTGACACTAGTTATAGATTCCGATGCTTCACTTCAGGTTTACTGTATCCCTCTGATCCTCTTATTGAAGATGAAACACAGAAATTGCATCGGAATTAATTAAAGAAGGCACAATGGCGACTTAAGTACAGAAAACTGACTCTTCTTACTGTCTATGATTTGAACCATTCCTGTGACATTAGTTATAGGTTCCGATGATTCACTTCAGGTATACTGTATCCGTCTGACCTTCTTATTGACGATTAAACACAGAAATTGCATCAGAATTAAATACAAAATGCACAATGCCGACTTAAGTACAAGAAAACTGATTCTTCTTATTGTCTATGTTTTTAACCATTCGTGTGACACTAGTTATAGATTCCGATGCTCACTTCAGGTTTACTGTATCCCTTGGACCTTCTTATTGACGACGAAACACAGAAATTGCTTCGGAATTAAATAGAAAAGCACAATGCCGACTTAAGTACAAGAAAACTGACTCTTCTTACTGTCTATATTTTGAAGCACTCCTGTGACACTAGTTATAGATTCCGATGCTTCACTTCAGGTTTAGTGTATCCCTCTGACCGTCTTATAGACCATGAAACACAGATATTGCATCGGAATTAAATAGAAAAAGCACAATGCCGACTGAAATACAAGTAAACTGACTCTTCTTACTGTCTACGTTTTGAACCACTCCTGTGACACTAGTTATAGATTCCGATGGTTCACTTCAGGTTTACTGTATCCCTCTGACCGTCTTATTGACAATGAAACACAGATATTGTATCGGAATTAAATAGAAAAGCACAATGCCGACTTAAGTACAAGAAAACTGACTCTTCTTACTGTCTATGTTTGAACCTTTCAAGTGACACTAGTTATAGATTCCGATGCTTCACTTCAGGTTTACTGTATCCCACTGACCTTCTTATTGACGATGAAACACAGAAATTGCATCTAAATTAAATACAAAGGGCACAATGCCGACTTAAGTACACGGAAACTGACTCCTCTTACTGTCTATGTTTTGAACCATTCCTGTGACACTAGTTATGGATTCCGATGCTGCACTTAAGGTTTACTGTATCCCTCTGACCTTCTTATTGACGATGAAACACAGAAATTGCATCGGAATTAAATACAAACCGCAAAATAACGACTCAAGTACAAGACGACTGGCTCTTCCTACTGTCTATGATTAGAACTTTTCCTGTGAGACCGGTATTAGATTCCGATGCTACACTTCAGGTCTACTGTATCCCTTGGACCTTCTTATTGACGGCGAAACACTGAAATTGCATCGGAATTAAATAGAAAAGGCACAATGTCGACTTAAGTACAAGAAAACTGACTCTTCTTACTGTCCATGTTTTGAACCATTCCTGTGACACTAGATCTAGATTCCTATGCTTCACTTCAGGTTTACTGTATCCCTCTCACCTTCTTATTGACGATGAAACACAGAAATTGCATCGGAATTAAATACAAAAGGCAAAATGCCGACTTACTTATAAGAAAACTGACGCTTCTTACCGTCTATGCTTTGAACCATTCCTGTGACACTAGTTATAGATTCCGATGCTTCACTTCAGGTTTACTGTATCCCTCTGACCGTCTTATAGACCATGAAACACAGATATTGCATCGGAATTAAATAGAAAAGCACAATGCCGACTGAAGTACAAGAAAACTGACTCTTCTTACTGTCTACGTTTTGAACCACTCCTGTGACACTAGTTATAGATTCCGATGGTTCGCTTCAGGTTTACTGTATCCCTCTGACCGTCTTATTGACAATGAAACACAGATATTGCATCGGAATTAAATAGAAAAGCACAATGCCGACTTAAGTACAAGAAGACTGACTCTTCTTACTGTCTATGTTTGAACCTTTCAAGTGACACTAGTTATAGATTCCGATGCTTCACTTCAGGTTTACTGTATCCCTCTGATCCACTTATTGACGATGAAACACAGAAATTGCATCGGAATTAATTAAAGAGGGCACAATGGCGACTTAAGTACAAAAAACTGACTCTTCTTACTGTCTATGTTTTGAACCATTCCTGTGACATTAGTTATAGGTTTCGATGATTCACTTCAGGTATACTGTATCCGTCTGACCTTCTTATTGACGATTAAACACAGAAATTGCATGAGAATTAAATACAAAATGCACAATGCCGACTTAAGTACAAGAAAACTGATTCTTCTTATTGTCTATGTTTTTAACCATTCGTGTGACACTAGTTATAGATTCCGATGCTCACTTTAGGTTTACTGTATCCCTTGGACCTTCTTATTGACGACGAAACACAGAAATTGCTTCGGAATTAAATAGAAAAGCACAATGCCGACTTAAGTACAAGAAAACTGACTCTTCTTACTGTCTATATTTTGAAGCACTCCTGTGACACTAGTTATAGATTCCGATGGTTCACTTCAGGTTTGCTGTATCCCTCTGACCGTCTTATTGACAATGAAACACAGATATTGCATCGGAATTAAATAGAAAAGCACAATGCCGACTTAAGTACAAGAAAACTGACTCTTCTTACTGTCTATGTTTGAACCTTTCAAGTGACACTAGTTATAGATTCCGATGCTTCACTTCAGGTTTACTGTATCCCTCTGATCCTCATATTGACGATGAAACACAGAAATTGCATCGGAATTAATTAAAGAAGGCACAATTGCGACTTAAGTACAGAAAACTGACTCTTCTTACTGACTACGTTTTGAACCATTCCTGTGACATTAGTTATAGGTTCCGACGCTTCACTTCAGGTATACTGTATCCGTCTGACCTCCTTATTGACGATGAAACACAGAAATTGCATCGGAATTAAATACAAAAGCACAATGCCGACTTAAGTACAAGAAAACTGACTCTTCTTACTGTCTATGTTTTGAAGCACTCCTGTGACACTAGTTATAGATTCCGATGCTTCACTTCAGGTTTACTGTATACCTCTGACCGTCTTATTGACCATGAAACACAGAAATTGCATCGGAATTAAATTGAAAAACACAATGCCGACTTAAGTACAAGAAAACTGACTCTTCTTACTGTCTATGTTTCGAAGCACTCCTGTGACACTAGTTATAGATTCCGATGCTTCACTTCAGGTTTACTGTATCCCTCTGACCGTCTTATTGACCATGAAACACAGAAATTGCATCGGAATTAAATAGAAGAGCACAATGACCACTTAAGTACAAGAAAACTGACTCCTCTTACTGTCTATGTTTTGAACCTTTCCTGTGACACTAGTTATAGATTCCGATGGTTCACTTCAGGTTTACTGTATCCCTCTGACCTTCTTATTGACGATGAAACACAGAAATTGCATCTAAATTAAATACAAAGGGCACAATGCCGACTTAAGTACACGGAAACTGACTCCTCTTACTGTCTATGTTTTGAACCATTCCTGTGACACTAGTTATGGATTCCGATGCTGCACTTAAGGTTTACTGTATCCCTCTGACCTTCTTATTGACGATGAAACACAGAAATTGCATCGGAATTAAATACAAACCGCAAAATAACGACTCAAGTACAAGACGACTGGCTCTTCCTACTGTCTATGATTAGAACTTTTCCTGTGAGACCGGTATTAGATTCCGATGCTACACTTCAGGTTTACTGTATCCCTTGGACCTTCTTATTGACGGCGAAACACTGAAATTGCATCGGAATTAAATAGAAAAGGCACAATGTCGACTTAAGTACAAGAAAACTGACTCTTCTTACTGTCCATGTTTTGAACCATTCCTGTGACACTACATCTAGATTCCTATGCTTCACTTCAGGTTTACTGTATCCCTCTCACCTTCTTATTGACGATGAAACACAGAAATTGCATCGGAATTAAATACAAAAGGCAAAATGCCGACTTATTTATAAGAAAACTGACGCTTCTTACCGTCTATGCTTTGAACCATTCCTGTGACACTAATTATAGATTCCGATGCTTCACTTCAGGTTTACTGTATCTCTCTGACCGTCTTATAGACCATGAAACACAGATATTGCATCGGAATTAAATAGAAAAGCACAATGCCGACTGAAGTACAAGAAAACTGACTCTTCTTACTGTCTACGTTTTGAACCACTCCTGTGACACTAGTTATAGATTCCGAAGGTTCACTTCAGGTTTACTGTATCCCTCTGACCGTCTTATTGACAATGAAACACAGATATTGCATCGGAATTACATAGAAAAGACAATGCCGACTTAAGTACAAGAATACCGACTCTTCTTACTGTCTATGTTTGAACCTTTCAAGTGACACTAGTTATAGATTCCGATGCTTCACTTCAGGTTTACTGTATCCCTCTGATCCTCTTATTGACGATGAAACACAGAAATTGCATCGGAATTAATTAAAGAAGGCACAATGGCAACTTAAGTACAGAAAACTGACTCTTCTTACTGTCTATGTTTTGAACCATTCCTGTGACATTAGTTATAGGTTCCGATGCTTCACTTCAGGTATACTGTATCCGTCTGACCTCCTTATTGACGATGAAACACAGAAATTGCATCGGAATTAAATACAAAAGCACAATGCCGACTTAAGTACAAGAAAACTGACTCTTCTTACTGTCTATGTTTCGAAGCACTCCTGTGACACTAGTTATAGATTCCGATGCTTCACTTCAGGTTTACTGTATCCCTCTGACCGTCTTATTGACCATGAAACACAGAAATTGCATCGGAATTAAATAGAAAAGCACAATGACGACTTAAGTACAAGAAAACTGACTCTTCTTACTGTCTATGTTTTGAACCTTTCCTGTGACACTAGTTATAGATTCCGATGGTTCACGTCAGGTTAACTGTATCCCTCTGACCTTCTTATTGACGATGAAACACAGAAATTGCATCTACATTAAATACAAAGGGCACAATGCCGACTTAAGTACACGGAAACTGACTCCTCTTACTGTCTATGTTTTGAACCATTCCTGTGACACTAGTTATGGATTCCGATGCTGCACTTAAGGATTACTGTATCCCTCTGACCTTCTTATTGACGATGAAACACAGAAATTGCATCGGAATTAAATACAAACCGCAAAATAACGACTCAAGTACAAGACGACTGGCTCTTCCTACTGTCTATGATTTGAACTTTTCCTGTGAGATCGGTATTAGATTCCGATGCTACACTTCAGGTTTACTGTATCCCTTGGACCTTCTTATTGACGGCGAAACACTGAAATTGCATCGGAATTAAATAGAAAAGCACAATGTCGACTTAAGTACAAGAAAACTGACTCTTCTTACTGTCCATGTTTTGAACCATTCCTGTGACACTAGATCTAGATTCCTATGCTTCACTTCTGGTTTACTGTATCCCTCTCACCTTCTTATTGACGATGAAACACAGAAATTGCATCGGAATTAAATACAAAAGGCAAAATGCCGACTTACTTATAAGAAAACTGACTCTTCGTACTGTCTATGCTTTGAACCATTCCTGTGACACTAGTTATTGATTCCGATGCTTCACTTCACGTTTACTGTATGCCTCTGACCGTCTTATTGATCATGAAACACAGAAATTGCATCGGAATTAAATAGAAAAGCACAATGACGACTTAAGTACAAGGAAACTGACTCTTCTTACTGTCTATGTTTTGAACCCTTCCTGTGACACTAGTTATAGATTCCGATGGTTCACTTCAGGTTTACTGTATCGCTCTGACCTTCTTATTGACGATGAAACACAGAAATTGCATCGGAATTAAATACAAACCGCACAATAACGACTCAAGTACAAGACGACTGGCTCTTCCTACTGTCTATGATTTGAACTTTTCCTGTGAGACCGGTATTAGATTCCGATGCTACACTTCAGGTTTACTGTATCCCTTGGACCTTCTTATTGACTGCGAAACACTGAAATTGCATCGGAATTAAATAGAAATGGCACAATGTCGACTTAAGTACAAGAAAACTGACTCTTCTTACTGTCCATGTTTTGAATCATTCCTGTGACACTAGATCTAGATTCCTATGCTTCACTTCATGCTTACTGTATCCCTCTCACCTTCTTATTGACGATGAGACACAGAAATTGCATCGGAATTAAATACAAAAGGCAAAATGCCGACATAATTATAAGAAAACTGACTCTTCTTACCGTCTATGCTTTGAACCATTCTTGTGACACTAGTTATAGATTCCGATGCTTCACTTCAGGTTTACTGTATCCCTCTGACCTTCTTATTAACGATGAAACACAGAAATTGCATCGGAATTAAATACAAAAGGCACAATGCCGACTTAAGTACAAGAAAACTGATTCTTCTTACTGTCTATGTTTTTAACCATTCCTGTGACACTAGTTAAAGATTCCAATGGTTCACTTCCAGTTTACTGTATCCCTTGGACCTTCTTATTGTCGACGAAACACAGAAATTGCATCGGAATTAAATAGAAAAGGCACGATGCCGACTTAAGTATAAGAAAACTGAATCTTCTTACTGTCTATGCTTTAAACAATTCCTGTGACACTAGTTATAGATTCCGATGCTTCACTTCAGGTTTACTGTATCCCTCTCACCTTCTTATTGACGATGAAATACAGAAATTGCAACGGAATTAAATACAAAACGCACAAAGCCGGCTTAAGTACAAGAAAAGTGATTCTTCTTACTGTCCATGTTTTAAACATTCCTGTGACTCTAGTAATAGATTCCGATGCTTCACTTCAGGTTTACTGTATCCGTCTGACCTTCATATTGACGATGAAACACAGAAATTGCATCGGAATTAAATACAAAAGGCACAATGCCGACTTAAGTACAAGGAAACTGATTCTGCTTACTGTCTATGTTTTTAACCATTCCTGTGACACTAGTTATAGATTCCGTTGCTCACATCAGGTTTACAGTATCCCTTGGACCTTCTTATTGACGACGAAACACAGAAATTGCATCGGAATTCAATAGAAAAGCACAATGCCGACTTAATTACAAGAATACTGACTCTTCTTACTGTCTATGTATTGAAGCACTCCTGTGACACTAGTTATAGATTCCGATGCTTCACTTCAGGTTTACTGTATCCCTCTGACCGTCTTATTGACCATGAAACACAGAAATTGCATCGGAATTAAATAGAAAAGCTCAATGCCGACTTAAGTACAAGAAAACTGACTCTTCTTACTGCCTATGTTTTGAACCATTCCTGTGACACTAGTTATAGATTCCGATGGTTCACTCCCAGGTTTAATGTATCCCTCTGGCTTTTTTATTGACGATGAAACACTGAAATTGCACCGGAATTAAATACAAGAGGCACAATGCCGACTTAAATACACGGAAACTGACTCCTCTTACTGTCTATCTTTTGAACCATTCCTGTGACACTATTTATAGGTTCCGATGCTTCACTTCAGGCTTACTGTATCCCTCTGACCTTCTTATTGACGATGAAACACAGAAATTGCATCGAAATTAAATACTAAAAGCACAATGCCGACTCTAGTACAAGAAGACTGGCTCTTCTTACTGTCTATATTTTGAACCTTTCCTGTGAGACCGGTTTTAGATTCCGATGCTTCGCTTCAGGTTTACTGTATCCCTTGGACCTTCTTATTGACGACGAAACACAGAAATTGCATCGGAATTAAATAGAAATGGCACGATGCCGACTTAAGTACAAGAAAACTGACTCTTCTTACTGTCTATGTTTTGAACCATTCCTGTGACACTAGTTATAGATTCCGATGCTTCACTTCAGGTTTACTGTATCCCTCTGACCTTCTTATTGACGATGAAACACAGAAATTGCATCGAAATTAAATACTAAAGGCACAATGCCGACTCTAGTACAAGAAGACTGGCTGTTCTTACTGTCTATATTTTGAACCTATAGTGTGAGACCGGTTTTAGATTCCGATGCTTCGCTTCAGGTTTACTGTATCCCTTGGACCTTCATATAGACGACGAAACACAGAAATTGCATCGGAATTAAATAGAAAAGGCACGATGCCGACTTAAGTACAAGAAAACTGCCTCTTCTTACTGTCTATGTTTTGAACCATTCCTGTGACACTAGTTATACATTCCGATGCTTCACTTCAGGTTTACTGTATCCCTCTCACCTTCTTATTGACGATGAAACACAGTAATTGCGTCGGAATTAAATACAAAAGGCTCAATGCCGACTTAATTATAAGAAAACTGACTCTTCTTACTGTCTATGCTTTGAACCATTCCTGTGACACTAGTTATAGATTCCGATGCTTCACTTCTGGTTTTTCTGTACTCCTCTGACCTTCTTATTGACGATGAAACACAGAAATTGCAGCGGAATTAAATACAAAAGGCAAAATGCCGACATAATTATAAGAAAACTGACTCATCTTACCGTCTATGCTTTGAACCATTCTTGTGACACTAGTTATAGATTCCGATGCTTCACTTCAGGTTTACTGTATCCCTCTGACCTTCTTATTAACGATGAAACACAGAAATTGCATCGGAATTAAATACAAAAGGCACAATGCCGACTTAAGTACAAGAAAACTGATTCTTCTTACTGTCTATGTTTTTAACCATTCCTGTGACACTAGTTAAAGATTCCAATGGTTCACTTCCAGTTTACTGTATCCCTTGGACCTTCTTATTGACGACGAAACACAGAAATTGCATCGGAATTAAATAGAAAAGGCACGATGCCGACTTAAGTACAAGAAAACTGAATCTTCTTACTGTCTATGCTTTAAACAATTCCTGTGACACTAGTTATAGATTCCGATGCTTCACTTCAGGTTTACTGTATCCCTCTCACCTTCTTATTGACGATGAAATACAGAAATTGCAACGGAATTAAATACAAAACGCACAAAGCCGGCTTAAGTACAAGAAAAGTGATTCTTCTTGCTGTCCATGTTTTAAACATTCCTGTGACTCTAGTTATAGATTCCGATGCTTCACTTCAGGTTTACTGTATCCGTCTGACCTTCATATTGACGATGAAACACAGAAATTGCATCGGAATTAAATACAAAAGGCACAATGCCGACTTAAGTACAAGAAAACTGATTCTGCTTACTGTCTATGTTTTTAACCATTCCTGTGACACTAGTTATAGATTCCGATGCTCACATCAGGTTTACAGTATCCCTTGGACCTTCTTATTGACGACGAAACACAGAAATTGCATCGGAATTCAATAGAAAAGCACAATGCCGACTTAATTACAAGAATATTGACTCTTCTTACTGTCTATGTATTGAAGCACTCCTGTGACACTAGTTATAGATTCCGATGCTTCACTTCAGGTTTACTGTATCCCTCTGACCGTCTTATTGACCATGAAACACAGAAATTGCATCGGAATTAAATAGAAAAGCTCAATGCCGACTTAAGTACAAGAAAACTGACTCTTCTTACTGCCTATGTTTTGAACCATTCCTGTGACACTAGTTATAGATTCCGATGGTTCACTCCCAGGTTTAATGTATCCCTCTGGCTTTTCTATTGACGATGAAACACTGAAATTGCACCGGAATTAAATACAAGAGGCACAATGCCGACTTAAATACACGGAAACTGACTGCTCTTACTGTCTATGTTTTGAACCATTCCTGTGACACTAGTTATAGATTCCGATGCTTCACTTCAGGTTTACTGTATCCCTCTGACCTTCTTATTGACGATGTAACACAGAAATTGCATCGGAATTAAAACGAAAAGCACAATGCCGACTTAAGAACAAGAAAACTGACTCTTCTTACTGTCTATGTTTTGAACCACTCCTGTGACACTAGTAATGGATTCCGATGCTTCACTTCAGGTTTACTAAATCCCTCTGACCTTCTCATTGACGATGAAACACAGAAATCGCATCGGAATAGAAACAAAAGGCACTATGCAGACTTAAGTACAAGAAGACTGGCTCTTCTTACTGTGTATGTTTTGAACCTCTCCTGTGAGACCAGTTTGAGATTCCGATGCTTGACTTCAGGTTTAAAGTATCCCTTGGACCTTCTTATTGATAATGAAACACAGAAATTGCACCGGATTTAAATACAAAAGGCACAATGCCGACTTAAGTACAAGAAAACTGACTCTCCTTACTGTCTATGTTTTGAACCATTCCCGCGACACAGTTATTGATTCCGATGCTTCCCTACAGGATTACTGTATCCCTCCTACCTTCGTATTGACGACGAAACACAGAAATTGCATCGGAATTAAAAAGAAAATGCACAATGCCGACTTAAGCACACGGAAACTGACTGTACTTACTGTCTATATTTTGAACCATGCCTGTGACACTTGTTATAGATTCCGGTGCTTCACTTCAGGTTTACTGTATCCCTCTGACCTTCTTATTGACGATGAAACACAGAAATTGCATCGAAATTAAATACAAAAGGCACAATGACGACTCTAGTACAAAGAGATTGGCCCTTCTTACTGTCAATATTTTGAACCTTTCCTGTGAGACCGGTTTTAGATTCCGATGCTTCGCTTCAGGTTTACTGTATCCCTTGGGCCTTCTTATAGACGACGAAACACAGAAATCGCATCGGAATTAAATAGAAAAGGTACATAGCAGACTTAAGTACAAGAAAACTGACTTTTCTTACTGTCTATGTTTGAACCATTCCTGTGACACTAGTTATTGATTCCGATGCTTCACTTCAAGTTTACTGTATCCCTCTGACTGTCTTATTGACGATGAAACACAGAAATTGCACCGCAATTAAATACAAAAGGCACAATGCCGACTCATGTACAAGACGACTGGCTCTTCTTACTGTTTAAGATTTGAACCTTTCCTGTGAGACCGGTTTTGGATTCCGATGCTTCACTTCAGGTTTACTGTATCCCATGGACCTTCGTATTGACGACGTAACACTGAAATTGCATCGGAATTAAATAGAAAAGGCACAATGCCGTCTTAAGTACAAGAAAACTGACTCATCTTACTGTCTGTGATTTGAACCATTCCTGCGACACTAGTTATAGATTCCGATGCTCCACTTCCTTTTCCTGTATCCCTCTGACCTCCTTATTGACGATGAAACACAGAGATTGCATCGGAATTAAATACAAAAGGCTCAATGCCGACTTCATTATAAGAAAACTGACTCTTCTTACTGTCTATGCTTTGAACCATTCCTGTGACACTAGTTATAGATTCCGATGCTTCACTTCTGGTTTTTCTGTACTCCTCTGACCTTCTTATTGACGATGAAACACAGAAATTGCATCGGAATTAGTTAAAAAGGGCACTTTGCCGACGTAAGTACAAGTAAACTAACTCTTCTTACTGACTATGTTTTGAACCATCCCTGTGACATTAGTTATAGATTCCGATCCTTCACTTCAGGTTTAATGTATCCCTCTGACCTTCTTATTGACGATGAAACACAGAAATTGCATCGGAATTAAATACAAAACGCACAAAGCCGGCTTAAGTACAAGAAAAGTGATTCTTCTTACTGTCTATGTTTTAACCATTCCTGTGACACTAGTTATAGACTCCGATGCTTCATTTCAGGTTTACTGTATCCGTCTGACCTTCATATTGACGATGAAACACAGAAATTGCATCGGAATTAAATACAAAAGGCACAATGCCGACTTAAGTACTAGAAAACTGATTCTTCTTACTGTCTTCGTTTTTAACCATTCCTGTGACACTAGTTATAGATTCCGATGCTCACATCAGGTTTACTGTATCCCTTGGACCTTCTTATTGACGACGAAACACAGAAATTTCATCGGAATTAAATAGAAAAGCACAATGCCGACTTAATTACAAGAACACTGACTCTTCTTACTGTCTATGTATTGAAGCACTCCTGTGACACTAGTTATACATTCCGATGCTTCACTTCAGGTTTACTGTATCCCTCTGACCGTCTTATTGACCATGAAACACAGAAATTGCGTCGGAAATAGATAGAAAAGCTCAATGCCGACTCAAGTACAAGAAGACTGGCTCTTCTTACAGTGTATGTTTTGAACCTCTCCTGTGAGACCAGTTTGAGATTCCGATGCTTGACTTCAGGTTTAATGTATACCTTGGACCTTCTTATTGAAGATGAAACACAGAAATTGTGTCGGAATTAAATACAAAAGGCACAATGCCGACTTAAGTACAAGAACACTGACTCTCCTTACGGCCTATGCTTTGAACCATTCCCGTGACACTAGTTATTGATTCCGATGCTTCACTACAGGTTTACTGTATCCCTCCGACCTTCGTATTGACGACGAAACACAGAAATTGCATCGGAATTAAATAGAAAAACCACAATGCCGACTTAAGCACACGGAAATTGACTCTTCTTACTGTCTATATTTTGAACCATGCCTGTGACACTTGTTATAGATTCCGATGCTTCACTTCAGGTTTACTGTATCCCTCTGACCGTCTTATTGACCATGAAACACAGAAATTGCATCGGAAATAGATAGAAAAGCTCAATGCCGACTCAAGTACAAGAAGACTGGCTCTTCTTACAGTGTATGTTTTGAACCTCTCCTGTGAGACCAGTTTGTGATTCCGATGCTTGACTTCAGGTTTAATGTATACCTTGGACCTTCTTATTGAAGATGAAACACAGAAATTGCATCGGAATTAAATAGAAAAGCACAATGCCGACTTAATTACAAGAACACTGACCCTTCTTACTGTCTATGTATTGAAGCACTCCTGTGACACTAGTTATAGATTCCGATGCTTCACTTCAGGTTTACTGTATCCCTCTGACTGTCTTATTGACGATGAAATACAGAAATTGGACCGCAATCAAATACAAAAGGCACAATGCCGACTCATGTACAAGAAGACTGGCTCTTCTTACTGTCTATGATTTGAACCTTTCCTGTGAAACCGGTTTTGGATTCCGATGCTTCACTTCTAGCTTTTCTGTATCCCTTGGACCTTCGTATTGACGACGAAACACTGAAATTGCATCGGAATTAGTTAAAAAAGCACAATGCCGACTTAAGTACAAGTAAACTAACTCTTCTTACTGACTATGTTTTGAACCATTCCTGTGACATTAGTTATAGATTCCGATGCTTCACTTCAGGTTTAATGTATCCCTCTGACGTCTTATTGACCATGAAACACAGAAATTGCATCGGAATTAAATACAAAAGGCACAATGCCGACTTAATTATAGGAAAACTGACTCTTCTCACTGTCTATGCTTTGAACCATTCCTGTGAGACCAGTTTTAGATTCCGATGCTAGACTTCAGGTATACTGTATCCCTTGGATGTTCTTATTGACAATGGAACACAGAAATTGCATCGGAATTATATACTAAAGGCACATTGCCGACTTAAGTACAAGAAAACTGACTCTTCTTACTGTCTATGTATTGAACCATTCCTGTGACACTAGTTATACATTCCGATGTTTCACTTCAGGTTTACTGTATCCCTCCGACCTTCTTACTGACAATAAAACACAGAAATTGCATCGGAAATAATACAAAAGGCACAATGCACACTCATGTACAAGAAGACTGGCACTTCTTACTGTCTATGTTTTGAACCTTTCCTGTTAGACCAGTTTTAGATTCCGATGCTTGACTTCAGGTTTACTGTATCCCTTGGACCTTCATACTGACGACGAAACACAGAAATTGCATCGGAATTAAATAGAAAGGCACAATGCCGACTTAAGATCAAGAAAACTGATTCTTCATACTGTCTATGTTTTGAACCTTTCCTGTGACACTAGTTATAGATTGCGATGCTTCACTTCAGGTTTACTGTATCCCTCTGACCTTCTTATTGACGATGAAAGACAGAAATTGCATCGGAAATTAATACAAAAGGCACGATGCCGACTCAAGCACAAGAAGACTGGCTCTTCTTACTGTCTATGTTCTGAAGCTTTCCTGTGAAACTGGTATTAGATTCCGATGCTTCACTTTAGGTTTACTGTATCCCTTGCCCTTTCTTATTGACGACGAAACACAGAAAGTGCATCGGAAATAAATAGAAAAGGCACAATGCCGACTTAAGTACAAGAAAACTGACTCTTCTTACTGTCTATGTTTTGAACCTATCCTGTGGCACTAGTTATAGATGCCGATGCTTCACTTGAGGTATACTGTATCCCTCTGACCTTCTTATTGACGATGAAACACCGAAAATGCATCGGAATTAAATACAAAAATCCCAATGCCGAATTAAGTACAAGTAAACTGACTCTTCTTACTGTCTATATTTTGAACTATTCCTGTGACACTAGTTATAGATTCCGATGATTCACTTCAGGCTTACGGTATTCCTTTGACCTTATAATTAAAGATGAAACACAGAAATTGCATCGGAATTAAATACAAAAGGCACAATGCCGACTTAAGTACAAGGAAGCTGACTATTCTAATTCACTATGTTTTGAAGCAATCCTGTGACACTAGTAATAGATTCCGATGCTTCACTTCAGGTTTACTGTATCCCTCTGACCTTCTTATTGACGATGAAACACAGAAATTGGATCGGAATTAAATACAAAAGTCACAATGCCGACTGAAGTACAAGAAAACTGACTCTTCTTACTGTCTATGTTTTGAACCATTCCTGTGACACTAGTTATAGACTCCGATGCATCACTTCAGGGTTACTGTATCCCTCTGACCTTCTTATTGACGATGAAACACAGAAATTGCATCGGAATTAAATAGAAAAGGCACAATGCCGACTTAAATACATGAAAACTGACTCTTCTTACTGTCTATGTTTTGAACCATTCCTGTGAGACTAGTTATCGATTCCGATGCATCACTTCAGGTTTACTGTATCCCTCTCAGCTTCTTATTGACGATCAAACACAGAAATTGCATCGGAATTAAATACAAAAAGAACAATGCACACTCATGTACAAGAAGACTGGCTCTTCTTACTGTCTATGTTGTGAACCTTTCCTGTGAGACCAGTTTTAGATTCCGATGCTTGACTTCAGGTTTACTGTATCCCTAGGACCTTCATACTGACGACGAAACACAGAAATTGCATAGGAATTAAATAGAAAAGGCACAATGCCGACTTAAGATCAAGAAAACTGATTCTTCATACTGTCTATGTTTTGAACCATTCCTGTGACACTAGTTATAGACTGCGATGCTTCACTTCAGGTTAACTGTATCCCTCTGACCTTCTTATTGACGATGAAACACAGAGATTGCATCGGAAATTTATACAAAATGCACAATGCCGACTCAAGTACAAGAAGACTGGCTCTTCTTACTGTCTATGTTTTGAACCTTTCCTTTGAGATCGGTTTTTAGACTCCGATGCTTCACTTCAGGTGTACTGTATCCCTTGGCCATTCTTATTGAGGACGAAACACAGAAATTGCATCGGAATTATATAGAAAAAGCACAATGCCGACTTAAGTACAAGAAAACTGACTCTTCTTACTGTCTATGTTTTGAACCATTCCTGTGACACTAGTTATAGATTCCGATGCTTCACTTTAGGCTTACTGTAACCCTCTGACCTTCTTACTGACGATGAAACACAGAAATTGCATCGGAATTGAATACAAAAGGCACAATGCCGACTTAGGTACAAGAAGACGTACTCTTCTTACTGTCTATGTTTTGAACCATTCCCGTGACACTAGTTATAGATTCCGATCCTTCACTTCAGGCTCACTGTATCCCTCTGACCGTCGTATTGACGATGAAACACAGAAATTGCATCGGAATTAAATACAAAAGGCACAATGCCGACTTAAGTACAGTAAACTGACTCTTCTTACTGTCAATGTTTTGAACCATTCCTGTGATACTAGCTATAGATTCCGATACTTCACTTCAGGTTTACTGTATCCCTCTGACCTTCTTATTGACGATGAAACACAGAAATTGCATCGGAATTAAATACAAAAGACACAATGCCGACTTAAGTACAAGAAAACTGACGCTTCTTACTGTTTATGTTTTGAACCACTCCTGTGACACTAGTTATAGATTCCGATGCTTCACTTCAAGTTTACTGTATCCCTTGGCCCTTCTTATTGACGACGAAACACAGAAAGTGCATCGGAATTAATTAGAAGCGGCACAATGCCGACTTAAGTACAAGATAACTGACTCTCCTTACTGTCTATGTTTTGAACCATTCCTGTGACACTAGTTATAGATTCCGATGCTTCACTTCAGGTTTGCTGTATCCCTCTGACCGTCATATTGACGATGAAACACAGAAATTGCATCGGAATTTTAAACAAAAGGCACAATGCCGACTCAAGTACAAGAATACCGGCTCTTCTTACTGTCTATGTTTTGAACCTTTCCTGTGAAACTGGTTTTAGATTCCGATGCTTCACTTCAGGTTTACTGTATCCCTTGGCCCTTCTTATTGACGACGAAACACAGAAGGTGTATCGGAATTAAATAGAAAAGGCACAATGCCGACTTAAGTACAACAAAACTGACTCTTCTTACTGTCTATGATTTGAACCTATCCTGTGACACTAGTTATAGATGCCGATGCTTCACTTCAGGTATACTGTATCCCTCTGACCTTCTTATTGACGATGACACACAGAAAATGCATCGGAATTAAATACAAAATTCCCAATGCCGAATTAAGTACAAGTAATCTGACTCTTCTTACTGTCTATGTTTTGAACTATTCCTGTGACACTAGTTATAGATTCCGATGCTTTACTTCAGGTTTACTGTATTCCTTTGACCTTCTTATTAACGATGACACACAGAAATTACATCGGAATTAAATACAAAAGGCACAATGTCGACTTAACTACAAGGAAACTGACTATTCCTACTTACTATGTTTTGAACCAATCCTGTTACAATAGTAATAGATTCCGATGCTTCACTTCAGGTTTACTGTATCCCTGTGACCTTCTTATTGACGATGAAACACAGAAATTGCATCGGAATTAAATACAAAAGTCACAATGCCGACTGAAGTACAAGAAAACTGACTCTTCTTACTGTCTATGTTTGGAACCATTCCTGTGACGCTAGTTATAGATTCCGATGCTTCACTTCAGGTTTACTGTATCCCACTGACCTTCTTATTGACGATGAAACACAGAAATTGCATCAGAATACAAACAAAAGGCACAATGCCGACGTACGTACAAGAAGACTGACTCTTCTTACAGCCTATGTTTTCAACCATTCCTGTGACACTAGTTATAGATACCGATGCTTCACTTCAGGATTGCTGTATCCCTCTGACCGTCTTATTGACGATGAAACACAGAAATTGCATCGGAATTAAAAACAAAAGGCACAATTACGACTCAAGTACAATAAGGTTGGCTCTTCTTACTGTCTATGTTTTGAACCTTTCCTGTGAGACCGGTTTTAGATTCCGATGCTTCACTTCAGGTTTACTGTATCCCTTGGACCTTCTTATTGACGACGAAACATAATAAATTGCATCGGAATTAAATAGAAAAGGCACAATGGCGACTTAAGATCAAGAAAACTGATTCTTCATACTGGTTATGTTTTGAACCATTCCTGTGACACTATTTATAGATTGCGATGCTTCACTTCAGGTTTACTGTATCCCTCTGACATTCTTATTGACGATGAAACACAGAAATTGCATCGGAATTAAATACAAAAGGCACAATGCCGACTCAAGTACAAGAAGACTGGCTCTTCTTACTGTCTATGTTTAGAACCTTTCCTGTGAGACCGGTTTTAGATTCCGATGCTTCACTTCAGGTTTACTGTATACCTCGGCCATTCTTATTGACGACGAAACACAGAAACTGCATCGGAATTATATAGAGAAGGCACAATGGCGACTGAAGTACAAGAAAACTGACTCTTCTTACTGTCTATGTTTTGAACCATTCCTGTGACACTAGTTATGGATTCCGATGCTTCACTTTAGGCATACTGTAACCCTCTGACCTTCTTATTGACGATGAAACACAGAAATTGCATCGGAATTGAATACAAAAGGCACAATGCCGACATAAGTACAAGAAGACTGACTCTTCTTACTGTCTATGTTTTGAACCATACCTGTGACACTAGCTATAGATTCCGATACTTCACTTCAGGTTTACTGTATCCCACTGACCTCCTTATTAACGATGAAACACAGAAATTGCATCGGAATTAAATACAAAAAGCACAATGCCGACTTAAGTACAAGAAAACTGACGCTTCTTACTGTTTATATTTTGAACCACTCCTGTGACACTAGTTATAGATTCCGATACTTCCCTTCAGGTTTACTGTATCCCTTAACCCTTCTTATTGACGACAAAACACAGAAAGTGCTTCGGAATTAAATAGAAAAGGCACAATGCCGACTTAAGTACAAGAAATCTGACTCTCCTTAGTGTCTATGTTTCGAACCATTCCTGTGACACTAGTTATAGATTCCGATGCTTCACTTTAAGTTTGCTGTATCCCTCTGATCGTCTTATTGACGATGAAACACAGAAATTGCATCGGAATTATAAACAAAAGACACAATGCCGTCTCAAGTACATGAATACCAGCTCTTTTCCTGTCTATGTTTTCAACCTTTCCTGTGAAACCGATTTTAGATTCCGATGCTTCACTTCATGTTTACTGTATCCCTTGGCCCTTCTTATTGGCGACGAAACACAGAAAGTGCATCGGAATTAAATAGAAAAGGCACAATGCCGACTTTAGTACAAGAAAACTGAGTCTTCTTACTGTCTATGTTTTGAACCTATCCTGTGACACTAGTTATAGATGCCGATGCTTCACTTCAGGTATACGGTATCCCTCTGACCTTCTTATTGACGATGAAACAGAGAAAATGCATCGGAATTAAATACAAAATTCCCAATGCCGAATTAAGTACAAGTAAACTGACTCTTCTTACTGTCTATGTTTTGAACTATTCCTGTGACACTAGTTATAGATTCCGATGCTTCACTTCAGGTTTACTGTATTCCTTTGACCTTCTTATTAACGATGAAACACAGAAATTGCATCGGAATTAAATACAAAAGGCACAATATCGACTTAAGTACAAGGAAACTGACTATTCCTACTTACTATGTTTTGAACCAATCCTGTGACAATAGTAATAGATTCCGATGCTTCACTTCAGGTTTACTGTATCCCTCTGACCTTCTTATTGACGATGAAACACAGAAATTGCATCAGAATACAAACAAAAGGCACAATGACGGCGTAAGTACAAAAAGACTGACTCTTCTTACAGCCTATGATTTCAACCATTCCTGTGACACTAGTTATAGATTCCGATGCTTCACTTCAGGATTGCTGTATCCCTCTGACCGTCTTATTGACGATGAAACACAGAAATTGCATCGGAATTAAAAACAAAAGGCACAATGCCGACTCAAGTACAAGAAGGGTGGCTCTTCTTACTGTCTATGTTTTGAACCTTTCCTGTGAGACCGGTTTAGATTCCGATGCTTCGCTTCAGGTTTACTGTATCCCTTGGACCTTCTTATTGACGACGAAACACAATAAATTGCACCGGAATTAAATAGGAAAGGCACAATGCCGACTTAAGATCAAGAAAACTGATTCTTCATACTGGTTATGTTTTGAACCATTCCTGTGACACTAGTTATAGATTGCGATGCTTCACTTCAGGTTTACTGTATCCCTCTGACCTTCTTATTAACGATGAAACACAGAAATTGCATCGGAATTAAATACAAAAGGCACAATGCCGACTCAAGTACAAGAAGACTGGCTCTTCTTACTGTCAATGTTGTTAACCTTTCCTGTGAGACCGGTTTTAGATTCCGATGCTTCACTTTAGGTTTACTGTATCCCTTAGCCATTCTTATTGACGACGAAACACAGAAACTGCATCGGAATAGTGTAGAAAACTCACAATGCCGACTTAAGTACAAGAAAACTGACTCTTCTTACTGTCTATGTTTTGAACCATTCCTGTGACACTAGTTATGGATTCCGATGCTTCACTTTAGGCTTACTGTAACCCTCTGACCTTCTTATTAACGATGGAACACAGAAATAGCATCGGAATTCAATACAAAATTCACAATGCCGACGTAAGTACAAGAAGACTGACTCTTCTTACAGTCTATGTTTTGAACCATTCCCGTGAAACTAGTTATAGATTCCGATCCTTCACTTCAGGTTCACTGTATCCCTCTGACCGCCGTATTGACGATGAAACACAGAAATTGCATCGGAATTAAATACAAAAGGCACAATGCCGACATAAGTACAAGTAAACTGACTCTTCTTACTGTCTATGTTTTGAACCATTGATGTGACACTAGCTAGAGATTCCGATACTTCACTTCAGGTTTACTGTATCCCTCTGACCTTCATATTGACGATGAAACACAGAAATTGCATCGGAATTAAATACAAAAGACACAATGCCGACTTAAGTACAAGAAAACTGACGCTTCTTACTGTTTATGTTTTGAACCACTCCTGTGACACTAGTTGTAGATTCCGATGCTTCACTTCAGGTTTACTGTATCCCTTGGCCCTTCTTATTGACGACGAAACACAGAAAGTGCATCGGAATCAAATAGAATAGGCACAATGCCGACTTAAGTACAAGAAAACTGACTCTCCTTACTGTCTATGTTTTGAACCATTCCTGTGACACTAGTTATAGATTCCGATGCTTCACTTCAGGTTTGCTGTATCCCTCTGACCGTCTTATTGACGATGAAACACAGAAATTGCATCGGAATTTTAAACAAAAGGCACAGTGCCGACTCAAGTACAAGAATACCGGCTCTTCTTACTGTCTATGTTTTGAACCTTTCCTGTGAAACTGGTTTTAGATTCCGTTGCTTCACTTCAGGTTTACTGTATCCCTTGGCCCTACTTATTGACGACGAAACACAGAAGGTGCATCGGAAAAAATAGAAAAGGCACAATGCCGACTTAAGTACAAGAAAACTGACTCTTCTTACTGTCTATGATTTGAACCTATCCTGTGACACTAGTTATAGATGCCGATGCTTCACTTCAGGTATACTGTATCACTCTGAACTTCTTATTGACGATGAAACACAGAAAATGCATCGGAATTAAATACAAATTCCCAATGCCGAATTAAGTACAAGTAAACTTACTCTTCTTAATGTCTATGTTTTGAACTATTCCTGTGACACTAGTTATAGACTCCGTTGCTTCACTTCAGGTTTACTGTATTCCTTTGACCTTCTTATTAACGATGAAACACAGAAATTGCATCGGAATTAAATACAAAAGGCACAATGTCGATTTAAGTACAAGGAAACTGACTATTCCTACTTACTATGTTTTGAACCAATCCTGTGACATTAGTAATAGATTCCGATGCTTCACTTCAGGTTTACTGTATCCCTCTGACCTTTTTATTGACGATGAAACACAGAAATTGAATCGGAATTAAATACAAAAGGCACAATGCCGACTTAAGTACAAGAAAACTGACGCTTCTTACTGTTTATGTTTTGAACTAATCCTGTGACCCTAGTTATAGATTCCGATGCTTCACTTCAGGTTTACTGTATCCCTGTGACCTTCTTATTGACGATGAAACACAGAAATTGCATCGGAATTAAATACAAAAGTCACAATGCCGACTGAAGTACAAGAAAATTGACTCTTCTTTTGTCTATGTTTTGAACCATTCCTGTGACACTAGTTATAGATTCCGATGCTTCACTTCAGGTTTACTGTATCCCTCTGACCTTCTTATTGACGATGAAACACAGAAATTGCATCAGAATACAAACAAAAGGCACAATGCCGACGTAAGTACAAGAAGACTGACTCTTCTTACAGCCTATGTTTTCAACCATTCCTGTGACACTAGTTATAGATTCCGATGCTTCACTTCAAGATTGCTGTATCCCTCTGACCGTCTTATTGACGATGAAACACAGAAATTGCATCGGAATTAAAAACAAAAGGCACAATGCCGACTCAAGTACAAGAAGGTTGGCTCTTCTTACTGTCTATGTTTTGTACCTTTCCTGTGAGACCGGTTTTAGATTCCGATGGTTCACTTCAGGTTTACTGTATCCCTTGGACCTTCTTATTGACGACGAAACACAATAAATTGCATCGGAAATAAATAGAAAAGGCACAATGCCGACTTAAGATCAAGAAAACTGATTCTTCATACTGGTTATGTTTTGAACCATTCCTGTGACACTAGTAATAGATTGCGATGCTTCACTTCAGGTTTACTGTTTCCCTCTGACCTTCTTATTGACGATCAAACACAGAAATTGCATCGGAATTAAATACAAAAGGCACAATGCCGACTCAAATACAAGAAGACTGGCTCTTCTTACTGTCTATGTTTTGAACCTTTCCTGTGAGACCGGTTTTAGATTCCGATGCTTCACTTTAGGTTTACTGTATCCCTTAGCCATTCTTATTGACGACGATACACAGAATCTGCATCGGAATTATGTAGAAAAGGCACAATGCCGAATTAACTACAAGAAAACTGACTCTTCTTACTGTCTATGTTTTGAACCATTCCTGTGACACTAGTTATGGATTCCGATGCTTCACTTTAGGCTTACTGTACCCCTCTGACCTTCTTATTGACGATGAAACACAGAAATTGCATCGGAATTGAATACAAAAGGCACAATGCGGACGTAAGTACAAGAAGACTGACTCTTCTTACTGTCTATGTTTTGAACCATTCCCGTGACACTAGTTATAGATTCCGATCCTTCACTTCAGGTTCACTGTATCCCTCTGACCGTCGTATTGACGATGAAACACAGAAATTGCATCGGAATTAAATACAAAAGGCACAATGCCGACTTAAGTACAAGTAAACTGACTCTTCTTACTGTCTATGTTCTGAACCATTCCAGTGACACTAGCTATAGATTCCGATACTTCACTTCAGGTTTACTGTATCCCTCTGACCTTCTTATTGACGATGAAACACAGAAGTTGCATCGGAATTAAATACAAAAGACACAATGCCGACTTAAGTACAAGAAAACTGACGCTTCTTACTGTTTTTGTTTTGAACCACTCCTGTGACACTAGTTATAGATTCCGATGCTTCACTTCAGGTTTGCTGTATCCCTCTGACCGTCTTATTGACGATGAAACACAGAAATTGCATCGGAATTTTAAACAAAAGGCACAATGCCGACTCAAGTACAAGAATGCCGGCTCTTCTTACTGTCTATGTTTTGAACCTTTCCTGTGAAACTGGTTTTAGATTCCGATGCTTCACTTCAGGTTTACTGTATCCCTTGGCCCTTCTTATTGACGACGAAACACAGAAAGTGCATCGGAATTAAATAGAAAAGGCACAATACCGACTTAAGTACAAGTAAACTGACTCTTCTTAATGTCTATGTTTTGAACTATTCCTGTGACACTAGTTAGAGATTCCGATGCTTCTCTTCAGGTTTACTGTATTCCTTTGACCTTCTTATTAACGATGAAACACAGAATTGCATCGGAATTAAATACAAAAGGCACAATGTCGATTTAAGTGCAAGGAAACTGACTTTTCCTACTTACTATGTTTTGAACCAATACTGTGACAATAGTAATAGATTCCGATGCTTCACTTCAGGTTTACTGTATCCCTCTGACCTTCTTATTGACGATGAAATACAGAAATTGAATCGGAATTAAATACAAAAGGCAAAATGCCGACTTAAGTACAAGAAAACTGACGCATCTTACTGTTTATGTTTTGAACCAATCCTGTGACCCTAGTTATAGATTCTGATGCTTCACTTCAGGTTTAATGTATCCCTGTGACCTTCTTATTGACGATGAAACACAGAAATTGCATCGGAATTAAATACAAAAGTCACAATGCCGACTGAAGTACAAGAAAATTGACTCTTCTTATGTCTATGTTTTGAACCATTCCTGTGACACTAGTTATAGATTCCGATGCTTCACTTCAGGTTTACTGTATCCCTCTGACCTTCTTATTGTCGATGAAACACAGAAATTGCATCAGAATACAAACAAAAGGCACTGTGCCGACGTAAGTACAAGAAGACTGACTCTTCTTACAGCCTATGTTTTCAACCATTTCTGTGACACTAGTTATAGATTCCGATGCTTCACTTCAGGATTGCTGTATCCCTCTGACCGTCTTATTGACGATGAAACACAGAAATTGCATCGGAATTAAAATCAAAAGGCACAATGCCGACTCAAGTACAAAAAGGTTGGCTCTTCTTACTGTCTATGTTTTGAACCTTTCCTGTAAGACCGGTTTTAGATTCCGATGCTTCACTTCAGGTTTACTGTATCCCTTGGACCTTCTTATTGACGACGAAACACAATAAATTGCATCGGAATTAAATAGAAAAGGCACAATGCCGACTTAAGATCAAGAAAACTGATTCTTCATACTGGTTATGTTTTGAACCATTCCTGTGACACTAGTTATAGATTGCGATGCTTCACTTCAGGTTTGCTGTATCCCTCTGACCTTCTTATTGACGATGAAAAACAGAAATTGCATCGGAATTAAATACAAAAGGCACAATGCCTACTCAAGTACAAGAAGACTGGCTCTTCTTACTGTCTATGTTTTGAACCATTCCTGTGACACTAGTTATAGATACCGATGCATCACTTCAGGGTTACTGTATCCCTCTGACCTTCTTATTGACGATGAAACACAGAAATTACATCGGAATTAAATACAAAAGGCACAAAGCCGACTTAATTATTAGAAAACTGACTCTTCTTACTGACTATGTTTTGAACCATTCCTGTGACACTAGTTAAAGATTCCGATGCTTCACTTCAAGTTTACTGTATCCCTCTGACCTTCTTATTGACGATGAATCACAGAAATTGCATCGGAATTAAATACAAAAGGCACAATGCCTACTTAAGTACAAGTAAACCGACTCTTCTTACTGTCTATGTTTTTAACCATTCCTGTGACACTAGTTATAGATTCCGTTACTTCACTTCAGGTTTACTGTATCCCTCTGACCTTCTTGTTGACGATGAAACACAGAAATTGCATCGGAATTAAATACAAAAGGCACAATGCCGACTTAAGTACAAGAAAACTGACTCTTCTAACTGTCTATATTTTGAACCATTCCTGTGACACTTGTTATAGATTCCGAAGCTTCACTTCTGGTTTACTGTATCCCTCTGACCTTCTTATTGACGATGAAACACAGAAATTGCATCGGAATTAAATACAAAAGGCACAATGCCGACTTAAGTACAGGGAAACTGAGTCTTCTTACTGTCTGTGTTTTAAACCATTCCTGTGACACTTGTTATAGATTCCGAAGCTTCACTTCAGGTTTACTGTATCCCTCTGACCTTCCTATTGACGATGAAACACAGAAATTGCATCGGAATTAAATAAATTAGGCACAATGCCGACTTCAGTACAAGAAGACTGATTCTTCTTACTGTCTATGTTTTGAACCATTCCTGTGAAACTAGTTATAGATTCCGATGCTTCACTTCAGGTTTACTGTATCCCTCTGACCTTCATATTGACGATGAAACACTGAAATTGCATCGGAATTAAATACAAAAAGCACATTGCCGACTCAAGTACAAGAAGACTGGCTTTTCTTACTGTCTATGCTTTGAACCTTTCCTGTGTGACAGGTTTTAGATTCCGATGCTTCGCTTCAGGTTTACTGTATCCCTTGGCCCTTCTTATTGACTACGAAACACAGAAAGTGGATCGGAATTAAATAGAAAAGGCACAATGCCGACTTAAGTACAAGAAAACTGACTCTTCTTACTGTCTATGTTTTGAACCATTCCTGTGACACTAGTTATAGATTCCGATGCTTCACTTCAGGTGTGCTGTATCCCTCTGACCTTCTTATTGACGATGAAACATTGAAATTGCATCGGAATTATATACAAAAGGCACAATGCCGACTCACGTACAAGAAGCCTGGCTCTTCTTACTGTCAATTGTTTTGAACCATTCCTGTGACACTAGTTAAAGATTCCGATGCTTCACTTCAGGTTTACTGTATCCCTCTGACCTTCTTATTGACGATGACACACAGAAATTGCATCGGAATTAAATACAAAAGGCACAATGCCGACTTAAGTACAAGTAAACCGACTCTTCTTACTGTCTATGTTTTGAACCATTCCTGTGACACTAGTTATAGATTCCGTTACTTCACTTCAGGTTTACTGTATCCCTCTGACCTTCTTGTTGACGATGAAACACAGAAATTGCATCGGAATTAAATACAAAAGGCACAATGCCGACTTAAGTACAAGAAAACTGACTCTTCATACTGTCTATATTTTTTACCATTCCTGTGACACTTGTTATAGATTCCGAAGCTTCACTTCAGGTTTACTGTATCCCTCTGACCTTCTTATTAACGATGAAACACAGAAATTGCATCGGAATTAAATACAAAAGGCACAATGCCGACTTAAGTACAAGGAAACTGAGGCTTCTTACTGTCTGTGTTTTGAACCATTCCTGTGACACTATTTATGGATTCCGATGCTTCACTTCAGGTTTACTGTATCCCTCTGACCTTCTTATTGACGATGAAACACAGAAATTGCATCGGAATTAAATAAATTAGGCACAATGCCGACTTAAGTACAAGAATGCTGATTCTTCTTACTGTCTATGTTTTGAACCATTCCTGTGACACTAGTTATAGATTCCGATGCTTCACTTCAGGTTTACTGTATCCCTCTGACCTTCATATTGACGATGAAACACTGAAATTGAATCGGAATTAAATACAAAAGGCACAATGCCGACTCAAGTACAAGAAGACTGGCTTTTCTTACTGTCTATTATTTGAACCTTTCCTGTGAGACAGGTTTTAGATTCCGATGCTTCGCTTCAGGTTTACTGTATCCCTTGGCCCTTCTTATTGACGACAAAACACAGAAAGTGGATCGGAATTAAATAGAAAAGGCACAATGCCGACTTAAGTACAAGAAATCTGACTCTTCTTACTGTCTATGTTTTGGACCATTCCTGCGACACTATTTATAGATTCCGATGCTTCACTTCAGGTGTGCTGTATCCCTCTGACCGTCTTATTGACGATGAAACACAGAAATTGCATCGGAATTATAAACAAAAGGCACAATGCCGACTCACGTACAAGAAGACTGGCTCTTCTTACTGTCTATGTTTTGATCCATTCCTGTGAGACCGGTTTTAGATTCCGATGCTTCACTTCAGGTTTACTGTATCCCTTGCACCTTCTTATTGACGACGAAACACAGAAATTGCATCGTAATTAAATAGAAAAAGCACAATGCCGGGTTAAGTACAAGATAACTGACTCGTCTTACTGTCTATGTTTTGAACCATTCCTGTGACACTAGTTATAGATTCCGATGCATCACTTCAGGGTTACTGTATCCCTCTGATCTTCTTATTGACGATGAAACACAGAAATTGCATCGGTATTAAATACAAAAGGCACAATGCCGACTTAATTATTAGAAAACTGACTCTTCTTACTGTCTATGCTTTAAACCATTCCTGTGACTCTAGTTACAGATTCCGATGCTTCACTTCAGGTTTTTTTTATCCCTCTGACCTTCTTATTGGCGATGAAACACAGAAATTGCATCGGAATTAAATACAAAAGGCACAATGCCGACTCAAGTTCAAGCAGACTGGCTCTTCCTACTGTCTATGTTTTGAACCTTTCCTGTGTGACCGGTTTTAGATTCCGATGCTTCACTTCAGGTTTACTCTATCCCTTGGCCCTTCTAATTGACGACGAAACACAGAAATTGCATCGGAATTAAATACAAAAGGCACAATGCCGACTTAAGTACAAGGAAATTGACGCTTCTTACTGTCTATGTTTTGAACCATTCCTGTGACACTAGTTATGGATTCCGATGCTTCACTTCTGGTTTACTGTATCTCTGTGACCTTCTTATTGACGACGAAGCTCAGAAATTGTATCGGAATTAAATACAAAAGGCACAATGCCGACTTAAGTACAAGAAAGCTGAGTCTTCTTACTGTCTATGTTTTGAAGCATTTCTGTGACACTAGTAATAGATTCCGATGCTTCACTTCAGGTTTACTGTATCCCTCTGACCTTCTTATTGACGATGAAACACAGAAACTGCATCAGAATACAAACAATAGGTACAATGCCGACTTATGTACAAGAAGGCTGACCCTTCTTACTGCCTATGTTTTGAACCATTCCTGTGACACTGTTTATAGATTCTGATGCTTCACTTCAGGTTTACTGTATCCCTTTGACCTTCATATTGACGATGAAACACTGAAATTGCATCGGAATTAAATACAAAAGGCACAATGCCGACTCAAGTACAAGAAGACTGGCTTTTCTTCCTGTCTATGTTTTGAACCTTTCCTGTGAGACAGGTTTTAGATTTCGATGCTTCGCTTCAGGTTTACTGTATCCCTTGGCCCTTCTTATTGACGACGAAACACAGAAAGTGGATCGGAATTAAATAGAAAAGGCACAATGCCGACTTAAGTACAAGAAAACTGACTCTTCTTACTGTCTATAATTTGAACCATTCCTGTGACACTAGTTATAGATTTCGATGCTTCACTTCAGGTGTGCTGTATCCCTCTGACCGTCTTATTGACGATGAAACACAGAAATTGCATCGGAATTATAAACAAAAGGCGCAATGCCGACTCACGTACAAGAAGACTGGCTCTTCTTACTGTCTATGTTTTGAACCATTCCTGTGAGACCGGTTTTAGATTCCGATGCTTCACTTCAGGTTTACGTTATCCCTTGCACCTTCTTATTGACGACGAAACACAGAAATTGCATCGTAATTAAATAGAAAAAGCACAATGCCGAGTTAAGTACAAGAGAACTGACTGTTCTTACTGTCTATGTTTTGAACCATTCCTGTGACACTAGTTATAGATTCCGATGCATCACTTCAGGGTTACTGTATCCCTCTGATCTCCTTATTGACGATGAAACACAGATATTGCATCGGAATTAAATACAAAAGGCACAATGCCGACTTAATTATAAGAAAACTGACTCTTCTTACTGTCTATGCTTTGAACAATTCCTGTGACACTACGTATAGATTACGATGCTTCACTTCTGGTTTACTGTATCTCTCTGACCTTCTTATTGACGATGAAACACAGAAATTGCATCGGAATTAAATACAAAATGGCAAAATGCCAACTTAAGTACAAGTAAACTGACTCCTCTTATTGTCTATGGTTTGAACCATTCCTGTGACACTAGTTATAGCTTCCGATGCTTCACTTCAGGTTTACTTTATCCCTCTGACCTACCTATTGGCGATGAAACACAGAAATTATATCGGAATTAAATACAAAAGGCACAATGCCGACTCAAGTTCAAGAAGACTGGCTCTTCCTACTGTCTATGTTTTGAACCTTTCCTGTGAGACCGGTTTTAGATTCCGATGCTTCACTTCAGGTTTACTGTATCCCTTGGCCCTTCTAATTGACGACGAAACACAGAAATTGCATCGGAATTAAATACAAAAGGCACAATGCCGACTTAAGTACAAGGAAACTGACGCTTCTTACTGTCTATGTTTTGAACCATTCCTGTGACACTTGTTACAGATTCCGATGCTTCACTTCAGGTTTACTGTATCCCTGTGACCTTCTTATTGACGATGAAACACAGAAATTGTATCGGAATTAATACAAAAGGCACAATGCCGACTTAAGTACAAGAAAACTGAGTCTTCTTAGTGTCTATGTTTTGAACCATTTCTGTGACACTAGTTATAGATTCCGATGCTTCACTTCAGGTTTACTGTATCCCTCTGACCTTCTTATTGACGATGAAACACAGAAACTGCATCAGAATACAAACAAAAGGCACAATGCCGACTTATGTACAAGAAGGCTCACGCTTCTTACTGCCTATGTTTTGAACCATTCCTGTGACACTAGTTATAGATTCTGATGCTTCACTTCAGGTTTACTTTATCCCTCTGACCTTCTTATTGGCGATGAAACACAGAAATTGCATCGGAATTAAATACAAAAGGCACAATGCTGACTCAAGTTCAAGAAGACTGGCTCTTCCTCTTGTCTATGTTTTGAAGCTTTCCGGTGAGACCGGTTTTAGATTCCGATGCTTCACTTCAGGTTTACTGTATCCCTTGGCCCTTCTAATTGACGACGAAACACAGAAATTACATCGGAATTAAATACAGAAGGCACAATGCCGACTTTATTATTAGAAAACTGACTCTTCTTACTGTAAATGCTTTGATCCATTCCTGGGACTCTAGTTATAGATTCCGATGCTTCACTTCAGGTTTACTGTATCCCTCTGACCTTCTTATTGGCGATGAAACACAGAAATTGCATCGGAATTAAATACAAAAGGCACGATGCCGACTTAAGTACAAGACAACTGACTCTTCTTACTGTCTTTGTTTTGAACCGTTCCTGTGACACTGGTTATAGATTCCGATGCTTCACTTCAGGTTTACTGTATCCCTCTGACCTTCTTATTGACGATGAAACACAGAAATTGCATCGGAATTAAAGACGAAAGGCACAATGCCGACTTAAGTACAAGAAAACAGACTCTTCTTACTGTCTATGTTTTGAACCATTCCTGTGACACTAGTTATAGATTCCGATGCTTCACTTCAGGTTTACTGTATCCCTCCGACCATCTTATTGACGATTAAACACAGAAATTGCATCGGAATTCAATACAAAAAATCACAATGCCGACTCAAGTACAAGAAGACTGGCTCTTCTTACTGTCTACGTTTTGAACCTTTCCTGTGAGGCCGGTTTTAGATTCCGATGCTTCACTTCGGGATTACTGTATCCCTTGGACCTTCTTATTGACGACGAAACACGGAAATTGCATCGGAATTAAATACAAAAGGCACAATGCCGACTTAAGAACAAGGAAACTGACTCTTCTTACTGTCTATGTTGTGAACCTCTCCTGTGACACTAGTTATAGTTTCCGATGCTTCACTTCAGGTTTACTGTATCCCTCTGACCTTCTTATTGACGATGAAACACAGAAATGGCATCGGAATTAAATTCAAAAGGCACAATGCAGACTTAAGAACAGAAAAACTGACTCTTCTTACTGTCTATGTTTTAAACCACTCCTGTTACACTAGTTATAGATTCCGATCCATCACTTCAGGTTTACTGTATCCCTCTGACCTTCTTATTGACGATGAAACACAGAAATTGCATCGGAATTCAATACAAATTCACAATGCCGACTTAAGTACAAGACACATGACTCTTCTTACTGTCATTGTTTTGAACCATTCCTGTGACGCTAGTTATAGATTCCAATGTTTCACATCAGGTTTACTGTATCCCTCTGACCTTCTTATTGACGATGAAACACAGAAATTGCATCGGTATTAGATAGAAAAGGCACAATGCCGACTTACTTACAAGAAAACTGACTCTTCTTACTGTCTATGTTTTGAACTATTCCTGTGACACTAGTTATAGATTTCGATGCTTCACTTCAGGTTTACTGTATCCCTCTGACCTTCTTATTGACGAGGAAACACAGAAATTGCATCGGAATTAAATACAAAAGGCACGATGCCGACTTAAGTACAAGAAAACTGACTTTTCTTACTGTCTATGTTTTGAACCATTCCTGTGACACTAGTTATAGATTCCGATGCTTCACTTCAGGTTTACTGTATCCCTCTGACCTTCTTATTGACGATGTACCACGGAAATTGCATCGGATTTCAATACAAAAGGCACAATGCCGACATAGGTACTAGAAAACTGACTCTTCTTACTGTCTATGTTTGAACCATTCCTGTGACACTAGTTATAGATTCCGATGCTTCACCTCAGGTTTACTGTATCCCTCTGACCTTCTTATTGACAATGAAACACAGATATTGCATCGGAATTAAATACAAAAATCACAATGCCGACTTAAGTACAAGACAACAGACTCCTCTTACTGTCTATGTTTTGAACCATTCCTGTGACACTAGTTATAGATTCCGATGCTTCACTTGGGGTTTACTGTATCCCCCTTACCTTCATATTGACGATGAAACACAGAAATTTCATCGGAATTAAATACAAAATGCACAATGCTGACTTAAGTACAAGAAAACTAACTCTTCCTACTGTCTATGTTTTGAACCATTCCTGTGACACTAGTTATAGACTCGGATGCTTCCCTTCAGGTTTACTGTATCCTTCTGACCTTCTTATTGACGATGAAACACAGAAATTGCATCGGAATTAAATTCAAAAGGCACAATGCAGACTTAAGAACAAGAAAACTGGCTCTTCTTACTGTCTATGTTTTGAACCACTCCTGTGACACTAGTTATAGATTCCGATCCTTCACTTCAGGTTTACTGTATACCTCTGACCTTCTTATTGACGATGAAACACAGAAATTTCATCGGAATTAAGTACAAAATGCACAATGCCGACTTAAGTACAAGAAAACTAACTCTTCTTACTGTATATGTTTTGAACCATTCCTCTGACACTAGTTATTGATTCCGATGCTTCACATCTGTTTTACTGTATCCCTGTGACCTTCTTATTGACGATGAAACACAGAAATTTCAATGGAATTAAATACATACGGCACAATGCCGACTTAAGTACAAGAAAACAGACTCTTCTTACTGTCTATGTTTTGAACCATTCCTGTGACACTAGTTATAGATTCCGATGCTTCACTTCTGGTTTACTGTATCCCTCTGACCTTCTTATTGACGATCAAACACAGAAATTGCATTGGAATTAAATACGAAATTCACAATGCCGACTTAAGTACAAGAAAACTGACACTTCTTACTCTCTATGTTTTGAACAATTCCTGTGACACTAGTTATAGATTCCGATGCTTCACTTCAGGTTTACTGTATCCCTCTGACCTTCTTATTGACAATTAAACACAGAAATTGCATCGGAATTCAATACAAAAAATCACAATGCCGACTCAAGTACAAGAAGACTGGCTCTTCTTACTGTCTACGTTTTGAACCTTTCCTGTGAGACAGGTTTTAGATTCCGATGCTTCACTTCAGGATTACTGTATCCCTTGGACCTTCTTATTGACGACGAAACACAGAAGTTGCATCGGAATTGGATACAAAAGGCACAATGCCGACCTAAGAACAAGAAAACTGACTCTAATAATTGTCTATGTTGTGAACCACTCCTGTGACACTAGTTATTGTTTCCGATGCTTCACTTCAGGTTTACTGTATCCCTCTGACCTTCCTATTGACGATGAAACACAGCAATTGCATCGGAATTAAATAGAGAAGGCACAATGCCGACTTAAGTACAAGAAAAATGACTCTTCTTACTGTCTATGTCTTGAACCATTCCTGTGACACTACTCATAGATTCCGATGCTTCACTTCAGGTTTACTGTATCCCTCTGACCCTCTTATTGACGATGAGACACAGAAATTGCAGCGGAATTAAATACAAAAGGCACATTGCCGACTTAAGAACAAGAAAACATACTCTTTATACAGTCTATGTTTTGAACCACTCCTGTGACACTAGTTATAGATTCCGATCCTTCACTTCAGGTTTATTGTATCCCTCTGACCTTCTTATTGACGATGAAACAGAGAAATTACATCGGAATTAAATACAAAAGGCACAATGCCGACTTAAGTACAAGAAAACTGACTCTTCTTACTGTCTATGTTTTCAACCATTCCTGTGACACTAGTTATAGATTCCAATGTTTCACTTCAGGTTTACTGTATCCCTCTGACCTTCTTATTGACGATGAAACACAGAAATTGCATAGGAATTCAATACAAAAGGCACAATGCCGACATAAGTACAAGAAACCTGACTCCTCTTACTGGCATGTTATGAACCATTCCTGTGACACTAGTTATAGATTCCAATGTTTCACTTCAGGTTTACTGTATCCCTCTGACCTTCTTATTGACGATGAAACACAGAAATTGCATCGGAATTAGATAGAAAAGGCACAATGCCGACTTACTTACAAGAAAACTGACTCTTCTTACTGTCTATGCTTTGAACCATTCCTGTGACACTAGTTATAGATTCCGATGTTTCACTTCAGGTTTACTGTATCCCTCTGACCTTCTTATTGACGATGAAACACAGAAATTGCATCGGAATTCAATACAAAAGGCACAATGCCGACTTAAGTACAAGAAACCTGACTCCTCTTACTGGGAATGTTATGAACCATTCCTGTGACACTAGTTATAGATTCCAATGTTTCACTTCAGGTTTACTGTATCCCTCTGAACTTCTTATTGACGATGAAACACAGAAATTGCATCGGAATTAGATAGAGAAGGCACAATGCCGACTTACTTACAAGAAAACTGACTCTTCTTACTGTCTATGTTTTGAACCATTCCTGTGACACTAGTTATAGATTTCGATGCTTCACTTCAGGTTTACTGTATCCCTCTGACCTTCTTATTGACGATGAAACACAGAAATTGCATCGGAATTAAATACAAAAGGCACGATGCCGACTTAAGTACAAGAAAACTGACTCTTCTCACTGTCTTTGTTTTGAACCATTCCTGTGTCACTAGTTACAGATTCCGATGCTTCACTTCAGGTTTACTGTATCCCTCTGACGTTCTTATTGACTATTAAACACAGAAATTGCATCGGAATTCAATACTAAAAATCACTATGCCGACTCAAGTACAAGAAGACTGGCTCTTCTTACTGTCTACGTTTTGAACCTTTCCTGTGAGACAGGTTTTAGATTCCGATGCTTCACTTCAGGATAACTGTATCCCTTGGACCTTCTTATTGACGACGAAACACAGAAATTGCATCGGAATTAGATACAAAAGGCACAATGCCGACTTAAGAACAAGAAAACTGACTCTAATTATTGTCTATGTTGTGAACCACTCCTGTGACACTAGTTATAGTTTCCGATGCTTTACTTCAGGTTTACTGTATCCCTCTGACCTTCCTATTGACGATGAAACACAGAAATTGCATCGGAATTAAATTCAAAAGGCACAATGCAGACTTAAGAACAAGAAAATTGACTCTTCTTACTGTCTATGTTTTGAACCACTCCTGTGACACTTGTTATAGATTCCGATCCTTCACTTCAGGTTTACTGTATCCCTCTGACCTTCTTATTGACGATGAAACATAGAAATTGCATCGGAATTAAATAGAGAAGGCACAATGCCGACTTAAGTACAAGAAAAATGACTCTTCTTACTGTCTATGTCTTGAACGAATCCTGTGACACTACTCATAGATTCCGATGCTTCACTTCAGGTTTACTGTATCCCTCTGACCCTCTTATTGACGATGAGACACAGAAATTGCAGCGGAATTAAATACAAAAGGCACATTGCCGACTTAAGAACAAGAAAACATACTCTTCATACATTCTATGTTTTGAACCACTCCTGTGACACTAGTTATAGATTCCGATCCTTCACTTCAGGTTTATTGTATCCCTCTGACCTTCTTATTGACGATGAAACACAGAAATTACATCGGAATTAAATACAAAAGGCACAATGCCGACTTACTTACAAGAAAACTGACTCTTCTTACTGTCTATGTTTTCAACCATTCCTGTGACACTAGTTATAGATTCCGATGTTTCACTTCAGGTTTACTGTATCCCTCTGACCTTCTTATTGACAATGAAACACAGAAATTGCATCAGAATTTAATACAAAAATCACAATGCCGACTTAAGTACAAGAAACCTGACTCCTCTTACTGGCAATGTTATGAACCATTCCTGTGACACTAGTTATAGATTCCAATGTTTCACTTCAGGTTTACTGTATCCCTCTGAACTTCTTATTGACGATGAAACACAGAAATTGCATCGGAATTAGATAGAGAAGGCACAATGCCGACTTACTTACAAGAAAACTGACTCTTCTTACTGTCTATGTTTTGAACCATTCCTGTGACACTAGTTATAGATTTCGATGCTTCAATTCAGGTTTACTCTATCCCTCTCACCTTCTTATTGACGATGAAACACAGAAATTGCATCGGAATTAAATACAAAAGGCACGATGCCGACTTAAGTACAAGAAAACCGACTCTTCTTACTGCCTTTGTTTTGAACCGTTTCTGTGACACTGGTTATAGATTCCGATGCTTCACATCAGGTTTACTGTATCCCTCTGACCTTCTTATTGACGATGAAACACAGAAATTGCATCGGAATGAAATACAAAAGGCACAATGCCGACTTAAGTACAAGAAAACAGACTCTTCTTACTGTCTTTATTTTGAACCATTCCTGTGACACTAGTTATAGATTCCGATGCTTCACTTCTGGTTACTATATCCCTCCGACCTTCTTATTGACGATGAAACACAGAAATTGCATCGGAATTAAAGACGAAAGGCACAATGCCGACTTAAGTACAAGAAAACAGACTCTTCTTACTGTCTATGTTTTGAACCATTCCTGTGACACTAGTTATAGATTCCGATGCTTCACTTCAGGTTTACTGTATCCCTCCGACCATCTTATTGACGATTAAACACAGAAATTGCATCGGAATTCAATACAAAAAATCACAATGCCGACTCAAGTACAAGAAGACTGGCTCTTCTTACTGTCTACGTTTTGAACCTTTCCTGTGAGGCCGGTTTTAGATTCCGATGCTTCACTTCAGGATTACTGTATCCCTTGGACCTTCTTATTGACGACGAAACACGGAAATTGCATCGGAATTAAATACAAAAGGCACAATGCCGACTTAAGAACAAGAAAACTGACTCTTCTTACTGTCTATGTTGTGAACCACTCCTGTGACACTAGTTACAGTTTCCGATGCTTCACTTCAGGTTTACTGTATCCCTCTGACCTTCTTATTGACGATGATACACAGAAATCGCAGCGGAATTAAATACAAAAGGCACATTGCCGACTTAAGAACAAGAAAACATACTCTTCATACAGTCTATGTTTTGAACCACTCCTGTGACACTAGTTATAGATTCCGATCCTTCACTTCAGGTTTATTGTATCCCTTTGACCTTCTTATTGACGATGAAACACAGAAATTACATCGGAATTAAATACAAAAGGCACAATGCCGACCTAAGTACAAGAAAACTGACTCTTCTTACTGTCTATGTTTTCAACCATTCCTGTGACACTAGTTATAGATTCCGATGTTTCACTTCACGTTTACTGTATCCCTCTGACCTTCTTATTGACGATGAAACACAGAAATTGCATCGGAATTCAATACAAAAGGCACAATGCCGACTTAAGTACAAGAAACCTGACTCCTCTTACTGGCAATGTTATGAACCATTCCTGTGACACTAGTTATAGATTCCAATGTTTCACTTCAGGTTTACTGTATCCCTCTGAACTTCTTATTGACGATGAAACACAGAAATTGCATCGGAATTAGATAGAGAAGGCACAATGCCGACTTACTTACAAGAAAACTGACTCTTCTTACTGTCTATGATTTGAACCATTCCTGTGACACTAGTTATAGATTTCGATGCTTCACTTCAGGTTTACTGTATCCCTCTGACCTTCTTATTGACGATGAAACACAGAAATTGCATCGGAATTAAATACAAAAGGCACGATGCCGACTTAAGTACAAGAAAACTGACTCTTCTTACTGTCTTTGTTTTGAACCATTCCTGTGACACTAGTTAAAGATTCCGATGCTTCACTTCAGGTTTACTGTATCCCTCTGACCTTCTTATTGACGATGAAACACAGAAATTGCATCGGAATTCAATACAAAAAATCACAATGCCGACTCAAGTACAAGAAGACTGGCTCTTCTTACTGTCTACGTTTTGAACCTTTCCTGTGAGGCCGGTTTTAGATTCCGATGCTTCACTTCAGGATTACTGTATCCCTTGGACCTTCTTATTGACGACGAAACACGGAAATTGCATCCTAATTAAATACAAAAGGCACAATGCCGACTTAAGAACAAGGAAACTGACCCTTCTTACTGTCTATGTTGTGAACCTCTCCTGTGACACTAGTTATAGTTTCCGATGCTTCACTTCAGGTTTACTGTATCCCTCTGACCTTCTTATTGACGATGAAACACAGAAATGGCATCGGAATTAAATTCAAAAGGCACAATGCAGACTTAAGAACAGAAAAACTGACTCTTCTTACTGTCTATGTTTTAAACCACTCCTGTTACACTAGTTATAGATTCCGATCCATCACTTCAGGTTTACTGTATTCCTCTGACCTTCTTATTGACGATGAAACACAGAAATTGCATCGGAATTCAATACAAATTCACAATGCCGACTTAAGTACAAGACACATGACTCTTCTTACTGTCATTGTTTTGAACCATTCCTGTGACGCTAGTTATAGATTCCAATGTTTCACATCAGGTTTACTGTATCCCTCTGACCTTCTTATTGACGATGAAACACAGAAATTGCATCGGTATTAGATAGAAAAGGCACAATGCCGACTTACTTACAAGAAAACTGACTCTTCTTACTGTCTATGTTTTGAACTATTCCTGTGACACTAGTTATAGATTTCGATGCTTCACTTCAGGTTTACTGTATCCCTCTGACCTTCTTATACACGAGGAAACACAGAAATTGCATCGGAATTAAATACAAAAGGCACGATGCCGACTTAAGTACAAGAAAACTGACTTTTCTTACTGTCTATGTTTTGAACCATTCCTGTGACACTAGTTATAGATTCCGATGCTTCACTTCAGGTTTACTGTATCCCTCTGACCTTCTTATTGACGATGTACCACGGAAATTGCATCGGATTTCAATACAAAAGGCACAATGCCGACATAGGTACTAGAAAACTGACTCTTCTTACTGTCTATGTTTGAACCATTCCTGTGACACTAGTTATAGATTCCGATGCTTCACCTCAGGTTTACTGTATCCCTCTGACCTTCTTATTGACAATGAAACACAGATATTGCATCGGAATTAAATACAAAAATCACAATGCCGACTTAAGTACAAGACAACAGACTCCTCTTACTGTCTATGTTTTGAACCATTCCTGTGACACTAGTTATAGATTCCGATGCTTCACTTGGGGTTTACTGTATCCTCCTTACCTTCATATTGACGATGAAACACAGAAATTTCATCGGAATTAAATACAAAATGCACAATGCTGACTTAAGTACAAGAAAACTAACTCTTCCTACTGTCTATGTTTTGAACCATTCCTGTGACACTAGTTATAGACTCGGATGCTTCCCTTCAGGTTTACTGTATCCTTCTGACCTTCTTATTGACGATGAAACACAGAAATTGCATCGGAATTAAATTCAAAAGGCACAATGCAGACTTAAGAACAAGAAAACTGGCTCTTCTTACTGTCTATGTTTTGAACCACTCCTGTGACACTAGTTATAGATTCCGATCCTTCACTTCAGGTTTACTGTATACCTCTGACCTTCTTATTGACGATGAAACACAGAAATTTCATCGGAATTAAGTACAAAATGCACAATGCCGACTTAAGTACAAGAAAACTAACTCTTCTTACTGTCTATGTTTTGAACCATTCCTCTGACACTAGTTATTGATTCCGATGCTTCACATCTGTTTTACTGTATCCCTGTGACCTTCTTATTGACGATGAAACACAGAAATTTCAATGGAATTAAATACATACGGCACAATGCCGACTTAAGTACAAGAAAACAGACTCTTCTTACTGTCTATGTTTTGAACCATTCCTGTGACACTAGTTATAGATTCCGATGCTTCACTTCTGGTTTACTGTATCCTTCTGACCTTCTTATTGACGATGAAACACAGAAATTGCATCGGAATTAAATTCAAAAGGCACAATGCAGACTTAAGAACAAGAAAACTGGCTCTTCTTACTCTCTATGTTTTGAACCATTCCTGTGACACTAGTTATAGATTCCGATGCTTCACTTCAGGTTTACTGTATCCCTCTGACCTTCTTATTGACAATTAAACACAGAAATTGCATCGGAATTCAATACAAAAAATCACAATGCCGACTCAAGTACAAGAAGACTGGCTCTTCTTACTGTCTACGTTTTGAACCTTTCCTGTGAGACAGGTTTTAGATTCCGATGCTTCACTTCAGGATTACTGTATCCCTTGGACCTTCTTATTGACGACGAAACACAGAAGTTGCATCGGAATTGGATACAAAAGGCACAATGCCGACCTAAGAACAAGAAAACTGACTCTAATTATTGTCTATGTTGTGAACCACTCCTGTGACACTAGTTATTGTTTCCGATGCTTCACTTCAGGTTTACTGTATCCCTCTGACCTTCCTATTGACGATGAAACACAGCAATTGCATCGGAATTAAATAGAGAAGGCACAATGCCGACTTAAGTACAAGAAAAAAGACTCTTCTTACTGTCTATGTCTTGAACCATTCCTGTGACACTACTCATAGATTCCGATGCTTCACTTCAGGTTTACTGTATCCCTCTGACCCTCTTATTGACGATGAGACACAGAAATTGCAGCGGAATTAAATACAAAAGGCACATTGCCGACTTAAGAACAAGAAAACATACTCTTTATACAGTCTATGTTTTGAACCACTCCTGTGACACTAGTTATAGATTCCGATCCTTCACTTCAGGTTTATTGTATCCCTCTGACCTTCTTATTGACGATGAAACAGAGAAATTACATCGGAATTAAATACAAAAGGCACAATGCCGACTTAAGTACAAGAAAACTGACTCTTCTTACTGTCTATGTTTTCAACCATTCCTGTGACACTAGTTATAGATTCCAATGTTTCACTTCAGGTTTACTGTATCCCTCTGACCTTCTTATTGACGATGAAACACAGAAATTGCATAGGAATTCAATACAAAAGGCACAATGCCGACATAAGTACAAGAAACCTGACTCCTCTTACTGGCATGTTATGAACCATTCCTGTGACACTAGTTATAGATTCCAATGTTTCACTTCAGGTTTACTGTATCCCTCTGACCTTCTTATTGACGATGAAACACAGAAATTGCATCGGAATTAGATAGAAAAGGCACAATGCCGACTTACTTACAAGAAAACTGACTCTTCTTACTGTCTATGCTTTGAACCTTTCCTGTGACACTAGTTATAGATTCCGATGTTTCACTTCAGGTTTACTGTATCCCTCTGACCTTCTTATTGACGATGAAACACAGAAATTGCATCGGAATTCAATACAAAAGGCACAATGCCGACTTAAGTACAAGAAACCTGACTCCTCTTACTGGGAATGTTATGAACCATTCCTGTGACACTAGTTATAGATTCCAATGTTTCACTTCAGGTTTACTGTATCCCTCTGAACTTCTTATTGACGATGAAACACAGAAATTGCATCGGAATTAGATAGAGAAGGCACAATGCCGACTTACTTACAAGAAAACTGACTCTTCTTACTGTCTATGTTTTGAACCATTCCTGTGACACTAGTTATAGATTTCGATGCTTCACTTCAGGTTTACTGTATCCCTCTGACCTTCTTATTGACGATGAAACACAGAAATTGCATCGGAATTAAATACAAAAGGCACGATGCCGACTTAAGTACAAGAAAACTGACTCTTCTTACTGTCTTTGTTTTGAACCATTCCTGTGTCACTAGTTACAGATTCCGATGCTTCACTTCAGGTTTACTGTATCCCTCTGACGTTCTTATTGACTATTAAACACAGAAATTGCATCGGAATTCAATACTAAAAATCACTATGCCGACTCAAGTACAAGAAGACTGGCTCTTCTTACTGTCTACGTTTTGAACCTTTCCTGTGAGACAGGTTTTAGATTCCGATGCTTCACTTCAGGATAACTGTATCCCTTGGACCTTCTTATTGACGACGAAACACAGAAATTGCATCGGAATTAGATACAAAAGGCACAATGCCGACTTAAGAACAAGAAAACTGACTCTAATTATTGTCTATGTTGTGAACCACTCCTGTGACACTAGTTATAGTTTCCGATGCTTTACTTCAGGTTTACTGTATCCCTCTGACCTTCCTATTGACGATGAAACACAGAAATTGCATCGGAATTAAATTCAAAAGGCACAATGCAGACTTAAGAACAAGAAAATTGGCTCTTCTTACTGTCTATGTTTTGAACCACTCCTGTGACACTTGTTATAGATTCCGATCCTTCACTTCAGGTTTACTGTATCCCTCTGACCTTCTTATTGACGATGAAACATAGAAATTGCATCGGAAGTAAATAGAGAAGGCACAATGCCGACTTAAGTACAAGAAAAATGACTCTTCTTACTGTCTATGTCTTGAACGAATCCTGTGACACTACTCATAGATTCCGATGCTTCACTTCAGGTTTACTGTATCCCTCTGACCCTCTTATTGACGATGAGACACAGAAATTGCAGCGGAATTAAATACAAAAGGCACATTGCCGACTTAGGAACAAGAAAACATACTCTTCATACATTCTATGTTTTGAACCACTCCTGTGACACTAGTTATAGATTCCGATCCTTCACTTCAGGTTTATTGTATCCCTCTGACCTTCTTATTGACGATGAAACACAGAAATTACATCGGAATTAAATACAAAAGGCACAATGCCGACTTACTTACAAGAAAACTGACTCTTCTTACTGTCTATGTTTTCAACCATTCCTGTGACACTAGTTATAGATTCCGATGTTTCACTTCAGGTTTACTGTATCCCTCTGACCTTCTTATTGACAATGAAACACAGAAATTGCATCGGAATTTAATACAAAAATCACAATGCCGACTTAAGTACAAGAAACCTGACTCCTCTTACTGGCAATGTTATGAACCATTCCTGTGACACTAGTTATAGATTCCAATGTTTCACTTCAGGTTTACTGTATCCCTCTGAACTTCTTATTGACGATGAAACACAGAAATTGCATCGGAATTAGATAGAGAAGGCACAATGCCGACTTACTTACAAGAAAACTGACTCTTCTTACTGTCTATGTTTTGAACCATTCCTGTGACACTAGTTATAGATTTCGATGCTTCAATTCAGGTTTACTGTATCCCTCTCACCTTCTTATTGACGATGAAACACAGAAATTGCATCGGAATTAAATACAAAAGGCACGATGCCGACTTAAGTACAAGAAAACCGACTCTTCTTACTGCCTTTGTTTTGAACCGTTTCTGTGACACTGGTTATAGATTCCGATGCTTCACATCAGGTTTACTGTATCCCTCTGACCTTCTTATTGACGATGAAACACAGAAATTGCATCGGAATTAAATACAAAAGGCACAATGCCGACTTAAGTACAAGAAAACAGACTCTTCTTACTGTCTTTATTTTGAACCATTCCTGTGACACTAGTTATAGATTCCGATGCTTCACTTCTGGTTACTATATCCCTCCGACCTTCTTATTGACGATGAAACACAGAAATTGCATCGGAATTAAAGACGAAAGGCACAATGCCGACTTAAGTACAAGAAAACAGACTCTTCTTACTGTCTATGTTTTGAACCATTCCTGTGACACTAGTTATAGATTCCGATGCTTCACTTCAGGTTTACTGTATCCCTCCGACCATCTTATTGACGATTAAACACAGAAATTGCATCGGAATTCAATACAAAAAATCACAATGCCGACTCAAGTACAAGAAGACTGGCTCTTCCTACTGTCTACGTTTTGAACCTTTCCTGTGAGGCCGGTTTTAGATTCCGATGCTTCACTTCAGGATTACTGTATCCCTTGGACCTTCTTATTGACGACGAAACACGGAAATTGCATCGGAATTAAATACAAAAGGCACAATGCCGACTTAAGAACAAGAAAACTGACTCTTCTTACTGTCTATGTTGTGAACCACTCCTGTGACACTAGTTATAGTTTCCGATGCTTCACTTCAGGTTTACTGTATCCCTCTGACCTTCTTATTGACGATGATACACAGAAATCGCAGCGGAATTAAATACAAAAGGCACATTGCCGACTTAAGGACAAGAAAACATACTCTTCATACAGTCTATGTTTTGAACCACTCCTGTGACACTAGTTATAGATTCCGATCCTTCACTTCAGGTTTATTGTATCCCTTTGACCTTCTTATTGACGATGAAACACAGAAATTACATCGGAATTAAATACAAAAGGCACAATGCCGACCTAAGTACAAGAAAACTGACTCTTCTTACTGTATATGTTTTCAACCATTCCTGTGACACTAGTTATAGATTCCGATGTTTCACTTCACGTTTACTGTATCCCTCTGACCTTCTTATTGACGATGAAACACAGAAATTGCATCGGAATTCAATACAAAAGGCACAATGCCGACTTAAGTACAAGAAACCTGACTCCTCTTACTGGCAATGTTATGAACCATTCCTGTGACACTAGTTATAGATTCCAATGTTTCACTTCAGGTTTACTGTATCCCTCTGAACTTCTTATTGACGATGAAACACAGAAATTGCATCGGAATTAGATAGAGAAGGCACAATGCCGACTTACTTACAAGAAAACTGACTCTTCTTACTGTCTATGATTTGAACCATTCCTGTGACACTAGTTATAGATTTCGATGCTTCACTTCAGGTTTACTGTATCCCTCTGACCTTCTTATTGACGATGAAACACAGAAATTGCATCGGAATTAAATACAAAAGGCACGATGCCGACTTAAGTACAAGAAAACTGACTCTTCTTACTGTCTTTGTTTAGAATCATTCCTGTGACACTAGTTAAAGATTCCGATGCTTCACTTCAGGTTTACTGTATCCCTCTGACCTTCTTATTGACAATTAAACACAGAAATTGCATCGGAATTCAATACAAAAAATCACAATGCCGACTCAAGTACAAGAAGACTGGCTCTTCTTACTGTCTACGTTTTGAACCTTTCCTGTGAGACAGGTTTTAGATTCCGATGCTTCACTTCAGGATTACTGTATCCCTTGGACCTTCTTATTGACGACGAAACACAGAAATTGCATCGGAATTAGATACAAAAGGCACAATGCCGACTTAAGGACAAGAAAACTGACTCTAATTATTGTCTATGTTGTGAACCACTCCTGTGACACTAGTTATAGTTTCCGATGCTTCACATCAGGTTTACTGTATCCCTCTGACCTTCCTATTGACGATGAAACACAGAAATTGCATCGGAATTAAATTCAAAAGGCACAATGCAGACTTAAGAACAAGAAAACTGACTCCTCTTACTGTCTATGTTTTGAACCACTCCTGTGACACTTGTTATAGATTCCGATCCTTCACTTCAGGTTTACTGTATCCCTCTGACCTTCTTATTGACGATGAAACATAGAAATTGCATCGGAATTAAATAGAGAAGGCACAATTGCCGACTTAAGTACAAGAAAAATGACTCTTCTTACTGTCTATGTTTTGAACCATTCCTGTGACACTACTCATAGATTCCGATGCTTCACTTCAGGTTTACTGTATCCCTCTGACCCTCTTATTGGCGATGAGACACAGAAATTGCAGCGGAATTAAATACAAAAGGCACATTGCCGACTTAAGAACAAGAAAACATACTCTTCATACAATCTATGTTTTGAACCACTCCTGTGACACTAGTTATAGATTCCGATCCTTCACTTCAGGTTTATTGTATCCCTCTGACCTTCTTATTGACGATGAAACACAGAAATTACATCGGAATTAAATACAAAAGGCACAATGCCGACTTAAGTACAAGAAAACTGACTCTTCTTACTGTCTATGTTTTCAACCATTCCTGTGACACTAGTTATAGATTCCGATGTTTCACTTCAGGTTTACTGTATCCCTCTGACCTTCTTATTGACGATGAAACACAGAAATTGCATAGGAATTCAATACAAAAGGCACAATGCCGACTTAAGTACAAGAAACCTGACTCCTCTTACTGGCAATGTTATGAACCATTCCTGTGACACTAGTTATAGATTCCAATGTTTCACTTCAGGTTTACTGTATCCCTCTGACCTTCTTATTGACGATGAAACACAGAAATTGCATCGGAATTAGATAGAAAAGGCACAATGCCGATTTACTTACAAGAAAACTGACTCTTCTTACTGTCTATGTTTTGAACCATTCCTGTGACACTAGTTATAGATTCCGATGTTTCACTTCAGGTTTACTGTATCCCTCTGACCTTCTTATTGACGATGAAACACAGAAATTGCATCGGAATTCAATACAAAAGGCACAATGCCGACTTAAGTACAAGAAACCTGACTCCTCTTACTGGCAATGTTATGAACCATTCCTGTGACACTAGTTATAGATTCCAATGTTTCACTTCAGGTTTACTGTATCCCTCTGAACTTCTTATTGACGATGAAACACAGAAATTGGATCGGAATTAGATAGAGAAGGCACAATGCCGACTTACTTACAAGAAAACTGACTCTTCTTACTGTCTATGTTTTGAACCATTCCTGTGACACTAGTTATAGATTTCGATGCATCACTTCAGGTTTACTGTATCCCTCTGACCTTCTTATTGACGATGAAACACAGAAATTGCATCGGAATTAAATACAAAAGGCACGATGCCGACTTAAGTACAAGAAAACTGACTCTTCTTACTGTCTTTGTTTTGAACCGTTCCTGTGACACTGGTTATAGATTCCGATGCTTCACTTCAGGTTTACTGTATCCCTCTGACCTTCTTATTGACGATGAAACACAGAAATTGCATCGGAATTAAATACAAAAGGCACAACGCCGACTTAAGTACAAGAAAACAGACTCTTCTTACTGTCTTTATTTTGAACCATTCCTGTGACACTAGTTATAGATTCCGATGCTTCACTTCAGGTTTACTGTGTCCCTCTGACCTTCTTACTGACGACGAAACACAGAAATTGCATCGGAATTAAATACAAAAGGCACGATGCCGACTTATGTACAAGAAAACTGACTTTCCTTACTGTCTATGTTTTGAACCATTCCTGTGACACTAGTTATAGATTCCGATGCTTCACTTCAGGTTTACTGTATCCCTCTGACATTATTGACGATGAAACACGGAAATTGCATCGGATTTCAATACAAAATGCACAATGCCGACATAGGTACTAGAAAACTGACTCTTCTTACTGTCTATGTTTGAACGATTCCTGTGACACTAGTTAAAGATTCCGATGCTTCACCTCAGGTTTACTGTATCCCTCTGACCTTCTTATTGACAATGAAACACAGATATTGCATCGGAATTAAATACAAAAATCACAATGCCGACTTAAGTACAAGACAACAGACTCCTCTTACTGTCTATGCTTTGAACCATTCCTGAGACACTAGTTATAGATTCCGATGCTTTACTTGAGGTTTACTGTATCCCCCTTACCTTCATATTGACGATGAAACACAGAAATTTCATCGGAATTAAATACAAAATGCACAATGCTGACTTAAGTACAAGAAAACTAACTCTTCTTACTGTCTATGTTTTGAACCATTGCTGTTACGCTAGTTATAGATTCGGATGCTTCACTTCAGGTTTACTGTATCCTTCTGACCTTCTTATTGACGATAAAACACAGAAATTGCATCGGAATTAAATTCAAAAGGCACAATGTAGACTTAAGAACAAGAAAACTGGCTCTTCTTACTGTCTATGTTTTGAACCACTCCTGTGACACTAGTTATAGATTCCGATCCTTCACTTCAGGTTTACTGTATACCTCTGACCTTCTTATTGACGATGAAACACAGAAATTTCATCGGAATTAAGTACAAAATGCACAATGCCGACGTAAGTACAAGAAAACTAACTCTTCTTACTGTCTATGTTTTGAACCATTCCTCTGACACTAGTTATTGATTCCGATGCTTCACATCTGTTTTACTGTATCCCTCTGACCTTCTTATTGACAATGAAACACAGAAATTTCATCGGAATTAAATACATAAGGCACAATGCCGACTTAAGTACAAGAAAACAGACTCTTCTTACTGTCTATGTTTTGAACCATTCCTGTGACACTAGTTATAGATTCCGATGCTTCACTTCTGGTTTACTGTATACCTCCGACCTTCTTATTGACGATCAAACACAGAAATTGCATTGGAATTAAATACGAAATTCACAATGCCGACTTAAGTACAAGAAAACTGACACTTCTTACTCTCTATGTCTTGAACCATTCCTGTGACAATAGTTATGGATTCCGATGCTTCACTTCAGGTTTACTGTATCCCTCTGACCTTCTTATTGACAATTAAACACAGAAATAGCATCGGGATACAATACAAAAAATCACAATGCCGACTCAAGTACAAGAAGACTGGCTCTTCTTACTGTCTACGTTTTGAACCTTTCCTGTGAGACAGGTTTTAGATTCCGATGCTTCACTTCAGGATTACTGTATCCCTTGGACCTTCTTATTGACGACGAAACACAGAAATTGCATCGGAATTAGATACAAAAGGCACTATGCCGACTTAAGAACAAGAAAACTGACTCTTCATACTGTCTATGTTGTGAACCACTCCTGTGACACTAGTTATAGTTTCCGATCCTTCACTTCAGGTTTACTGTATCCCTCTGACCTTCTTATTGACGATGAAACATGGAAATTGCATCGGAATTAAATAGAGAAGGCACAATGCCGACTTAAGTACAAGAAAAATGACTCTTCTTACTGTCTATGACTTTAACCATTCCTGTGACACTACTCATAGATTCCGATGCTTCACTACAGGTTTTCTGTATCCCTCTTACCCTCTTACTGACGATGAGACACAGAAATTGCAGCGGAATTAAATACAAAAGGCACATTGCCGACTTAAGAACAAGAAAACATACTCGTCATACAGTCTATGTTTTGAACCACTCCTGTGACACTAGTTATAGATTCCGATCCTTCACTTCAGGTTTATTGTATCCCTCTGACCTTCTTATTGACGATGAAACACAGAAATGACATCGGAATTAAATTCAAAAGGCACAATGCCGACTTAAGTACAAGAAAACTGACTCTTCTTACTGTCTATGTTTTCAACCATTCCTGTGACACTAGTTATAGATTCCGATGTTTCACTTCAGGTTTACTGTATCCCTCTGACCTTCTTATTGACGATTAAAGACAGAAATTTCATTGGAATTAAAGACGAAAGGCACAATGCCGACTTAAGTACAAGAAAACAGACTCTTCTTGCTGTCTATGTTTTGAACCATTCCTGTGACACTAGTTATACATTCCGATGCTTCACTTCAGGTTTACTGTATCCCTCCGACCATCTTATTGACGATTAAACACAGAAATTGCATCGGAATTCAATACAAAAAATCACAATGCCGACTCAAGTACAAGAAGACTGGCTCTTCTTACTGTCTACGTTTTGAACCTTTCCTGTGAGACCGGTTTTAGATTCCGATGCTTCACTTCAGGATTACTGTATCCCTTGGACCTTCTTATTGACGACGAAACACGGAAATTGCATCGGAATTAAATACAAAAGGCACAATGCTGACTTAAGAACAAGAAAACTGACTCTTCTTACTGTCTATGTTGTGAACCACTCCTGTGACACTAGTTATAGTTTCCGATGCTTCACTTCAGGTTTACTGTATCCCTCTGACCTTCTTATTGACGATGAAACACAGAAATTGCATCGGAATTAAATTCAAAAGGCACAATGCAGACTTAAGAACAGAAAAACTGACTCTTCTTACTGTATATGTTTTAAACCACTCCTGTGACACTAGTTATAGATTCCGATCCTTCACTTCAGGTTTACTGTATCCCTCTGACCTTCTTATTGACGATGAAACACAGAAATTGCATCGGAATTAAATAGAAAAGGCACAATGCCGACTTAAGTACAAGAAAAATGACTCTTCTTACTGTCAATGCTTTGAACCATTCCTGTGACACTAGTTATAGATTCCAATGTTTCACATCAGATTTACTGTATCCCTCTGACCTTCCTATTGACGATGAAACACAGAAATTGCATCGGAATTAGATAGAAAAGGCACAATGCCGACTTACTTACAAGAAAACTGACTCTTCTTACTGTCTATGTTTTGAACCATTCCTGTGACACTAGTTATCGATTTCGATGCTTCACTTCAGGTTTACTGTATCCCTCTGACCTTCTTATTGACGATGAAACACAGAAATTGCATCGGAATTAAATACAAAAGGCACGATGCCGACTTAAGTACAAGAAATCTGGCTTTTCTTACTGTCTATGTTTTGAACCATTCCTGCGACACTAGTTATTGATTCCGATGCTTCACTTCAGGTTTACTGTATCCCTCTGACCTTCTTATTGACGATGAAACACGGAAATTGAATCGGATTTCAATACAAAAGGCACAATGCCGACATAGGTACTAGAAAACTGACCCTTCTTACTATCTATGTTTGAACCATTCCTGTGACACTAGTTATAGATTCCGATGCTTCACTTCAGGTTTACTGTATCCCTCTGACCTTCTTATTGACAATGAAACGCAGATATTGCTTCGGAATTAAATACAAAAATCACAATGCCGACTTAAGTACAAGACAACAGACTCCTCATACTGTCTATGTTTTGAACCATTCCTGTGACACTAGTTATAGATTCCGATGCTTCACTTCATGTTTACTGTATCCCTCTGACCTTCATATTGACGACGAAAAGCAGAAATTCCATCGCAATTAGATACATAAGGCACAATGCCGACTTAAGTACAAGAAAACTGACTCTTCTTACTGTCTTTGATTTGAACCATTCCTGTGACACTAGTAACAGATTCCGATGCTTCACTTCGGGCTTACTGTATCCCTCTGACTTTCTTATTGACGATGAAACACAGAAATTGCATCGGAATTAAATGCAATAGGAATAATGCCGACTTAAGTACAAGAAGACTGACTCTTCTTACTGTCTATGTTTTGAACCATTCCTGTGACACTAGTTATAGATTCTGATGCTTCACTTCAGGTTTACTGTATCCCTCTGACCTTCTTAATGACGATGAAAGACAGAAATTGCATCGTAATTAAATACAAAAGGCACAATGCCGACTTAAGTACAAGAAAACAGACTCTTCTTACTGTCCATGTTTTGAACCATTCCTGTGGCACTAGTTATAGATTCCGATGCTTCACTTCAGGTTTACTGTATCCCTCCGACCTTCTTATTGACGATGAAACACAGAAATTGTAACGGAATTAAATACGAATGGCACAATGCCGACTTAAGTACAAGCAAACTGACTCATCTTTCTCTCTATGTTTTGAACCATTCCTGTGACACTAGTTATAGATTCCGATAATTCACTTCAGGTTTACTGTATCCCTCTGACCTTCTTATTGACGATGAAAGACAGAAATTGCATCGTAATTAAATACAAAAGGCACAATGCCGACTTAAGTACAAGAAAACAGACTCTTCTTACTGTCCATGTTTTGAACCATTCCTGTGGCACTAGTTATAGATTCCGATGCTTCACTTCATGTTTACTGTATCCCTCTGACCTTCATATTGACGACGAAAAGCAGAAATTGCATCGCAATTAGATACATAAGGCACAATGCCGACTTAAGTACAAGAAAACTGACTCTTCTTACTGTCTTTGATTTGAACCATTCCTGTGACACTAGTAACAGATTCCGATGCTTCACTTCGGGCTTACTGTATCCCTCTGACTTTCTTATTGACGATGAAACACAGATATTGCATCGGAATTAAATGCAATAGGAATAATGCCGACTTAAGTACAAGAAGACTGGCTCTTCTTACTGTCTACGTTTTGAACCTTTCCTGTGAGACCGGTTTTAGATTCCGATGCTTCACTTCAGGATTACTGTATCCCTTGGACCTTCTTATTGACGACGAAACACGGAAATTGCATCGGAATTAAATACAAAAGGCACAATGCTGACTTAAGAACAAGAAAACTGACTCTTCTTACTGTCTATGTTGTGAACCACTCCTGTGACACTAGTTATAGTTTCCGATGCTTCACTTCAGGTTTACTGTATCCCTCTGACCTTCTTATTGACGATGAAACACAGAAATTGCATCGGAATTAAATTCCAAAGGCATAATGCAGACTTAAGAACAGAAAAACTGACTCTTCTTACTGTATATGTTTTAACCACTCCTGTGACACTAGTTATAGATTCCGATCCTTCACTTCAGGTTTACTGTATCCCTCTGACCTTCTTATTGACGATGAAACACAGAAATTGCATCGGAATTAAATAGAAAAGGCACAATGCCGACTTAAGTACAAGAAAAATGACTCTTCTTACTGTCAATGTTTTGAACCATTCCTGTGACACTAGTTATAGATTCCAATGTTTCACATCAGATTTACTGTATCCCTCTGACCTTCTTATTGACGATGAAACACAGAAATTGCATCGGAATTAGATAGAAAAGGCACAATGCCGACTTACTTACAAGAAAACTGACTCTTCTTACTGTCTATGTTTTGAACCATTCCTGTGACACTAGTTATCGATTTCGATGCTTCACTTCAGGTTTACTGTATCCCTCTGACCTTCTTATTGACGATGAAACACAGAAATTGCATCGGAATTAAATACAAAAGGCACGATGCCGACTTAAGTACAAGAAAACTGGCTTTTCTTACTGTCTATGTTTTGAACCATTCCTGTGACACTAGTTATTGATTCCGATGCTTCACTTCAGGTTTACTGTATCCCTCTGACCTTCTTATTGACGATGAAACACGGAAATTGAATCGGATTTCAATACAAAAGGCACAATGCCGACATAGGTACTAGAAAACTGACCCTTCTTACTGTCTATGTTTGAACCATTCCTGTGACACTAGTTATAGATTCCGATGCTTCACTTCAGGTTTACTGTATCCCTCTGACCTTCTTATTGACAATGAAACGCAGATATTGCTTCGGAATTAAATACAAAAATCACAATGCCGACTTAAGTACAAGACAACAGACTCCTCATACTGTCTATGTTTTGAACCATTCCTGTGACACTAGTTATAGATTCCGATGCTTCACTTCATGTTTACTGTATCCCTCTGACCTTCATATTGACGACGAAAAGCAGAAATTCCATCGCAATTAGATACATAAGGCACAATGCCGACTTAAGTACAAGAAAACTGACTCTTCTTACTGTCTTTGATTTGAACCATTCCTGTGACACTAGTAACAGATTCCGATGCTTCACTTCGGGCTTACTGTATCCCTCTGACTTTCTTATTGACGATGAAACACAGAAATTGCATCGGAATTAAATGCAATAGGAATAATGCCGACTTAAGTACAAGAAGACTGACTCTTCTTACTGTCTATGTTTTGAACCATTCCTGTGACACTAGTTATAGATTCCGATGCTTCACTTCAGGTTTACTGTATCCCTCTGACCTTCTTATTGACGATGAAAGACAGAAATTGCATCGTAATTAAATACAAAAGGCACAATGCCGACTTAAGTACAAGAAAACAGACTCTTCTTACTGTCCATGTTTTGAACCATTCCTGTGGCACTAGTTATAGATTCCGATGCTTCACTTCAGGTTTACTGTATCCCTCCGACCTTCTTATTGACGATGAAACACAGAAATTGTAACGGAATTAAATACGAATGGCACAATGCCGACTTAAGTACAAGCAAACTGACTCATCTTTCTCTCTATGTTTTGAACCATTCCTGTGACACTAGTTATGGATTCCGATGCTTCACTTCTGGTTCACTGCATCCCTCTGACCTTCTTATTGACGATGAAACACAGAAATTGCATCGGAATTAAATACAAAAGGCACAATGCCGACTTAAGTACAAGAAAACAGACTCTTCCTACTGTCTATGTTGTGAACCACTCCTGTGACACTAGTTATAGTTTCCGATGCTTCATTTCAGGTTTACTGTATCCCTTTGACCTTCTTATTGACGATGAAACACAGAAATTGCATCGGCATTAAATTCAAAAGGCACAATGCAGACTTAAGAACAAGAAAACTGACTGTTCTTACTGTCTATGTTTTGAACCACTCCTGTGACACTAGTTATAGATTCCGATCGTTCACTTCAGGTTTACTGTATCAGTCTGACCTTCTTATTGTCGATGAAACACAGAAATTGCATCGGAATTAAATAGAAAAGGCACAATGCCGACTTAAGTACAAGATGACTCTTCTTACTGTCTATGTTTTGAACCATTCCTGTGACACTACTTATAGATTCCGATGCTTCACTTAAGGTTTACTGTATCCCTCTGACCTTCTTATTGACGATGAAACACAGAAATTGCAGCGGAATTAAATACAAAAGGCACATTGCCGACTTAAGGACAAGAAAACTGACTCTTCTTACAGTCTATGTTTTGAACCACTCCTGTGACACTAGTTATAGATTCCGATCCTTCACTTCAGGTTTACTGTATCCCTCTGACCTTCTTATTGACGATGAAACACAGAAATTACATCGGAATTAAATACAAAAGGCACAATGCCGACTTAAGTACAAGAGAACTGACTCTTCTTACTGTCTATGTTTTCAACCATTCCTGTGACACTAGTTATAGATTCCGATGTTTCACTTCAGGTTTACTGTATCCCTCTGACCTTCTTATTGACGATGAAACACAGAAATTGCATCTGAATACAATACAAAAGGCACAATGCCGACTTAAGTACAAGAAACCTGACTCTTCTTACTGCCAATGTTTTGAACCATTCCTGTGACACTAGTTATAGATTCCAATGTTTCACTTCAGGTTTACTGTATCCCTCTGACCTTCTTATTGACGATGAAACACAGAAATTGCATCGGAATTAGATAGAAAAGGCACAATGCCGACTTACTTACAAGAAAACTGTTTCTTCTTACTGTCTATGTTTTGAACCATTCCTGTGACACTAGTTATAGATTTCGATGCTTCACATCAGGTTTACTGTATCCCTCTGACCTTCTTATTGACGCTGAAACACAGAAATTGCATCGGTATTAAATACAACAGGGCACGATGCCGACTTAAGTACAAGGCAACTGACTTTTCTTACTGTCTATGTTTTGAACCATTCCTGTGACACTAGTTATAGATTCCGATGCTTCACTTCAGGTTTACTGTATCCCTCTGACCTTCTTGTTGACAACGAAACACAGAAATTGCATCGGAATTAAATACAAAAATCACAATGCCGACTTAAGTACAAGAAAACTGACCCTTCTTACTCTCTTTGTTTTGAACCATTCCTGTGACACTAGTAATAGATTCCGATGCTTCACTTCAGGCTTACTGTATCCCTCTGACTTTCTTATTGACGATGAAACACAGAAATTGCATCGGATTTAAATGCAATAGGAATAATGCCGACTTAAGTACAAGAAGACTGACTGCTCTTACTGTCAATGTTTGCACCATTCCTGTGACACTAGTTATAGATTCCGATGCATCACTTCAGGTTTACTGTATCCCTCTGACCTTCATATTGACGATGAAACACAGAACTTTCATCGGAATTAAATAGTTAAGGCACAATGCCGACTTAAGTACAAGAAAACTGACTCTTCTTACTGTCTTTGTTTTGAACCATTCCTGTGACACTAGTAATAGATTCCGATGCTTCACTTCAGGCTTACTGTATCCCTCTGACTTTCTTATTGACTATGAAACACAGAAATTGCATCGGAATTAAATGCAATAGGAATAATGCCGTCTTAAGTACAAGAAGACTGACTCCTCTTACTGTCTATGTTTTGAACCATTCCTGTGACACTAGTTATAGATTCCGATGCTTCACTTCAGGTTTACTGTATCCCTCTGACCTTCTTATTGACGATGAAACACAGAAATTGCATCGGAATTAAATACAAAAGTCACAATGCCGAATTAAGTACAAGAAAACTGAGTCTCCTTATAGTCTACGTTTTCAACCATTCCTGTGACACTAGTTATAGATTCTGATGTTTCACTTCAGGTTTACTGTATCCCTCTGACCTACTTATTGACGATGAAACACAGAAATGGAATCGGAATTCAATACAAAAGGCACAATGCCGACTTATGTACAAGAAACCTGACTCTTCCTACTGTCAATGCTTTGAACCATTCCTGTGACACTACTTATAGATTCCAATGTTTCACTTCAGGTTTACTGTATCCCTCTGACCTTCTTATTGACGATGAAACACAGAAATTGCATCGGAATTAGATAGAAAAGGCACAATGCCGACTTACTTACAAGAAAACTGACTCTTCTTACTGTCTATGTTTTGAACCATTCCTGTGCCACTAGTTATAGTTTTCGATGCTTCACTTCAGGTTTACTGTATCCCTCTGACCCTCTTATTGACGATGAAACACAGAAATAGCATCGGAATTAAATACATAAGGCACAATGCCGACTTAAGTACAAGAAAACTGACTCTTCTTACTGTCTTTGTTTTGAACCATTCCTGTGACACTAGTAATAGTTTCCGATGCTTCACTTCAGGTTTACTGTATCCCTCTTACTTTCTTATTGACGATTAAAACACAGAAATTGCATCGGAATTAAATGCAATAGGTACAATGCTGACTTAAGTACAAGAAGACTGACTCTTCTAAGTGTCTATGTTTTGAACCAATCCTGTGACACTAGTTATAGATTCCGATGCTTCACTTCAGGTTCACTGTATCCCTCTGACCTTCTTATTGACGATAAAACACAGAAATTGCATCGGAATTATATACAAAAGGCACAATGCCGACTCAAGTACAAGAAGAGTGGCTCTTCTTACTGTCTGTGTTTTGAACCATTCCTGTGACACTAGTGATAGATTCCGATGCTTCACTTCAGGTTTACTGTATCCCTCTGACTTTCTTATTGACGTTGAAACACAGAAATTGCATCGGAATTAAATGCAATAGGAACAATGCCGACTCAAGTACAAGAAGGCTTGCTCATCTTACTGTCTATGCTTTGAACCATTCCTGTGACACTAGTTATGGATTCCGTTGCCTCACTTCAGGTTTACTATATAACTCTGACCTTCGTATTGACGATGAAACACCGAAATTGCATCGGAATTAAATATAAAAGGCTCATTGCCGACTTAAGTACAAGAAAACTGACTCTTCTCACTGTCTATGTTTTGAACCATTCCTGTGACACTAGTTATAGTTTCCGATGCTTCACTTCAGGTTTACTGTATCCCTCTGACCCTCTTATTGACGATGAAACACAGAAATAGCATCGGAATTAAATACAAAAGGCACAATGCCGAATTAAGTACAAGAAAACAGACTCTTCTTACTGTCTATGTTTTGAACCATTCCTGTGGCACTAGTTATAGATTCCGATGCTTCACTTCAGGTTTACTGTATCCTTCCGACCTTCTTATTGACGATGAAACACAGAAATTGTATCGGAATTAAATACGAAAGGCACAATGCCGACTTAAGTACAAGAAAACTGACTCTTCTTACTCTCTATGTTTTGAACCATTCCTGTGACACTAGTTATAGATTCCGATGCTGCACTTCAGGTTTACTGTATCCCTCCGACCTTCTTATTGACGATTAAACACAGAAATTGCATAGGAATTTAATACAAAAAATCACAATGCCGACTCAAGTACAAGAAGACTGGCTCTTCTCACTGTCTACGTTTTGAACCCTTCCTGTGAGACCGGTTTTAGATTCCGATGCTTCACTTCAGGATTACTGTATCCCTTGGACCTTCTTATTGACGACGAAACACAGAAATTGCATCGGAATTAAATACAAAAGGCACAATGCCGACTTAAGAACAAGAAAACTGGCTCTTCTTACTGTCTATGTTGTGAACCACTCCTGTGACACTAGTTATAGTTTCCGATGCTTCACTTCAGGTTTACTGTATCCCTCTGACCTTCTTATCGACGATGAAACACAGAAATTGCATCGGAATTAAATTCAAAAGGCACAATGCAGACTTAAGAACAACAAAACTGACTCTTCTTACTGCCTATGTTTTGAACCACTCCTGTGACACTAGTTATAGATTCCGATCCTTCACTTCAGGTTTACTATATCCCTCTGACCTTCTTATTGACGATGAAACACAGAAATTGCATCAGAATTAAATAGAAAAGGCACAATGCCGACTTAAGTACAAGAAAAATGACTCTTCTTACTGTCAATGTTTTGAACCATTCCTGTGACACTAGTTATAGATTCCAATATTTCACTTCAGGTTTACTGTATCCCTCTGACCTTCTTATTGACGATGAAACACAGAAATTGCATCGGAATTAGATAGAAAACGCACAATGCTGACTTACTCACAAGAAAACTGACTCTTCTTACTGTCAATGTTTTGAACCATTCCTGTGACACTACTTATAGATTCCGATGCTTCACTTCAGGTTTACTGTATCCCTCTGACCTTCTTATTGACGATGAGACTCAGAAATTGCAGAGGAAATAAATACAAAAGGCACAATGCCGACTTAAGAACAAGAAAACTGACTCTTCTTACAGTCTATGTTTTGAACCACTCCTGTGACACTAGATATAGATTCAGATCCTTCACTTCAGTTTTACTGTATCCCTCTGACCTTCTTATTGACGATGAAACACAGAAATTACATCGGAATTAAATACAAAAGGCACAATGCCGACTTAAGTACAAGAAAACTGACTCTTCTTACTGTCTATGTTTTCAACCATTCCTGTGACACTAGTTATAGATTCTGATGTTTCACTTCAGGTTTACTGTATCCCTCTGACCTACTTATTGACGATGAAACACAGAAATTGCATCGGAATTCAATACAAAAGGCACAATGCCGACTTAAGTACAAGAAACCTGACTCTTCTTACTGTCAATGTTTTGAACCATTCCTGTGACACTAGTTATAGATTCCAATGTTTCACTTCAGGTTTACTGTATCCCTCTGACCTTCTTATTGACGATGAAACACAGAAATTGCATCGGAATTAGATAGAAAAGGCACAATGCCGACTTACTTACAAGGAAACTGACTCTTCTTACTGTCTATGTTTTGAACCATTCCTGTGACACTAGTTATAGATTTCGATGCTTCACTTCAGGTTTACTGTATCCCTCAGACCTTCTTATTGACGATGAAACACAGAAATTGCATCAGATTTCAATACAAAGGCACAATGCCGACATAGGTACTAGAAAACAGACTCTTCTTACTGTCTATGTTTTGAACCATTCCTGTGGCTCTAGTTATAGATTCCGATGCTTCACTTCAGGTTTACTGTATCCCTCTGACCTTCTTATTGACAATGAAACACAGAAATTGCATCGGAATTAAATACAAAAATCACAATGCCGACTTAAGTACAAGAAAAATGACTCTTCTTACTGTCAATGTTTTGAACCATTCCTGTGACACTAGTTATAGATTCCAATATTTCACTTCAGGTTTACTGTATCCCTCTGACCTTCTTATTGACGATGAAACTCGGAAATTGCATCGGAATTAGATAGAAAAGGTACAATGCTGACTTACTCACAAGAAAACTGACTCTTCTTACTGTCTATGTTTTGAACCATTCCTGTGTCACTACTTATAGATTCCGATGCTTCACTTCAGGTTTACTGTATCCCTCTGACCTTCTTATTGACGAGGAGACTCAGAAATTGCAGAGGAATTAAATACAAAAGGCACAATGCCGACTTAAGAAAACGAAAACTGACTCTTCTTACAGTCTATGTTTTGAACCACTCCTGTGACACTAGTTATAGATTCCGATCCTTCACTTCAGGTTTACTGTATCCCTCTGACCTTCTTATTGACGATGAAACACAGAAATTACGTCGTAATTAAATACAAAATGCACAATGCCGACTTAAGTACAAGAAAACTGACTCTTCTTACTGTCTATGTTTTCAACCATTCCTGTGACACTAGTTATAGATTCTGATGTTTCACTTCAGGTTTACTGTATCCCTCTGACCTACTTATTGACGATGAAACACAGAAATTGCATCGGAATTCAATACAAAAAGGGACAATATCGACTTAAGTACAAGAAACCTGACTCTTCTTACTGTCAATGTTTTGAACCATTCCTGTGACACTAGTTATAGATTCCAATGTTTCACTTCAGGTTTACTGTATCCCTCTGACCTTCTTATTGACGATGAAACACAGAAATTGCATCGGAATTAGATAGAAAAGGCACAATGCCGACTTACTTACAAGAAAACTGACTATTCTTACTGTCTTTGTTTTTAACCGTTCCTGTGACACTAGTAATAGATTCCGTTGCTTCACTTCAGGTTTACTGTATCCCTCCGACCTTCTTATTGACGATGAAACACAGAAATTGTAACGGAATTAAATACGAATGGCACAATGCCGACTTAAGTACAAGCAAACTGACTCATCTTTCTCTCTATGTTTTGAACCATTCCTGTGACACTAGTTATAGATTCCGATGCTTCACTTCAGGTTTACTGTATCCCTCTGACCTTCTTATTGACGATGAAAGACAGAAATTGCATCGTAATTAAATACAAAAGGCACAATGCCGACTTAAGTACAAGAAAACAGACTCTTCTTACTGTCCATGTTTTGAACCATTCCTGTGGCACTAGTTATAGATTCCGATGCTTCACTTCATGTTTACTGTATCCCTCTGACCTTCATATTGACGACGAAAAGCAGAAATTGCATCGCAATTTGATACATAAGGCACAATGCCGACTTAAGTACAAGAAAACTGACTCTTCTTACTGTCTTTGATTTGAACCATTCCTGTGACACTAGTAACAGATTCCGATGCTTCACTTCGGGCTTACTGTATCCCTCTGACTTTCTTATTGACGATGAAACACAGAAATTGCATCGGAATTAAATGCAATAGGAATAATGCCGACTTAAGTACAAGAAGACTGGCTCTTCTTACTGTCTACGTTTTGAACCTTTCCTGTGAGACCGGTTTTAGATTCCGATGCTTCACTTCAGGATTACTGTATCCCTTGGACCTTCTTATTGACGACGAAACACGGAAATTGCATCGGAATTAAATACAAAAGGCACAATGCTGACTTAAGAACAAGAAAACTGACTCTTCTTACTGTCTATGTTGTGAACCACTCCTGTGACACTAGTTATAGTTTCCGATGCTTCACTTCAGGTTTACTGTATCCCTCTGACCTTCTTATTGACGATGAAACACAGAAATTGCATCGGAATTAAATTCCAAAGGCATAATGCAGACTTAAGAACAGAAAAACTGACTCTTCTTACTGTATATGTTTTAACCACTCCTGTGACACTAGTTATAGATTCCGATCCTTCACTTCAGGTTTACTGTATCCCTCTGACCTTCTTATTGACGATGAAACACAGAAATTGCATCGGAATTAAATAGAAAAGGCACAATGGCGACTGAAGTACAAGAAAAATGACTCTTCTTACTGTCAATGTTTTGAACCATTCCTGTGACACTAGTTATAGATTCCAATGTTTCACATCAGATTTACTGTATCCCTCTGACCTTCTTATTGACGATGAAACACAGAAATTGCATCGGAATTAGATAGAAAAGGCACAATGCCGAATTACTTACAAGAAAACTGACTCTTCTTACTGTCTATGTTTTGAACCATTCCTGTGACACTAGTTATCGATTTCGATGCTTCACTTCAGGTTTACTGTATCCCTCTGACCTTCTTATTGACGATGAAACACAGAAATTGCATCGGAATTAAATACAAAAGGCACGATGCCGACTTAAGTACAAGAAAACTGGCTTTTCTTACTGTCTATGTTTTGAACCATTCCTGTGACACTAGTTATTGATTCCGATGCTTCACTTCAGGTTTACTGTATCCCTCTGACCTTCTTATTGACGATGAAACACGGAAATTGAATCGGATTTCGATACAAAAGGCACAATGCCGACATAGGTACTAGAAAACTGACCCTTCTTACTGTCTATGTTTGAACCATTCCTGTGACACTAGTTATAGATTCCGATGCTTCACTTCAGGTTTACTGTATCCCTCTGACCTTCTTATTGACAATGAAACGCAGATATTGCTTCGGAATTAAATACAAAAATCACAATGCCGACTTAAGTACAAGACAACAGACTCCTCATACTGTCTATGTTTTGAACCATTCCTGTGACACTAGTTATAGATTCCGATGCTTCACTTCATGTTTACTGTATCCCTCTGACCTTCATATTGACGACGAAAAGCAGAAATTGCATCGCAATTAGATACATAAGGCACAATGCCGACTTAAGTACAAGAAAACTGACTCTTCTTACTGTCTTTGATTTGAACCATTCCTGTGACACTAGTAACAGATTCCGATGCTTCACTTCGGGCTTACTGTATCCCTCTGACTTTCTTATTGACGATGAAACACAGAAATTGCATCGGAATTAAATGCAATAGGAATAATGCCGACTTAAGTACAAGAAGACTGACTCTTCTTACTGTCTATGTTTTGAACCATTCCTGTGACACTAGTTATAGATTCCGATGCTTCACTTCAGGTTTACTGTATCCCTCTGACCTTCTTATTGACGATGAAAGACAGAAATTGCATCGTAATTAAATACAAAAGGCACAATGAAGACTTAAGTACAAGAAAACAGACTCTTCTTACTGTCCATGTTTTGAACCATTCCTGTGGCACTAGTTATAGATTCCGATGCTTCACTTCAGGTTTACTGTATCCCTCCGACCTTCTTATTGACGATGAAACACAGAAATTGTAACGGAATTAAATACGAATGGCTCAATGCCGACTTAAGTACAAGCAAACTGACTCATCTTTCTCTCTATGTTTTGAACCATTCCTGTGACACTAGTTATGGATTCCGATGCTTCACTTCTGGTTCACTGCATCCCTCTGACCTTCTTATTGACGATGAAACACAGAAATTGCATCGGAATTAAATACAAAAGGCACAATGCCGACTTAAGTACAAGAAAACAGACTCTTCCTACTGTCTATGTTGTGAACCACTCCTGTGACACTAGTTATAGTTTCCGATGCTTCATTTCAGGTTTACTGTATCCCTTTGACCTTCTTATTGACGATGAAACACAGAAATTGCATCGGCATTAAATTCAAAAGGCACATTGCCGACTTAAGGACAAGAAAACTGACTCTTCTTACAGTCTATGTTTTGAACCACTCCTGTGACACTAGTTATAGATTCCGATCCTTCACTTCAGGTTTACTGTATCCCTCTGACCTTCTTATTGACGATGAAACACAGAAATTACATCGGAATTAAATACAGAAGGCACAATGCCGACTTAAGTACAAGAGAACTGACTCTTCTTACTGTCTATGTTTTCAACCATTCCTGTGACACTAGTTATAGATTCCGATGTTTCACTTCAGGTTTACTGTACCCCTCTGACCTTCTTATTGACGATGAAACACAGAAATTGCATCTGAATACAATACAAAAGGCACAATGCCGACTTAAGTACAAGAAACCTGACTCTTCTTACTGTCAATGTTTTGAACCATTCCTGTGACACTAGTTATAGATTCCAATGTTTCACTTCAGGTTTACTGTATCCCTCTGACCTTCTTATTGACGATGAAACACAGAAATTGCATCGGAATTAGATAGAAAAGGCAAAATGCCGACTTACTTACAAGAAAACTGTTTCTTCTTACTGTCTATGTTTTGAACCATTCCTGTGACACTAGTTATAGATTTCGATGCTTCACATCAGGTTTTCTGTATCCCTCTGACCTTCTTATTGACGATGAAACACAGAAATTGCATCGGTATTAAATACAACAGGGCACGATGCCGACTTAAGTACAAGGCAACTGACTTTTCTTACTGTCTATGTTTTGAACCATTCCTGTGACACTAGTTATAGATTCCGATGCTTCACTTCAGGTTTACTGTATCCCTCTGACCTTCTTGTTGACAACGAAACACAGAAATTGCATCGGAATTAAATACAAAAATCACAATGCCGACTTAAGTACAAGAAAACTGACCCTTCTTACTCTCTTTGTTTTGAACCATTCCTGTGACACTAGTAATAGATTCCGATGCTTCACTTCAGGCTTACTGTATCCCTCTGACTTTCTTATTGACGATGAAACACAGAAATTGCATCGGATTTAAATGCAATAGGAATAATGCCAACTTAAGTACAAGAAGACTGACTGCTCTTACTGTCAATGTTTGCACCATTCCTGTGACACTAGTTATAGATTCCGATGCCTCACTTCAGGTTTACTGTATCCCTCTGACCGTCATATTGACGATGAAACACAGAACTTTCATCGGAATTAAATAGTTAAGGCACAATGCCGACTTAAGTACAAGAAAACTGACTCTTCTTACTGTCTTTGTTTTGAACCATTCCTGTGACACTAGTAATAGATTCCGATGCTTCACTTCAGGCTTACTGTATCCCTCTGACTTTCTTATTGACTATGAAACACAGAAATTGCATCGGAATTAAATGCAATAGGAATAATGCCGTCTTAAGTACAAGAAGACTGACTCCTCTTACTGTCTATGTTTTGAACCATTCCTGTGACACTAGTTATAGATTCCGATTTTTCACTTCAGGTTTACTGTATCCCTCTGACCTTCTTATTGACGATGAAACACAGAAATTGCATCGGAATTAAATACAAAAGTCACAATGCCGAATTAAGTACAAGAAAACAGACTCTTCTTACTGTCTATGTTTTCAACCATTCCTGTGACACTAGTTATAGATTCCGATCTTTCACTTCAGGTTTACTGTATCCCTCTGACCTACTTATTGACGATGAAACTCAGAAATTGCATCGGAATTCAATACAAAAGGCACAATGCCGACTTAAGTACAAGAAACCTGACTCTTCTTACTGTCAATGTTTGGAACCATTGCTGTGACACTAGTTATAGATTCCAATGTTTCACTTCAGGTTTACTGTATCCCTCTGACCTTCTTATTGACGATGAAACAAAGAAATTGCATCGGAATTAGATAGAAAAGGCACAATGCCGACTGACTTACAAGACAACTGACTCTTCTTACTGTCTATGTTTTGAACCATTCCTGTGACACTACTTATAGATTCCGATGCTTCACTTCAGGTTTACTGTCTCCCTCTGACCTTCGTATTGACGATGAGACTCAGAAATTGCAGAGGAATTAAATACAAAAGGCACAATGCCGACTTAAGAACAGGAAAACTGACTCTTCTTACAGTCTATGTTTTGAACCACTCCTGTGACACTAGTTATAGATTCCGATCCTTCACTTCAGATTTACTGTATCCCTCTGACCTTCTTATTGACGATGAAACACAGAAATTACATCGGAATTAAATACAAAAGGCACAATGCCGAGTTAAGTACAAGAAAACTGAGTCTCCTTACTGTCTACGTTTTCAACCATTCCTGTGACACTAGTTATAGATTCTGATGTTTCACTTCAGGTTTACTGTATCCCTCTGACCTACTTATTGACGATGAAACTCAGAAATGGAATCGGAATTCAATACAAAAGGCACAATGCCGACTTATGTACAAGAAACCTGACTCTTCCTACTGTCAATGCTTTGAACCATTCCTGTGACACTAGTTATAGATTCCAATGTTTCACTTCAGGTTTACTGTATCCCTCTGACCTTCTTATTGACGATGAAACACAGAAATTGCATCGGAATTAGATAGAAAAGGCACAATGCCGACTTACTTACAAGAAAACTGACTCTTCTTACTGTCTATGTTTTGAACCATTCCTGTGCCACTAGTTATAGTTTTCGATGCTTCACTTCAGGTTTACTGTATCCCTCTGACCCTCTTATTGACGATGAAACACAGAAATAGCATCGGAATTAAATACATAAGGCACAATGCCGACTTAAGTACAAGAAAACTGACTCTTCTTACTGTCTTTGTTTTGAACCATTCCTGTGACACTAATAATAGATTCCGATGCTTCACTTCAGGTTTACTGTACCCCTCTTACTTTCTTATTGACGATTAAAACACAGAAATTGCATCGGAATTAAATGCAATAGGAACAATGCTGACTTAAGTACAAGAAGACTGACTCTTCTAAGTGTCTATGTTTTGAACCAATCCTGTGACACTAGTTATAGATTCCGATGCTTCACTTCATGTTCACTGTATCCCTCTGACCTTCTTATTGACGATAAAACACAGAAATTGCATCGGAATTATATACAAAAGGCACAATGCCGACTCAAGTACAAGAAGAGTGGCTCTTCTTACTGTCTGTGTTTTGAACCATTCCTGTGACACTAGTGATAGATTCCGATGCTTCACTTAAGGTTTACTGTATCCCTCTGACTTTCTTATTGACGTTGAAACACAGAAATTGCATCGGAATTAAATGCAATAGGAACAATGCCGACTCAAGTACAAGAAGGCTTGCTCATCTTACTGTCTATGCTTTGAACCATTCCTGTGACACTAGTTATGGATTCCGTTGCCTCACTTCAGGTTTACTATATAACTCTGACCTTCGTATTGACGATGAAACACCGAAATTGCATCGGAATTAAATATAAAAGGCTCATTGCCGACTTAAGTACAAGAAAACTGACTCTTCTTACTGTCTATGTTTTGAACCATTCCTGTGACACTAGTTATAGTTTCCGATGCTTCACTTCATGTTTACTGTATCCCTCTGACCCTCTTATTGACGATGAAACACAGAAATAGCATCGGAATTAAATACAAAAGGCACAATGCCGAATTAAGTACAAGAAAACAGACTCTTCTTACTGTCTATGTTTTGAACCATTCCTGTGGCACTAGTTATAGATTCCGATGCTTCACTTCAGGTTTACTGTATCCTTCCGACCTTCTTATTGACGATGAAACACAGAAATTGTATCGGAATTAAATACGAAAGGCACAATGCCGACTTAAGTACAAGAAAACTGACTCTTCTTACTCTCTATGTCTTGAACCATTCCTGTGACACTAGTTATAGATTCCGATGCTGCACTTCAGGTTTACTGTATCCCTCCGACCTTCTTATTGACGATTAAACACAGAAATTGCATAGGAATTCAATACAAAAAATCACAATGCCGACTCAAGTACAAGAAGACTGGCTCTTCTCACTGTCTACGTTTTGAACCCTTCCTGTGAGACCGGTTTTAGATTCCGATGCTTCACTTCAGGATTACTGTATCCCTTGGACCTTCTTATTGACGACGAAACACAGAAATTGCATCGGAATTAAATACAAAAGGCACAATGCCGACTTAAGAACAAGAAAACTGGCTCTTCTTACTGTCTATGTTGTGAACCACTCCTGTGACACTAGTTATAGTTTCCGATGCTTCACTTCAGGTTTACTGTATCCCTCTGACCTTCTTATTGACGATGAAACACAGAAATTGCATCGGAATTAAATTCAAAAGGCACAATGCAGACTTAAGAACAACAAAACTGACTCTTCTTACTGCCTATGTTTTGAACCACTCCTGTGACACTAGTTATAGATTCCGATCCTTCACTTCAGGTTTACTATATCCCTCTGACCTTCTTATTGACGATGAAACACAGAAATTGCATCAGAATTAAATAGAAAAGGCACAATGCCGACTTAAGTACAAGAAAAATGACTCTTCTTACTGTCAATGTTTTGAACCATTCCTGTGACACTAGTTATAGATTCCAATATTTCACTTCAGGTTTACTGTATCCCTCTGACCTTCTTATTGACGATGAAACACAGAAATTGCATCGGAATTAGATAGAAAACGCACAATGCTGACTTACTCACAAGAAAACTGACTCTTCTTACTGTCTATGTTTTGAACCATTCCTGTGACACTACTTATAGATTCCGATGCTTCACTTCAGGTTTACTGTATCCCTCTGACCTTCTTATTGACGATGAGACTCAGAAATTGCAGAGGAAATAAATACAAAAGGCACAATGCCGACTTAAGAACAAGAAAACTGACTCTTCTTACAGTCTATGTTTTGAACCACTCCTGTGACACTAGTTATAGATTCAGATCCTTCACTTCAGTTTTACTGTATCCCTCTGACCTTCTTATTGACGATGAAACACAGAAATTACATCGGAATTAAATACAAAAGGCACAATGCCGACTTAAGTACAAGAAAACTGACTCTTCTTACTGTCTATGTTTTCAACCATTCCTGTGACACTAGTTATAGATTCTGATGTTTCATTTCAGGTTTACTGTATCCCTCTGACCTACTTATTGACGATGAAACACAGAAATTGCATCGGAATTCAATACAAAAGGCACAATGCCGACTTAAGTACAAGAAACCTGACTCTTCTTACTGTCAATGTTTTGAACCATTCCTGTGACACTAGTTATAGATTCCAATGTTTCACTTCAGGTTTACTGTATCCCTCTGACCTTCTTATTGACGATGAAACACAGAAATTGCATCGGAATTAGATAGAAAAGGCACAATGCCGACTTACTTACAAGAAAACTGACTCTTCTTACTGTCTATGTTTTGAACCATTCCTGTGACACTAGTTATAGATTTCGATGCTTCACTTCAGGTTTACTGTATCCCTCAGACCTTCGTATTGACGATGAAACACAGAAATTGCATCAGATTTCAATACAAAGGCACAATGCCGACATAGGTACTAGAAAACAGACTCTTCTTACTGTCTATGTTTTGAACCATTCCTGTGGCTCTAGTTATAGATTCCGATGCTTCACTTCAGGTTTACTGTATCCCTCTGACCTTCTTATTGACAATGAAACACAGAAATTGCATCGGAATTAAATACAAAAATCACAATGCCGACTTAAGTACAAGAAAAATGACTCTTCTTACTGTCAATGTTTTGAACCATTCCTGTGACACTAGTTATAGATTCCAACATTTCACTTCAGGTTTACTGTATCCCTCTGACCTTCTTATTGACGATGAAACTCAGAAATTGCATCGGAATTAGATAGAAAAGGTACAATGCTTACTTACTCACAAGAAAACTGACTCTTCTTACTGTCTATGTTTTGAACCATTCCTGTGTCCCTACTTATAGATTCCGATGCTTCACTTCAGGTTTACTGTATCCCCCTGACCTTCTTATTGACGAGGAGACTCAGAAATTGCAGAGGAATTAAATACAAAAGGCACAATGCCGACTTAAGAAAACGAAAACTGACTCTTCTTACAGTCTATGTTTTGAACCACTAATGTGACACTAGTTATAGATTCCGATCCTTCACTTCAGGTTTACTGTATCCCTCTGACCTTCTTATTGACGATGAAACACAGAAATTACGTCGGAATTAAATACAAAATGCACAATGCCGACTTACTTACAAGAAAACTGACTCTTCTTACTGTCTATGTTTTGAACCATTCCTGTGACACTAGTTATAGATTTCGATGCTTCACTTCAGGTTCACTGTATCCCTCAGACCTACTTATTGACGATGAAACACAGAAATTGCATCGGATTTCAATACAAAGGCACAATGCCGACATAGGTACTAGAAAACAGACTCTTCTTACTGTCTATGTTTTGAACCATTCCTGTGGCACTAGTTATAGATTCCGATGCTTCACTTCAGGTTTACTGTATCCCTCTGACCTTCTTATTGACAATGAAACACAGAAATTGCATCGGAATTAAATACAAAAATCACAATGCCGACTTAAGTACAAGAAAACAGACTCCTCTTACTGTCTATGTTTTGAACCATTCCTGTGACACTAGTCATTGATTCCGATGCATCACATCAGTTTTACTGTATCCCTCTGACCTTCTTATTGACGATGAAACACAGAAACTTCATCGGAATTAAATACATAAAGCACAATGCCGACTTAAGTACAAGAAAACTGACTATTCTTACTGTCTTTGTTTTTAACCGTTCCTGTGACACTAGTAATAGATTCCGTTGCTTCACTTCAGGTTTACTGTATCCCTCTGACTTTCTTATTGACGATTAAAACACAGAAATTGCATCGGAAATAAATGCAATAGGAACAATGCCGACTTAAGTACAAGAAGACTGACTCTTCTTACTGTCTATGTTTTGAACCATTCCTGTGACACTAGTTATAGATTCCGATGCTTCACTTCAGGTTTACTGTATCCCTCTCACCTTCTTATTGACGATGAAACACAGAAATTGCATCGGAATTAAATAAAAAAGGCACAATGCCGACTCAAGTACAAGAAGAGTGGCTCTTCTTACTGTCTGTGTTTTGAACCATTCCTGTGACACTAGTGATAGATTCCGATGCTTCACTTCAGGTTTACTGTATCCCTCTGACTTTCTTATTGACGTTGAAACACAGAAATTGCATCGGAATTAAATGCAATAGGAACAATGCCGACCCAAGTACAAGATGGCTTGCTCATCTTACTGTGTATGCTTTGAAACATTCCTGTGACACTAGTTATGGATTCCGTTGCCTTACTTCAGGTTTACTGTATAACCCTGACCTTCGTATTGACGATGAAACACAGAAATTGCATCGGAATTAAATGTAAATGGCTCAATGCCGACTTAAGTACAAGAAAACTGACTCTTCTTACTGTCTATGTTTTGAACCATTCCTGTGACACTAGTTATAGTTTCCGATGCTTCACTTCAGGTTTACTGTATCCCTCTGACCCTCTTATTGACGATGAAACGCAGAAATAGCATCGGAATTAAATACAAAAGGCACAATGCTAACTTAAGGAAAATAACACTGGCAATTCTTACTGTCTATGTTTTAAACCACTCCTGTGACACTAGTTAAAGATTCCGATGCTTCACTTCAGGTTTACTGTATCCCTCTGACCTTCTTATTGACGATGAAACACTGAAATTGCATCGGAATTAAATTGACAACTCGCAATGCCGACTTAAGTGCAAGATAACTGACTCTTCTTATTGTCTATGTTTTGAACCATTCCTGTGACTCTAGTTATAGATTCCGATGCTTCACTTCAGGTTTACTGTATCACTCTGACCTTCTTATTGACTATGAAACACAGAAATTGCATCGGAATTCAGTAGAAAAATCGCAATGCCGACTTAATTACAAGATAACTGACTCTTGTTACTGGCTATGTTTTGAACCATTCCTGTGACACTAGTTATAGATTCCGATGTTTCACTTCAGGTTTACTGTATCCCTCCGACCTTCTTATTGACGATGAAACACAGAAATTGTATCGGATTTAAATACGAAAGGCACAATGCCGACTTAAGTACAAGAAAACTGACTCTTCTTACTCTCTATGTTTTGAACCTTTCCTGTGAGACCGGTTTTAGATTCCGATGTTTCACTTCAGGATTACTGTATCCCTTGGACCTTCTTATTGACGACGAAACACAGAAATTGCATCGGAATTAAATACAAAAGGCACAATTCCGACTTAAGAACAAGAAAACTGGCTCTTCTTACTGTCTATGTTGTGAACCACTCCTGTGACACTAGTTATAGTTTCCGATGCTTCACTTCAGGTTTTCTGTATCCCTCTGACCTTCTTATTGACGATGAAACACAGTAATTGCATCGGAATTAAATTCAAAAGGCACAATGCAAACTTAAGAACAACAAAACTGACTCTTCTTACTGTCTATGTTTTGAACCACTCCTCTGACACTAGTTATAGATTCCGATCCTTCACTTCAGGTTTACTGTATCCCTCTGACCTTCTTATTGACGATGAAACACAGAAATTGCATCAGAATTAAATAGAAAAGGCACAATGCCGACTTAAGTACAAGAAAAATGACTCTTCTTACTGTCAATGTCTTGAACCATTCCTGTGACACTAGTTATAGATTCCAATATTTCAATTTAGGTTTACTGTATCCCTCTGACCTTCTTATTGACGATGAAACACAGAAATTGGATCGGAAATAGATAGAAAAGGCACAATGCTGACTTACTCACAAGAAAACGGACTCTTCTTACTGTCTATGATTTGTACCATTCCTGTGACACTACTTATAGATTCCGATGCTTCACTTCAGGTTTACGGTACCCTCTGACCCTCTTATTGACGATGAGACTCAGAAATTGCAGAGGAATTAAATACAAAAGGCACAATGCCGACTTAAGAACACGAAAACTGACTCTTCTTACAGTCTATGTTTTGAACCACTCCTGTGACACTAGTTATAGATTCCGATCCTTCACTTCAGGTTTACTGTATCCCTCTGACCTTCTTATTGACGATGAAACACAGAAATTGCATCGGAATTCAATACAAAAGGCACCATCCCGACTTAAGTACAAGAGACCTGACTCTTCTTACTGTCAATGTTTTGAACCATTCCTGTGACACTAGTTATAGATTCCAATGTTTCACTTTAGGTTTACTGTATCCCTCTGAGTTTCTTATTGACGATGAAACACAGAAATTGCATCGGAATTAGATAGAAAAGGCACAATGCCGACTTACTTACAAGAAAACTGACTCTTCTTACTGTCTATGTTTTGAACCATTCCTGTGACACTAGTTATAGATTTCGATGCTTCACTTCAGGTTTACTGTATCCCTCAGACCTTCTTATTGACGATGAAACACAGATATTGCATCGGATTTCAATACAAAGGCACAATGCCGACATAGGTACTAGAAAACAGACTCTTCTTACTGTCTATGTTTTGAACCATTCGTGTGGCACTAGTTATAGATTCCGATGCTTCACTTCAGGTTTACTGTATCCCTCTGACCTTCTTATTGACAATGAAACACAGAAATTGCATCGGAATTAAATACGAAAATCACAATGCCGACTTAAGTACAAGAAAACAGACTCCTCTTACTGTCTATGTTTTGAACCATTCCTGTGACACTAGTTATAGATTCCGATGCTTCACTTCATGTTTACTGTATCCCTCTGACCTTCATATTGACGATGAAACACAGAAATTGCATCGGATTTCAATACAAAAGGCACAATGCCGACATAGGTACTAGAAAACTGACCCTTCTTACTGTCTATGTTTTGAACCATTCCTGTGACACTAGTTATAGATTCCGATGCTTCACATCAGTGTTACTGTATCCCTCTGACCTTCTTATTGACGATGAAACACAGAAATTGCATCGGATTTCAATACAAAATGCACAATGCCAACTTAAGTACAAGAAAACTAACTCTTCTTACTGTCTATGTTTTGAACCATTCCTGTGACACTAGTCATTGATTCCGATGCATCACATCAGTTTTACTGTATCCCTCTGACCTTCTTATTGACGATGAAACACAGAAACTTCATCGGAATTAAATACATAAGGCACAATGCCGACTTAAGTACAAGACAACTGACTCTTCTTACTGTCTATGTTTTGAACCATTCCTGTGACACTAGTTATAGATTCCGATGCTTCACTTCAGGTTTACTGTATCCCTCTGACCTTCTTATTTACGATGAAACACAGAAATTGCATCGGAATTAAATACAAAAGGCACAATGATGACTCAAGTACAAGAAGAGTGGCTCTTCTTACTGTCTGTGTTTTGAACCATTCCTGTGACACTAGTGATAGATTCCGATGCTTCACTTCAGGTTTACTGTATCCCTCTGACTGTCTTATTGACGTTGAAACACAGAAATTGCATCGGAATTAAATGCAATAGGAACAATGCCGACTCAAGTACAAGAAGGCTTGCTCATCTTACTGTCTATGCTTTGAACCATTCCTGTGACACTAGTTATGGATTCCGTTGCCTCACTTCAGGTTTACTGTATAACTCTGACCTTCGTATTGACGATGAAACACCGAAATTGCATCGGAATTAAATATAAAAGGCTCAATGCCGACTAAAGTACAAGAAAACTGACTCTTCTTACTGTCTATGTTTTGAACCATTCCTGTGACACTAGTTATAGTTTCCGATGCTTCACTTCAGGTTTACTGTATCCCTCTGACCCTCTTATTGACGATGAAACACAGAAATAGCATCGGAATTAAATACAAAAGGCACAATGCTAACTTAAGAACCATAACACTTGCAATTCTTACTGTCTATGTTTTAAACCACTCCTGTGACACTAGTTAAAGATTCCGATGCTTCACTTCAGGTTTACTGTATCCCTCTGACCTTCTTATTGACGATGAAACACAGAAATTGCATCGGAATTAAATAGACAAGTCGCAATGCCGACTTAAGTGCAAGATAACTGACTCTTCTTATTGTCTATGTTTTGAACCATTCCTGTTACTCTAGTTATAGATTCCGATCCTTCACTTCAGGTTTACTGTATCACTCTGACCTTCTTATTGACTATGAAACACAGAAATTGCATCGGAATTCAATACAAAAGGCACAATCCCGACTTAAGTACAAGAGACCTGACTCTTCTTACTGTCAATGTTTTGAACCATTCCTGTGACACTAGTTATAGATTCCAATGTTTCACTTTAGGTTTACTGTATCCCTCTGACCTTCTTATTGACGATGAAACACAGAAATTGCATCGGAATTAGATAGAAAAGGCACAATGCCGACTTACTTACAAGAAAACTGACTCTTCTTACTGTCTATGTTTTGAACCATTCCTGTGACACTAGTTATAGATTTCGATGCTTCACTTCAGGTTTACTGTATCCCTCAGACCTTCTTATTGACGATGAAACACAGATATTGCATCGGATTTCAATACAAAGGCACAATGCCGACATAGGTACTAGAAAACAGACTCTTCTTACTGTCTATGTTTTGAACCATTCGTGTGGCACTAGTTATAGATTCCGATGCTTCACTTCAGGTTTACTGTATCCCTCTGACCTTCTTATTGACAATGAAACACAGAAATTGCATCGGAATTAAATACGAAAATCACAATGCCGACTTAAGTACAAGAAAACAGACTCCTCTTACTGTCTATGTTTTGAACCATTCCTGTGACACTAGTTATAGATTCCGATGCTTCACTTCATGTTTACTGTATCCCTCTGACCTTCATATTGACGATGAAACACAGAAATTGCATCGGATTTCAATACAAAAGGCACAATGCCGACATAGGTACTAGAAAACTGACTCTTCTTACTGTCTATGTTTTGAACCATTCCTGTGACACTAGTTATAGATTCCGATGCTTCACATCAGTGTTACTGTATCCCTCTGACCTTCTTATTGACGATGAAACACAGAAATTGCATCGGATTTCAATACAAAATGCACAATGCCAACTTAAGTACAAGAAAACTAACTCTTCTTACTGTCTATGTTTTGAACCATTCCTGTGACACTAGTCATTGATTCCGATGCATCACATCAGTTTTACTGTATCCCTCTGACCTTCTTATTGACGATGAAACACAGAAACTTCATCGGAATTAAATACATAAGGCACAATGCCGACTTAAGTACAAGACAACTGACTCTTCTTACTGTCTATGTTTTGAACCATTCCTGTGACACTAGTTATAGATTCCGAAGCTTCACTTCAGGTTTACTGTATCCCTCTGACCTTCTTATTTACGATGAAACACAGAAATTGCATCGGAATTAAATACAAAAGGCACAATGCCGACTCAAGTACAAGAAGAGTGGCTCTTCTTACTGTCTGTGTTTTGAACCATTCCTGTGACACTAGTGATAGATTCCGATGCTTCACTTCAGGTTTACTGTATCCCTCTGACTGTCTTATTGACGTTGAAACACAGAAATTGCATCGGAATTAAATGCAATAGGAACAATGCCGACTCAAGTACAAGAAGGCTTGCTCATCTTACTGTCTATGCTTTGAACCATTCCTGTGACACTAGTTATGGATTCCGTTGCCTCACTTCAGGTTTACTGTATAACTCTGACCTTCGTATTGACGATGAAACACCGAAATTGCATCGGAATTAAATTTAAAAGGCTCAATGCCGCCTTAAGTACAAGAAAACTGACTCTTCTTACTGTCTATGTTTTGAACCATTCCTGTGACACTAGTTATAGATTCCGATGCTTCACTTCATGTTTACTGTATCCCTCTGACCTTCATATTGACGATGAAACACAGAAATTGCATCGGATTTCAATACAAAAGGCACAATGCCGACATAGGTACTAGAAAACTGACTCTTCTTACTGTCTATGTTTTGAACCATTCCTGTGACACTAGTTATAGATTCCGATGCTTCACATCAGTGTTACTGTATCCCTCTGACCTTCTTATTGACGATGAAACACAGAAATTGCATCGGATTTCAATACAAAATGCACAATGCCAACTTAAGTACAAGAAAACTAACTCTTCTTACTGTCTATGTTTTGAACCATTCCTGTGACACTAGTCATTGATTCCGATGCATCACATCAGTTTTACTGTATCCCTCTGACCTTCTTATTGACGATGAAACACAGAAACTTCATCGGAATTAAATACATAAGGCACAATGCCGACTTAAGTACAAGACAACTGACTCTTCTTACTGTCTATGTTTTGAACCATTCCTGTGACACTAGTTATAGATTCCGATGCTTCACTTCAGGTTTACTGTATCCCTCTGACCTTCTTATTTACGATGAAACACAGAAATTGCATCGGAATTAAATGCAATAGGAACAATGCCGACTCAAGTACAAGAAGGCTTGCTCATCTTACTGTCTATGCTTTGAACCATTCCTGTGACACTAGTTATGGATTCCGTTGCCTCACTTCAGGTTTACTGTATAACTCTGACCTTCGTATTGACGATGAAACACCGAAATTGCATCGGAATTAAATATAAAAGGCTCAATGCCGACTAAAGTACAAGAAAACTGACTCTTCTTACTGTCTATGTTTTGAACCATTCCTGTGACACTAGTTATAGTTTCCGATGCTTCACTTCAGGTTTACTGTATCCCTCTGACCCTCTTATTGACGATGAAACACAGAAATAGCATCGGAATTAAATACAAAAGGCACAATGCTAACTTAAGAACCATAACACTTGCAATTCTTACTGTCTATGTTTTAAACCACTCCTGTGACACTAGTTAAAGATTCCGATGCTTCACTTCAGGTTTACTGTATCCCTCTGACCTTCTTATTGACGATGAAACACAGAAATTGCATCGGAATTAAATAGACAAGTCGCAATGCCGACTTAAGTGCAAGATAACTGACTCTTCTTATTGTCTATGTTTTGAACCATTCCTGTTACTCTAGTTATAGATTCCGATCCTTCACTTCAGGTTTACTGTATCACTCTGACCTTCTTATTGACTATGAAACACAGAAATTGCATCGGAATTCAATACAAAAGGCACAATCCCGACTTAAGTACAAGAGACCTGACTCTTCTTACTGTCAATGTTTTGAACCATTCCTGTGACACTAGTTATAGATTCCAATGTTTCACTTTAGGTTTACTGTATCCCTCTGACCTTCTTATTGACGATGAAACACAGAAATTGCATCGGAATTAGATAGAAAAGGCACAATGCCGACTTACTTACAAGAAAACTGACTCTTCTTACTGTCTATGTTTTGAACCATTCCTGTGACACTAGTTATAGATTTCGATGCTTCACTTCAGGTTTACTGTATCCCTCAGACCTTCTTATTGACGATGAAACACAGATATTGCATCGGATTTCAATACAAAGGCACAATGCCGACATAGGTACTAGAAAACAGACTCTTCTTACTGTCTATGTTTTGAACCATTCGTGTGGCACTAGTTATAGATTCCGATGCTTCACTTCAGGTTTACTGTATCCCTCTGACCTTCTTATTGACAATGAAACACAGAAATTGCATCGGAATTAAATACGAAAATCACAATGCCGACTTAAGTACAAGAAAACAGACTCCTCTTACTGTCTATGTTTTGAACCATTCCTGTGACACTAGTTATAGATTCCGATGCTTCACTTCATGTTTACTGTATCCCTCTGACCTTCATATTGACGATGAAACACAGAAATTGCATCGGATTTCAATACAAAAGGCACAATGCCGACATAGGTACTAGAAAACTGACTCTTCTTACTGTCTATGTTTTGAACCATTCCTGTGACACTAGTTATAGATTCCGATGCTTCACATCAGTGTTACTGTATCCCTCTGACCTTCTTATTGACGATGAAACACAGAAATTGCATCGGATTTCAATACAAAATGCACAATGCCAACTTAAGTACAAGAAAACTAACTCTTCTTACTGTCTATGTTTTGAACCATTCCTGTGACACTAGTCATTGATTCCGATGCATCACATCAGTTTTACTGTATCCCTCTGACCTTCTTATTGACGATGAAACACAGAAACTTCATCGGAATTAAATACATAAGGCACAATGCCGACTTAAGTACAAGACAACTGACTCTTCTTACTGTCTATGTTTTGAACCATTCCTGTGACACTAGTTATAGATTCCGATGCTTCACTTCAGGTTTACTGTATCCCTCTGACCTTCTTATTTACGATGAAACACAGAAATTGCATCGGAATTAAATACAAAAGGCACAATGCCGACTCAAGTACAAGAAGAGTGGCTCTTCTTACTGTCTGTGTTTTGAACCATTCCTGTGACAGTAGTGATAGATTCCGATGCTTCACTTCAGGTTTACTGTATCCCTCTGACTGTCTTATTGACGTTGAAACACAGAAATTGCATCGGAATTAAATGCAATAGGAACAATGCCGACTCAAGTACAAGAAGGCTTGCTCATCTTACTGTCTATGCTTTGAACCATTCCTGTGACACTAGTTATGGATTCCGTTGCCTCACTTCAGGTTTACTGTATAACTCTGACCTTCGTATTGACGATGAAACACCGAAATTGCATCGGAATTAAATTTAAAAGGCTCAATGCCGACTTAAGTACAAGAAAACTGACTCTTCTTACTGTCTATGTTTTGAACCATTCCTGTGACACTAGTGACAGATTCCGATGCTTCACTTCAGGTTTACTGTATCCCTCTGACTGTCTTATTGACGTTGAAACACAGAAATTGCATCGGAATTAAATGCAATAGGAACAATGCCGACTCAAGTACAAGAAGGCTTGCTCATCTTACTGTCTATGCTTTGAACCATTCCTGTGACACTAGTTATGGATTCCGTTGCCTCACTTCAGGTTTACTGTATAACTCTGACCTTCGTATTGACGATGAAACACCGAAATTGCATCGGAATTAAATATAAAAGGCTCAATGCCGACTAAAGTACAAGAAAACTGACTCTTCTTACTGTCTATGTTTTGAACCATTCCTGTGACACTAGTTATAGTTTCCGATGCTTCACTTCAGGTTTACTGTATCCCTCTGACCCTCTTATTGACGATGAAACACAGAAATAGCATCGGAATTAAATACAAAAGGCACAATGCTAACTTAAGAACCATAACACTTGCAATTCTTACTGTCTATGTTTTAAACCACTCCTGTGACACTAGTTAAAGATTCCGATGCTTCACTTCAGGTTTACTGTATCCCTCTGACCTTCTTATTGACGATGAAACACAGAAATTGCATCGGAATTAAATAGACAAGTCGCAATGCCGACTTAAGTGCAAGATAACTGACTCTTCTTATTGTCTATGTTTTGAACCATTCCTGTTACTCTAGTTATAGATTCCGATCCTTCACTTCAGGTTTACTGTATCACTCTGACCTTCTTATTGACTATGAAACACAGAAATTGCATCGGAATTCAATACAAAAGGCACAATCCCGACTTAAGTACAAGAGACCTGACTCTTCTTACTGTCAATGTTTTGAACCATTCCTGTGACACTAGTTATAGATTCCAATGTTTCACTTTAGGTTTACTGTATCCCTCTGACCTTCTTATTGACGATGAAACACAGAAATTGCATCGGAATTAGATAGAAAAGGCACAATGCCGACTTACTTACAAGAAAACTGACTCTTCTTACTGTCTATGTTTTGAACCATTCCTGTGACACTAGTTATAGATTTCGATGCTTCACTTCAGGTTTACTGTATCCCTCAGACCTTCTTATTGACGATGAAACACAGATATTGCATCGGATTTCAATACAAAGGCACAATGCCGACATAGGTACTAGAAAACAGACTCTTCTTACTGTCTATGTTTTGAACCATTCGTGTGGCACTAGTTATAGATTCCGATGCTTCACTTCAGGTTTACTGTATCCCTCTGACCTTCTTATTGACAATGAAACACAGAAATTGCATCGGAATTAAATACGAAAATCACAATGCCGACTTAAGTACAAGAAAACAGACTCCTCTTACTGTCTATGTTTTGAACCATTCCTGTGACACTAGTTATAGATTCCGATGCTTCACTTCATGTTTACTGTATCCCTCTGACCTTCATATTGACGATGAAACACAGAAATTGCATCGGATTTCAATACAAAAGGCACAATGCCGACATAGGTACTAGAAAACTGACTCTTCTTACTGTCTATGTTTTGAACCATTCCTGTGACACTAGTTATAGATTCCGATGCTTCACATCAGTGTTACTGTATCCCTCTGACCTTCTTATTGACGATGAAACACAGAAATTGCATCGGATTTCAATACAAAATGCACAATGCCAACTTAAGTACAAGAAAACTAACTCTTCTTACTGTCTATGTTTTGAACCATTCCTGTGACACTAGTCATTGATTCCGATGCATCACATCAGTTTTACTGTATCCCTCTGACCTTCTTATTGACGATGAAACACAGAAACTTCATCGGAATTAAATACATAAGGCACAATGCCGACTTAAGTACAAGACAACTGACTCTTCTTACTGTCTATGTTTTGAACCATTCCTGTGACACTAGTTATAGATTCCGATGCTTCACTTCAGGTTTACTGTATCCCTCTGACCTTCTTATTTACGATGAAACACAGAAATTGCATCGGAATTAAATACAAAAGGCACAATGCCGACTCAAGTACAAGAAGAGTGGCTCTTCTTACTGTCTGTGTTTTGAACCATTCCTGTGACAGTAGTGATAGATTCCGATGCTTCACTTCAGGTTTACTGTATCCCTCTGACTGTCTTATTGACGTTGAAACACAGAAATTGCATCGGAATTAAATGCAATAGGAACAATGCCGACTCAAGTACAAGAAGGCTTGCTCATCTTACTGTCTATGCTTTGAACCATTCCTGTGACACTAGTTATGGATTCCGTTGCCTCACTTCAGGTTTACTGTATAACTCTGACCTTCGTATTGACGATGAAACACCGAAATTGCATCGGAATTAAATTTAAAAGGCTCAATGCCGACTTAAGTACAAGAAAACTGACTCTTCTTACTGTCTATGTTTTGAACCATTCCTGTGACACTAGTTATAGTTTCCGATGCTTCACTTCAGGTTTACTGTATCCCTCTGACCCTCTTATTGACGATGAAACACAGAAATAGCATCGGAATTAAATACAAAAGGCACAATGCTAACTTAAGAACCATAACACTTGCAATTCTTACTGTCTATGTTTTAAACCACTCCTGTGACACTAGTGAAAGATTCTGATGCTTCACTTCAGGTTTACTGTATCCCTCTGACCTTCTTATTGACAATGAAACACAGAAATTGCATCGGAATTAAATACGAAAATCACAATGCCGACTTAAGTACAAGAAAACAGACTCCTCTTACTGTCTATGTTTTGAACCATTCCTGTGACACTAGTTATAGATTCCGATGCTTCACTTCATGTTTACTGTATCCCTCTGACCTTCATATTGACGATGAAACACAGAAATTGCATCGGATTTCAATACAAAAGGCACAATGCCGACATAGGTACTAGAAAACTGACTCTTCTTACTGTCTATGTTTTGAACCATTCCTGTGACACTAGTTATAGATTCCGATGCTTCACATCAGTGTTACTGTATCCCTCTGACCTTCTTATTGACGATTAAACACAGAAATTGCATCGGATTTCAATACAAAATGCACAATGCCAACTTAAGTACAAGAAAACTAACTCTTCTTACTGTCTATGTTTTGAACCATTCCTGTGACACTAGTCATTGATTCCGATGCATCACATCAGTTTTACTGTATCCCTCTGACCTTCTTATTGACGATGATACACAGAAACTTCATCGGAATTAAATACATAAGGCACAATGCCGACTTAAGTACAAGACAACTGACTCTTCTTACTGTCTATGTTTTGAACCATTCCTGTGACACTAGTTATAGATTCCGATGCTTCACTTCAGGTTTACTGTATCCCTCTGACCTTCTTATTTACGATGAAACACAGAAATTGCATCGGAATTAAATACAAAAGGCACAATGCCGACTCAAGTACAAGAAGAGTGGCTCTTCTTACTGTCTGTGTTTTGAACCATTCCTGTGACACTAGTGATAGATTCCGATGCTTCACTTCAGGTTTACTGTATCCCTCTGACTGTCTTATTGACGTTGAAACACAGAAATTGCATCGGAATTAAATGCAATAGGAACAATGCCGACTCAAGTACAAGAAGGCTTGCTCATCTTACTGTCTATGCTTTGAACCATTCCTGTGACACTAGTTATGGATTCCGTTGCCTCACTTCAGGTTTACTGTATAACTCTGACCTTCGTATTGACGATGAAACACCGAAATTGCATCGGAATTAAATATAAAAGGCTCAATGCCGACTTAAGTACAAGAAAACTGACTCTTCTTACTGTCTATGTTTTGAACCATTCCTGTGACACTAGTTATAGTTTCCGATGCTTCACTTCAGGTTTACTGTATCCCTCTGACCCTCTTATTGACGATGAAACACAGAAATAGCATCGGAATTAAATACAAAAGGCACAATGCTAACTTAAGAACCATAACACTTGCAATTCTTACTGTCTATGTTTTAAACCACTCCTGTGACACTAGTTAAAGATTCTGATGCTTCACTTCAGGTTTACTGTATCCCTCTGACCTTCTTATTGACGATGAAACACAGAAATTGCATCGGAATTAAATAGACAAGTCGCAATGCCGACTTAAGTGCAAGATAACTGACTCTTCTTATTGTCTATGTTTTGAACCATTCCTGTGACTCTAGTTATAGATTCCGATCCTTCACTTCAGGTTTACTGTATCACTCTGACCTTCTTATTGACTATGAAACACAGAAATTGCATCGGAATTCAGTACAAAAGGCACAATGCCGACTTAATTACAAAAAAACTAACTCTTGTTACTGGCTATGCTTTAAACCATTCCTGTAACACTAGTTATAGATTCCGATGTTTCACTTCAGGTTTACTGTATCCCTCTGACCTACTTATTGACGATGAAACACAGAAATTGCATCGGAATTAAATACAAAAGGCACAATGTCGACTCAAGTTTAAGAAGACTGGCTCTTCTTACTGTCTATGTTTTGAACCTTTCCTGTGAGACCGGTTTTAGATTCCGATGCTTCACTTCAGGTTTACAGTATCACGTGGACCTTCTTATTGACGACCAAAAAGCAGAAATTGCGTCGGAATTGGATACAAAAGGCACAATGCCGACTTAAGTACAAGCAAACTGACACATCTTACTGCCTATGTTGTGAAGCATTCCTGTGACACTAGTTATAGGTTCCGATGCTTCACTTGAGGTTAACTGTATCCCTCTGACCTTCTTGTTGACGATGAAACACAGAAATTGCATCGGAATTAAATAGAAAAGGCACAATGCCGACTTAAGTACAAGAAAACTAACTCTTCTTACTGTCTATGTTTTGAACCATTCCTGTGACACTAGTTATAGATTTCGATGCTTCACTTCAGGTTTACTGTGTTCCTCTGACCCTCTTATTGACGATGAAACACAGAAATTGCATCGGATTTCAATACAAAAGGCACAATGCCGACATAGGTACTAGAAAACTGACACTTCTTACTGTCTATGTTTTGAACCATTCCTGTGACACTAGTTATAGATTCCGATGATTCACATCAGTGTTACTGTATCCCTCTGACCTTCTTTCTGACGATGAAACACAGAAATTTCATCGGAATTAAATACATAAAGCACAATGCCGACTTATGTACATGAAAACTGACTGTTCTTACTGTCTTTGTTTTGTACCATTCCTGTGACACTAGTTATAGATTTCGATGCTTCACTTCAGGTTTATTGTATCCCTGTGACCTTCTTATTGACGATGAAACACAGAAATTGCATCGGATTTCAATACAAAATGCACAATGCCGGCATAAGTACAAGAAAACTAACTCCTCTTACTGTCTATGTTTTGAACCATTCCTGTGACACTAGTCATTGATTCCGATGCATCACATCAGTTTTACTGTATCCCTCTGACCTTCTTATTGACGATGAAACACAGAAACTTCATCGGAATTAAATACATAAGCACAATGCCGACTTAAGTACAAGACAACTGACTCTTCTTACTGTCTTTGTTGTGACACTAGTAATACATTCCGATGCTTCACTTCAGGTTTACTGTATCCCTCTGACTTTCTTATTGACGATTAAATCACAGAAATCGCATCGGAATTAAATGCAATAGGAACAATGCCGACTTAAGTACAAGAAGACTGACTCTTCTTAGTGTCTATGTTTTGAACCATTCCTGTGACACTAGTTATAGATTCCGATGCTTCACTTCAGGTTTACTGTATCCCTCTGACCTTCTTATTGACGATGAAAACAGAAATTGCATCGGAATTAAATACAAAAGGCACAATGCCGACTCAAGTAAAAGAAGAGTGGCTCTTCTTACTGACTGTGTTTTGAACCATTCCTGTGACACTAGTGATAGATTCCGATGCTTCACTTCAGGTTTACTGTATCCCTCTGACCTTCTTATTGACGATGAAACACAGAAATTGTATCGGATTTAAATACGAAAAGCACAATGCCGACTTAAGTACAAGAAAACTGACTCTTCTTACTCTCTATGTTTTCAACCTTTCCTGTGAGACCGGTTTTAGATTCCGATGCTTCACTTCAGGATTACTGTATCCCTTGGACCTTCTTATTGACGACGAAACACAGAAATTGCATCGGAATTAAATACAAAAGCACAATTCCGACTTAAGAACAAGAAAACTGGCTCTTCTTACTGTCTATGTTGTGAACCACTCCTGTGACACTAGTTATAGTTTCCGATGCTTCACTTCAGGTTTTCTGTATCCCTCTGACCTTCTTATTGACGATGAAACACAGAAATTGCATCGGAATTAAATTCAAAAGGCACAATGCAGACTTAAGAACAACAAAACTGACTCTTCTTACTGTCTATGTTTTGAACCACTCCTCTGACACTAGTTATAGATTCCGATCCTTCACTTCAGGTTTACTGTATCCCTCTGACCTTCTTATTGACGATGAAACACAGAAATTGCATCAGAATTAAATAGAAAAGGCACAATGACGACTTAAGTACAAGAAAAATGACTCTTCTTACTGTCAATGTTTTGAACCATTCCTGTGACACTAGTTATAGATTCCAATATTTCACTTCAGGTTTACTGTATCCCTCTGACCTTCTTATTGACGATGAAACACAGAAATTGGATCGGAATTAGATAGAAAAGGCACAATGCTGACTTACTCACAAGAAAAATGACTCATCTTACTGTCTATGATTTGAACCATTCCTGTGACACTACTTATAGATTCCGATGCTTCACTTCAGGTTTACTGTACCCTCTGACCCTCTTATTGACGATGAGACTCAGAAATTACAGAGGAATTAAATACAAAAGGCACAATGCCGACTTAAGAACACGAAAACTGACTCTTCTTACAGTCTATGTTTTGAACCACTCCTGTGACACTAGTTATAGATTCCGATCCTTCACTTCAGGTTTACTGTATCCCTCTGACCTTCTTATTGACGATGAAACACAGAAATTGCATCGGAATTCAATACAAAAGGCACAATCCCGACTTAAGTACAAGAGACCTGACTCTTCTTACTGTCAATGTTTTGAACCATTCCTGTGACACTAGTTATAGATTCCAATGTTTCACTTTAGGTTTACTGTATCCCTCTGATTTTCTTATTGACGATGAATCACAGAAATTGCGTCGGAATTAGATAGAAAAGGCACAATGCCGACTTACTTACAAGAAAACTGACTCTTCTTACTGTCTATGTTTTGAACCATTCCTGTGACACTAGTTATAGATTTCGATGCTTCACTTCAGGTTTACTGTATATCTCAGACCTTCTTATTGACGATGAAACACAGAAATTGCATCGGATTTCAATACAAAGGCACAATGCTGACATAGGTACTAGAAAACAGACTCTTCTTACTGTCTATGTTTTGAACCATTCCTGTGGCACTAGTTATAGATTCCGATGCTTCACTTCAGGTTTACTGTATCCCTCTGACATTCTTATTGACAATGAAACACAGAAATTGCATCGGAATTAAATGCAAAAATCACAATGCCGACTTAAGTACAAGAAAACAGACTCCTCTTACTGTCTTTGTTTTGAACCATTCCTGTGACACTAGTTATAGATTCCGATGCTTCACTTCATGTTTACTGTATCCCTCTGACCTTCATATTGACGATGAAAAACAGAAATTTCATCGGAATTAAATACAAAATGCACAATGCCGACTTAAGTACAAGAAAACTAACTCTTCTTACTGTCTATGTTTTGAACCATTCCTGTGACACTAGTCATTGATTCCGATGCATCACCTGAGTTTTACTGTATCCCTCTGACCTTCTTATTGACGATGAAACACTGTAATTGCATCGGAATTAAATACAAAAGGCACAATGCCGACTCAAGTACAAGAAGAGTGGCTCTTCTTACTGTCTGTGTTTTGAACCATTCCTGTGACACTAGTGATAGATTCCGATGCTTCACTTCAGGTTTACTGTATCCCTCTGACTTTCTTATTGACGTTGAAACACAGAAATTGCATCGGAATTAAATGCGATAGGAACAATGCCGACTCAAGTACAAGAAGGCTTGCTCATCTTACTGTCTATGCTTTCAACCATTCCTGTGACACTAGTTATGGATTCCGTTGCCTCACTTCAGGTTTACTGTATAACTCTGACCTTCGTATTGACGATGAGACTCAGAAATTGCAGAGGAATTAAATACAAAAGGCACAATGCCGACTTACTTACAAGAAAATTGACTCTTCTTACTGTCTATGTTTTGAACCATTCCTGTGACACTAGTTATAGTTTCCGATGCTTCACTTCAGGTTTACTGTATCCCTCTGACCCTCTTATTGACGATGAACCACAGAAATAGCATCGGAATTAAATACAAATGGCACAATGCTAACTTAAGAACAATAACACTGGCAATTCTTACTGTCTATGTTTTAAACCACTCCTGTGACACTAGTTATAGCTTCCGATGCTTCACTTCAGGTTTACTGTATCCCTCTGACCTTCTTATTGACGATGAGACTCAGAAATTGCAGAGGAATTAAATACAAAAGGCACAATTCCGACTTACTTACAAGAAAACTGACTCTTCTTACTGTCTATGTTTTGAACCAATCCTGTGACACTACTTATAGATTCCGATGCTTCACTTCAGGTTTACCGTATCCCTCTGACCTTCTTATTGACGTTGAGACTCAGAAATTGCAGAGGAATTAAATACAAAAGGCACAATGCCGACTTAAGAACACGAAAACTGACTCTTCTTACAGTCTATGTTTTGAACCACTCCTGTGACACTAGTTATAGATTCCGATCCTTCACTTTAGGTTTACTGTATCCCTCTGACCTTCTTATTGACGATGAAACACAGAAATTACATCGGAATTAAATACAAAAGGCACAATGCCGACTTAAGTACAAGAAAACTGACTCTTCTTACTGTCTATGTTTTAAACCACTCCTGTGACACTAGTTATAGATTCCGATCCTTCACTTCAGGTTTACTGTATCCCTCTGACCTACTTATTGACGATGAAACACAGAAATTGCATCGGAATTCAAGACAAAAGGCACAATGCCGACTTAAGTACAAGAGACCTGACTCTTCTTACTGTCAATGTTTTGAACCATTCCTGTGACACTAGTTATAGATTCCAATGTTTCACTTCAGGTTTACTGTATCCCTCTGACCTTCTTATTGACGATGAAACACAGAAAGTGCATCGGAATTAGATAGAAAAGGCACAATGCCGACTTACTTACAAGAAAACTGACTCTTCTTACTGTCTATGTTTTGAACCATTCCTCTGACACTAGTTAGAGATTCCAATGTTTCACTTCAGGTTTACTGTAACCCTCTGACCTTCTTATTGACGATGAAACACAGAAATTGCATCGGAATTAGATAGAAAAGGCACAATGCCGACTTACTTACAAGAAAACTGACTCTTCTTACTGTCTATGTTTTGAACCATTCCTGTGGCACTAGTTATAGATTCCGATGCTTCACTTCAGGTTTACTGTATCCCTCTGACCTTCTTATTGACAATGAAACACAGAAATTGCATCGGAATTAAATACAAAAATCACAATGCCGACTTAAGTACAAGAAAACAGACTCCTCTTACTGACTATGTTTTGAACCATTCCTGTGACACTAGTTGTAGATTCCGATGCTTCACTTCATGTTTACTGTATCCCTCTGACCTTCATATTGACGATGAAACACAGAAATTTCATCGGAATAAAATACAAAATGCACAATGCCGACTTAAGTACAAGAAAACTAACTCTTCTTACTGTCTATGTTTTGAACCATTCCTGTGACACTAGTCATTGATTCCGAAGCATCAAATCAGTTTTACTGTATCCCTCTGACCTTCTAATTGACGATGAAACTCAGAAACTTCATCGGAATTAAATACTTAAGGCACAATGCCGACTTAAGTACTAGAAAACTGACTCTTCTTACTGTCTTTGTTTTGAACCATTCCTGTGACACTAGTAATAGATTCCGATGCTTCACTTCAGGTTTACTGTATCCCTCTGACTTTCTTATTGACGATTAAAACACAGAAATTGCATCGGAATTAAATGCAATAGGAACAATGCCGACTTAAGTACAAGAAGACTGACTCTTTTTACTGTCTATGTTTTGAACCATTCCTGTGACACTAGTTATAGATTCCGATGCTTCACTTCAGGTTTACTGCATCCCTCTGACCTTCCCATTGACGAAGAAACACAGAAATTGCATCGGAATTAAATACAAAAGGCACAATGCCGACTCAAGTACAAGAAGAGTGGCTCTTCTTACTGTCTGTGTTTTGAACCATTCCTGTGACACTAGTGATAGATTCCGATGCTTCACTTCAGGTTTACTGTATCCCTCTGACTTTTTTATTGACGTTGAAACACAGAAATTGCATCGGAATTAAATGCAATAGGAACAATGCCGACTCAAGTACAAGAAGGCTTGCTCATCTTACTGTCTATGCTTTGAACCATTCCTGTGACACTAGTTATGGATTCCGTTGCCTCACTTCAGGTTTACTGTATAACTCTGACCTTCGTATTGACGATGAAAGACCGAAATTGCATCGGAATTAAATATAAAAGGCTCAATGCCGACTTAAGTACAAGAAAACTGACTCTTCTTACTGTCTATGTTTTGAACCATTCCTGTGACACTAGTTATAGTTTCCGATGCTTCACTTCAGGTTTACTGTATCCCTCTGACCCTCTTATTGACGATGAAACACAGAAATAGCATCGGAATTAGATACAAAAGGCACAATGCCGGCTTAATGACAAGAAAACGGACTCTTCTTACTGTCTAAGTTTTGAACCATTCCTGTGACACTAGTTATAGATTCCGATGCTTCACTTCAGGTTTACTGTATCCCTCTGATCTTCTTATGGACGATGAAACACAGAAATTGCATCTGAAATAAATACAAAAGGCACAATGCCGACTCAAGTACAAGAAGACTGGCTCTTCTTACCGTCTATGTTTTGAACCTTTCCTGTTAGACCGGTTTTAGATTCCGTTGCTTCACTACCGGTTTACTGTATCCCATGGACCTTCATATTGAAGACGAAACACAGAAATTGCATCGGAATTAAATACAAAAGGCACAATACCGACTTAAGTACAAGAAAACTGACTCTTCTTACTGTCTATGATTTGAACCATTCCTGCGACTCTAGTTATACATTGCGATGCTTTACTTCAGGTTTACTGTATCCCGTGGACCCTCTTATTGACGACGAAAAGCAGAAATTGCATCGGAAATGAATACAAAAAGCACAATGCCGACTTAAGTACAAGAAAACTGACACTTCTTACTGTGTATGTTTTGAACCGCTCCTGTGACACTAGTTGTAGATTCCGATGCTTCACTTCAGGTTTACTGTATCCCTCTGACCTTCTTATTGACGATGAAACACAGAAATTGCATCGGAATTAAATACAAAAGGCACAATGCCGACTCAAGTACAAGAAGACTGGCTCTTCTTACTGTCTATGTTTCTAACCTTTCCTGTGAGACCGGTTTTAAATTCCGATGCTTTACTTCAGGTTTACTGTATCCCGTGGACCCTCTTATTGACGACGAAAAGCAGAAATTGCATCGGAAATGAATACAAAAAGCACAATGCCGACTTAAGTACAAGAAAACTGACACTTCTTACTGTGTATGTTTTGAACCGCTCCTGTGACACTAGTTGTAGATTCCGATGCTTCACTTCAGGTTTACTGTATCCCTCTGACCTTCTTATTGACGATGAAACACAGAAATTGCATCGGAATTAAATAGAAAAGACACAATGCCGACTTAAGTACAAGAAAACTGACTCTTCTTACTGTCTATGTTTTGAACCACTCCTGTGACACTAGTTATAGATTCCGATCCTACACTTCAGGTTTGCTGTATCCCTCTGACCTTCTTATGGACGATGAAACACAGAATTTGCATCGGAATTAAACACAAAAGGCACAAAGGCGACTCAAGTACAAGAAGACTTGCTCTTCATACCGTCTTTGTTTTGAACCTTTCCTGTGAGACAGCTTTTAGATTCCGTTGCTTCACTTCCAGTTTACTGTATCCCATAGACCCTCTTACTGACGACGAAACACAGAAATTGCAACGGAATTAAATACAAACGGCACAATACCGACTTAAGTACATGAAACCTGACTCTTCTTTCTGTCTATGATTTGAACACTTCCTGTGACACTAGTTATAGATTCCGATGCTTCACTTCAGGTTTACTGTATCCCTCTGACCTGCGTATAGATGATGAAACACAAAAATTGCATCGGAATAATATACAAAACGCACAATGCCGACTTTAGTACAAGAAGACTGACTCTTCTTACTGTCTATAATTTGAACCATTCCTGTGACACAAGTTATATATTGCGATGCTTCACTTCAGGATTACTGTATCCCTCTGACCTTCTTATTGACGATGAAACACAGAAATTGCATCGTAATTAAATACAAAAAAAACCACAATGAAGACTTAAGTACAAGAAGACTGACTCTACCTACAGTCTAAGCTTTGAACCATTCCTGTGACACTAGTTATAGATTCAGATGCTGCACTTCAGGTATACTGTATCCAGCTGACCTTCTAATTGATGATGAAGCACAGAAATTGCATCGGAGTTAAATACAAAAGGCACAATGCCGACGTTAGTACAAGAAGACTGACACGTCTTACTGTCTATGCTTTGAACCATTCCTGTGACACTAGTTTTAGATTCCGATGCTTCACTTCAGGTTTACTGTATCCCTCTGACCTCCTTGTTGGCGATCAAACACGGAAATTTCATCGGAATTAAATGCAAAAGACACAATGCCGACTCAAGTACGAAAAGACTGGCTCTTCTTACAGCCTATGTTTGAACCATTCCTGTGACACTAGTTATAGATTCCGATGCTTCACTTCAGGTTTACTGTATCCAGCTGACCTTCTTTTTGACGATGAAACACAGAAATTGCATCGGAATTATATACGAAAGGCACAGTGCCGACTTAGGTGCAAGAAGACTGACTCTTCTTACTGTCTATGTTTTGAACCATTCCTGTGACACTAGTCATAGATTCTGATGCTTCACCTCAGTTTTACTGTATCCCTCTGACCTTCTTATTGACGATGAAACACAGAAATTATATCGGAATTAAATACAAAAGGCACAATGCCGACATAAGTTCAAGAAGACTGACTCTTCCTAGTGTCTTACTTTTGATCCATTCCTGTGACTCAAGTTTCAGATTGCGATGCTTCACTTCAGGTTTACTGTATCTCCCTCACATCCTTATTGACGATGAAACACAGAAATTGCATCTTAACTACATACAAAAGGCACAATGCAGACTTAAGTACAAGAAAACTGACTCTTCGTACTGTCTATGATTTGAACCATTCCTGTGACACTAGTTATAGATTCCGATGCTTCACTTCAGGTTTACTGTATCCCTCTGATCTTCTTATTGACGATGAAACACAGAAAGTGCATCGGAATTAAACTCAAAAGGCACAATGCCGGCTTAATGACAAGAAAACGGACTCGTCTTACTGTCTATGTTTTGAACCATTCCTGTGACACTAGTTATAGATTCCGATGCTTCACTTCAGGTTTACTGTATCCCTCTGACCTGCCTATAGACGATGAAACACAGAAATTGCATCGGAATAATATACAAAACACACAATGCCGACTTTAGTACAAGAAGACCGGCTCTTCTTACTGTCTATGTTTTGAACCATTCCTGTGACACAAGTTATATATTCCGATGCTTCACTTCAGGATTACTGCATCCCTCTGACCTTCTTATTGACGATGAAACACAGAAATTACATCGTAATTAAATACAAAAAAAACCACAATGCCGACTTAAGTACAAGAAGACTGACTCTACCTACTGTCTAAGCTTTGAACCATTCCTGTGACACTAGTTATAGATTCAGATGCTGCACTTCAGGTATACTGCATCCAGCTGACCTTCTAATTGATGATGAAGCACAGAAATTGCATCGGGGTTAAATACAAAATGCACAATGCCGACTTTAGTACAAGAAGACTGACTCGTATTACTGTCTATGATTTGAACCTTTCCTGTGACACTAGTTATAGATTCCGATGCTTCACTTCAGGTTTACTGTATCCCTCTGACCATCTTGTTGACGATCAAACACGTAAATTTCATCCTAATTAAATGCAAAAGGCACAATGCCGACTCAAGTACAAGAAGACTGGCTCTTCTTACAGCCTATGTTTTGAACCATTCCTGTGACACTAGTTATAGATACCGATGCTTCACTTCAGGTTTACTGTATCGCTGTGACCTTATTGACGATGAAACACAGATATTGCTTCGGAATCATATACAAATGGCACAATGCCGACTTAAGTACAAGAAAACTGACTCTTCTTTCTGTCTACGTTTTAAACCATTCCTGTGTCACTCGTTATACATTCCGATGCTTCACATTAGGTTTACTGTATCTCTCTGACCTTTTTATTGACGATGAAACACAGAAATTGCATCGGAATTAAATACAAAAGCCACAATGCCGACTTAAGTACAAGAAGACTGACTCTTCCTACTGTCTATGTTTTGAACCATTCCTGTGACACTAGTTTTAGATTCCGATGCTTCACTTCAGGTTTACTGTATCCCTCTGACCTTCTTATTGACGATGAAACACAGAAATTGCATCGGAATTAAATACAAAAGGTACAATGCCGACTTGGGTACAAGAAGATTGACTCTTCTTACTGTCTATGTTTTGAAACATTCCTGTGTCACTAGTAATAGATTCCGATGCTTCACTTCAGGTTTACTGTATCCCTCTGACCTTCTTATTCCCGATGAAACACAGAAATTGCATCGGAATTAAATAGAAAAGGCGCAATGCCGACTTAAGTACAAGAAAACTGACTCGTCTTACTGTCAACGTTTTGAACCATTCCTGTGACACTACTTATAGATTCCGATGTTTCACTTCAGGTTTACTGTATCCCTCTGACCTTCTTATTGACGATGAAACACAGAAATTGCATCTTAATTAAATACAAAAGGCACAATGCCGACTTAAGAACAAGAAAACTGACTCTTCGTACTGTCTATGTTTTGAACCATTCCTGTGACACTAGTTATAGATTCCGATGCTTCACTTCAGGTTTACTGTATCCCTCTGATCTTCTTATTGACGATGAAACACAGAAAGTGCATCGGAATTAAACTCAAAAGGCACAATGCCGGCTTAATGACAAGAAAACGGACTCGTCTCACTGTCTATGTTTTGAACCATTCCTGTGACACTAGTTATAGATTCCGATGCTTCACTTCAGGTTTACTGTATCCCTCTGACCTGCCTATAGACGATGAAACACAGAAATTGCATCGGAATAATATACAATACGCACAATGCCGACTTTAGTACAAGAAGACCGACTCTTCTTAGTGTCTATGTTTTGAACCATTCCTGTGACATAAGTTATATATTCCGATGCTTCACTTCAGGATTACTGTATCCCTCTGACCTTCTTATTGACGATGAAACACAGAAATTACATCGTAATTAAATACAAAAAAAACCACAATGCCGACTTAAGTACAAGAAGACTGACTCTACCTACTGTCTAAGCTTTGAACCATTCCTGTTACACTAGTTATAGATTCAGATGCTGCACTTCAGGTATACTGTTTCCAGCTGACCTTTTAGTTGATGATGAAGCACAGATATTGCATCGGAGTTAAATACAAAATGCACAATGCCGACTTTAGTACAAGAAGACTGACTCGTATTACTGTCTATGTTTTCATCCATTCCTGTGACACTAGTTATAGATTCCGATGCTTCACTTCAGGTTTACTGTATCCCTCTGACCTTCTTGTTGACGATCAAACACGTAAATTTCATCGGAATTAAATGCAAAAGGAACAATGCCGACTCAAGTACAAGAAGACTGGCTCTTCTTACAGCCTATGTTTTGAACCATTCCCGTGACACTAGTTATAGATTCCGATGCTTCACTTCAGATTTACTGTATCCAGCTTACCTTCTTATTGACGTTGAAACACAGAAATTGCATCGGAATTATATACGAAAGGCACAGTGCCGACTTAGGTGCAAGAAGACTGACTCTTCTTACTGTCTATGCTTTGAACCATTCCTGTGTCACTAGTTATAGATACCGATGCTTCACTTCAGGTTTACTGTATCGCTGTGACCTTATTGACGATGAAACACAGATATTGCTTCGGAATCATATACAAATGGCACAATGCCGACTTAAGTACAAGAAAACTGACTCTTCTTTCCGTCTACGTTTTAAACCATTCCTGTGTCACTAGTTATAGATTCCGATGCTTCACATTAGGTTTACTGTATCTCTCTGACCTTTTTATTGACGATGAAACACAGAAATTGCATCGGAATCAAATACAAAAGCCACAATGCCGACTTAAGTACAACAAGACTGACTCTTCCTACTGTCTATGTTTTGAACCATCCCTGTGACACTAGTTATAGATTCCGATGCTTCACTTCAGGTTTACTGTATCCCTCTGATCTTCTTATTGACGATGAAACACAGAAATTGCATCGGAATTAAATACAAAAGGCACAATGCCGACCCAAGTACAAGAAGATTGGCTCCTCTTACTGTCTGTGTTTGAACCATTCCTGTGGCACTAGTTATAGATTCCGATGCTTCACTTCAGGTTTACTGTATCGCTGTGACCTTATTGACGATGAAACACAGATATTGCTTCTGAATCATATACAAATGGCACAATGCCGACTTAAGTACAAGAAAACTGACTCTTCTTTCTGTCTACGTTTTAAACCATTCCTGTGTCACTAGTTATACATTCCGATGCTTCACAATAAGTTTACTGTATCTCTCTGACCTTTTTATTGACGATGAAACACAGAAATTGCATCGGAATCAAATACAAAAGTCACAATGACGACTTAAGTACAAGAAGACTGACTCTTCCTACTGTCTATGTTTTGAACCATTCCTGTGACACTAGTTATGGATTCCGATGCTTCACTGCAGGTTTACTGTATCCCTCTGACCTTCTTATTGACGATGAAACACAGAAATTGCATCGGAATTAAATACAAAAGGCACAATGCCGACCCAAGTACAAGAAATTGGCTCCTCTTACTGTCTATGTTTGAACCATTGCTGTGGCACTAGTTATAGATTCCGATGCTTCACTTCAGGTTTACTGTATCGCTGTGACCTTATTGTCGATGAAACACAGATATTGCTTCGGAATCATATACAAATGGCACAATGCCGACTTAAGTACAAGAGAACTGACTCTTCTTTCCGTCTACGTTTTAAACCATTCCTGTGTCACTAGTTATAGATTCCGATGCTTCACATTAGGTTTACTGTATCTCTCTGACCTTTTTATTGACGATGAAACACAGAAATTGCATCGGAATCAAATACAAAAGCCACAATGCCGACTTAAGTACAAGAAGACTGACTCTTCCTACTGTCTATGTTTTGAACCATTCCTGTGACACTAGTTATAGATTCCGATGCTTCACTTCAGGTTTACTGTATCCCTCTGACCTTCTTATTGACGATGAAACACAGAAATTGCATCGGAATTAAATACAAAAGGCACAATGCCGACCCAAGTACAAGAAGATTGGCTCCTCTTACTGTCTATGTTTGAACCATTCCTGTGGCACTAGTTATAGATTCCGATGCTTCACTTCAGGTTTACTGTATCGCTGTGACCTTATTGACGATAAAACACAGATATTGCTTCGGAATCATATACAAATGGCACAATGCCGACTTAAGTACAAGAAAACTGACTCTTCTTTCCGTCTACGTTTTAAACCATTCCTGTGTCACTAGTTATAGATTCCGATGCTTCACATTAGGTTTACTGTATCTCTCTGACCTTTTTTTGACGATGAAACACAGAATTTGCATCGGAATCAAATACAAAAGCCACAATGCCGACTTAAGTACAAGAAGACTGACTCATCCTACTGTCTATGTTTTGAACCATTCCTGTGACACTAGTTATAGATTCCGATGCTTCACTTCAGGTTTACTGTATCCCTCTGACCATCTTGTTGACGATCAAACACGTAAATTTCATCGGAATTAAATGCAAAAGGCACAATGCCGACTCAAGTACAAGAAGACTGGCTAATCTTACAGCCTATGTTTTGAACCATTCCTGTGACACTAGTTATAGATACCGATGCTTCACTTCAGGTTTACTGTATCGCTGTGACCTTATTGACGATGAAACACAGATATTGCTTCGGAAACATATACAAATGGCACAATGCCGACTTAAGTACAAGAAAACTGACTCTTCTTTCTGTCTACGTTTTAAACCATTCCTGTGTCACTAGTAATACATTCCGATGCATCACATTAGGTTTATTGTATCTCTCTGACCTTTTTATTGACGATGAAACACAGAAATTGCATCGGAATTAAATACAAAAGCCACAATGCCGACTTAAGTACAAGAAGACTGACCCTTCCTACTGTCTATGTTTTGAACCATTCCTGTAACACTAGTTATAGATTCCGATGCTTCACTTCAGGTTTACTGTATCCCTCTGACCTTCTTATTGACGATGAAACACAGAAATTGCATCGGAATTAAATACAAAAGGCACAATGCCGACCCAAGTACAAGAAGATTGGCTTCTCTTACTGTCTATGTTTGAACCATTCCTGTGGCACTAGTTATAGATTCCGATGCTTCACTTCAGGTTTACTGTATCGCTGTGACCTTATTGACGATGAAACACAGATATTGCTTCGGAAACATATACAAATGGCACAATGCCGACTTAAGTACAAGAAAACTGACTCTTCTTTCTGTCTACGTTTTAAACCATTCCTGTGTCACTAGTTATACATTCCGATGCATCACATTAGGTTTATTGTATCTCTCTGACCTTTTTATTGACGATGAAACACAGAAATTGCATCGGAATTAAATACAAAAGCCACAATGCCGACTTAAGTACAAGAAGACTGACCCTTCCTACTGTCTATGTTTTGAACCATTCCTGTAACACTAGTTATAGATTCCGATGCTTCACTTCAGGTTTACTGTATCCCTCTGACCTTCTTATTGACGATGAAACACAGAAATTGCATTGGAATTAAATACAAAAGGCACAATGCCTACCCAAGTACAAGAAGATTCGCTCCTCTTACTGTCTATGTTTGAACCAGTCCTGTGTCACTAGTTATAGATACCGATGCTACACTTCATGTTTACTGTATCGCTGTGACCTTATTGACGATGAAACACAGATATTGCTTCGGAATCATATACAAATGGCACAATGCCGACTTAAGTACAAGAAAACTGACTCTTCTTTCCGTCTACGTTTTAAACCATTCCTGTGTCACTAGTTATGGATTCCGATGCTTCACATTAGGTTTCCTGTGTCTCTCTGACCTTTTTATTGACGATGAAACACAGAAATTGCATCGGAATCAAATACAAAAGCCACAATGCCGACTTAAGTACAAGAAGACTGACTCTTCCTACTGTTTATGTTTTGAACCATTCCTGTGACACTAGTTATAGATTCCGATGCTTCACTTTAGGTATACTGTATCCAGCTGTCCTTCTTATTGATGATGAAGCACAGAAATTGCATCGGAGTTAAATACAAAAGGCACAATGCCGTCTTGGGTACAAGAAGACTGACTCTTCTTACTGTCGATGTTTTGAAACATTCCTGTGTCACTAGTAATAGACTCCGATGCTTCACTTCAGGTTTACTGTATCCCTCTGACCTTCTTATTCACGGTGAAACACAGAAATTGCATCGGAATTAAATAGAAAAGGCGCAATGCCGACTTAAGTACAAGAAAACTGACTCGTCTTACTGTCAACGTTTTGAACCATATCTGTGACACTACTTATAGATTCCGATGTTTCACTTCAGGTTTACTGTATCCCTCTGACCTTCTTATTGACGATGAAACACAGAAATTGCATCTTATTTAAATACAAAAGGCAGAAGCAGACTTAAGTACAAGAAAACTGACTCTTCGTACTGTCTATGATTTGAACCATTCCTGTGACACTAGTTATAGATTCCGATGCTACACTTCATGTTTACTGTATCCCTCCGACCTTCTTATTGACGATGAAACACACCAATTGCATCGCAATTAAATACAAAAGGCACAATGCCGACTCAAGTACAGGAAGACTGGCTTCTCTTACTGTCTATGTTTTGAACCTTTCCTTTGAGCCCGCTTTTAGATTCCGATGCTTCACATCAGGTTTACTGTATCCCTTGGACATTTCTATTGACGCCGAAACACAGAAATTGCATCGGAATTAAATTGAATAGGCACAATGCCGACTTAAGTACAAGGAAACTTACTCTTCTTACAGTCTATGTTTTGAACCATTCCTGTGAAACTAGTTATAGATTCCGATGCTTCACTTTAGGTTTACTGTATCTCCCTGGCCTTCTTATTGACGATGAAACACAGAAATTGCATCGGAATTAAATACAAAAGCCACAATGCCGACTTAAGTACAAGAAGACTGACTCTTCCTACTGTCTATGTTTTAAACCATTCCTGTGACACTAGTTATAGATTCCGATGCTTCACTTCAGGTTTACTGTATCCCTCTGACTTTCTTATTGACGATGAAACACAGAAATTGCATCTTAATTAAATACAAAAGGCATAATGCCGATTTAAGTATAAGAAGACTGACTCTTCTTACTGTCTATGGTTTGAACCATTCCTGTGGCACTAGTTATAGATTCAGATGCTGCACTTCAGGTATACTGTATCCAGCTGTCCTTGTAATTGATGCTGAAGCATAGAAATTGCATCGGAGTTAAATAAAAAAGGCACAATGCCGACTCAAGTACAAGAAGACTGACCCTTCTTACTGCCTATGTTTTGAACCATTCCTGTGACACTAGATATACACTCCTGGAAATGGAAAACAGAACACATTGACACCGGTGTGTCAGACCCACCATACTTGCTCCGGACACTGCGAGAGGGCTGTACAAGCAATGATCACATGCACGGCACAGCGGACACACCAGGAACCGCGGTGTTGGCCGTCGAATGGCGCTAGCTGCGCAGCATTTGTGCACCGCCGCCGTCAGTGTCAGCCAGTTTGCCGTGGCATACGGAGCTCCATCGCAGTCTTTAACACTGGTAGCATGCCGCGACAGCGTGGACGTGAACCGTATGTGCAGTTGACGGACTTTGAGCGAGGGCGTGTAGTGGGCATGCGGGAGGCCGGGTGGACGTACCGCCGAATTGCTCAACACGTGGGGCGTGAGGTCTCCACAGTAAATTGATGTTGTCGCCAGTGGTCGGCGGAAGGTGCACGTGCCCGTCGACCTGGGACCGGACCGCAGCGACGCGCGGATGCACGCCAAGACCGTAGGATCCTACGCAGTGCCGTAGGGGACCGCACCGCCACTTCCCAGCAAATTAGGGACACTGTTGCTCCTGGGGTATCGGCGAGGACCATTCGCAACCGTCTCCATGAAGCTGGGTTACGGTCCCGCACACCGTTAAGCCGTCTTCCGCTCACGCCACAACATCGTGCAGCCCGCCTCCAGTGGTGTCGCGACAGGCGTGAATGGAGGGATGAATGGAGACGTGTCGTCTTCAGCGATGAGAGTCGCTTCTGCCTTGGTGCCAATGATGGTCGTATGCGTGTTTGGCGCCGTGCAGGTGAGCGCCACAATCAGGACTGCATACGACCGAGGCACACAGGGCCAACACCCGGCATCATGGTGTGGGGAGCGATCTCCTACACTGGCCATACACCACTGGTGATCGTCGAGGGGACACTGAATAGTGCACGGTACATCCAAACCGTCATCGAACCCATCGTTCTACCATTCCTAGACCGGCAAGGGAACTTGCTGTTCCAACAGGACAATGCACGTCCGCATGTATCCCGTGCCACCCAACGTGCTCTAGAAGGTGTAAGTCAACTACCCTGGCCAGCAAGATCTCCGGATCTGTCCCCCATTGAGCATGTTTGGGACTGGATGAAGCGTCGTCTCACGCGGTCTGCACGTACAGCTCGAGCGCTGGTCCAACTGAGGCGCCGGGTGGAAATGGCATGGCAAGCCGTTCCACAGGACTACATCCAGCATCTCTACGATCGTCTCCATGGGAGAATAGCAGCCTGCATTGCTGCGAAAGGTGGATATACACTGTACTAGTGCCGACATTGTGGATGCTCTGTTGCCTGTGTCTATGTGCCTGTGGTTCTGTCAGTGTGATCATGTGATGTATCTGACCCCAGGAATGTGTCAATAAAGTTTCCCCTTCCTGGGACAATGAATTCACGGTGTTCTTATTTCAATTTCCAGGAGTGTAGATTTCGATGCTTCACTTAAGGTTTACTGTATCCAGCTGACCTTCTTATTGACGATGAAACACAGAAATTGCATCGGAATTATATACGAAAGGCACAGTGCCGACATAGGTACAAGAAGACTGACTCTTCTTACTGTCTATGTTTTGATCCATTCCTGTGACACCAGTTATAGATTCCGCTGCTTCACTTCAGTTTGACTGTATCCCTCTGACCTTCTTATTGACGATGAAACACAGAAATTATATCGGAATTAAATACAAAAGGCACAATGCCGACATAAGTTCAAGAAGTCTGACTCTTCCTACTGTCTTAGTTTTGATCCATTCCTGTGACTCTAGTTTTAGATTGCGATGCTTCACTTCAGGTCTACTGTATGTCTCTCACCTCCTAATTGACGATGAAACACAGAAATTGCATCTTAACTACATACATAAGGCACAATGCAGACTTACGTACAAGCAGACTGACTCTTCTTACTGTCTATGTTTTGAACCAATCCTGTGACACTAGTTATAGATTCCGATTCTTCACTTTAGGTATACTGTATCCCCCTGACCCTCTTATTGACGATCAAACACAAAAATTGAATCGGAATAAAATACAAACGGCACAATGCCGACTCAAGTACAAGATGACTGGTTCTTCTTACTGCCTATGTTTTGAACCGTTCCTGTGACACTAGTTATAGATTCCGATGCTTCACTTCGGGTTTACTGTATCGCTGTGACCTTATTGACGATGAAACACAGATATTGCTTCGGAATCATATACAAATGGCACAATGCCGACTTAAGTACAAGAAAACTGACTCTTCTTTCTGTCTACGTTTTAAACCATTCCTGTGTCACTAGTTATAGATTCCGATACTTCACATTAGGTTTACTGTATCTCTCTGACCTTTTTAGTGACTATGAAACACAAAAATTGCATCGGAATTAAATACAAAAGCCACAATGCCGACTTAAGTACTAGAAGACTGACTCTTCTTACTGTCTATGTTTTGAACCATTCCTGTGACACTAGTTACAGATTCCGATGCTTCACTTCAGGTTTACTGTATCCCTCTGACCTTCTTATTGACGATGAAACACAGAAATTGCATCGGAATTAAATACAAAAGGCACAATCCCAACTCAAGTACAAGAAGATTGGCTCCTCTTACTGTCTATGTTTGAACCATTCCTGTGGCACTAGTTATAGATTCCGATGCTTCACTTCAGGTTTACTGTATCCCTCTGACCTCCTTATAGACGATGAAACACAGAAAGTGCATCGGAATTATTTACAAATGGCACAATGCCGACTTAAGTACAACAAGACTGACTCGTCTTACTGTCAACGTTTTGAACCATTCCTGTGACACTACTTATAGATTCCGATTCTTCACTTCAGGTTTACTGTATTCCTCTGACCTTCTTATTGACGATGAAACACAGAAATTGCATCTTAATTAAATACAAAAGGCACAAAGCCGACTTAAGTACAGGAAGACAGACTCTTCTTACTGTCTATGGTTTGAACCATTCCTGTGACACTAGTTATAGATTCAGATGCTGCACTTCAGGTATACTGTATCCAGCTGTCCTTCTTATTGATGATGAAGCACAGAAATTGCATCGGAGTTAAATACAAAAGGCACAATGCCGACTTGGGTACAAGAAGACTGACTCTTCTTACTGTGTATGTTTTGAAACATTCCTGTGACACTAGTAATAGATTATGATGCTTCACTTCAGGTTTACTGTATCCCTCTGACCTTCTTATTTACGATGAAACACAGAAATTGCATCGGAATTAAATAGAAAGGGCGCAATGCCTACTTAAGTACAAGAAAACTGACTCTTCTTACTGTCTATGTTTGAAACATTCCTTTGACTCTAGTTATAGATTCCGATGCTTCACTTCAGGTTTACTGTATCCCTCTGACCTTCTTATTGACGTTGAAACACAGAAATTGCATCGGAATTCAATACAAAAGGCACAATGCCGACTTAAGTACAAGAAAACTGACACTTCTTACTGTCTATGTTTTGAACCATTCCTGTGACACAAGTTATAGGTTCCGATGTTTCCCTTCAGGTTTACTGTATCCCTCTGACCTTCTTATTGACGATGAAACACAGAAATTCCATCGGAATTAAAAACAAATGACACAATGCCGACTCAAGTTTAAGAAGACTGGCTCTTCTTACTGTCAATGTTTTGAACCTTTCCTGTGAGACCGGTTTTAGATTCCGATGCTTCACTTCAGGTTAACTGTATCCCGTGGACCTTCTTATTGACGACGAAAAGCAGAAATTGCATCGGAATTCAATACAAAAGGCACAGTGCCGACTTAAGTACAAGAAAACTGACACATCTTACTGTGTATGCTTTGAAGCATTCCTGTGACACTAGTTATAGATTCCGATGCTTCACTTCAGGTTTACTGTATCCCTCTTACCTTCTTATTGACTCATGAAATACAGAAATTGCAACGTAATTAAATAGAAAAGGCACAATACCGACTTAAGTACAAGATAACTGACTCTTCTTACTGTCTATGTTTTGAACCAATCCTGTGACACTACTTTTAGATTCCGATGCTTCACTTCAGGTATACTGTATCCATGTGACCTTCTTATTGACGATGAAACACAGAAATTGCATCGGAATTAAATACAAAAGGCACAATGCCGACTTAAGTACAAGAAAACTGACTCTTCGTACTGTCTATGCTTTAAAACCATTATTGTGACACTAGTTATAGATTCCGATGCTACACTTCATGCTTACTGTATGCCTCCGACCTTCTTATTGACGATGAAACACAGCAATTGCATCGCAATTAAATACAAAAGGCACAATGCCGGCTCAAGTACAGGAAGACTGGCTTCTCCTACTGTCTATGCTTTGAACCTTTCCTGTGAGCCCACTTTTAGATTCCGATGCTTCACTCCAGGTTTACTGTATCCCTTGGACATTTCTATTGACGACGCAACACAGAAATTGCATCGGAATTAAATAAAAAAGGTACAACGCCGACTTAAGTACAAGAAAACAGACTCTTCTTACTCTCTATGTTTGAACCATTCCTGTGACACTAGTTAATAGATTCCGATGCTTCACTTCAGATTTACTGTATCCCACTGGCCCCCTTATTGACGATGAAACACAGAAATTGCATCGGAATTAAATACAAATGGCACAATGCCGACTTAAGTACAAGAAAACAGACACTTCTTACTGTCTATGTTTTGAACCGTTCCTGTGACACTAGTTATAGACTCCAATGCTTCACTTCAGGTTTACTGTATCCCTCTATCCTTCTTATTGACGATAAAACACAGAAATTGCATCGGAATGAAATACAAAAGGCACAATGCCGACTCAAGTACAAGAAGACTGGCTCTTCTTACTGTCTATGTTTTGAACCTATCTTGTGAGACAGGTTTTAGATTCCGATGCTTCACTTCAGGTTTACCGTATCACTTGGACCTTCTTATTGACGCCGAAACACAGAAATTGCATCGGAATTAAATAGAATAGGCACAATGCCGACTTAAGTACAAGAAACCTTAATCTTCTTTCAGTCTATGTTTTGAACCATTCCTGTGAAACTAGTTATAGATTCCGATGCTTCACATTAGGTTTACTGTATCTCTCTGACCTTCTTATTGACGATGAAACACAGTAATTGCATCGGAATTAAATACAAAAGCCACAATGCCGACTTAAGTACAAGAAGACTGACTCTTCCTACTGTCTATGTTTTAAATCATTCCTGTGACACTCGTTATGGATTCCGATGCTTCACTTCAGGTTTACTGTATCCCTCTGACATTCTTATTGACGATGAAACACAGAAATTGCATCGGAATTAAATACAAAAGGCACAATGCAGACTCAAGTACAAGAAGATTGGTTCCTCTTACTGTCTATGTTTGATCCATTCCTGTTACACTAGTTATAGATTCCGATGCTTCACTTCAGGTTTACTGTATCCCTCTGACCTTCTTATAGACGATGAAACACAGAAATTGCATCGGAATTATATGCAAATGGCACAATGCCGACTTAAGTACAAGAAGACTGAACGTCTAACTGTCAACGTTTTGAACCATTCCTTTGACACTAGTTATAGATTCCGATGCTTCACTTCAGGTTTACTGTATCCCTCTGACCTTCTTATTGACGATGGAACACAGAAATTGCATCTTAATTAAATACAAAATGCACAATGCCGACTTAAGTGTAAGAAGACTGTCTCTTCTTACTGTCTATGGTTTGAACCATTCCTGTGACACTAGTTATAGATTCAGATGCTGCACTTCAGGTATACTGTATCCAGCTGTCCTTGTAATTGATGATGAAGCACAGAAATTGCATCGGAGTTAAATAAAAAAGGCACAATGCCGACTCAAGTACAAGAAGACTGACCCTTCTTACTGCCTATGTTTTGTACCATTCCTGTGACACTAGATATACACTCCTGGAAATGGAAAAAAGAACACATTGACACCGGTGTGTCAGACCCATTATACTTGCTCCGGACACTGCGAGAGGGCTGTACAAGCAATGATCACATGCACGGCACAGCGGTCACACCAGGAACCGCGGTGTTGGCCGTCGAATGGCGCTAGCTGCGCAGCATTTGTGCACCGCCGCCGTCAGGGTCAGCCAGTTTGCCGTGGCATACGGAGCTCCATCGCAGTCTTTAACACTGGTAGCATGCCGCGACAGCGTGGACGTGAACCGTATGTGCAGTTGACGGACTTTGAGCGAGGGCGTGTAGTGGGCATGCGGGTGGCCGGGTGGACGTACCGCCGAATTGCTCAACACGTGGGGCGTGAGGTCTCCACAGTACATCGATGTTGTCGCCATTGGTCGGCGGAAGGTGCACGTGCCCGTCGACCTGGGACCGGACCGCAGCGACGCACGGATGCACGCCAAGACCGTAGGATCCTACGCAGTGCCGTAGGGGACCGCACCGCCACTTCCCAGCAAATTAGGGACACTGTTGCTCCTGGGGTATCGGCGAGGACCATTCGCAACCGTCTCCATGAAGCTGGGCTACGGTCCCGCACACCGTTAAGCCGTCTTCCGCTCACGCCCCAACATCGTGCAGCCCGCCTCCAGTGGTGTCGCGACAGGCGTGAATGGAGGGACGAATGGAGACGTGTCGTCTTCAGCGATGAGAGTCGCTTCTGCCTTGGTGCCAATGATGGTCGTATGCGTGTTTGGCGCCGTGCAGGTGAGCGCCACAATCAGGTCTGCATACGACCGAGGCACACAGGGCCAACACCCGGCATCATGGTGTGGGGAGCGATCTCCTACACTGGCCGTACACCACTGGTGATCGTCGAGGGGACACTGAATAGTGCACGGTACATCCAAACCGTCATCGAACCCATCGTTCTACCATACCTAGACCGGCAAGGGAACTTGCTGTTCCAACAGGACAATGCACGTCCGCATGTATCCCGTGCCACCCAACGTGCTCTAGAAGGTGTAAGTCAACTACCCTGGCCAGCAAGATCTCCGGATCTGTCCCCCATTGAGCATGTTTGGGACTGGATGAAGCGTCGTCTCACGCGGTCTGCACGTACAGCTCGAGCGCTGGTCCAACTGAGGCGCCGGGTGGAAATGGCATGGCAAGCCGTTCCACAGGACTACATCCAGCATCTCTACGATCGTCTCCATGGGAGAATAGCAGCCTGCATTGCTGCGAAAGGTGGATATACACTGTACTAGTGCCGACATTGTGGATGCTCTGTTGCCTGTGTCTATGTGCCTGTGGTTCTGTCAGTGTGATCATGTGATGTATCTGACCCCAGGAATGTGTCAATAAAGTTTCCCCTTCCTGGGACAATGAATTCACGGTGTTCTTATTTCAATTTCCAGGAGTGTAGATTTCGATGCTTCACTTAAGGTTTACTGTATCCAGCTGACCTTCTTATTGACGATGAAACACAGGAATTTCATCGGAATTATATACAAGAGGCACAATGCCGACTTAGGTACAAGAAGACTGACTCTTCTTACTGTCTATGATTTGAAGCATTCCTGTGACACTAGTAATAGATTCCGATGCTTCACTTCAGGTTTACTGTATCCCTCTGACCTTCTTATTGACGATGAAACACAGAAATTGCATCGGAATTCAACACAAAAGGCACAATGCCGACTTAAGTACAAGAAAACTGACACTTCTTACTGCCTATGTTTTGAACCATTCCTGTGACACAAGTTATAGGTTCCGATGTTTCACTTCAGCTGTACTGTATCCCTCTGACCTTCTTATTGACGATGAAACACAGAAATTGCATCGGAATTAAATACAAAAGGCACAATGCCGACTCATGTTTAAGAAGACTGGCTCTTCTTACTGTCTATGTTTTGAACCTTTCCTGTGAGACCGGTTTTAGATTCCGATGCTTCACTTCAGGTTTACTGTATCCCGTGGACCTTGTTATTGACGACGAAAAGCAGAAATGGCATCGGAATTGAATACAAAAGGCACAATGCCGACTTAAGTACAAGAAAACTGACACATCTTACTGTCTATGTTTTGAAGCATTCCTGTGACACTAGTTATAGATTCCGATGCTTCACTTCAGGTTTACTGTAACCCTCTGACCTTCTTGTTGACGATCAAACACGGAAATTTCATCGGAATTAAATGCAAAAGGCACAATGCCGACTCAAGTACAAGAAGACTGGCTCTTCTTACAGCCTATGTTTTGAACCATTCCTGTGACACTAGTTATAGATTTCGATGCTTCACTTCAGGTTTACTGTATCCAGCTGACCTTCTTATTGACGATGAAACACAGGAATTTCATCGGAATTATATACAAGAGGCACAATGCCGACTTGGGTACAAGAAGACTGACTCTTCTTACTGTCTATGTTTTCAACCATTCCTGTGGCACTAGTTATAGATTCCGATGCTTCACTTCAGGTTTACTGTATCCCTCCGAACTTCTTATTGACGATGAAACACAGCAATTGCATCGGAATTAAATTCAAAAGGCACAATGCCGACTCAAGTACAGGAAAACTGGCTTCTCTAACTGTCTATGTTTTGAAACTTTCCTGTGAGCCGGTTTTAGATTCCGATGCTTCACTTCAGGTTTACTGTATCCCTTGGACATTTCTATAGACGACGAAACACAGAAATTGCATCGGAATTAAATACAAAAGGTACAACGCCGACTTAAGTACAAGAAAACAGACTCTTCTTACTGTCTATGTTCGAACCATTCCTGTGACACAAGTTAATAGATTCCGAAGCATCACTTCAGGTTTACTGTATCCCTCTGACCTTCTTATTGACGATGAAACACAGAAATTGCATCTTAATTAAATACAAAAGCCACAATGCCGACTTCAGTATAAGAAGACTGACTCTTCTTACTGTCTATGGTTTGAACCATTCCTGTGACACTAGATATAGATTTCGATGCTTCACTTCAGGTTTACTGTATCCAGCTGACCTTCTTATTGACGATGAAACACAGGAATTTCATCGGAATTAAATACAAAAGGCACAATGCCGACTTGGGTACAAGAAGACTGACTCTTCTTACTGTCTATGTTTTGAAGCATTCTTGTGACACTAGTAATACATTCCGATGCTTCACTTCAGGTTTACTGTATCCCTCTGACCTTCTTATTGACGATGAAACACAGAAATTGCATCGGAATTAAATAGAAAAGGTGCAATGCCGACTTAAGTACATAAAATCTGACTCTTCTTACTGTCTATGTTTTGAACCACTCCTGTGACTCTAGTTATAGATTCCGATGTTTCACCTCAGGTTTACTGTATCCCTCTCACCTCCTTATTGACGATGAAACACAGAAATTGCATCGGAACTCAATACAAAAGGCATAATGCCGACTTAAGTACAAGAAAACTGACACTTCTTTCTGTCTATGTTTTGAACCATTCCTGTGACACTAGTTATAGGTCCCGATGTTTCACTTCAGGTTTACTGTATCCCTCTGACCTTCTTATTGACGATGAAACACAGAAATTGCATCGGAATTAAATACAAAAGGCACAATGCCGACTCAAGTTTAAGAAGACTGGCTCTTCTTACTGTCTATGTTTTGAACCTTTCCTGTGAGACCATTTTTAGATTCCGATGCTTCACTTCAGGTTTACTGTTTCCCTGTGACATTCTTATTGACGATGAAACACAGAAATTGCATCGGAATTAAATACAAAAGGCACAATGCCGACTTATGTACATGAAAACTGACTCTTCGTACTGTCTATGCTTTGAACCATTCCTTTGACACTAGTTATAGATTCCGATGCTTCACTTCAGGTTTACTGTATCCCTTCGACCTTCTTATTGACGATGAAATACAGCAATTGCATCGGAATTAAATACAAAAGGTACAACGCCGACTTAAGTACAAGAAAACAGACTCTTCATATGTCTATGTTTGAACCATTCCTGTGACACAAGTTAATAGATTCCAATGCTTCATTTCAGGTTTACTGTATCCCTCTGGCCTCATTATTGACATTGATACACAGAAATTGCATCGGAATTAAATACACATGGCACAATGCCGACTTAAGTACAGGAAAACAGACTCTTCTTACTGTCTATGTTTTGAACCGTTCCTGTGACACTAGTAATTGATTCCGATGCTTCACTTCAGGTTTACTGTATCCCTTTAACCTTCTTATTGACGATAAAACACTGAAATTGCATCGGAATTAAATACAAAAGGCACAATGCCGCCTTGGGTACAAGAAGACTGACTCTTCTTACTGTCTATGTTTTGAAGCATTCCTGTGACACTAGTAATAGATTCCCATGCTTCACTTCAGGTTTACTGTATCCCTCTGACCTTCTTATTGACGATGAAACACAGAAATTGCATCGGAATTAAATACAAAAGGCACAATTCCGACTCAAGTACAAGAAGACTGGCTCTTCTTACTGTCTATGATTAGAACCTCTCCTGTGAGACCAGTTTTAGATTCCGATGCTTCACTTCAGGTTTACTGTATCCCGTGGACCTTCTTATTGACGACGAAAAGCAGAAATTGCTTCGGAATTGATTACAAAAGGCACAATGCCGACTTAAGTACAAGAAGACTGACACTTCCTACTGTCTATGTTTTGAACCATTCCTGTGACACTAGTTATAGATTCCAATGCATCACTAAGGGTTTACTGTATCCATCGGACCTTCTTATTGACGATGAAACACAGCAATTGCATCGGAATTAAATACAAAAGGCCCAATGCCGACTTAAGTACAAGAAAACTGACTCTTCTTACTGTCTATGTTTTGAACCATTCCTGTGACACTAGTTATAGATTCCGATGCTTCACATTAGGTTTACTGTGTTCCTCTAAACTTCTTATTGACGATGAAACACAGAAATTGCATCGGAATTATATACAAAAGGCACAATGCCGACTTAGGTACAAGAGGACTGACTCTTCCTACTGTCTATGTTTTGAACCATTCCTGTTACACTAGTTATAGATTCCGATGCTTCACTTCAGGTTTACTGTATCCCACGGACCTTCTTATTGACGATGAAACACAGCAATTGCATCGGAATTAAATAGAAAAGGCACAATGCCGACTCAAGTACAAGAAGACTGGCTCTGCTTACTGTCTATGATTTGAACCTTTCCTGTGAGACCGGTTTTAGATTCCGATGCTTCGCCTCAGCTTCACTGTATCCCTCTGACCTTCTTATTGACGATGAAACATAGATATTGCATCGGGATTAAATACAAAAGGCACAATGCCGACTTAAGTACAAGAAAACGGCCTCTTCTTACTGTCTATGTTTTGAACCATTCCTGTGACACTAGTTATAGATTCCGATGCTTCACTTCAGGTTTACTGTATACCTCTGATCTTCATATTGACGATGAAACACAGAAAGTGCATCGGAATTAAACTCAAAAGGCACAATGAAGACTTAATTACAAGAAAACGGACTCTTCTTACTGTCTATGCTTTAAACCATTCCTGTGACACTAGTTATAGATTCCGATGCTTCACTTCAGGTTTACTGTATCCCTCTGACCTTCTTATGGACGATGAATCACAGAAGTAGCATCGGAATTAAATACAAAAGGCACAATGCCGACTCCAGTACAAGAAGACTGGCTCCTCTTACCGTCTATGTTTTGAACCTATCCTGTGAGACACATTTTAGATTCCGTTGCTTCACTTCCAGTTTACTGTATCCCATGGACTTTCTTATTGACGACGAAACACAGAAATTGCATCGGCATTAAATACAAAAGGCACAATACCGACATAAGTACAAGAAAACTGACTCTTCATACTGTCTATGTTTGAAGCTTTCCTGAGACACTAGTTATAGATTCCGATGCTTCACTTCAGGTTTACTGTATCCATCTGGCCTCCTTATTGACTATGAAACACAGAAATTGCATCGGAATTAAATACAAATGGCACAATGCCGATTTAAGTACAAGAAAACTGACTCTACTTACTGTCCATGTTTTGAACCGTTCCTGTGACACTAGTTATAGATTCCGATGCCTCACTTCAGGTTTACTGTATCCCTCTAACCTTCTTATTGACGATAAAATACCGAAATTGCATCGGAATTAAATACAAAAGGCACAATGCCGACTCAAGTACAGGAAGACTGGCTTTTCTTACTGTCTATGTTTTTAACCTAACCTGTGAGACCGGTTTTAGATTCCGATGCTTCACTTCATTTTTACCGTATCCCTTGGACCTTCTTATTGACGCCGAAACACAGTAATAGCATCGGAATCAAATAGAAGAGGCACAATGCCGACTTAAGTACAAGAAAACTGACTCTTCTTACTGTCTATGTTCTGAACCATTCCTGTGACACTAGTTATAGATTCCGATGCTTCACTGCAGGTTTACTGTATCCCTCTGACCTTCTCATTGACGATGAAACACAGAAATTGCATCGGAATTAAATACAAAAGGCACAATGCCGACTTAAGTACAAGAAAACTGACTCTTCTTACTGTCTATGTTTTGAACCATTCCTGTGACACTAGTTATAGATTCCGATGCTTCACTTCAAGTTTATTGTATCCCTGTGATCTTCGTATTGACGATGAAACACAGAAAATGCTTAGGAATTATATACAGAAGGAACAATGCCGACTTAAGTACAAGAAAACTGACTCTTCTTACTGTCTATGTTTTTAACCATTCCTGTGACACTAGTTATAGATTCCGATGCTTCACTTCAGGTTTACTGTATCCCTCTGACCTTATTATTGACGATGAAACACAGCAATTGTATCGGAATTAAATACAAAAGGCACAATGCCGACTCAAGTACAAGAAGACTGGCTCTTCTTACTGTCTATGTTTTGAACCTTTCCTGTGAGACCGGTATTAGCTTCCGATGCTTCGCTTCAGGTTTACTGTTTCCCTCTGACCTTCTTATTGACGATGAAACATAGATATTGCATCGGGAATAAATACAAAAGGCACAATGCCGACTTAAGTACAAGAAAACGGACTCTTCTTACTGTCTATGTTTTGAACCATTCCTGTGACATTAGTTACAGATTCCGATGCTTCACTTCAGGTTTACTGTATCCCTCTGATCTTCTTATTGACGATGAAACACAGAAAGTGCATCGGCATTAAACTCAAAAGGCACAATGCCGGCTTAATTACAAGAAAACGGACTCTTCTTACAGTCTAAGTTTTAAACCATTCCTGTGACACTAGTTATAGATTCCGATGCTTCACTTGTGGTTTACTGTATCCCTCTGACCTTCTTATGGACGATGAAACACAGATATTGCATCGGAATGAAATACATAGGTCACAATGCCGACTCAAGTACAAGAAGACTGGCTCTTCTTTCTGTCTATGATTAGAACCTCTCCTGTGAGACCAGTTTTAGATTCCGATGCTTCACTTCAGGTTTACTGTATCCCGTGGACCTTCTTATTGACGACGTAAAGCAGAAATTGCATCGGAATTGATTACAAAAGGCACAATGCCGACTTAAGTACAAGAAGACTGACTCTTCCCACTGTCTATGTTTTGAACCATTACTGTGACACTAGTTATAGCTTCCGATACTTTACTTCAGGTTTACTGTATCCCTCTGACCTTCGTATTGACGATGAAACACAGATAATGCAACGGAATTAAATACAGAAGGCACAATGCCGACTCAAGTACAAGAAGACTGGCTCCTCTTACTGTCTATGTTTTGAACCATTCCTGTGACACTAGTTATAGACTCCGATGCTTCACTTTAGGTTTACTGTATCCCTCTGACCTGCTTATAGACGATGAAACACAGAAATTGCATCGGAATTATATACAAAACACACAATGCCGACTTAAGTACAAGAAGACTGACTCTTCTTACTGTCTACGTTTCGAACCATTCCTGTGACACTAGTTACAGATTCTGATGCTTCACTTCAGGTTTACTGTATCCCTTGGACCTTCTTATTGACGATGAAACACAGAAATTGCATCATAATTAAATACAAAAGACACAATGCCGACTTAAGCACAAGAAGACGGACTCTTCTTACTGTCTATGGTTTGAACCTCTCCTGTGACACTAGTTATAGATTCAGATGCTGCACTTCAGGTATACTGTATCCAGCTGACCTTCTTATTGATGATGAAGCACAGAAATTGCATCGGAATAAATTCAAAAGGCACAATGAAGACTTCAGTACAAGAAGACTGACTCTTCTTACTGTCTATGTTTTGAACCATTCCTGTGACACTAGTTATAGATTGCGATGCTTCACTTCAGGTTTACTGTATCCCTCTGTCCTTCTTGTTGACGATCAAATTCAGATATTTCTTCGGAATTAAATGCAAAAGGCACTATGCCGACTCAAGTACAAGAAGACTGGCTCTTCTTACAGCCTATGTTTTGAACCATTCCTGTGACTCTAGTTATAGATTCCGATGCTTCAATTCAGGTTTCCTGTATCCCTGTGACCTTCTTATTGACGATGAAACACAGAAATTGCTTCGGAATCATATACAAATGGCACAATGCCGACTTGTTGTTGTTGTGGTCTTCAGTCCTGAGACTGGTTTGATGCAGCTCTCCATGCTACTCTATCCTGTGCAAGCTTCTTCATCTCCCAGTACCTACTGCAACCTACATCCTTCTGAATCTGCTTAGTGTATTCATCTCTTGGTCTCCCCCTATGATTTTTACCCTCCACGCTGCCCTCAAATACTAAATTGGTGATCCCTTGATGCCTCAGAACATGTCCTACCAACCGATCCCTTCTTCTGGTCAAGTTGTGCCACAAACTTCTCTTCTCCCCAATCCTATTCAATACTTCCTCATTAGTTATGTGAGCTACCCATCTAATCTTCAGCATTCTTCTGTAGCACCACATTTCAAAAGCTTCTATTCTCTTCTTGTCCAAACTATTTACCGTCCATGTTTCACTTCCATACATGGCTACACTCCATACAAATACTTTCAGAAATGACTTCCTGACACTTAAATCTATACTCGATGTTAACAAATTTCTCTTCTTCAGAAACGCTTTCCTTGCCATTGCCAGTCTACATTTTATATCCTCTCTACTTCGTCCATCATCAGTTATTTTGCCCCCCAAATAGGAAAACTCCTTTACTACTTTAAGTGTCTCATTTCCTAATCTAATACCCTCAGCATCACCCGACTTAACTCGACTACATTCCATTATCCTCGTTTTGCTTTTGTTGATGTTCATTTTATATCCTCCCTTCAAGACACCATCCATTCCGTTCAACTGCTCTTCCAAGTCCTTTGCTGTCTCTGACAGAATTACAATGTCATCGGCGAACCTCAAAGTTTTTATTTCTTCTCCATGGATTTTAATACCTACTCCAAATTTTTCTTTTGTTTCCTTTACTGCTTGCTCAATATAGAGATTGAATAACATCGGGGAGAGGCTACAACCCTGTCTTACTCCCTTCCCAACCACAGCTTCCCTTTCATGTCCCTCAACTCTTATAACTGCCATCTGGTTTTTGTACAAGTTGTAAATAGCCTTTCGCTCCCTGTATTTTACCCCTGCCACCTTTAGAATTTGAAAGAGAGTATTCCAGTCAACATTGTCAAAAGCTTTCTCTAAGTCTACAAATGCTAGAAACGTAGGTTTGCCTTTCCTTAATCTTTCTTCTAAGATAAGTCGTAAGGTCAGTATTGCCTCACGTGTTCCAGTATTTCTACGGAATCCCCCCCCCCCCCATGAACCATGGACCTTGCCGTTTTGGGGAGGCTTGCGTGCCTCAGCGATACAGATAGCCGTACCGTAGGTACAACCACAACGGAGGGGTATCTGTTGAGAGGCCAGACAAACGTGTGGTTCCTGAAGAGGGGCAGCAGCCTTTTCAGTAGTTGCAAGGGCAACAGTCTGGATGATTGACTGATCTGGCCTTGTAACAATAACCAAAACGGCCTTGCTGTGCTGGTACTGCGAACGGCTGAAAGCAAGGGGAAACTACGGCCGTAATTTTTCCCGAGGGCATGCAGCTTTACTGTATGATTAAATGATGATGGCGTCCTCTTGGGTAAAATATTCCGGAGGTAAAATAGTCCCCCATTCGGATCTCCGGGCGGGGACTACTCAAGAGGATGTCGTTATCAGGAGAAAGAAAACTGGCGTTCTACGGATCGGAGCGTGGAATGTCAGATCCCTTAATCGGGTAGGTAGGTTAGAAAATTTAAAAAGGGAAATGGATAGGTTAAAGTTAGATATTGTGGGAATTAGTGAAGTTCGGTGGCAGGAGGAACAAGACTTTTGGTCAGGTGACTACAGGGTTATAAACACAAAATCAAATAGGGGTAATGCAGGAGTAGGTTTAATAATGAATAGGAAAATAGGAATTCGGGTAAGCTACTACAAACAGCATAGTGAACGCATAATTGTGGCCAAGATAGATACGAAGCCCACACCTACTACAGTAGTACAAGTTTACATGCCAACTAGCTCTGCAGATGACGAAGAAATTGAAGAAATGTATGATGAAATAAAAGAAATTATTCAGATAGTGAAGGGAGACGAAAATTTAATAGTCATGGGTGACTGGAATTCGAGTGTAGGAAAAGGGAGAGAAGGAAACATAGTAGGTGAATATGGATTGGGGCTAAGAAATGAAAGAGGAAGCCGCCTGATAGAATTTTGCACAGAGCACAACTTAATCATAGCCAACACTTGGTTTAAGAATCATGATAGAAGGTTGTATACATGGAAGAACCCTGGAGATACTAAAAGGTATCAGATAGATTATATAATGGTAAGACAGAGATTTAGGAACCAGGTTTTAAATTGTAAGACATTTCCAGGGGCAGATGGGGACTCTGACCACAATCTATTGGTTATGACCTGTAGATTAAAACTGAAGAAACTGCAAAAAGGTGGGAATTTAAGGAGATGGGACCTGGATAAACTGAAAGAACCAGAGGTTGTACAGAGTTTCAGGGAGAGCATAAGGGAACAATTGAAAGGAATGGGGGAAAGAAATACAGTAGAAGAAGAATGGGTAGCTCTGAGGGATGAAGTAGTGAAGGCATCAGACGATCAAGTAGGTAAAAAGAAGAGGGTTAGTAGAAATCCTTGGGTAACAGAAGAAATATTGAATTTAATTGATGAAAGGAGAAAATATAAAAATGCAGTAAATGAAGCAGGCAAAAAGGAATACAAACGTCTCAAAAATGAGATCGACAGGAAGTGCAAAATGGCTAAGCAGGGATGGCTAGAGGACAAATGTAAGGATGTAGAGGCCTATCTCACTAGGGGGAAGATAGATACCGCCTATAGGAAAATTAAAGAGACCTTTGGAGATAAGAGAACGACTTGTATGAATATCAAGAGCTCAGATGGAAACCCAGTTCTAAGCAAAGAAGGGAAAACAGAAAGGTGGAAGGAGTATATAGAGGGTCTATACAAGGGCGATGTACTTGAGGACAATATTATGGAAATGGAAGAGGATGTAGATGAAGATGAAATGGGAGATACGATACTGCGTGAAGAGTTTGACAGAGCACTGAAGGACCTGAGTCGAAACAAGGCCCCCGGAGTAGACAACATTCCATTCGACTAAAGTACAAGAAAACTGACACTTCTTACAGTCTATGTTCAGAAGCATTCCTGTGTCACTAGTTATAGATTCCGATGCTTCACATTATGTTTACTGTATCTCTCTGACCTTCTTATTGACGATGAAACGCAGAAATTGCATCGGAATTAAAAACTAAATCCACAATGCCAACTTAAGTACGGGAAGACTGACTCTTCCTACTGTCTATGTTTGAACCATTCCTGTGACACTAATAATAGATTCCGATGCTTCGCTTCAGGTTTACTGTATCCCTCTGATCTTCTTATTGACGATGAAACACAGAAAGTGCATCGGCATTAAACTCAAAAGGCACAATGCCGGCTTAATTACAAGAAAACGGACTCTTCTTACTGTCTAAGTTTTAAACCATTCCTGTGACACTAGTTATAGATTCCGATGCTTCACTTGTGGTTTACTGTATCCCTCTGACCTTCTTATGGACGATGAAACACAGAAATTGCAACGGAATTAAATACATAAGTCACAATGGCGACTCAAGTACATGATGACTGGCTCTTCTTACTGTCTATGATTAGAACCTCTCCTGTGAGACCAGTTTTAGATTCCGATGCTTCACTGCAGGTTTACTGTATCCCGTGGACCTTCTTATTGACGACGAAAAGCAGAAATTGCATCGGAATTGATTACAAAAGGCACAATGCCGACTTAAGTACAAGAAGACTGACTCTTCCTACTGTCTATGTTTCGAATCATTACTGTGACACTAGTTATAGCTTCCGATGCTTTACTTCAGGTTTACTGTATCCCTCTGACCTTCGTATTGACAATGACACACAGATAATGCAACGGAATTAAATACAGAAGGCACAATGCCGACTCAAGTACAAGAAGACTGGCTCCTCTTACTGTCTATGTTTTGAACCATTCCTGTGACACTAGTTATAGACTCCGATGCTTCACTTTAGGTTTACTGTATCCCTCTGACCTGCTTATAGACGATGAAACACAGAAATTGCATCGGAATTATATACAAAACGCACAATGCCGACTTAAGTACAAGAAGACTGACTCTTCTTACTGTCTACGTTTCGAACCATTCCTGTGACACTAGTTACAGATTCTGATGCTTCACTTCAGGTTTAATGTATCCCTTGGACCTTCTTATTGACGATGAAACACAGAAATTGCATCATAATTAAATACAAAAGACACAATGACGACTTATGCACAAGAAGACGGACTCTTCTTACTGTCTATGGTTTGAACCTCTCCTGTGACACTAGTTATAGATTCAGATGCTGCACTTCAGGTATACTGTATCCAGCTGACCTTCTTATTGATGATGAAGCACAGAAATTGCATCGGAATAAATTCAAAAGGCACAATGAAGACTTCAGTACAAGAAGACTGACTCTTCTTACTGTCTATATTTTGAACCATTCCTGTGACACTAGTTATAGATTGCGATGCTTCACTTCAGGTTTACTGTATCCCTCTGTCCTTCTTGTTGACGATCAAATTCAGAAATTTCCTCGGAATTAAATGCAAAAGGCACAATGCCCACTCAAGTACAAGAAGACTGGCTCTTCTTACAGCCTATGTTTTGAACCATTCCTGTGACTCTAGTTATAGATTCCGATGCTTCAATTCAGGTTTACTGTATCCCTGTGACCTTCTTATTGACGATGAAACACAGAAATTGCTTCGGAATCATATACAAATGGCACAATGCCGACTTAAGTACAAGAAAATTGACACTTCTTACAGTCTATGTTCTGATGCATTCCTGTGTCACTAGTTATCGATTCCGATGCTTCACATTAGGTTTACTGTATTCCTCTGACGTTCTTATTGACGATAAAACACAGAAATTGCATCGGAATTAAATACAAAAGAAGCAATGCCGACTTAAGTACAAGAGGACTGACTCTTCCTACTGTCTATGTTTTGAACCATTCCTGTTACACTAGTTATAGATTCCGATGCTTTACTTCAGGTTTACTGTATCCCACGGACCTTCCTATTGACGATGAAACACAGCAACTGCATCGGAATTAAATAGAAAAGGCACAATGCCGACTCAAGTACAAGAAGACTGGCTCTGCTTACTGTCTATGATTTGAACCTTTCCTGTGAGACCGGTTTTAGATTCCAATGCTTCGCTTCAGGTTTACTGTATCCCTCTGACCTTCTTATTGACTATGAAACATAGATATTGCATCGGGATTAAATACAAAAGGCACAATGCCGACTTAAGTACAAGAGAACGGCCTCTTCTTACTGTCTATGTTTTGAACCATTCCTGTGACACTAGTTATAGATTCCGATGCTTCACTTCAGGTTTACTGTAACCCTCTGATCTTCTTATTGACGATGAAACACAGAAAGTGCATCGGAATTAAACTCAAAAGGTACAATGAAGACTTAATTACAAGAAAACGGACTCTTCTTACTGTGTATGCTTTGAACCATTCCTGTGACACTAGTTATAGATTCCGATGCTTCACTTCAGGTTTACTGTAACCCTCTGATCTTCTTATTGACGATAAAACCAGAAATTGCATCGGAATTAAACTAAAAAGGCACAATGCCGACTTAAGTACAAGAAAACAGACTCTTCATACTGTCTATATTTTGAACCGTTCCTGTGACATTAGTTATAGATTTGGATGCTTCACTTCAGGTTTAATGTATCCCTCTAACCTTGTTATTGACGATAAAATACAGAAATTGCATCGGAATTAAATACAAAAGGCACAATGCCGACTCAAGTACAGGAAGACTGGCTCTTCCTACTGTCTATGTTTTGAACCTTTCCTGTGACACCGGTTTTAGATTCCGATGCTTCACTTCATTTTTACCGTAACCCCTGGCCCCTCTTATTGACGCCGAAACACAAAAATTGCATCGGAATCAAATAGAAGAGGCACAATGCCGAATGAAGTACAAGAAAACTGACTCTTCTTACTGTCTATGTTCTGAACCATTCCTGTGACACTAGTTAAAGATTCCGATGCTTCACTGCAGGTTTACTGTATCCCTCTGACCTTCTTATTGACGATGAAACACAGCAATTGTGTCGGAATTAAATACAAAAGGCACAATGCCGACTTAAGTACAAGAAGACTGACTCTTCTTACTGTCTACGTTTCGAACAATTCCTGTGACACTAGTTACAGATTCTGATGCTTCACTTCAGGTTTACTGTATCCCTTGGACCTTCTTATTGACGATGAAACACAGAAATTGCATCCTAATTAAATACAAAAGACACAATGCCGACTTAAGCACAAGAAGACGGACTCTTCTTACTGTCTATGGTTTGAACCTCTCCTGTGACACTAGTTATAGATTCAGATGCTGCACTTCAGGTATACTGTATCCAGCTGACCTTCTTATTGAAGATGAAGCACAGAAATTGCATCGGAATTAAATACATAAGTCACAATGCAGACTCAAGTACAAGCAGACTGGCTCTTCTTACTGTCTATGATTAGAACCTCTCCTGTTAGACCAGTTTTTGATTCCGATGCTTCACTTCAGGTTTACTGTATCCCATGGACCTTCTTATTGACGACGAAAAGCAGAAATTGTATCGGAATTGATTACAAAAGGCACAATGCCGACTTAAGTACAAGAAGACTGACTCTTCCTACTGTCTATGTTTTGAACCATTCCTGTGACACTAGTTATAGCTTCCGATGCTTTACTTCAGGTTTACTGTATCCCTCTGACCTTCTTATTGACGATGAAACACAGATAATGCAACGGAATTAAATACAGAAGGCACAATGCCGACTCAAGTACAAGAAGACTGGCTCCTTTTACTGTCTATGCTTTGAACCATTCCTGTGACACTAGTTATAGATTCCGATGCTTCACTTTAGGTTTACTGTATCCCTCTGACCTGCTTATAGACGATGAAACACAGATATTGCATCGGAATTATATACAAAACGCACAATGCCGACTTAAGTACAAGAAGACTGACTCTTGTTACTGTCTACGTTTCGAACCATTCCTGTGACACTAGTTACAGATTCTGATGCTTCACTTCAGGTTTACTGTATCCCTTGGACCTTCTTATTGACGATGAAACACAGAAATTGCATCCTAATTAAATACAAAAGACACAATGCCGACTTAAGCACAAGAAGACGGACTCTTCTTACTGTCTATGGTTTGAACCTCTCCTGTGACACTAGTTATAGATTCAGATGCTGCACTTCAGGTATACTGTATCCAGCTGACCTTCTTATTGATGATGAAGCACAGAAATTGCATCGGAATTAAATGGAAAAGGCACAATGAAGACTTCAGTACAAGAAGACTGACTCTTCTTACTGTCTATGTTTGAACCATTCCTGTGACACTAATTATAGATTCTGATGCTTCGCTTCAGGTTTACTGTATCCCTCTGACCTTCGTATTGACGATGAAACACAGAAATATCATCGGAATTAAATACAAATGGCACAATGCCTACTCAAGTACAAGAAGATTGGCTCTCTTACTGTCTGTGTTTGAACCATTCCTGTGACACTAGTTATAGATTCCGATGCTTCACTTCAGGTTTACTGTATCCCTATGACCATCTTATTGACGATCAATCACAGAAATTTCATCGGAATTAAATTCAAAAGGCACAAAGCCGACTCAAGTACAAGATGACAGCCTATGCTTTGAACCATTCCTGAGACACTAGTTATAATTTCCGATGCTTCACTTCAGGTTTACTGTGTCCCTTGGACCTTCTTATTGACGACGAAACACAGAAATTGCATCGGAATTAAATAGAAAAGGCACATTGCCGACTTAAGTACAAGAAGACTGCCTCTTCTTACTGCCTATGCTTTGAACCATTCCTGTGACACTAGTTATAGATTCCGATGTTTCACTTCAGGTTTACTGTATCCCTTGGACCTTCGTATTGACGACGAAACTCAGAAATTGCATCGGAATTAAATACAAAAGGCACAATGCCGACTTAAGTACAAGACAACTGACTCTTCTTCCTGTCTATGATTTGAAATATTCCTGTGGCACTAGTTATAGATTCCGATGCTTCTCTTCAGGTTTAACGTATCCAGCTGACCTTATTGGCGATGAAACACAGAAATTGCATCGGAATTAAATACAAAAGACAGAATGCCGACCCAAGTACAAGAAGACCGACTCTTCTTACTGTCTATGATTTGAACATTTCCTGTGAGACCGGTTTTACATTCCGATGCTTCACTTCAGGTTTACTGTATCCCTTGGACCTTCTTATTGACGCCGAAACACAGAAAGTGCATCGGAATTAAATACAAAAGGCACAATGCCGACTCAATTACAAAAAGATTGGCTCCTCTTACTGTCTATGTTTGAACCATTCCTGTGCCACTAGTTATAGATTCCGATGCTTCACTTCAGGTTTATTGTATCCCTGTGTCCTTCTTATTGACGATGAAACACAGAAATTGCATCGGAATTAAATACAAAAGTCACAATGCCGACTGAAGTACAAGAAAACTGACTCTTCTTACTGTCTATGTTTTGAACCATTCCTGTGACACTAGTTATAGATTCCGATGCTTCACTTCAGGTTTACTGTATCCCTTGGGCCTTCGTATTGACGCCGAAACACAGAAAGTGCATCGGAATTAAATACAAAAGGCACAATGCCGACTCAATTACAAAAAGATTGGCTCCTCTTACTGTCTATGTTTGAACCATTCCTGTGCCACTAGTTATAGATTCCGATGCTTCACTTCAGGTTTACCGTATCCCTGTGTCCTTCTTATTGACGATGAAACACAGAAATTGCATCGGAATTAAATACAAAAGTCACAATGCCGACTGAAGTACAAGAAAACTGACTCTTCTTACTGTCTATGTTTTGAACCATTCCTGTGACACTAGTTATAGATTCCGATGCTTCACTTCAGGTTTACTGTATTCCACTGACCTTCTTATTGACGATGAAACACAGAAAGTGCATCGGAATTTAAAGAAAAAGGGCAAAATGCCGACTTCAGTACAGGAAGACTGACTCTTCCTACTGTCTATGTTTTGAACCATTCCTGTGACACTAGTTATTGATTCCAATGCTTCACTACAGGTTTACTGTATCCAGGTGACATTCTTATGGACGTAGAAACACAGAAATTGCATCGGAATTAAATACAAAAGGCACAATGCCGACTTAGGTACAAGAAAACTGACTCTTCTTACTATCTATGCTTTGAACCATTCCTGTGACACTAGTTATAGATTCCGATGCATCACTTGAGGTTTACTGTATCCCTCTGACCTTCTTATTGACGATGAAACACGGAAAATGCATCGGAATTAAATACCAAAGGCTCAATGCCGACTTAAGTATAAGAAAACAGACTCTTCTTACTGTCTATGCTTTTAGCCATTCCTGTGACACTAGTTATAGATTCCGATGCTTCACTTCAGGTTTACTGTATCCCTCTGACCGTCTTATTGACGATGAAACACAGAAATTGCAACGGAATTAAATACCAAAGGCACAATGCCGGCTCAGGTACAAGAAGTCTGGCTCCTCTTACTGTCTATGATTTGAACCTTTCCTGTGAGACCGGTTTTAGATTCCAATGCTTTACATCGGGTTTACTGTATCCCTTGGACCTTCTTATTGACGACGAAACACAGAAATTGCATCGGAATTAAATCGAAAAGGCACAATGCCGACTTAAGTACAAGAAAACACCCTCTACTTTATATCTATGTTTTGAACCATTCCTGTGACACTAGTTATAGATTCCGACCTTCTTATTGACGATGAAACACAGAAAATGCATCGGAATTAAATACAAAAGGCACAATGCCGACATAAGTACAAGAAAACTGACTCTTCTTACTGTCTATGTTTTGAGCCATTCCTGTGACACTAGTTATTGATTCCGATGCTTCACTTCAGGTTTACTGTATCCCTCTGAACGTCGTACTGACGATGAAACACAGAAATTGCATCCGAATTAAATACAAATGGCACAATGCCGACTCAAGTACAAGAAGACTGGCTCTTCATACTGTCTATGTTTTGAACCTTTCCTGTGAGACCGGTTTTAGATTCCGATGCTTCACTTCAGGTTTACTGTATCCCTTGGACCTTGCTATTGACGACGATACACAGAAAATGCATCGGAATTAAATAGAATAGGCACAATGCCGACTTAATTACAAGAAAACAAACTCTTCTTACTGTCAATGATTTGAACCATTCCTGTGACACTAGTTATAGATTCCGATGCTTCACTTCAGGTTTACTGTATCCCTCTGACTTTCTTGTTGACGATGAAACACAGAAATATCATCGGAATTAAATACAAATGGCACAATGCCTACTCAAGTACAAGAAGATTGGCTCTCTTACTGTCTGTGTTTGAACCATTCCTGTGACACTAGTTATAGATTCCGATGCTTCACTTCAGGTTCACTGTATCCCTATGACCATCTTATTGACGATCAATCACAGAAATTTCATCGGAATTAAATTCAAAAGGCAACAAGCCGACTCAAGTACAAGATGACAGCCTATGCTCTGAACCATTCCTGTGACACTAGTTATAGTTTCCGATGCTTCACTTCAGGTTTACTGTGTCCCTTGGACCTTCTTATTGACGACGAAACACAGAATTTGCATCGGAATTAAATAGAAAAGGCACATTGCCGACTTAAGTACAAGAAGACTGCCTCCTCTTACTGCCTATGCTTTGAACCATTCCTGTGACACTAGTTATAGATTCCGATGTTTCACTTCAGGTTTACTGTATCCCTTGGACCTTCGTATTGACGACGAAACTCAGAAATTGCATCGGAATTAAATACAAAAGGCACAATGCCGACTTAAGTACAAGACAACTGACTCTTCTTCCTGTCTATGATTTGAAATAATCCTGTGACACTAGTTATAGATTCCGATGCTTCTCTTCAGGTTTAATGTATCCAGCTGACCTTATTGGCGATGAAACACAGAAATTGCATCGGAATTAAATACAAAAGACACAATGCCGACCCAAGTACAAGAAGACCGACTCTTCTTACTGTCTATGATTTGAACATTTCCTGTGAGACCGGTATTACATTCCGATGCTTCACTTCAGGTTTACTGTATCCCTTGGACCTTCTTATTGACGACGAAACACAGAAATTGCATCGGAATTAAATAGGAAAGGCACAATGTTGACTGAAGTACAAGAAAACTGACTCTTCTTACTATCTATGTTTTGAACCATTCCTGTGACACTAGTTATAGATACCGATGTATCACTTATGGTTTACTGTATCCTCTGACCTTCTTATTGACGATGAAACACAGAAATTGCATCGGAATTCAATACAAAAGGCACAATGCCGACTTAAGTACAAGAAAACTAACTGTTCTTACTGTCTATGGTTTGAACCATTCCTGTGACACTAGCTATAGATTGCGATGCTTCACTTCAGGTTTACTGTATCCCTCCGACCTTCTTATTGACGAGGAACCACAGATATTGCAACGCAATTAAATACAAAAGGCACAATGCCGACTAAATTACAAGAAGACTGGCCCTTCTTAGTGTCTATGTTTTGAACCTTTCCTGTGTGACCGGTTTTGGATTCCGATGCTTCACTTCAGGTTTACTGTATCCCTTGGGCCTTCTTATTGACGCCGAAACACAGAAAGTGCATCGGAATTAAATACAAAAGGCACAATGCCGACTCAAGTACAAAAAGATTGGCTCCTCTTACTGTCTATGTTTGAACCATTCCTGTGCCACTAGTTTTAGATTCCGATGCATCACTTCAGGTTTACCGTATCCCTGTGTCCTTCTTATTGACGATGAAACACAGAAATTGCATCGGAATTTAATACAAAAGTCACAATGCCGACTGAAGTACAAGAAAACTGACTCTTCTTACTGTCTATGTTTTGAACCATTCCTGTGACACTAGTTATAGATTCCGATGCTTCACTTCAGGTTTACTGTATCCCACTGACCTTCTTGTTGACGATGAAACACAGAAAGTGCATCGGAATTTAAAGAAAAAGGGCAAAATGCCGACTTAAGTACAGGAAGACTGACTCTTCCTACTGTCTATGTTCTGAACCATTCCTGTGACACTAGTTATTGATTCCGATGCTTCACTACAGGTTTACTGTATCCAGGTGACATTCTTATGGACGTAGAAACACAGAAATTGCATCGGAATTACATACAAAAGGCACACTGCCGACTTAAGTACAAGAAAACTGACTCTTCTTACTATCTATGCTTTGAACCATTCCTCTGACACTAGTTATAGATTCCGATGCATCACTTGAGGTTTACTGTATCCTTCTGACCTTCTTATTGACGATGAAACACAGAAAATGCATCGGAATTAAATACCAAAGGCTCAATGCCGACTTAAGTATAAGAAAACAGAATCTTCTTACTGTCTATGCTTTGAGCCATTCCTGTGACACTAGTTATAGATTCCGATGCTTCACTTCAGGTTTACTGCATCCGTCTGACCGTCTTATTGTCGATGAAACACAGAAATTGCAACGGAATTAAATACAAAAGGCACAATGCCGGCTCAGGTACAAGAAGTCTGGCTCTTCTTACTGTCTATGATTTGAACCTTTCCTGTGAGACCGGTTTTAGATTCCTATGCTTCACATCGGGTTTACTGTACCCCTTGGACCTTCTTATTGACGACGAAACACAGAAATTGCATCGGAATTAAATCGAAAAGGCACAATGCCGACTTAAGTACAAGAAAACACTCTCTACTTAATATCTATGTTTTGAACCATTCCTGTGACACTAGTTATAGAATCCGACCTTCTTATTGACGATGAAACACAGAAAATGCATCGGAATTAAATACAAAAGGCACAATGCCGACATAAGTACAAGAAAACTGACTCTTCTTACTGTCTATGTTTTGAACCATTCCTGTGACACTAGTTATTGATTACGATGCTTCACTTCTGGTTTACTGTATCCCTCTGAACGTCGTACTGACGATGAAACACAGAAATTGCATCCGAATTAAATACAAATGGCACAATGCCGACTCAAGTACAAGAAGACTGGCTCTTCATACTGTCTATGTTTGAACCTTTCCTGTGAGACCGGTTTTAGATTCCGATGCTTCACTTCAGGTTTACTGTATCCCTTGGACCTTGCTATTGACGACGAAACACAGAAAATGCATCGGAATTAAATAGAATAGGCACAATGCCGACTTAAGTACAAGGAAACAAACTCTTCTTACTGTCTATGGTTTGAACCATTCCTGTGACACTAGTTATAGATTCCGATGCTTCACTTCAGGTTTACTGTATCCCTCTGACTTTCTTGTTGACGATGAAACACAGAAATTGCATCGGAATTAAACACAAAAGGCACAATGCCGACTCAAGTACAAGAAGACTGGCTCTTCTTACTGTCTATGATTAGAACCTCTCCTGTGAGACCAGTTTTAGATTCCGATGCTTCACTTCAGGTTTACTGTATCCCGTGGACCTTCTTATTGACGACGAAAAGCAGAAATTGCATCGGAATTGATTACAAAAGGCACAATGCCGACTTAAGTACAAGAAGACTGACTCTTCCTACTGTCTATGTTTTGAACCATTCCTGTGACACTAGTTATAGATTCCGATGCTTCACTAAGGGATTACTGTATCCCTCGGACCTTCTTATTGACGATGAAACACAGCAATTGCATCGGAATTAATGCAAAAGGCACCATGCCGACTTAAGTACAAGAAAACTGACTCTTCTTACTGTCTATGTTTTGAACCATTCCTGTGACACTAGTTATAGATTCCGATGCTTCACATTAGGTTTACTGTATTCCTCTGATCTTCTTATTGACGATGAAACACAGAAATTGCATCGGAATTAAATACAAAAGGCACAATGCCGACTCAAGTACATGAAGACTGGCTCTGCTTACTGTCTATGATTTGAACCTTTCCTGTGAGACCGGTTTTGATTCCGATGCTTCGCTTCAGGTTTACTGTATCCCTCTGACCTTCTTATTGACGATGAAACATAGATATTGCATCGGGATTAAATACAAAAGTCACAATGCCGACTTAAGTACAAGAAAACGTCCTCTTCTTACTGTCTATGTTTTGAACCATTCCTGTGACACTAGTTATAGATTCCGATGCTTCACTTCAGGTTTACTGTATCCCTCTGATCTTCTTATTGACGATGAAACACAGAAAGAGCATCGGAATAAAACTCAAAAGGCACAATGAAGACTTAATTACAAGAAAACGGACTCTTCTTACTTTCTATGTTTTGAACCATTCCTGTGACACTAGTTATAGATTCCGATGCTTCACTTCAGGTTTAATGTATCCCTCTGACCTTCTTATGGACGATGAATCACAGAAATAGCATCGGAATTAAATACAAAAGGCACAATGCCGACTCAAGTACAAGAAGACTGGCGCCTCATACCGTCTATGTTTTGAACCTACCCTGTGAGACAGGTTTTAGATTCCGTTGCTTCACTTCCAGTTTACTGTATCCCATGGACTTTCTTATTGACGACGAAACACAGAAATTGCATCGGTATTAAATACAATAGGCACAATACCGACATAAGTACAAGAAAACTGACTCTTCTTACTGTCTATGTTTTGAACCATTCCTGTGACACTAGTTATAGATTCCGATGCTTCACTTCAGGTTTACTGTATCCCACTGACCTTCTTATTGACGATGAAACACAGAAAGTGCATCGGAATTTAAAGAAAAAGGGCAAAATGCCGACTTAAGTACAGGAAGACTGACTCTTCCTACTGTCTATGTTTTGAACCATTCCTGTGACACTAGTTATTGATTCCGATGCTTCACTACAGGTTTACTGTATCCAGGTGACATTCTTATGGACGTAGAAACACAGAAATTGCATCGGAATTAAATACAAAAGGCACAATGCCGACTTAAGTACAAGAAAACTGACTCTTCTTACTATCTATGCTTTGAACCATTCCTGTGACACCAGTTATAGATTCCGATGCATCACTTGAGGTTTACTGTATCCTTCTGACCTTCTTATTGACGATGAAACACAGAAAATGCATCGGAATTAAATACCAAAAGCTCAATGCCGACTTAAGTATATGAAAACAGAATCTTCTTACTGTCTATGCTTTGAGCCATTCCTGTGACACTAGTTATAGATTCCGATGCTTCACTTCAGGTTTACTGTATCCCTCTGACCGTCTTATTGTTGATGAAACACAGAAATTGCAACGGAATTAAATACAAAAGGCACAATGCCGGCTCAGGTACAAGAAGTCTGGCTCTTCTTACTGTCTATGATTTGAACCTTTCCTGTGAGACCGGTTTTAGATTCCTATGCTTCACATCGGGTTTACTGTATCCCTTGGACCTTCTTATTGACGACGAAACACAGAAATTGCATCGGAATTAAATCGAAAAGGCACAATGCCGACTTAAGTACAAGAAAACACTCTCTACTTAATATCTATGTTTTGAACCATTCCTGTGACACTAGTTATAGATTCCGACCTTCTTATTGACGATGAAACACAGAAAATGCATCGGAATTAAATACAAAAGGCACAATGCCGACATAAGTACAAGAAAACTGACTCTTCTTACTGTCTATGTTTTGAACCATTCCTGTGACACTAGTTATTGATTCCGATGCTTCACTTCAGGTTTACTGTATCCCTCTGAACGTCGTACTGACGATGAAACACAGAAATTGCATCCGAATTAAATACAAATGGCACAATGCCGACTCAAGTACAAGAAGACTGGCTCTTCATACTGTCTATGTTTTGAACCTTTCCTGTGAGACCGGTTTTAGATTCCGATGCTTCACTTCAGGTTTACTGTATCCCTTGGACCTTGCTATTGACGACGAAACACAGAAAATGCATCGGAATTAAATAGAATAGGCACAATGCCGACTTAAGTACAAGAAAACAAACTCTTCTTACTCTCTATGATTTGAACCATTACTGTGACACTAGTTATAGATTCCGATGCTTCACTTCAGGTTTACTGTATCCCTCTGACTTTCTTGTTGACGATGAAACACAGAAATTGCATCGGAATTAAACACAAAAGGCACAATGCCGACTCAAGTACAAGAAGACTGGCTCTTCTTACTGTCTATGATTAGAACCTCTCCTGTGAGACCAGTTTTAGATTCCGATGCTTCACTTCAGGTTTACTGTATCCCTCTGACCTTCTTATTGACGATGAAACATAGATATTGCATCGGGATTAAATACAAAAGGCACAATGCCGACTTAAGTACAGGAAAACAGACTCTTCGTACTGTCTATATTTTGAACCGTTCCTGTGACACTAGTTATAGATTCCGATGCTTCACTTCAGGTTTACTGTATCCCTCTAACCTTCTTATTGACGATAAAATACAGAACTTGCAACGGAATTAAATACAAAAGGCACAATGCCGACTCAAGCACAGGAAGACTGGCTCTTCTTACTGTCTATGTTTTGAACCTTTCCTGTGAGACCGGTATTAGATTCCGATGCTTCGCTTCAGGTTTACTGTTTCCCTCTGACCTTCTTATTGACGATGAAACATAGATATTGCATCGGGAATATATACAAAAGGCACAATGCCGACTTAAGTACAAGAAAACTGACTTTTCTTACTGTCTATGTTTTGAACCATTCCTGTGACATTAGTTATAGATTCCGATGCTTCACTTCTGGTTTACTGTATCCCTCTGATCTTCTTATTGACGATGAAACACAGAAAGTGCATCGGCATTAAACTAAAAAGGCACAATGCCGGCTTAATTACAAGAAAACGGACTCTTCTTACTGTCTAAGTTTTAAACCATTCCTGTGACACTAGTTATAGATTCCGATGCTTCACTTGTGGTTTACTGTATCCCTCTGACCTTTTTCTGGACGATGAAACACAGAAATTGCATCGGAATTAAATACATAAGTCACAATGCCGACTCAAGTACAAGAAGACTGGCTCTTCTTACTGTCTATGTTTTGAACCTTTCCTGTGTGACCGGTTTTGGATTCCGATGCTTCACTTCAGGTTTACTGTATCCCTTGGGCCTTCTTATTGACGCCGATACACAGAAAGTGCATCGGAATTAAATACAAAAGGCACAATGCCGACTCAAGTACAAAAAGATTGGCTCCTCTTACTGTCTATGTTTGAACCATTCCTGTGACACTAGATATAGATTCCGATGCTTCACTTCAGGTTTACCGTATCCCTGTGTCCTTCGTATTGACGATGAAACACAGAAATTGCATCGGAATTAAATACAAAAGTCACAATGCCGACTGAAGTACAAGAAAACTGACTCTTCTTACTGTCTATGTTTTCAACCATTCCTGTGACACTAGTTATAGATTCCGATGCTTCACTTCAGGTTTACTGTATCCCACTGACCTTCTTATTGACGATGAAACACAGAAAGTGCATCGGAATTTAAAGAAAAAGGGCAAAATGCCGACTTAAGTACAGGAAGACTGACTCTTCCTACTGTCTATGTTTTGAACCATTCCTGTGACACTAGTTATTGATTCCGATGCTTCAATACAGGTTTACTGTATCCAGGTGACCTTCGTATGAACGTAGAAACACAGAAATTGCATCGGAATTAAATACAAAAGGCACAATGCCGACTTAAGTACAAGAAAACTGACTCTTCTTACTGTCTATGTTTTGAACCATTCCTGTGACACTAGTTATTGATTCCGATGCTTCACTTCAGGTTTACTGTATCCCTCTGAACGTCGTACTGACGATGAAACACAGAAATTGCATCCGAATTAAATACAAATGGCACAATGCCGACTCAAGTACAAGAAGACTGGCTCTTCACACTGTCTATGTTTTGAACCTTTCCTGTGAGACCGGTTTTAGATTCCGATGCTTCACTTCAGGTTTACTGTATCCCTTGGACCTTGCTAATGACGACGAAACACCAAAAATGCATCGGAATTAAATAGAATAGGCACAATGCCGACTTAAGTACAAGAAAACAAACTCTTCTTACTGTCTATGATTTGAACCATTCCTGTGACACTAGTTATAGATTCCGATGCTTCACTTCAGGTTTACTGTATCCCTCTGACTTTCTTGTTAACGATGAAACACAAAAATTGCATCGGAATTAAACACAAAAGGCACAATGCCGACTCAAGTACAAGAAGACTGGCTCTTCTTACTGTCTATGATTTGAACCTCTCCTGTGAGACCAGTTTTAGATTCCGATGCTTCACTTCAGGTTTACTGCATCCCGTGGACCTTCTTATTGACGACGTCAAGCAGAAATTGCATCGGAATTGATTACAAAAGGCACAATGCCGACTTAAGTACAAAAAGACTGACTCTTCCTACTGTCTATGTTTTGAACCATTCCTGTGACACTAGTTATAGATTCCGATGCTTCACTAAGGGATTACTGTATCCCTCGGACCTTCTTATTGACGATGAAACACAGCAATTGCATCGGAATTAATACAAAAGGCACAATGCCGACTTAGGTACAAGAAAACTGACTCTTCTTACTGTCTACGTTTTGAACCATTCCTGTGACACTAGTTATAGATTCCGATGCTTCACTTCAGGTTTACTGTATCCCTCTGATCTTCTAATTTGACGATGAAACACAGTAAGAGCATCGGAATTAAACTCAAAAGGCGCAATGAAGACTTAATTACAAGAATACGGACTCTTCTTACTTTCCATGCTTTGAACCATTCCTGTGACACTAGTTATAGATTCCGATGCTTCACTTCAGGTTTCATGTATCCCTCTGACCTTCTTATGGACGATGAATCACAGAGATAGCATCGGAATTAAATACAAAAGGCACAATGCCGACTCAAGTACAAGAAGACTGGCTCCTCTTACCGTCTATGTCTTGAACCTATCCTGTGAGACAGGTTTCAGATTCCGTTGCTTCACTTCCAGTTTACTGTATCCCATGGACTTTCTTATTGACGACGAAACACAGAAATTGCATCGGTATCAAATACAATAGGCACAATACCGACATAAGTACAAGAAAACTGACTCTTCTTACTGTCTATGATTTGAACAATTCCTGTGACACTAGTTATCGATTCCGATGCTTCACTTCAGGTTTACTGTATCCCTCTGACTTTCTTATTGACGATGAAACATAGAAATTGCATCGGAATTAAATACAAAAGGCACAATGCCGACTTAAGTACAAGAAAACTGACACTTCTTACTGTCTATGTTTTGAACCATTCCTGTGGCAGTAGTTATAGATTCCGATGCTTCACTTCAGTTTTACTGTATCCCTCTTACACTCTCATTGACGATGAAACACAGAAATTGCATCGGAATTAAACACAAAAGGCACAATGCCGACTCAAGTACAAGAAGGCTGGCTCTTCTTACTGTCGATGATTTGAACCTTTCCTGTGAGCCTGGTTTTATATTCCGATGCTTCACTTCAGGTTTACTGTATCCCTTGGACATACCTATTGTCGACGAAACACAGAAATTGCATCGGAAATAAATACAAAAGGCACAATGCCGACTTCAGTTCAAGAAAACTGACTCTTCTTACTGTCTATGTTTGAACCTTTCCTGAGACACTAGTTATAGATTCCGATGCTTCACTTCAGGTTTACTGTATCCCTTTGGCCTCCTTTTTGACGATGAAACACAGAAATTGCATCGGAATTAAATACAAAAGGCACAATGCCGACATAAGTACAGCAAAACAGACTCTTCATACTGTCTATATTTTGAACCGTTCCTGTGACACTAGTTATAGATTCCGATGCTTCACTTCAGGTTTACTGTATCCCTCTAACCTTCTTATTGACGATAAAATACAGAAATTGCAACGGAATTAAATACAAAAGGCACAATGCCGACTCAAGCACAGGAAGACTGGTTCTTCTTACTGTCTATGTTTTGAACCTTTCCTGTGAGACCGTTTTTAGATTCCGATGCTTCACTTCATTTTTACCGTATCCCTTGGACCTTCTTATTGACGCCGAAACACAGAAATTGCATCGGAATCAAATAGAAGAGGCACAATGCCGACTTAAGTACAAGAAAACTAACTCTTCTTACTTTCTATGTTCTGAACCATTCCTGTGGCACTAGTTATAGATTCCGATGCTTCACTGCAGGTTTACTGTATCCCTCTGACCTTCTCATTGACGATGAAACACAGAAATTGCTTCGGAATTAAATACAAAAGGCACAATGCCGACTTAAGTACAAGAAAACTGACTCCTCTTACTGTCTATGTTTTGAACCATTCCTGTGACACTAGTTATAGATTCCGATGCTTCACTTCAGGTTTATTGTATCCCTGTGACCTTCGTATTGACGATGAAACACAGAAAATGCTTCGGAATTATATACAAAAGGCACAATGCCGACTTAAGTACAAGAAAACTGACTCTTCCTACTGTCTATGATTTGAACCATTCCTGTGACACTAGTTAAAGATTCTGACGCTTCACTTCAGGTTTACTGCATCCCTCTGACCTTCTTATTGACGATGAAACACAGCAATTGTATCGGAATTAAATACAAAAGGCACAATGCCTACTCAAGTACAAGAAGACTGGCTCTTCTTACTGTCTATGTTTTGAACCTTTCCTGTGAGACCGGTATTGGATTCCGATGCTTCGCTTCAGGTTTACTGTTTCCCTCTGACCTTCTTATTGACGATGAAACGTAGATATTGCATCGGGAATAAATACAAAAGGCACAATGCCGACTTAAGTACAAGAAAACTGACTCTTCTTACTGTCTATGTTTTGAACCATTCCTGTGACATTAGTTATAGATTCCGATGCTTCACTTCTGGTTTACTGTATCCCTCTGATCTTCTTATTGACGATGAAACACAGAAAGTGCATCGGCATTAAACTCAAAAGGCACAATGCCGGCTTAATTACAAGAAAACGGAATCTTCTTACTGTCTACGTTTTAAACCATTCCTGTGACACTAGTTATAGATTCCGATGCTTCACTTGTGGTTTACTGTATCCCTCTGACCTTCTTCTGGACGATGAAACACAGAAATTGCATCGGAATTAAATACATAAGTCACAATGCCGACTCAAGTACAAGAAGACTGGCTCTTCTTACTGTCTATGATTAGAACCTCTCCTGTGAGACCAGTTTTAGATTCCGATGCTTCACTTCGGGTTTACTGTATCCCGTGGACCTTCTTATTGACGACGAAAAGCTGAAATTGCATCGGAATTGATTACAAAAGGCACAATGCCGACTTAAGTACAAGAAGACTGACTCTTCCTACTGTCTATGTTTTGAACCATTCCTGTGACACTAGTTATAGCTTCCGATGCTTTACTTCAGGTTTACTGTATCCCTCTGACCTTCTTATTGACGATGAAACACAGATAATGCAACGGAATTAAATACAGAAGGCACAATGCCGACTCAAGTACAAGAAGACTGGCTCCTCTTACTGTCTATGTTTTGAACCATTCCTGTGACACTAGTTATAGATTCCGATGCTTCACTTTAGGTTTACTGTATCCCTCTGACCTGCTTATAGACGAAGAAACACAGAAATTGCATCGGAATTATATACAAAACGCACAATGCCGACTTACGTACAAGAAGACTGACTCTTCTTACTGTCTACGTTTCGAAACATTCCTGTGACACTAGTTACAGATTCTGATGCTTCACTTCAGGTTTACTGTATCCCTTGGACCATCTTATTGATGATGAAGCACAGAAATTGCATCGGAATTAAATACAAAAGGCACAATGAAGACTTCAGTACAAGAAGACTGACTCTTCTTACTGTCAATGTTTTGAACCATTCCTGTGACACTAGTTATAGATTCCGATGCTTCACTTCAGGTTTACTGTATCCCTCTGACCTTCTTGTTGACGATCAAATTCAGATATTTCTTCGGAATTAAATGCAAAAGGCACAATGCCGACTCAAGTACAAGAAGACTGGCTCTTCTTAAAGCCTATGTTTTGAACCATTCCTGTGACTCTAGTTATAGATTCCGATGCTTCACTTCAGGTTTACTGTAACCCTGTGACCTTCTTATTGACGATGAAACACAGAAATTGCTTCGGAATCATATACAAATGGCACAATGCCGACTTAAGTACAAGAAACCTGACACTTCTTACTGTCTATGTTTGAAGCATTCCTGTGTCACTAGTTATAGATTCCGATGCTTCACATTATGTTTGCTGTATCTCTCTGACCTTCTTATTGACGATGAAACACAGAAATTGCATCGGAATTGAAAACTAAAGCCACAATGCCGACTTAAGTACAGGAAGACTGACTCTTCCCACTGTCTATGTTTGAACCATTCCTGTGACACTAATTATAGATTCCGATGCTTCGCTTCAGGTTTACTGTATCCCTCTGACCTTCGTATTGACGATGATACACAGAAATATCATCGGAATTAAATACAAAAGGCACAATGCCAACTCAAGTACAAGAAGATTGGCTCTCTTACTGTCTATGTTTGAACCATTCCTGTGACACTAGTTATAGTTTCCGATGCTTCACTTCAGGTTTACTGTATCCCTTGGACCTTCTTATTGACGACGAAACCCAGAAATTGCATCGGAATTAAATAGAAAAGGCACATTGCCGACTTAAGTACAAGAAGACTGCCTCTTCTTACTGCCTATGCTTTGAACCATTCCTGTGACACTAGTTATAGATTCCGATGCTTCACTTCAGGTTTACTGTATGCCTTGGACCTTCGTATTGACGACGAAACTAAGAAATTGCATCGGAATTAAAAACAAACGGCACAATGCCGACTTAAGTACAAGACAACTGACTCTTCTTCCTGTCTATGATTTGAACCATTCCTGTGACACTAGTTATAGATTCCGATGCTTCTCTTCAGGTTTAATGTATCCAGCTGACCTTATTGGCGATGAAACACAGAAATTGCATCGGAATTAAATACAAAAGACACAATGCCGACCCAAGTACAAGAAGATCGACTCTTCTTACTGTCTATGTTTTGATCCATTGCTGTGACACTAGTTATAGATACCGATGTATCACTTATGGTTTACTGTATCCTCTGACCTTCTTATTGACGATGAAACACAGAAAATGCATCGGAATTAAATACAAAAGGCACGATGCAGACTTAAGTATAAGAAAACAGACTCTTCTTACTGTCTATGCTTTGAACCATTCCTGTGACACTAGTTATAGATTCCGATGCTTCACTTCAGGTTTACTGTATCCCTCTGACCACCTTATTGACGATGAAACACAGAAATTGCATCGGAATTCAATACAAAAGGCACAATGCCGACTTAAGTACAAGGAAACTGACTGTTCTTACTGTCTATGTTTTGAACCATTCCTGTGACACTAGCTATAGATTGCAATGCTTCACTTCAGGTTTACTGTATCCCTCCGACCTTCATATTGACGAGGAAACACAGATATAGCATCGCAATTAAATACAAAAGGCACAATGCCGACTAAATTACAAGAAGACTGGCTCTTCTTAGTGTCTATGTTTTGAACCTTTCCTGTGTGACCGGTTTTGGATTCCGATGCTTCACTTCAGGTTTACTGTATCCCATGGACTTTCTTATTGACGACGAAACACAGAAATTGCATCGGTATTAAATACAAAAGGCACAATACCGACATAAGTACAAGAAAACTGACTCTTCTTACTGTCTATGATGTGAACAATTCCTGTGACACTAGTTACCGATTCCGATGCTTCACTTCAGGTTTACTGTATCCCTCTGACTTTCTTATTGACGATGAAACATAGAAATTGCATCGGAATTAAATACAAAAGGCACAATGCCGACTTAAGTACAAGAAAACTGACACTTCTTACTGTCTATGTTTTGAACCATTCCTGTGGCAGTAGTTATAGATTCCGATGCTTCACTTCAGGTTTACTGTATCCCTCTGACCTTCTCATTGACGATGAAACACAGAAATTGCATCGGAATTAAACACAAAAGGCACAATGCCGACTCAAGTACAAGAAGGCTGGCTCTTCTTACTGTCTATGATTTGAACCTTTCCTGTGAGTCCGGTTTTATATTCCGATGCTTCACTTCAGGTTTACTGTATCACTTGGACATACCTATTGACGACGAAACACAGAAATTGCATCGGAATTAATTACAAAAGGCACAAAGCCTACTTCAGTTCAAGAAAACTGACTCTTCTTACTGTCTATGTTTGAACCTTTCCTGAGACACTAGTTATAGATTCCGATGCTTCACTTCAGGTTTACTGTATCCCTCTGGCCTCCTTATTGACGATGAAACACAGAAATTGCATCGGAATTAAATACAAAAGGCACAATGCCGTCTTAAGTACAAGAAAACAGACTCTTCATGCTGTCTATATTTTGAACCGTTCCTGTGACACTAGTTATAGATTCCGATGCTTCACTCCAGGTTTACTGTATCCCTCTAACCTTCTTATTGACGATAAAATAAAGAAATTGCATCGGAATTAAATACAAAAGGCACAATGCCGACTCAAGCACAGGAAGACTGGCTCTAATTACTGTCTATGTTTTGAACCTTTCCTGTGAGACCCGTTTTAGATTCCGATGCTTCACTTCATTTTTACCGTATCCCTTGGACCTTCTTATTGACGCCGAAACACAGAAATTGCATCGGAATCAAATAGAAGAGGCACAATGCCGACTTAAGTACAAGAAAACTGACTCTTCTTACTGTCTATGTTCTGAACCATTCCTGTGACACTAGTTATAGATTCCGATGCTTCACTGCAGGTTTACTGTATCCCTCTGACCTTCTCATTGACGATGAAGCACAGAAATTGCATCGGAATTAAATACAAAAGGCACAATGCCGACTTAAGTACAAGAAAACTGACTCTTCTTACTGTCTATGTTTTGAACCATTCCTGTGACACTAGTTATAGATTCCGATGCTTCACTTCAGGTTTATTGTATCCCTGTGACCTTTGTATTGACGATGAAACACAGAAAATGCTTCGGAATTATATACAGAAGGAACAATGCCGACTTAAGTACACGAAAACTGACTCTTCTTACTGTCTAAGTTTTAAAACTTTCCTGTGACACTAGTTATAGATTCCGATGCTTCACTTGTGGTTTACTGTATCCCTCTGACCTTCTTATGGACGATGAAACACAGAAATTGCATCGGAATTAAATACATAAGTCACAATGCCGACTCAAATACAAGACGACTGGCTCTTCTTACTTTCTATGATTAGAACCTCTCCTGTGAGACCAGTTTTAGATTCCGATGCTTCACTTCAGGTTTACTGTATCCCGTGGACCTTCTTATTGACGACGAAAAGCTGAAATTGCATCGGAATTGATTACAAAAGGCACAATGCCGACTTAAGTACAAGAAGACTGACTCTTCCTACTGTCTATGTTTTGAACCATTCCTGTGACGCTAGTTATAGCTTCCGATGCTTTACTTCAGGTTTACTGTATCCCTCTGACCTTCTTATTGACGATGAAACACAGAAATTGCATCGGAATTATAAACAAAACGCACAATGCCGACTTTAGTACAAGAAGACTGACACTTCTTACTGTCTACGTTTCGAACCATTCCTTTGACACTAGTTACAGATTCTGATGCTTCACTTCTGGTTTACTGTATCCCTTGGACCTTCTTATTGACGATGAAACACAGAAATTGCATCATAATTAAATACAAAAGACACAATGCCGACTTAAGCACAAGAAGACGGACTCTTCTTACTGTCTATGGTTTGAACCTCTCCTGTGACACTAGTTATAGATTCACATGCTGCACTTCAGGTATACTGTATCCAGCTGACCTTCTTATTGATGATGAAGCACAGAAATTGCATCGGAATTAAATACAAAAGGCACAATGACGACTTCAGTACAAGAAGACTGACTCTTCTTACTGTCTATGTTTTGAACCATTCCTGTGACACTAGTTATAGATTCCGATGCCTCACTTCAGGTTTACTGTATCCCTCTGACCTTCTTGTTGACGATCAAATTCAGAAATTTCTTCGGAATTAAATGCAAAAGGCACAATGCCGACTCAAGTACAAGAAGACTGGCTCTTCTTACAGCCTATGTTTTGAACCATTCCTGTGACTCTAGTTATAGATTCCGATGCTTCACTTCAGGTTTACTGTATCCCTGTGACCTTCTTATTGACGATGAAACACAGAAATTGCTTCGGAATATTATACAAATGACACAATGCCGACTTAAGTACAAGAAAACTGACACTTCTTACTGTCTATGTTTGAAGCTTTCCTGTGTCACTAGTTATAGATTCCGATGCTTCACATTATGTTTGCTGTAACTCTCTGACCATCTTATTGACGATGAAACACAGAAATTGCATCGGAATTAAAAACTAAAGCCACAATGCCGACTTAAGTACAGGAAGACTGACTCTTCCTACTGTCTATGTTTGAACCATTCCTGTGACACTAATTACAGATTACGATGCTTCGCTTCCGGTTTACTGTATCCCTCTGACCTTCGTATTGACGATGAAACACAGAAATATCATCGGAATTAAATACAAAAGGCACAATGCCGACTCAAGCACAGGAAGACTGGCTCTAATTACTGTCTATGTTTTGAACCTTTCCTGTGAGACCCGTTTTAGATTCCGATGCTTCACTTCATTTTTACCGTATCCCTTGGACCTTCTTATTGACGCCGAAACACAGAAATTGCATCGGAATCAAATAGAAGAGGCACAATGCCGACTTAAGTACAAGAAAACTGACTCTTCTTACTGTCTATGTTCTGAACCATTCCTGTGACACTAGTTATAGATTCCGATGCTTCACTGCAGGTTTACTGTATCCCTCTGACCTTCTCATTGACGATGAAGCACAGAAATTGCATCGGAATTAAATACAAAAGGCACAATGCCGACTTAAGTACAAGAAAACTGACTCTTCTTACTGTCTATGTTTTGAACCATTCCTGTGACACTAGTTATAGATTCCGATGCTTCACTTCAGGTTTATTGTATCCCTGTGACCTTTGTATTGACGATGAAACACAGAAAATGCTTCGGAATTATATACAGAAGGAACAATGCCGACTTAAGTACACGAAAACTGACTCTTCTTACTGTCTAAGTTTTAAAACTTTCCTGTGACACTAGTTATAGATTCCGATGCTTCACTTGTGGTTTACTGTATCCCTCTGACCTTCTTATGGACGATGAAACACAGAAATTGCATCGGAATTAAATACATAAGTCACAATGCCGACTCAAATACAAGACGACTGGCTCTTCTTACTTTCTATGATTAGAACCTCTCCTGTGAGACCAGTTTTAGATTCCGATGCTTCACTTCAGGTTTACTGTATCCCGTGGACCTTCTTATTGACGACGAAAAGCTGAAATTGCATCGGAATTGATTACAAAAGGCACAATGCCGACTTAAGTACAAGAAGACTGACTCTTCCTACTGTCTATGTTTTGAACCATTCCTGTGACGCTAGTTATAGCTTCCGATGCTTTACTTCAGGTTTACTGTATCCCTCTGACCTTCTTATTGACGATGAAACACAGAAATTGCATCGGAATTATAAACAAAACGCACAATGCCGACTTTAGTACAAGAAGACTGACACTTCTTACTGTCTACGTTTCGAACCATTCCTTTGACACTAGTTACAGATTCTGATGCTTCACTTCTGGTTTACTGTATCCCTTGGACCTTCTTATTGACGATGAAACACAGAAATTGCATCATAATTAAATACAAAAGACACAATGCCGACTTAAGCACAAGAAGACGGACTCTTCTTACTGTCTATGGTTTGAACCTCTCCTGTGACACTAGTTATAGATTCACATGCTGCACTTCAGGTATACTGTATCCAGCTGACCTTCTTATTGATGATGAAGCACAGAAATTGCATCGGAATTAAATACAAAAGGCACAATGACGACTTCAGTACAAGAAGACTGACTCTTCTTACTGTCTATGTTTTGAACCATTCCTGTGACACTAGTTATAGATTCCGATGCCTCACTTCAGGTTTACTGTATCCCTCTGACCTTCTTGTTGACGATCAAATTCAGAAATTTCTTCGGAATTAAATGCAAAAGGCACAATGCCGACTCAAGTACAAGAAGACTGGCTCTTCTTACAGCCTATGTTTTGAACCATTCCTGTGACTCTAGTTATAGATTCCGATGCTTCACTTCAGGTTTACTGTATCCCTGTGACCTTCTTATTGACGATGAAACACAGAAATTGCTTCGGAATATTATACAAATGACACAATGCCGACTTAAGTACAAGAAAACTGACACTTCTTACTGTCTATGTTTGAAGCTTTCCTGTGTCACTAGTTATAGATTCCGATGCTTCACATTATGTTTGCTGTAACTCTCTGACCATCTTATTGACGATGAAACACAGAAATTGCATCGGAATTAAAAACTAAAGCCACAATGCCGACTTAAGTACAGGAAGACTGACTCTTCCTACTGTCTATGTTTGAACCATTCCTGTGACACTAATTACAGATTACGATGCTTCGCTTCCGGTTTACTGTATCCCTCTGACCTTCGTATTGACGATGAAACACAGAAATATCATCGGAATTAAATACAAAAGGCACAATGCCAACTCAAGTACAAGAAGATTGGCTCTCTTACTGTCTATGTTTGAACCATTCCTGTGACACTATTTATAGATTCCGATGCTTCACTTCAGGTTTACTGTATCCCTCTGACCATCTTATTGACGATCAATCACAGAAATTTCATCGGAATTAAATTCAAAAGGCACAAAGCCGACTCAAGTACAAGATGACAGCCTATGCTTTGAACCATTCCTTTGACACTAGTTATAGTTTCCGATGCTTCACTTCAGGTTTACTGTATCCCTTGGACCTTCTTATTGACGACGAAACACAGAAATTGCATCGGAATTAAATACAAACGGCACAATGCCGACTTAAGTACAAGACAACTGACTCTTCTTCCTGTCTATGATTTGAAATATTCCTGTGACTCTAGTTATAGATTCCGATGCTTCTCTTCAGGTTTAATGTATCCAGCTGACCTTATTGGCGATGAAAAACAGATATTGCATCGGAATTAAATACAAAAGACACAATGCCGACCCAAGTACAAGAAGACCGACTCTTCTTACTGTCTATGATTTGAACATTTCCTGTGAGACCGGTTTTACATTCCGATGCTTCACTTCAGGTTTACTGTATCCCTTGGACCTTCTTATTGACGACGAAACACAGAAATTGCTTCGGAACTAAACAGAAAATTCACAATGCCGACTTAAGTACAAGAAAACTGACTCTTCTTACTATCTATGTTTTGGACCATTCCTGCGACACTAGTTATAGATACCGATGTATCACTTATGGTTTACTGTATCCTCTGACCTTCTTATTGACGATGAAACACAGAAAATGCATCGGGATTAAATACAAAAGGCACGATGCAGACTTAAGTATAAGAAAACAGACTCTTCTTACTGTCTATGCATTGAACCATTCCTGTGACACTAGTTATAGATTCCGATGCTTCACTTCAGGTTTACTGTATCCCTCTGACCTCCTTATTGACGATGAAACACAGAAATTGCATCGGAATTCAATACAAAAGGCACAATGCCGACTTAAGTACAAGAAAACTGACTGTTCTTACTGTCTATGTTTTGAACCATTCCTGTGACACTAGCTATAGATTGCAATGCTTCACTTCAGGTTTACTGTATCCCTCCGACCTTCCTATTGACGAGGAAACACAGATATTGCATCGCAATTAAATACAAAAGGCACAATGCCGACTAAATTACAAGAAGACTGGCTCTTCTTAGTGTCTATGTTTTGAACCTTTCCTGTGTGACCGGTTTTGGATTCCGATGCTTCACTTCAGGTTTACTGTATCCCATGGACTTTCTTATTGACGACGAAACACAGATATTGCATCGGGATTAAATGCAAAAGGCACAATACCGACATAAGTACAAGAGAACTGACTCTTCTTACTGTCTATGATTTGAACAATTCCTGTGACACTAGTTATCGATTCCGATGCTTCACTTCAGGTTTACTGTATCCCTCTGACTTTCTTATTGACGATGAAACATAGAAATTGCATCGGAATTAAATACAAAAGGCACAATGCCGACTTAAGTACAAGAAAACTGACACTTCTTACTGTCTATGTTTTGAACCATTCCTGTTTCAGTAGTTATAGATTCCGATGCTTCACTTCAGGTTTACTGTATCCCTCTGACCTTCTCATTGACGATGAAACACAGAAATTGAATCGGAATTAAACACAAAAGGCACAATGCCGACTCAAGTACAAGAAGGCTGGCTCTTCTTACTGTCTTTGATTTGAACCTTTCCTGTGAGCCCGGTTTTATATTCCGATGCTTCACTTCAGGTTTACTGTATCCCTTGGACATACCTATTGACGACGAAACACAGTAATTGCATCGGAATTAAATACAAAAGGCACAATGCCTACTTCAGTTCAAGAAAACTGACTCTTCTTACTGTCTATGTTTCAACCTTTCCTGAGACACTAGTTATAGATTCCGATGCTTCACGTTAGGTTTACTGTATCCCTCTGGCCTCCTTATTGACGATGAAACACAGAAATTGCATCGGAATTAAATACAAAATGCACAATGCCGTCTTAAGTACAAGAAAACAGACTCTTCATACTGTCTATATTTTGAACCGTTCCTGTGACACTAGTTATGGATTCCGATGCTTCACTTCAGGGTTACTGTATCACTCTAACCTTCCTATTGACGATAAAATACAGAAATGGCATCGGAATTAAATACAAAAGGCACAATGCCGACTCAAGCACAGGAGGACTGGCTCTTCTTACTGTCTATGTTTTGAACCTTTCGTGTGAGACCGGTTTTAGATTCCGATGCTTCACTTCATTTTTACCGTATCCCTTGGACCTTCTTATTGACGCCGAAACACAGAAATTGCATCAGAATCAAATAGAAGAGGCACAATGCCGACTTAAGTACAAGAAAACTGACTCTTGTTACTGTCCATGATTTGAACCTTTCCTGTGAGCCCGGTTTTATATTCCGATGCTTCACTTCAGGTTTACTGTATCCCTTGGACATACCTATTGACGACGAAACACAGAAATTGCATCGGAATTAAATACAAAAGGCACAATGCCTACTTCAGTTCAAGAAAACTGACTCTTCTTACTGTCTATGTTTCAACCTTTCCTGAGACACTAGTTATAGATTCCGATGCTTCACTTCAGGTTTACTGTATCCCTCTGGCCTCCTTATTGACGACGAAACCCAGAAATTGCATCGGAATTAAATAGAAAAGGCACATTGCCGACTTAAGTACAAGAAGACTGCCTCTTCTTACTGCCTATGCTTTGAACCATTCCTGTGACACTAGTTATAGATTCCAATGCTTCACTTCAGGTTTACTGTATGCCTTGGACCTTCGTATTGACGACGAAACTAAGAAATTGCATCGGAATTAAATACAAACGGCACAATGCCGACTTAAGTACAAGACAACTGACTCTTCTTCCTGTCTATGATTTGAAATATTCCTGTGACACTAGTTATAGATTCCGATGCTTCTCTTCAGGTTTAATGTATCCAGCTGACCTTATTGGCGATGAAACACAGAAATTGCATCGGAATTAAATACAAAAGACACAATGCCGACATAAGTACAAGAAGATCGACACTTCTTACTGTCTATGATTTGATCCATTGCTGTTACACTAGTTATAGATACCGATGTATCACTTATGGTTTACTGTATCCTCTGACCTTCTTATTGACGATGAAACACAGAAAATGCATCGGAATTAAATACAAAAGGCACGATGCAGACTTAAGTATAAGAAAACAGACTCTTCTTACTGTCTATGCTTTGAACCATTCCTGTGACACTAGTTATAGATTCCGATGCTTCACTTCAGGTTTACTGTATCCCTCTGACCACCTTATTGACGATGAAACACAGAAATTGCATCGGAATTCAATACAAAATGCACAATGCCGACTTAAGTACAAGGAAACTGACTGTTCTTACTGTCTATGTTTTGAACCATTCCTGTGACACTAGCTATAGATTGCAATGCTTCACTTCAGGTTTACTGTATCCCTCCGACCTTCATATTGACGAGGAAACACAGATATAGCATCGCAATTAAATACAAAAGGCACAATGCCGACTAAATTACAAGAAGACTGGCTCTTCTTAGTGTCTATGTTTTGAACCTTTCCTGTGTGACCGGTTTTGGATTCCGATGCTTCACTTCAGGTTTACTGTATCCCATGGACTTTCTTATTGACGACGAAACACAGAAATTGCATCGGTATTAAATACAAAAGGCACAATACCGACATAAGTACAAGAAAACTGACTCTTCTTACTGTCTATGATTTGAACAATTCCTGTGACACTAGTTACCGATTCCGATGCTTCACTTCAGGTTTACTGTATCCCTCTGACTTTCTTATTGACGATGAAACATAGAAATTGCATCGGAATTAAATACAAAAGGCACAATGCCGACTTAAGTACAAGAAAACTGACACTTCTTACTGTCTATGTTTTGAACCATTCCTGTGGCAGTAGTTATAGATTCCGATGCTTCACTTCAGGTTTACTGTATCCCTCTGACCTTCTCATTGACGATGAAACACAGAAATTGCATCGGAATTAAACACAAAAGGCACAATGCCGACTCAAGTACAAGAAGGCTGGCTCTTCTTACTGTCTATGATTTGAACCTTTCCTGTGAGCCCGGTTTTATATTCCGATGCTTCACTTCAGGTTTACTGTATCACTTGGACATACCTATTGACGACGAAACACAGAAATTGCATCGGAATTAATTACAAAAGGCACAAAGCCTACTTCAGTTCAAGAAAACTGACTCTTCTTACTGTCTATGTTTGAACCTTTCCTGAGACACTAGTTATAGATTCCGATGCTTCACTTCAGGTTTACTGTATCCCTCTGGCCTCCTTATTGACGATGAAACACAGAAATTGCATCGGAATTAAATACAAAAGGCACAATGCCGTCTTAAGTACAAGAAAACAGACTCTTCATACTGTCTATATTTTGAACCGTTCCTGTGACACTAGTTATAGATTCCGATGCTTCACTCCAGGTTTACTGTATCCCTCTAACCTTCTTATTGACGATAAAATACAGAAATTGCATCGGAATTAAATACAAAAGGCACAATGCCGACTCAAGCACAGGAAGACTGGCTCTAATTACTGTCTATGTTTTGAACCTTTCCTGTGAGACCCGTTTTAGATTCCGATGCTTCACTTCATTTTTACCGTATCCCTTGGACCTCCTTATTGACGCCGAAACACAGAAATTGCATCGGAATCAAATAGAAGAGGCACAATGCCGACTTAAGTACAAGAAAACTGGCTCTTCTTACTGTCTATGTTCTGAACCATTCCTGTGACACTAGTTATAGATTCCGATGCTTCACTGCAGGTTTACTGTATCCCTCTGACCTTCTCATCGACGATGAAGCACAGAAATTGCATCGGAATTAAATACAAAAGGCACAATGCCGACTTAAGTACAAGAAAACTGACTCTTCTTACTGTCTATGTTTTGAACCATTCCTGTGACACTAGTTATAGATTCCGATGCTTCACTTCAGGTTTATTGTATCCCTGTGACCTTCGTATTGACGATGAAACACAGAAAATGCTTCGGAATTATATACAGAAGGAACAATGCCGACTTAAGTACAAGAAAACTGACTCTTCTTACTGTCTAAGTTTTAAAACTTTCCTGTGACACTAGTTATAGATTCCGATGCTTCACTTGTGGTTTACTGTATCCCTCTGACCTTCTTATGGACGATGAAACACAGAAATTGCATCGGAATTAAATACATAAGTCACAATGCCGACTCAAGTACAAGAAGACTGGCTCTTCTTACTTTCTATGATTAGAACCTCTCCTGTGAGACCAGTTTTAGATTCCGATGCTTCACTTCAGGTTTACTGTATCCCGTGGACCTTCTTATTGACGACGAAAAGCTGAAATTGCATCGGAATTGATTACAAAAGGCACAATGCCGACTTAAGTACAAGAAGACTGACTCTTCCTACTGTCTATGTTTTGAACCATTGCCGTGACACTAGTTATAGCTTCCGATGCTTTACTTCAGGTTTACTGTATCCCTCTGACCTTCTTATTGACGATGAAACACAGAAATTGCATCGGAATTATATACAAAACGCACAATGCCGACTTAAGTACAAGAAGACCGACTCTTCTTACTGTCTACGTTTCGAACCATTCCTTTGACACTAGTTACAGATTCTGATGCTTCACTTCAGGTTTACTGTATCCCTTGGACCTTCTTATTGACGATGAAACACAGCAATTGCATCATAATTAAATACAAAAGACACAATGCCGACTTAAGCACAAGAAGACGGACTCTTCTTACTGTCTATGGTTTGAACCTCTCCTGTGACACTAGTTATAGATTCACATGCTGCACTTCAGGTATACTGTATCCAGCTGACCTTCTTATTGATGATGAAGCACAGAAATTGCATCGGAATTAAATACAAAAGGCACAATGAAGACTTCAGTACAAGAAGACTGACTCTTCTTACTGTCTATGTTTTGAACCATTCCTGTGACACTAGTTATAGATTCCGATGCTTCACTTCAGGTTTACTGTATCCCTCTGACCTTCTTGTTGACGATCAAATTCAGAAATTTCTTCGGAATTAAATGCAAAAGGCACAATGCCGACTCAAGTACAAGAAGACTGGCTCTTCTTACAGCCTATGTTTTGAACCATTCCTGTGACTCTAGTTATAGATTCCGATGCTTCACTTCAGGTTTACTGTATCCCTGTGACCTTCTTATTGACGATGAAACACAGAAATTGCTTCCGAATATTATACAAATGACACAATGCCGACTTATGTACAAGAAAACTGACACTTCTTACTGTCTATGTTTGAAGCTTTCCTGTGTCACTAGTTATAGATTATGATGCTTCACATTATATTTGCTGTAACTCTCTGACCATCTTATTGACGATGAAACACAGAAATTGCATCGGAATTAAAAACTAAAGCCACAATGCCGACTTAAGTACAGGAAGACTGACTCTTCCTACTGTCTATGTTTGAACCATTCCTGTGACACTAATTATAGATTCCGATGCTTCGTTTCCGGTTTACTGTATCCCTCTGACCTTCGTATTGACGATGAAACACAGAAATATCATCGGAATTAAATACAAAAGGCACAATGCCAACTCAAGTACAGGAAGATTGGCTCTCTTACTGTCTATGTTTGAACCATTCCTGTGACACTATTTATAGATTCCGATGCTTCACTTCAGGTTTACTGTATCCCTCTGACGATCATATTGACGATCAATCACAGAAATTTCATCAGAATTAAATTCAAAAGGCACAAAGCCGACTCAAGTACAAGATGACAGCCTATGCTTTGAACCATTCCTTTGACACTAGTTATAGTTTCCGATGCTTCACTTCAGGTTTACTGTATCCCTTGGACCTTCTTATTGACGACGAAACACAGAAATTGCATCGGAATTAAATACAAACGGCACAATGCCGACTTAAGTACAAGACAACTGACTCTTCTTCCTGTCTATGATTTGAAATATTCCTGTGACTCTAGTTATAGATTCCGATGCTTCTCTTCAGGTTTAATGTATCCAGCTGTCCTTATTGGCGATGAAACACAGATATTGCATCGGAATTAAATACAAAAGGCACAATGCCGACTAAATTACAAGAAGACTGGCTCTTCTTAGTGTCTATGTTTTGAACCTTTCCTGTGTGACCGGTTTTGGATTCCGATGCTTCACTTCAGGTTTACTGTATCCCATGGACTTTCTTATTGACGACGAAACACAGATATTGCATCGGTATTAAATACAAAAGGCACAATACCGACATAAGTACAAGAGAACTGACTCTTCTTACTGTCTATGATTCGAACAATTCCTGTGACACTAGTTATCGATTCCGATGCTTCACTTCAGGTTTACTGTATCCCTCTGGCCTCCTTATTGACGATGAAACACAGAAATTGCATCGGAATTAAATACAAAAGGCACAATGCCGTCTTAAGTACAAGAAAACAGACTCTTCATACTGTCTATATTTTGAACCGTTCCTGTGACACTAGTTATGGATTCCGATGCTTCACTTCAGGGTTACTGTATCCCTCTAACCTTCCTATTGACGATAAAATACAGAAATTGCAACGGAATTAAATACAAAAGGCACAATGCCGACTCAAGCACAGGAGGACTGGCTCTTCTTACTGTCTATGTTTTGAACCTTTCCTGTGAGACCGGTTTCAGATTCCGATGCTTCACTTCATTTTTACCGTATCCCTTGGACCTTCTTATTGACGCCGAAACACAGAAATTGCATCAGAATCAAATAGAAGAGGCACAATGCCGACTTAAGTACAAGAAAACTGACTCTTCTTACTGTCTATGTTCTGAACCATTCCTGTGACACTAGTTATAGATTCCGATGCTTCACTGCAGGTTTACTGTATCCCGTGACCTTCTTATTGACGACGAAAAGCTGAAATTGCATCGGAATTGATTACAAAAGGCACAATGCCGACTTAAGTACATGAAGACTGACTCTTCCTACTGTCTATGTTTTGAACCATTCCTGTGACACTAGTTATCGATTCCGATGCTTCACTTCAGGTTTACTGTATCCCTCTGACTTTCTTATTGACGATGAAACATAGAAATTGCATCGGAATTAAATACAAAAGGCACAATGCCGACTTAAGTACAAGACAACTGACACTTCTTACTGTCTATGATTTGAACCTTTCCGGTGAGCCCGGTTTTATATTCCGATGCTTCACTTCAGGTTTACTGTATCCCTTGGACATACCTATTGACGACGAAACACAGAAATTGCATCGGAATTAAATACAAAAGGCACAATGCCTACTTCAGTTCAAGAAAACTGACTCTTCTTACTGTCTATGTTTCAACCTTTCCTGAGACACTAGTTATAGATTCCAATGCTTCACTTCAGGTTTACTGTATCCCTGTGGCCTCCTTATTGACGATGAAACACAGAAATTGCATCGGAATTAAATACAAAAGGCACAACGCCGTCTTAAGTACAAGAAAACAGACTCTTCATACTGTCTATATTTTGAACCGTTCCTGTGACACTAGTTATAGATTCCGATGCTTCACTTCAGGTTTACTGTATCCCTCTAACCTTCCTATTGACGATAAAATACAGAAATTGCATCGGAATTAATTACAAAAGGCACAATGCCGACTCAAGCACAGGAGGACTGGCTCTTCTTACTGTCTATGTTTGAACCTTTCCTGTGAGACCGGTTTTAGATTCCGATGCTTCACTTCATTTTTACCGTATCCCTTGGACCTTCTTATTGACGCCGAAACACAGAAATTGCATCGGAATCAAATAGAAGAGGCACAATGCCGACTTAAGTACAAGAAAACTGACTCTTCTTACTGTCTATGTTCTGAACCATTCCCGTGACACTAGTTATAGATTCCGATGCTTCACTGCAGGTTTACTGTATCCCGTGACCGTCTTAGTGACGACGAAAAGCTGAAATTGCATCGGAATTGATTACAAAAGGCACAATGCCGACTTAAGTACAAGAAGACTGACTCTTCCCACTGTCTATGTTTTGAACCATTCCTGTGACACTTGTTATAGATTCAGATGCTGCACTTCAGGTATACTGTATCCAGCTGACCTTCTTATTGATGATGAAGCACAGAAATTGCACCGGAATTAAATACAAAAGGCACAATGAAGACTTCAGTAAATGAAGACTGACTCTTCTTACTGTCTATGTTTTGAACCATTCCTGTGACACTAGTTATAGATTCCGATGCTTCACTTCAGGTTTACTGTATCCCTCTGACCTTCTTGTTGACGATCAAATTCAGAAATTTCTTCGGAATTAAATGCAAAAGGCACAATGCCGACTCAAGTACAAGAAGACTGGCTCTTCTTACAGCCTATGTTTTGAACCATTCCTGTGACTCTAGTTATAGATTCCGATGCTTCACTTCAGGTTTACTGTATCCCTGTGACCTTCTTATTGACGATGAAACACAGAAATTGCTTCGGAATCAAATACAAATGGCACAATGCCGAATTAAGTACAAGAAAACTGACACTTCTTACTGTCTATGTTTTGAAGCATTCCTGTGACACTAATTATAGATTCCGATGCTTCACATTATGTTTGCTGTATCTCTCTGACCTTCTTATTGACGATGAAACACAGAAATTGCATCGGAATTAAATACAAAAGGCACGATGCAGACTTAAGTATAACAAAACAGACTCTTCTTACTGTCTATGCTTTGAACCATTCCTGTGACACTAGTTATAGATTCCGATGCTTCACTTCAGGTTTACTGTATCCCTCTGACCTCTTTATTGACGATGAAACACAGAAATTGCATCGGAATTCAATACAAAAGGCACAATGCCGACTTAAGTACAAGAAAACTGACTGTTCTTACTGTCTATGTTTTGAACCATTCCTGTGACACTAGCTATAGATTGCGATGCTTCACTTCAGGTTTACTGTATCCCTCCGACCTTCCTATTGACGAGGAAACACAGATATTGCATCGCAATTAAATACAAAAGGCACAATGCCTACTAAATTACAAGAAGACTGGCTCTTCTTAGTGTCTATGTTTTGAACCTTTCCTGTGTGACCGGTTTTGGATTTCGATGCTTCACTTCAGGTTTACTGTATCCCTTGGGCCTTCTTATTGACGCCGAAACACAGAAATTGCATCAGAATTAAATACAAAAGGCACAATGCCGACTCAAGTACAAAAAAGACTGGCTCCTCTTACTGTCTATGTTTGAACCATTCCTGTGACACTAGTTATAGATTCCGATGCTTCACTTCAGGTTTACTGTATCCCTGTGTCCTTCTTATTGACGATGAAACACAGAAATTGCATCGGAATTAAATACAAAAGTCACAATGCCGACTGAAGTACAAGAAAACTGACACTTCTTACTGTCTATGTTTTGAAGCATTCCTGTGACACTAATTATAGATTCCGATGCTTCACATTATGTTTGCTGTATCTCTCTGACCTTCTTATTGACGATGAAACACAGAAAGTGCATCGGAAGTATAAAAAAAAAGGCAAAATGCCGACTTAAGTACAAGAAGACTGACTCTTCCTACTGTCTATGTTTTGAACCATTCCTGTGACACAAGTTATAGATTCCGATGCTTCACTACAGGCTTACTGTATCCAGGTGACCTTCTTAAGGACGAAGAAACACAGAAATTGCATCGGAATTAAATACAAAAGGCACAATGCCGACTTAAGTACAAGAAAACTGACTCTTCTTACTGTCTACGTTTTGAACCATTCCTGTGACATTAGTTATGGATTCCGATGCTTCACTTCAGGTTTACTGTATCCCTCTGACCATCGTATTGACGATGAATCACAGAAATTGCATCGGAATTAAATAGAAAAGGTACAATGCCGACTCAAGTACAAGAAGACTGGCTCTTCATACTGTCTATGTTTTGAACCTTTCCTGTGAGATTGGTTTTAGATTCCGATCCTTCACTTCAGGTTTACTGTATCCCTTGGACCTTGCCATTGACGACGAAACACAGAAATTGCATCGGAATTAAATACAAAAGGCACAATGCCGACTTAAGTACAAGAAAACTGGCACTTCTTACTGCCTATGTTTTGAACCATTCCTGTGGCAGTAGTTATAGATTCCGATGCTTCACTTCACGTTTACTGTATCCCTCTGACCTTCTCATTGACGATGAAACACAGAAATTGCATCGAAATTAAACACAAAAGGCACAATGCCGACTCAAGTACAAGAAGGCTGGCTCTTCTTACTGTCTATGATTTGAACCTTTCCTGTGAGCCCGGTTTTATATTCCGATGCTTCACTTCAGGTTTACTGTATCCCTTGGACATACCTATTGACGACGAAACACAGAAATTGCATCGGAATTAAATACAAAAGGCACGATGCCTACTTCAGTTCAAGAAAACTGACTCTTCTTACTGTCTATGTTTCAACCTTTCCTGAGACACTAGTTATGGATTCCGATGCTTCACTTCAGGTTTACTGTATCCCTCTAACCTTCCTATTGACGATAAAATACAGAAATTGCATCGGAATTAAATACAAAAGGCACAATGCCGGCTCAGGCACAGGATGACTGGCTCTTCTTACTGTCTATGTTTTGAACCTTTCCTGTGAGACCGGTTTTAGATTCCGATGCTTCACTTCATTTTTACCGTATCCCTTGGACCTTCTTATTGACGCCGAAACACAGAAATTGCATCGGAATCAAATAGAAGAGGCACAATGAAGACTTAAGTACAAGGAAACTGACTCTTCTTACTGTCTATGTTCTGAACCATTCCTGTGACACTAGTTATAGATTCCGATGCTTCACTGCAGGTTTACTGTATCCCGTGACCTTCTTATTGGCGACGAAAAGCTGAAATTGCATCGGAATTGATTACAAAAGGCACAATGCCGACTTAAGTACAAGAAGACTGACTCTTCCTACTGTCTACGTTTTGACCCATTCCTGTGACACTAGTTATAGATTCAGATGCTGCACTTCAGGTATACTGTATCCAGCTGACCTTCTTATTGATGATGAAGCACAGAAATTGCATCGGAATTAAATACAAAAGGCACAATGAAGACTTCAGTACATGAAGACTGACTCTTCTTACCGTCTATGTTTTGAACCATTCCTGTGACACTAGTTATAGATTCCGATGCTTCACTTCAAGATTACTGTATCCCTCTGACCTTCTTGTTGACGATCAAATTCAGAAATTTCTTCGGAATTAAATGCAAAAGGCACAATGCCGACTCAAGTACAAGAAGACTGGCTCTTCTTACAGCCTATGTTTTGAACCATTCCTGTGACTCTAGTTATAGATTCCGATGCTTCACTTCAGGTTTACTGTATCCCTGTGACCTTCTTATTGACGATGAAACACAGAAATTGCTTCGGAATCAAATACAAATGGCACAATGCCGAATTAAGTACAAGAAAACTGACACTTCTTACTGTCTATGTTTCGAAGCATTCCTGTGACACCAATTATAGATTCCGATGCTTCACATTATGTTTGCTGTATCTCTCTGACCTTCTTATTGATGATGAAACACAGAAATTGCATCGGAATTAAAAACTAAAGCCACAATGCCGACTTAAGCACAGGAAGATTGACTCTTCCTACTGTCTATGTTTGAACCATTCCTGTGACACTAATTATAGATTCCGATGCTTCGCTTCAGGTTTACTGTATCCCTCTGACCTTCGTATTGACGATGAAACACAGAAATATCATCGGAATTAAATACAAAAGGCACAATGCCAACTCAAGTACAAGAAGATTGGCTCTCTTACTGTCTATGTTTGAACCATTCCTGTGACACTAGTTATAGATTCCGATGCTTCACTTCAGGTTTACTGTATCCCTCTGACCATCTTATTGACGATCAATCACAGAAATTTCATCGGAATTAAATTCAAAAGGCACAAAGCCGACTCAAGTACAAGATGACAGCCTATGCTTTGAACCATTCCTGTGACACTAGTTATAGTTTCCAATGCTTCACTTCAGGTTTACTGTATCCCTTGGACCTTCTTATTGACGACGAAACACAGAAATTGCATCGGAATTAAATAGAAAAGGCACATTGCCGACATAAGTACAAGAAGACTGCCTCTTCTTACTGCCTATGCTTTGAACCATTCCTGTGACACTAGTTATAGATTCCGATGCTTCACTTCAGGTTTACTGTATGCCTTGGACCTTCGTATTGACGACGAAACTCAGAAATTGCATCGGAATTAAATACAAACGGCACAATGCCGACTTAAGTACAAGACAACTGACTCTTCTTCCTGTCTATGATTTGAAATATTCCTGTGACACTAGTTATAGATTCCGATGCTTCTCTTCAGGTTTAATGTATCCCGCTGACCTTATTGGCGATGAAACACAGAAATTGCATCGGAATGAAATACAAAAGACACAATGCCGACCCAAGTACAAGAAGACCGACTCTTCTTACTGTCTATGATTTGAACATTTCCTGTGAGACCGGTTTTACATTCCAAATGCTTCACTTCAGGTTTACTGTATTCCTTGGACCTTCTTATTGGCGACGAAACACAGAAATTGCATCGGAATTAAATAGAAAAGGCACAATGCCGACTTAAGTACAAGAAAACTAACTCTTCTTACTATCTATGTTTTGAACCATTCCTGTGACACTAGTTATAGATACCGATGTATCACTTATGGTTTACTGTATCCTCTGACCATCTTATTGACGATGAAACACAGAAAATGCATCGGAATTAAATACAAAAGGCACGATGCAGACTTAAGTATAAGAAAACAGACTCTTCTTACTGTCTATGCTTTGAACCATTCCTGTGACACTAGTTATAGATTCCGATGCTTCACTTCAGGTTTACTGTATCCCTCTGTCCTCTTTATTGACGAAGAAACACAGAAATTGCATCGGAATTCAATACAAAAGGCACAATGCCGACTTAAGTACAAGAAAACTGACTGTCCTTACTGTCTATGTTTTGAACCATTCCTGTGACACTAGCTATAGATTGCGATGCTTCACTTCAGATTTACTGTATCCCTCCGACCTTCCTATTGACGAGGAAACACAGATATTACATCGCAATTAAATACAAAAGGCACAATGCCAACTAAATTACAAGAAGACTGGCTCTTCTTAGTGTCAATGCATTGAACCTTTCCTGTGTGACCGGTTTTGGATTCCGATGCTTCACTTCAGGTTTACTGTATCCCTTGGGCCTTCTTATTGACGATGAAACACAGAAATTGCATCGGAATTAAATACAAAAGTCACAATGCCGACTGAAGTACAAGAAAACTGACTCTTCTTACTGTCTATGTTTTGAACCATTCCTGTGACACTAGTTATAGATTCTAATGCTTCACTTCAGGTTTACTGTATACCTCTGACCTTCTTATTGACGATGAAACACAGAAAGTGCATCGGAAGTAAAAAAAAAGGGCAAAATGCCGACTTAAGTACAAGAAGACTGACTCTTCCTACTGTCTATGTTTTGAACCATTCCTGTGACACAAGTTATAGATTCCGATGCTTCACTACAGGCTTACTGTATCCAGGTGACCTTCTTATGGACGAAGAAACACAGAAAGTGCATCGGAATTAAATACAAAAGGCACAATGCCGACTTAAGTACAAGAAAACTGACTCTTCTTACTATCTATGCTTTGAACCATTCCTGTGACACTAATTACCGAATCCGATGCTTCACTTCAGGTTTACTGTATCCCTCTGAACGTCGTACTGACGATGAAACACAGAAATTGCATCCGAATTAAATACAAATGGCACAATGCCGACTCAAGTACAAGAAGACTGGCTCTTCATACTGTCTATGTTTTGAACCTTTCCTGTGAGACCGGTTTTAGATTCCGATGCTTCACTTCAGGTTTACTGTATCCCTTGGACCTTGCTATTGACGACGAAACACAGAAAATGCATCGGAATTAAATAGAAAAGGCACAATGCCGACTTAAGTACAAGAAAACAAACTCTTCTTAATATCTATGCTTTGAACCATTCCTGTGACACTAGTTATGGATTCCGGTGCATCACTTCAGGTATACTGTATCCCTCTGACCCTCTTATTGACGATGAAACGCAGAAAATGCATCGGAATTAAATACAAAAGGCACAAAGCCGACATAAGTACTAGAAGACTTACTCTTCTTACTGTCTATGTTTTGAACCATTCCTGTGACATTAGTTATGGATTCCGATGCTCCTTTTCAGGATAACTGTATCCCTCTGACCATCGTATTGACGATGAATCACAGAAATTGCATCGGAATTAAATAGAAAAGGCACAATGCCGACTCAAGTACAAGAAGACTGGCTATAGTTCGTGTCTATGTTTTGAACCATTCCTGTGACACTAGTTATAGATTCCGATGCTTCACTTTAGGTTTACTGTATCCAGCTGACCTTCTTATTGACGATGTAACACAGAAATTGCATCGGAAATAAATACAAAAGGCACAATGCCGACACATGTACAAGAAGAATGGCTCATCTTACTGCCTATGATTTTAACCTTTACTCTGTGACCGGTTTTGGATTCCGATGCTTCACTTCAGGTTTACTGTATCCCATGGACTTTCTTATTGACGACGACACACAGAAATTGCATCGGTATTAAATACAAAAGGCACAATACCGACATAAGTACAAGAAAACTGACTCTTCTTACTGTCTATGATTTGAACAATTCCTGTGACACTAGTTACCGATTCCGATGCTTCACTTCAGGTTTACTGTATCCCTCTGACTTTCTTATTGACGATGAAACATAGAAATTGCATCGGAATTAAATACAAAAGGCACAATGCCGACTTAAGTACAAGAAAACTGACACTTCTTACTGTCTATGTTTTGAACCATTCCTGTGGCAGTAGTTATAGATTCCGATGCTTCACTTCAGGTTTACTGTATCCCTCTGACCTTCTCATTGACGATGAAACACAGAAATTGCATCGGAATTAAACACAAAAGGCACAATGCCGGCTCAAGTACAAGAAGGCTGGCTCTTCTTACTGTCTATGATTTGAACCTTTCCTGTGAGCCCGGTTTTATATTCCGATGCTTCACTTCAGGTTTACTGTATCCCTTGGACATACCTATTGACGACGAAACACAGAAATTGCATCGGAATTAAATACAAAAGGCACAATGCCTACTTCAGTTCAAGAAAACTGACTCTTCTTACTTTCTATGTTTGAACCTTTCCTGAGACACTAGTTATAGATTCCGATGCTTCACTTCAGGTTTACTGTATCCCTCTGGCCTCCTTATTGACGATGAAACACAGAAATTGCATCGGAATTAAATACAAAAGGCACAATGCCCTCTTAAGTACAAGAAAACAGACTCTTCATACTGTCTATATTTTGAACCGTTCCTGTGACACTAGTTATAGATTCCGATGCTTCACTCCAGGTTTACTGTATCCCTCTAACCTTCTTATTGACAATAAAATACAGAAATTGCATCGGAATTAAATACAAAAGGCACAATGCCGACTCAAGCACAGGAAGACTGGCACTAATTACTGTCTATGTTTTGAACCTTTCCTGTGAGACCGGTTTTAGATTCCGATGCATCACTTCATTTTTACCGTATCCCTTGGACCTTCTTATTGACGCCGAAACACAGAATTTGCATCGGAATCAAATAGAAGAGGCACAATGCCGACTTAAGTACAAGAAAACTGACTCTCCTTATTGTCTATGATCTGAACCATTCCTGTGACACTAGTTATAGATTCCGATGCTTCACTGCAGGTTTACTGTATCCCTCTGACCTTCTCATTGACGATGAAACACAGAAATTGTATCGGAATTAAATACAAAAGGCACAATGCCGACTTAAGTACAAGAAAACTGACTCTCCTTACTGTCTATGTTTTGAACCATTCCTGTGACACTAGTTATAGATTCCGATGCTTCACTTCAGGTTTATTGTATCCCTGTGACCTTCGTATTGACGATGAAACACAGAAAATGCTTCGGAATTATATACAGAAGGAACAATGCCGACTTAAGTACAAGAAAACTGACTCTTCTTACTGTCTAAGTTTTAAACCATTCCTGTGACACTAGTTATAGATTCCGATGCTTCACTTGTGGTTTACTGTATCCCTCTGACCTTCTTATGGACGATGAAACACACAAATTGCATCGGAATTAAATACATAGGTCACAATGCCGACTCGTGTACAAGAAGACTGGCACTTCTTACTTTCTATGATTAGAACCTCTCCTGTGAGACCAGTTTTAGATTCCGATGCTTCACTTCAGGTTTACTGTATCCCGTGGACCTTCTTATTGACGACGAAAAGCTGAAATTGCATCGGAATTGATTACAAAAGGCACAATGCCGACTTAAGTAAAAGAACACTGACTCTTCCTACTGTCTATGTTTTGAACCATTCCTGTGACACTAGTTATAGCTTCCGATGCTTTACTTCAGGTTTACTGTATCCCTCTGACCTTCTTATTGACGATGAAACACAGATAATGCAACGGAATTAAATACAGAAGGCACAATGCCGACTCAAGTACAAGAAGACTGGCTCCTCTTACTGTCTATGTTTTGAACCATTCCTGTGACACTAGTTATAGATTCCGATGCTTCACTTTAGGTTTACTGTATCCCTTTGACCTGCTTATAGACGAAGAAACACAGAAATTGCATCGGAATTATATACAAAACGCACAATGCCGACTTAAGTACAAGAAGACTGACTCTTCTTACTGTCTACGTTTCGAACCATTCCTTTGACACTAGTTACAGATACTGATGCTTCACTTCAGGTTTACTGTATCCCTTGGACCTTCTTATTGACGATGAAACACAGAAATTGCATCATAATTAAATACAAAAGACACAATGCCGACTCAAGTACAAGAAGACTGGCTCTTCTTACAGCCTATGTTTTGAACCATTCCTGTGACTCTAGTTATAGATTCCGATGCTTCACTTCAGGTTTACTGTATCCCTGTGACCTTCTTATTGACGATGAAACACAGAAATTGCTTCGGAATATTATACAAATGGCACAATGCCGTCTTAAGTACAAGAAAACTGACACTTCTTACTGTCTATGTTTGAAGCATTCCTGTGTCACTAGTTATAGATTCCGATGCTTCACATTATGTTTGCTGCAACTCTCTGACCCTCTTATTGACGATGAAACACAGAAATTGCATCGGAATTAAATACAAAAGGCACAATGCCGACTTAAGTACATGAAAACTGACTCTTCTTACTATCTATGCTTTGAACCATTCCTGTGACACTAGTTACCGATTCCGATGCTTCACTTCAGGTTTACTGTATCCCTCTGAACGTCGTACTGACGATGAAACACAGAAATTGCATCCGAATTAAATACAAATGGCACAATGCCGACTCAAGTACAAGAAGACTGGCTCTTCACACTGTCTATGTTTTGAACCTTTCCTGTGAGACCGGTTTTAGATTCCGATGCTTCACTTCAGGTTTACTGTATCCAGCCGACCTTCTTATTGACGATGTAACACAGAAATTGCATCGGAAATAAATACAAAAGACACAATGCCGACTCATGTACAAGAAGAATGGCTCATCTTACTGCCTATGATTTGAACCTTTACTCTGAGACCGGTTTTAGATTCCGATGCTTCACTTCAGGTTCACTGTATCCCTTGGACCTTCTTATTGACGCCAAAACACAGAAAATGCATCGGAATTAAATACAAAATGCACAATGCCGACTTAAGTACAAGAAAACAAACTCTTCTTAATATCTATGTTTTGAACCATTCCTGTGACACTAGTTATGGATTCCAATGCATCACTTCAGGTTTACTGTATTCCTCTGACCCCTTTATTGACGATGAAACACAGAAAATGCATCGGAATTAAACACAAAAGGCACAATGCCGACTTAAGTACAAGAAAACAGACTCTTCTTAATATCTATGTCTTTAACCATTCCTGTGGCACTAGTTATGGATTCCAATGCATCACTTCAGGTTTACTGTATCCCTCTGACCCTCTTATTGACGATAAAACACAGAAAATGCATCGGAATTAAATACAAAAGGCACAATGCCGACCTAAGTACAAGAAAACTGACTCTTCTTACTGTTTAAGTTTTGAACCATTCCTGTGACACTAGTTATAGATTGCGATGCTTCACTTCAGGTTTACTGTATCCCTCTGACATTCTTATTGACGATGAAACACAGAAATTGCATCGGAATTAAATACAAAAGGTACAATGCCGACTTAAGTACAAAAAAATGGGCTCTTCTTACTGTCAATGTTTTGAACCATTCCTGTGACACTAGTTATAGAATCCGATGCTTAACGTCAGGTTTACTGTATCCCTCTGTGTTTCTTATTGACGATGAAGCACAGAAATTGCATCGGAATTAAATACAAAAAGCACAATTCCGACTTAAGTACAAGAAGACTGACTCATCTTACTGTCTCTGTTTTGAACCATTCCTGTGACACTAGTTATAGATTCCGATGCTTCACTCCAGGTCTACTGTATCCCTCTGACCTTCTTATTGACGATGAATCACGTAAATTGCATCGGAATTAAATACAAAAAGCACAATGCCGACTTAAGTACAAGAAGACTGACTCTTCTTACTGTCTATGTTTTGAACCAATCCTGTGACACTAGTTTTAGATTCCGATGCTTCACCTCAGGTTTTCTGTATCCCTCTGAGCTTCTTATTGGCGATGAAACACAGAAATTGCATCGGAATTAAATACAAAAGGCACAATGCCGACTCAAGTACAAGAAGACTGGCTATACTTCCTGTCTATGTTTTGAACCATTCCTGTGACACTAGTTATAGATTCCGATGCTTCACTTTAGGTTGATAGTATCCAGCTGACCTTCTTATTGACGATGTAACACAGAAATTGCATCGTAATTAAATACAAAATGCACAATGCCGACTCATGTACAAGAAGACTTGCTCTTCTAACTGCCTATGTTGTGAACCTTTATTCTGAGAGCGAGTTTAGATTCCGATGCTTCACTTCGGGTTTACTGTACCCCTTGGACCATCTTATTGACGCCGAAACACAGAAATTGCATAGGAATTAAATAGAAAAGCCACAATTCCGTCTTAAGTACAAGAAAATTGACTCTTCTTACTGTCAATGTTTTTAACCATTTCTGTGACACTAGTTATAGATTCCGATGCTTCACTTCAGGTTTACTGTATCCCTCTGAGCTTCTTATTGACGATGAAACACAGAAATTGCATCGGAATTAGATACAAAAGGCACAATGCTGACTTAAGTACAAAAACACTGACTCTTCTTACTGTCTATGCTTTGAACCATTCCTGTGACACTAGTTATAGATTCCGATGCTTCACTCCAGGTCTACTGTATCCCTCTGACCTTCTTATTGACGATGAAACACAGAAATTGCATCGGAATTAAATACAAAAGGCCCAATGCCGACTTAAGTACAAGAACACTGACTCTTCCTACTGTCTATGTTTTGAACCATTCCTGTGACACTAGTTAAGGATTACGATGCTTCACTTCAGGTTTACTGTATCCCTCTGACCTTCTTATTGACGATGAAGCACAGCAATTGTATCGGAATTAAATACAAAAGGCACAATGCCGACTCAAGTACAATAAGACTGGCTCTTCTTACTGTCAATGTTTTGAACCTTTCCTGTGAGACCGGTATTAGATTCCAAAGCTTCGCTTCAGGTTTACTGTTTCCCTCTGACATTCTTATTGACGATGAATCATAGATATAGCATCGGGATTAAATACAAAGGGCACAATGCCGACTAAAGTACAAGAAAAAGGGCTCTTCTTACTGTCTATGTTTTGAACCATTCCTGTGACATTAGTTATAGATTCAGATGCTTCACTTCAGGTTTACTGTATCCCTCTGATCTTCTTATTGACGATGAAACACAGAAAGTAAATCGGCATTAAACTCAAAAAGCACAATGCCGGCTGAATTACAAGAAAACGGACTCTTCTTACTGTCTAAGTTTTAAACCATTCCTGTGACACTAGTTATAGATTCCGACGCTTCACTTGTGTTTTACTGTATCCCTCTGACCTTCTAATGGACGATGAAACACAGAAATTGCATCGGAATTAAATACAAAATGCACAATGCCGACTCAAGTACAAGAAGACTGGCCCTTCTTACTGTCTATGTTTCGAACCTTTATTCTGAGACCAATTTTAGATTCCGATGCTTCACTTCAGGTTTCCTGTACCCCTTGGATCTTCTTATTGACGCCGAAACACAGAAATTGCATCGGAATTAAATAGAAAAGGCTATACTTCCTGTCTATGTTTTGAACCATTCCTGTGACACTAGTTATAGATTCCGATGCTTCACTTCAGGTTCACTGTATCCAGCTGACCTTCTTATTGACGATGAAACACAGAAATTGCATCGGAATTAAATACATAAGGCACAATGCCGACTCAAGTACCAGAAGACTAGCTCTTCTTACCGTCTAAGTTTTGAACCTTTCCTGTGAGATCGGTTTTAGATTCTGTTGCTTCACTACCGGTTTACTGTATCCCATGGACCTTCTTATTGACGACGATAGACAGAAATTGCATCGGAATTAAATACAAAAGGTACAATACCGACTTAAGTACAAGAAAACTGACTCTTCTTACTGTCTATGATTTGAACCATTCCTGTGACACTAGTTATAGATTCCGATGCTTCACTTCAGGTTTACTGTATCCCTCTGACTTTCTTATTGACGATGAAACACAGAAATTGCATCGGAATTAAATACAAAAGACACAATGCCGACTCAAGTACAAGAAGACTGACTCTTCTTACTGTCTATGATTAGAACCTCTCCTGTGACCCCAGTTTTAGATTTCGATGCTTCACTTCAGGTTTACTGTATCCCGTGGACCTTCTTGCTGACGACGAAAAGCAGAAATTGCATCGGAATTGATTACAAAAGGCACAATGCCGACTTCAGTACAAGAAAACTGACACTTCTTACTGTCTATGTTTTGAACCATTCCTGTGGCAGTAGTTATAGATTCCGATGCTTCACTTCAGGTTTACTGTATCCCTCTGACCTTCTCATTGACGATGAAACACTCAAATTGCATCGGAATTAAACACAAAAGGCACAATGCCGACTCAAGTACAAGAAGGCTGGCTCTTCTTACTGTCTATGATTTGAACCTTTCCTGTGAGCCCGGTTTTATATTCCGATGCTTCACTTCAGGTTTACTGTATCCCTTGGACATACCTATTGACGACGAAACACAGAAATTGCATCGGAATTAAATACAAAAGGCACAATGCCGAATTCAGTTCAAGAAAACTGACTCTTCTTACTGTCTATGTTTGAACCTTTCCTGAGACACTAGTTATAGATTCCGATGCTTCACATCAGGTTTACTGTATCCCTCTGGCCTCCTTATTGACGATGAAACACAGAAATTGCATCGGAATTAAATACAAAAGGCACAATGCCGACTTAAGTAAAAGAAAACAGGCTCTTCATACTGTCTATGTTTTGAACCGTTCCTGTGACACTAGTTATAGTTTCCGATGCTTCACTTCAGGTTTACTGTATCCAGGTGACCTTCTTATGGACGAAGAAACACAGAAATTGCATCGGAATTAAATACAAAAGGCACAATGCCGACTTAAGTACAAGAAAACTGACTCTTCTTACTATCTATGCTTTGAACCATTCCTGTGACACTAGTTACCGATTCCGATGCTTCACTTCAGGTTTACTGTATCCCTCTGAACGTCGTACTGACGATGAAACACAGAAATTGCATCCGAATTAAATACAAATGGCACAATGCCGACTCAAGTACAAGAAGACTGGCTCTTCATACTGTCTATGTTTTGAACCTTTCCTGTGAGACCGGTTTTAGATTCCGATGCTTCACTTCAGGTTTACTGTATCCAGCTGACCTTCTTATTGACGATGTAACACAGAAATTGCATCGGAAATAAATACAAAAGGCACAATGCCGACTCATGTACAAGAGGAATGGCTCATCTTACTGCCTATGATTTGAACCTTTACTCTGAGACCGGTTTTAGATTCCGATGCTTCACTTCAGGTTCACTGTATCCCTTGGACGTTCTTATTGACGCCAAAACACAGAAAATGCATCGGAATTAAATACGAAATGCACAATGCCGACTTAAGTACAAGAAAACCAACTCTTCTTAATATCTATGTTTTGTACCATTCCTGTGACACTAGTTATGGATTCCAATGCATCACTTCAGGTTTAATGTATTCCTCTGACCCCCTTATTGACGATGAAACACAGAAAATGCATCGGAATTAAACACAAAAGGCACAATGCCGACTTAAGAACTAGAAGACTGACTCTTCTTATTGTCTATGTTTTGAACCATTCCTGTGACACTAGTTATAGATTCCGATGCTTCACTTCAGGTTTACTGTATCCCTCTGACCGTCGTAATGACGATGAAACACAGAAATTGCATCCGAATTAAATACAAATGGCACAATGCCGACTCAAGTACAAGAAGACTGGCTCTTCTTACTGTCTATGTTTTGAACCTTTCCTGTGGGATCGGTTTTAGATTCTGATGCTTCACTTCAGGTTTACTGTATCCCTTGGACCTTGCTATTGACGACGAAACACAGAAATTGCATCGGAATTAAATAGAAAAGCCACAATGCCGACTTAAGTACAAGAAAACAGACTCTTCTTAATATCTATGTCTTTAACCATTCCTGTGGCACTAGTTTTGGATTCCGATGCATCACTTCAGGTTTACTGTATCCCTCTGACCCTCTTATTGACGATAAAACACAGAAAATGCATCGGAATTAAATACAAAAGGCACAATGCCGACCTAAGTACAAGAAAACTGACTCTTCTTACTGTTTAAGTTTTGAACCATTCCTGTGACACTAGTTATAGATTGCGATGCTTCACTTCAGGTTTACTGTATCCCTCTGACATTCTTATTGACGATGAAACACAGAAATTGCATCGGTATTAAATACAAAAGGTACAATGCCGACTTAAGTACAAAAAAATGGGCTCTTCTTACTGTCAATGTTTTGAACCATTCCTGTGACACTAGTTATAGAATCCGATGCTTCACTTCAGGTTTACTGTATCCCTCTGAGTTTCTTATTGACGATGAAGCACAGAAATTGCATCAGAATTAAATACAAAAAGCACAATTCCGACTTAAGTACAAGAAGACTGACTCTTCTTACTGCCTATGTTTTGAACCAATCCTGTGACACTAGTTTTAGATTCCGATGCTTCACCTCAGGTTTACTGTGTCCCTCTGACCTTCGTATTGACGATGAAACACAGACATTGCATCGGAATCAAATACAAAAGGCACTGTGCCGACTTAAGTACAAAAAGACTGACTCTTCTTACTCTCTATGATTTGAACCATTCCTGTGACACTAGTTATAGATTCCGATGCTTCACTTTAGGTTGACAGTATCCAGCTGTCCTTCTTATTGACGATGTAACACAGAAATTGCATCGGAATTAAATACAAAATGCACAATGCCGACTCATGTACAAGAAGACTTGCTCTTCTAACTGCCTATGTTATGAACCTTTATTCTGAGAGCGATTTTAGATTCCGATGCTTCACTTCAGGTTTACTGTACCCCTTGGACCTTCTTATTGACGCCGAAACACAGAAATTGCATCGGAATTAAATAGAAAAGGCTATACTTCCTGTCTATGTTTTGAACCATTCCTGTGACACTAGTTATAGATTCCGATGCTTCACTTCAGGTTCACTGTATCCAGCTGACCTTCTTATTGACGATGTAACGCAGAAATTGCATCGGAATTAAATACAAAAGGCACAATGCAGACTCATGTACAAGAAGACTGGCTCTTCTAACTGCCTATGCTATGAACCTTTATTCTGAGACCAATTTTAGATTCCGATGCTTCACTTCAGGTTTACTGTACCCCTTGGACCTTCTTCTTGACGCCGAAACACAGAAATTGCATCGGAATTAAATAGAAAAGGCACAATGCCGTCTTAAGTACAAGAAAATTGACTCTTCTTACTGTCAATGCTTTTAACCATTCCTGTGACACTAGTTATAGATTCCGATCTTTCACTTCATTTTTACTGTATCCCTTGGACCTTCTTATTGACGCCGAAACAAAGAAATTACATCGGAATCAAATAGAATAGGCACAATGCCGACTTAAGTACAAGAAAACTGACGCTTCTTACTGTCTATGTTCTGAACCATTCCTGTGACACTAGTTATAGATTCCGATGCTTCACTGCAGGTTTACTGTATCCCTCTGACCTTCTCATTGACGATGAAACACAGAAATTGCATCGGAATTAAATTCAAAAGGCACAATGCCGACTTAAGCACAAGAAGACGGACTCCTCTTACTGTCTATGGTTTGAACCATTCATGTGACACTAGTTACAGATTCAGATGCTGTACTTCAGGTATACTGTATCCAGCTGACCTTCTTATTGATGATGAAGCACAGAAATTGCATCGGAATTAAATACAAAAGGCACAATGAAGACTTCAGTACAAGAAGACTGACTCTTCTAACTGTCTCTGTTTTGAATCATTCCTGTGACACTTGTTATAGTTTCCGATGCATCACTTCAGTTTTACTATATCCCTCTGACCTTCTTATTAACGATGAATCACAGATATTGCATCGGAATTAAATACAAGAGGCACAATGCCGACTGAAGTACAAGAAGACTGACTCTTCCAACTGTCTATGTTTTGAACCATTCCTGTGACACTAGTTTTAAATTCCGATGCTTCACTTCAGGTTTACTGTATCCCTCGGACCTCCTTATTGTCGATGAGACTCAGAAATTGCATCTTACTTAAATACAAAAGCACAATGCCGAATTAAGTACAAGAAGACTGAGTCTTCATATAGTCTATGTTTTGAACCATTCCTGTGACACTAGTTATAGATTCCGATGCTTCACTTCAGGTTTACTGTATCCCTCTGACCTTCTTGTTGACGATCAAATACAGAAATTTCTTCGGAATTAAATGCAAAAGGCACAATGCCGACTCAAGTACAAGAAGACTGGCTCTTCTTACAGCTTATGTTTTGAATCATTCCTGTGACTCTAGTTATAGTTTCCGATGCTTCACTTCAGGTTTACTGTATCGCTGTGACCTTCTTATTGACGATGAAACACAGAAATTGCTTCGGAATCATATACAAATGGCTCAATGCCGACTTAATTACAAGAAAACTGACTCTTCTTACTATCTCTGTTTTGAAGCATTCCTGTGTCACTAGTTATAGATTCCGATGCTTCACATTATGTTTACTATATCTTTCTGACCTTGTTATTGACGATGAAACACAGATATTGCATAGGAATTAAAAACAAAAGCCACAATGCCGTCTTAAGTACAGGAAGACTGACTCTTCCTACTGTCTATGTTTGAACCATTCCTGTGACACTAATTATAGATTCCGATGCTTCACTTCAGGTTTACTGTATCCCTCTGACCTTCTTATTGACTATGAAACACAGAAATATCATCGGAATTAAATACAAAATGCACAATGCCGACTCAAGTTTAAGAAGATTGGCTCTCTGACTGTCTATGTTTGAACCATTCCTGTGACACTAGTTATAGATACCGATGCTTCACTTCAGGTCTACTGTATCCCTCTGACCATCTTATTGACGATCGATCACAGAAATTTCATCGGAATTAAATTCAAAAGGCACAAAGCCGACTCAAGTACAAGAAGACTGCCTATGATTTGAACCATTCCTGTGACACTAGTTATAGATTCCGATGCTTCACTACAGGTTAACTGTATCCAGGTGACCTTCTTATGGACGAAGAAACACAGAAATTGCAACGGAATTAAATACAAACGGCGCAATGCCGGCTCAGTTACAAGAAGTCTGGCTCTTCTCACTGTCTATGATTTGAACCTTTCCTGTGAGACCGGTCTTAGATTCCTATGCTTCACATCGGGTTTACTGTATCCCTTGGACCTTCCTATTGACGACAAAACACAGAAATTGCATCGGAATTAAATCGAAAAGGCACAATGCCGACTGAAGTACAAGAAAACACACTCTACTTAATATCTATGTTTTGAACCATTCCTGTGACACTAGTTATAGATACCGACCTTCTTATTGACGATCAAACACAGAAAATGCATCGGAATTAAATACAAAAGGCACAATGCCGACATAAGTACTAGAAGACTGACTCTTCTTACTGTCTATGTTTTGAACCATTCCTGTGACACTAGTTATAGATTCCGATGCTTCACTTCAGGTTAACTGTATCCAGCTAACCTTCTTATTGATGATGAGACACAGAAATTGCATCGGAATTAAATAAAAAAGGCACAATGCCGACTTCAGTACAAAGAGACTGACTCTTCTTACTCTCTATGTTTTGAACCATTCCTGTGACACTACTTATAGATTCCGATGCTTCACTTCAGGTTTACTGAATCCCTCTGACCTTCTTATTGACGATGAAACACAGATATTGCATCGGAATTAAATACAAAAGGCACAATGCCGACTTAAGTACAAGAAAACTCACTCTTCTTACTGTCTATGTTTTGAACCATTCCTGTGACACTAGTTATTGATTCCGATGCTTCACTTCAGATTTACTGTATCCCTCTGAACGTCGTACTGACGATGAAACACAGAAATTGCATCCGAATTAATTACAAATGGCACAATGCCGACTCAAGTACAAGAAGACTGGCTCTTCATACTGTCTATGTTTTGAACCTTTCCTGTGAGACCGGTTTTAGATTCCGATGCTTCACTTCAGGTTTACTGTATCCCTTGGACCTTGCTATTGACGACGAAACACAGAAAATGCATCGGAATTAAATAGAAAAGGCACAATGCCGACTTAAGTACAAGAAAACTCACTCTTCTTACTGTCTATGTTTTGAACCATTCCTGTGACACTAGTTATAGATTCCGATGCTTCACTTCAGGTTTACTGTATCCCTCTGACCATCTTATTGACGATGAAACACAGAAATTGCTTCGGAATTACATATAAAAGGCACAATGCCGACTTAAGTACAAGTAAACTGACTCTTCTTACTGTCTATGGTTTGAACCATTCCTGTGACACTAGTTATAGATTCCGATGTTTCACTTCAGGTTTTCTGTATCCCTCTGACCTTCTCATTGACAATGAAACACAGAAATTTCATCGGAATTGAATACAAAAAGCACAATGCCGACCTAAGTGCAAGAAAACTGAGTCTTCATACTGTTTTACTTTTGAACCATTCCTGTGACACTAGTTATAGATTGCGATGCTTCACTTCAGGTTTACTGTATCCCTCTGACCTTCTTATTGACGATGAAACACAAGAATTGCATCGGAAATAAGTACAAAAGGCACAATACCGACTTAAGTACAAGAAAACTGAGTTTTCTTACTGTCTATGTTTTGAACCATTACTGTGACACTAGTTATAGATTACGATGCTTCACTTCAGGTTTACTGTATCCCTTGGACTTTGTTATTGACGATGAAACGTAGAAATAGCATCGGAATTAAATAGAAAAGGCACAATGCCGACTTAAGTACAAGAAAGCAAACTCTTCTTAATATCTATGTTTTGAACCATTCCTGTGACACTAGTTATGGATTCCGATGCATCACTTCAGGTTTACTGTATCATTCTGACCCTCTTATTGACGATGAAACACAGAAAATGCATCGGAATTAAACACAAAAGGCACAATGCCGACTTAAGAACTAGAAGACTGACTCTCCTTACTGTCTATGTTATGAACCATTCCTGTGACACTAGTTATAGATTCCGATGCTTCACTTCAGGTTTACAGTATCCCTCTGACCGCCGTATTAACGATGAAACACAGAAATTGCATCGGAATTAAATACAATAGGCACAATCCGACTCAAGTACAAGAAGACTGGCTATACTTCCTGTCTATAATATGAACCATTCCTGTGATTCTAGTTATAGATTCCGATGCTTCACTTCAGGTTTACTGTATCCAGCTGACCTTCTTATTGACGATGTAACACAGAAATTGCATCGGAATTAAATACAAAAGGCACAATGCCGACTCATGTACTAGAAGACTAGCTCTTCTTACTGCCTATGTTTTCAACCTTTCCTCTGAGACCGGTTTTAGATTCCGATGCTTCACTTCAGGTTTACTGTATCCCTTGGACCTTGCTATTGACGACGAAACACAGAAAATGCATCGGAATTAAATAGAAAAGGCACAATGCCGACTTAAGTACAAGAAAGCAAACTCTTCTTAATATCTATGTTTTGAACCATTCCTGTGACACTAGTTATGGATTCCGATGCATCACTTCAGGTTTACTGTATCATTCTGACCCTCTTATTGACGATGAAACACAGAAAATGCATCGGAATTAAACACAAAAGGCACAATGCCGACTTAAGAACTAGAAGACTGACTCTCCTTACTGTCTATGTTATGAACCATTCCTGTGACACTAGTTATAGATTCCGATGCTTCACTTCAGGTTTACAGTATCCCTCTGACCGCCGTATTAACGATGAAACACAGAAATTGCATCGGAATTAAATACAACAGGCACAATCCGACTCAAGTACAAGAAGACTGGCTATACTTCCTGTCTATAATATGAACCATTCCTGTGATTCTAGTTATAGATTCCGATGCTTCACTTCAGGTTTACTGTATCCAGCTGACCTTCTTATTGACGATGTAACACAGAAATTGCATCGGAATTAAATACAAAAGGCACAATGCCGACTCATGTACTAGAAGACTAGCTCTTCTTACTGCCTATGTTTTCAACCTTTCCTCTGAGACCGGTTTTAGATTCCGATGCTTCACTTCAGGTTTACTGTATCCCTCTGACCATCTTATTGACAATGAAACACAGAAATTGCATCGGAATTAAATACAAAAGGCACAATGCCGACCTAAGTACAAGAAAACTTACTCTTCTTACTGTTTAAGTTTTGAACCATTCCTGTGACACTAGTTATAGGTTGCGATGCTTCACTTCAGGTTTACTGTATCCCTCTGACCTTCTTATTGACGATGAAACACAGAAATTGCATCGGAATTAAATACAAAAGGTACAATGCCGACTTAAGTACAGGAAAATTGACTCTTCTTACTGTCAATGTTTTGAACCATTCCTGTAACACTAGTTATAGATTCCGACCCTTCACTTCAGGTTTACTGTATCCCTCTGAGCTTCTTATTGACGATGAAGCACAGAAATTGCATCGTTATTATATACGAAAGACACAATGACGACATAAGTACAAGAAGACTGACTCTTCTTACTCTCTATGATTTGAACCATTCCTGTGACACTAGTAATAGATTCCGATGCTTCACTTCAGGTTTACTGTATCCCTCTGACCGTCGTACTGAACATGAAACACAGAAATTGCATCGGAATTAAATACAAATGGCACAATGCCGACTCAAGTACAAGAAGACTGGCTCTTCTTACTGTCTATGTTTTGAACCTTTGCTGTGAGACCGGTATTAGATTCCGATGCTTCACTTCAGGTTTACTGTATCCCTTGGACCTTGTTATTGACGATGAAACACAGAAATTGCATCGGAATTAAATAGAAAAGGCACAATGCCGACTTAAGTACAAGAAAGCAGACTCTTCTTAACATCTATGTTTTGAACCATTCCTGTGACACTAGTTATGGATCCGATGCATCACTTCAGGTTTTCTGTATCCCTCTGACCCTCTTATTGACGATGAACCACAGAAAATGCATCGGAATTAAATACAAAAGGCACAATGCCGACTTAAGTACTAGAAGACTGACTGTTCTTACTGTCTATGTTCTGAACCATTCCTGTGACACTAGTTATAGATTCCGATGCTTCACTCCAGGTCTACTGTATCCCTCTGACCTTCTTATTGACGATGAATCACGTAAATTGCATCGGAATTAAATACAAAAGGCACAATGCCGACTTAAGTACAAAAAGACTGACTCTTCTTACTCTCTATGCTTTGAACCATTCCTGTGACACTAGTTATCGATTGCGATGCTTCACTTCAGGTTTACTGTATCCCTCTGACCTTCTTATTGAAGATTAAACACAGAAATTGAATCGGACTTAAATACAAAAGGCACAATGACGACTTAAGTACAAGAAAACTGACTCTTCTTACTGTCTATGTTTTGAACCATTCCTGTGACACTAGTTATAGATTCCGATGCTTCACTCCAGGTCTACTGCATCCCTCTGACCTTCTTATTGACGATGAATCACGTAAATTGCATCGGAATTAAATACAAAAGGCACAATGCCGACTTAAGTACTAGAAGGCTGACTGTTCTTACTGTCTATGTTCTGAACCATTCCTGTGACACTAGTTATAGATTCCGATGCTTCACTCAAGGTCTACTGTATCCCTCTGACCTTCTTATTGACGATGAATCACGTAACTTGCATCGGAATTAAATGCAAAAGGCACAATGACGACTTAAGTACAAGAAAACTGACTCTTCTTACTGTCTATGTTTTGAACCATTCCTGTGACACTAGTTATAGATTCCGATGCTTCACTCCAGGTCTACTGCATCCCTCTGACCTTCTTATTGACGATGAATCACGTAAATTGCATCGGAATTAAATACAAAAGGCACAATGCCGACTCAAGTACAAGAAGACTTGCTATACTTCCTGTCTATGTTTTGAACCATTCCTGTGACACTAGTTATAGATTCCGATGCTTCACTTCAGGTTCACTGTATCCAGCTGACCTTCTTATTGACGATGTAACGCAGAAATTGCATCGGAATTAAATACAAAAGGCACAATGCAGACTCATGTACAAGAAGACTGGCTCTTCTAACTGCCTATGCTATGAACCTTTATTCTGAGACCAATTTTAGATTCTGATGCTTCACTTCAGGTTTTCTGTACCCCTTGGACCTTCTTATTGACGATGAAACACAGAAATTGCATCGGAATTAAATAGAAAAGGCACAATGCCGTCTTAAGTACAAGAAAATTGACTCTTCTTACTGTCAATGCTTTTAACCATTCCTGTGACACTAGTTATAGATTCCGATGCTTCACTTCATTTTTACCGTATCCCTTGGACCTTCTTATTGACGCCGAAACAAAGAAATTACATCGGAATCAAATAGAATAGGCACAATGCCGACTTAAGTACAAGAAAACTGACTCTTCTTACTGTCTATGTTCTGAACCATTCCTGTGACACTAGTTATAGATTCCGATGCTTCACTGCAGGTTTACTGTATCCCTCTGACCTTCTCATTGACGATGAAACACAGAAATTGCATCGGAATTAAATTCAAAAGGCACAAAGCCGACTTAAGTACAAGAAAACTGACTCTTCTTACTGTCTATGTTTTGAACCATTCCTGTGACACTAGTTATAGATTCCGATGCTTCTTTTCAGGTTTATTGTACCTCTGTGACCTTCCTATTGACGATGAAACACAGAGAATGCTTCGGAATTAAATACAGAAGGAACAATGCCGACTTAAGTACAAGAAAACTGACTCTTCTTACTGTCTATGTTTTTAACCATTCCTGTGACACTAGTTATAGATTCCGATGCTTCACATTAGGTTTACTGTATCCCTCTAACCTTGTTATGGACGATGAAACACAGAAATTGCATCGGAATTAAATACATAGGGCACAATGCCGACTCAAGTACAAAAAACTGGCTCTTCTTACCGTCTAAGTTTTGAACCTTTCCTGTGAGATCGGTTTTAGATTCTGTTGCTTCACTACCGGTCTACTGTATCCCATGGACCTTCTTATTGACGACGAAACACAGAAATTGCATCGGAATTAAATACAAAATTTACAATACCGACTTAAGTACAAGAAAACTGACTCTTCTTACTGTCTATGATTTGAACCATTCCTGTGACACTAGTTATAGATTCCGATGCTTCACTTCAGGTTTACTGTATCCCTCTGACTTTCTTATTGACGATGGAACACAGAAATTGCATCGGAATTAAATACAAAAGGCACAATGCCGACTCAAGTACAAGAAGACTTACTCTTCCTACTGTCTATGTATTGAACCATTCCTGTGACACTAGTTATAGCTTCCGATGCTTTACTTTAGGTTTACTGTATCCCTCTGACCTTGTTATTGACGATGAAACACAGATAATGCAACGGAATTAAATACAGAAGGCACAATGCCGACTCAAGTACAAGAAGGCTGGCTCCTCTTACTGTCTATGTCTTGAACCATTCCTGTGACACTAGTTATAGATTCCGATGCTTCACTTTAGGTTTACTGTATCCCTTTGACCTGCTTATAGTCGATGAAACACAGAAATTGCATCGGAATTATATACAAAACGCACAATGCCGACTTAAGTACATGAAGACTGACTCTTCTTACTGTCTACGTTTGGAACCATTCCTGTGACACTAGTTACAGATTCTGATGCTTCACTTCAGGTTTGCTGTATCCCTTGGACCTTCTTATTGACGATGAAACACAGAAATTGCATCATAATTAAATTCAAAAGGCACAATGCCGACTTAAGCACAAGAAGACGGACTCCTCTTACTGTCTATGGTTTGAACCATTCCTGTGACACTAGTTACAGATTCAGATGCTGTACTTCAGGTATACTGTATCCAGCTGACCTTCTTATTGATGATGAAGCACAGAAATTGCATCGGAATTAAATACAAAAGGCACAATGAAGACTTCAGTACAAGAAGACTGACTCTTCTTACTGTCTCTGTTTTGAACCATTCCTGTGACACTTGTTATAGTTTCCGATGCATCACTTCAGTTTTACTATATCCCTCTGACCTTCTTATTAACGATGAATCACAGATATTGCATCGGAATTAAATACAAGAGGCACAATGCCGACTGAAGTACAAGAAGACTGACTCGTCCAACTGTCTATGTTTTGAACCATTCCTGTGACACTAGTTTTAATTTCCGATGCTTCACTTCAGGTTTACTGTATCCCTCGGACCTCCATATTGTCGATGAGACTCAGAAATTGCATCTTACTTAAATACAAAAGCACAATGCCGAATTAAGTACAAGAAGACTGAGTCTTCATATAGTCTATGTTTTGAACCATTCCTGTGACACTATTTATAGATTCCGATGCTTCACTTCAGGTTTACTGTATCCCTCTGACCTTCTTGTTGACGATCAAATACAGAAATTTCTTCGGAATTAAATGCAAAAGGCACAATGCCGACTCAAGTACAAGAAGACTGGCTCTACTTACAGCCTATGTTTTGAATCATTCCTGTGACTCTAGTTATAGTTTCCGATGCTTCACTTCAGGTTTACTGTATCCCTGTGACCTTCTTATTGACGATGAAACACAGAAATTGCTTCGGAATCATATACAAATGGCTCAATGCCGACTTAATTACAAGAAAACTGACTCTTCTTACTATCTATGTTTTGAAGCATTCCTGTGTCACTAGTTATAGATTCCGATGCTTCACATTATGTTTACTGTATCTTTCTGACCTTGTTATTGACGATGAAACACAGATATTGCATAGGAATTAAAAACAAAAGCCACAATGCCGACTTAAGTACAGGAAGACTGACTCTTCCTACTGTCTATGTTTGAACCATTCCTGTGACACTAATTATAGATTCCGATGCTTCATTTCAGGTTTACTGTATGCCTCTGACCTTCTTATTGACTATGAAACACAGAAATATCATCGGAATTAAATACAAAATGCACAATGCCGACTCAAGTTTAAGAAGATTGGCTCTCTGACTGTCTATGTTTGAACCATTCCTGTGACACTAGTTATAGATACCGATGCTTCACTTCAGGTCTACTGTATCCCTCTGACCATCTTATTGACGATCAATCACAGAAATTTCATCGGAATTAAATTCAAAAGGCACAAAGCCGACTCAAGTACAAGAAGACTGCCTATGATTTGAACCATTCCTGTGACACTAGTTATAGATTCCGATGCTTCACTTCAGGTTTACTGTATCCCTGTGTCATTCTTATTGACGATGAAACACAGATATTGCATCGGAATTAAATACAAAAGTCACAATGCCAACTGAAGTACAAGAAAACTGACTCTTCTTACTGTCTACGTTTTGAACCATTCCTGTGACACTAGTTATAGATTCCGATGCTTCACTTCAGGTTTACTGTATCCCTCTGACCTTCTTATTGACGATGAAACACAGAAAGTGCATCGGAATTTTAAAAAAAAGGCACAATGCCGACTTAAGTACAAGAAGACTGACTCTTCCTACTGTCTATGTTTTGAACCATACCTGTGACACTAGTTATAGATTCCGATGCTTCACTACAGGTTTACTGTATCCAGGTGACCTTCTTATGGACGAAGAAACACAGAAATTGCAACGGAATTAAATACAAACGGCGCAATGCCGGCTCAGTTACAAGAAGTCTGGCTCTTCTCACTGTCTATGATTTGAACCTTTCCTGTGAGACCGGTCTTAGATTCCTATGCTTCACATCGGGTTTACTGTATCCCTTGGACCTTCTTATTGACGACAAAACACAGAAATTGCATCGGAATTAAATCGAAAAGGCACAATGCCGACTGAAGTACAAGAAAACACACTCTACTTAATATCTATGTTTTGAACCATTCCTGTGACACTAGTTATAGATACCGACCTTCTTATTGACGATCAAACACAGAAAATGCATCGGAATTAAATACAAAAGGCACAATGCCGACATAAGTACTAGAAGACTGACTCTTCTTACTGTCTATGTTTTGAACCATTCCTGTGACACTAGTTATAGATTCCGATGCTTCACTTCAGGTTTACTGAATCCCTCTGACCTTCTTATTGACTATGAAACACAGAAATATCATCGGAATTAAATACAAAATGCACAATGCCGACTCAAGTTTAAGAAGATTGGCTCTCTGACTGTCTATGTTTGAACCATTCCTGTGACACTAGTTATAGATTCCGATGCTTCACTTCAGGTTTACCGTATCCCTCTGACCATCTTATTGACGATGAAACACAGAAATTGCTTCGGAATTACATATAAAAGGCACAATGCCGACTTAAGTACGAGTAAACTGACTCTTCTTACTGTCTATGGTTTGAACCATTCCTGTGACACTAGTTATAGATTCCGATGTTTCACTTCAGGTTTTCTGTATCCCTCTGACCTTCTCATTGACAATGAAACACAGAAATTTCATCGGAATTAAATACAAAAAGCACAATGCCGACCTAAGTGCAAGAAAACTGAGTCTTCATACTGTTTTACTTTTGAACCATTCCTGTGACACTAGTTATAGATTGCGATGCTTCACTTCAGGTTTACTGTATCCCTCTGACCTTCTTATTGACGATGAAACACAAGAATTGCATCGGAAATAAGTACAAAAGGCACAATACCGACTTAAGTACAAGAAAACTGAGTTTTCTTACTGTCTATGTTTTGAACCATTACTGTGACACTAGTTATAGATTACGATGCTTCACTTCAGGTTTACTGTATCCCTTGGACTTTGTTATTGACGATGAAACGTAGAAATAGCATCGGAATTAAATATAAAAGGCACAATGCCGACTTAAGTACAAGAAAGCAGACTTTTCTTAATATCTATGTTTTGAACCATTCCTGTGACACTAGTTATGGATTCCGATGCATCACTTCAGGTTTACTGTATCATTCTGACCCTCTTATTGACGATGAAACACAGAAAATGCATCGGAATTAAACACAAAAGGCACAATGCCGACTTAAGAACTAGAAGACTGACTCTTCTTACTGTCTATGTTATGAACCATTCCTGTGACACTAGTTATAGATTCCGATGCTTCACTTCAGGTTTACAGTATCACTCTGACCGCCGTATTAACGATGAAACACAGAAATTGCATCGGAATTAAATACAATAGGCACAATCCGACTCAAGTACAAGAAGACTGGCTATACTTCCTGTCTATAATATGAACCATTCCTGTGATTCTAGTTATAGATTCCGATGCTTCACTTCAGGTTTACTGTATCCAGCTGACCTTCTTATTGACGATGTAACACAGAAATTGCATCGGAATTAAATACAAAAGGCACAATGCCGACTCATGTACTAGAAGACTAGCTCTTCTTACTGCCTATGTTTTCAACCTTTCCTCTGAGACCGGTTTTAGATTCCGATGCTTCACTTCAGGTTTACTGTATCCCTCTGACCATCTTATTGACAATGAAACACAGAAATTGCATCGGAATTAAATACAAAAGGCACAATGCCGACCTAAGTACAAGAAAACTTACTCTTCTTACTGTTTAAGTTTTGAACCATTCCTGTGACACTAGTTATAGGTTGCGATGCTTCACTTCAGGTTTACTGTATCCCTCTGACCTTCTTATTGACGATGAAACACAGAAATTGCATCGGAATTAAATACAAAAGGTACAATGCCGACTTAAGTAGAGGAAAATTGACTCTTCTTACTGTCAATGTTTTGAACCATTCCTGTAACACTAGTTATAGATTCCGACCCTTCACTTCAGGTTTACTGTATCCCTCTGAGCTTCTTATTGACGATGAAGCACAGAAATTGCATCGGTATTATATACGAAAGACACAATGCCGACATAAGTACAAGAAGACTGACTCTTCTTACTCTCTATGATTTGAACCATTCCTGTGACACTAGTAATAGATTCCGATGCTTCACTTCAGGTTTTCTGTATCCCTCTGACCGTCGTACTGAACATGAAACACAGAAATTGCATCGGATTTAAATACAAATGGCACAATGCCGACTCAAGTACAAGAAGACTGGCTCTTCTTACTGTCTATGTTTTGAACCTTTGCTGTGAGACCGGTATTAGATTCCGATGCTTCACTTCAGGTTTACTGTATCCCTTGGACCTTGTTATTGACGATGAAACACAGAAATTGCATCGGAATTAAATAGAAAAGGCACAATGCCGACTTAAGTACAAGAAAGCAGACTCTTCTTAACATCTATGTTTTGAACCATTCCTGTGACACTAGTTATGGATTCCGATGCATCACTTCAGGTTTTCTGTATCCCTCTGACCCTCTTATTGACGATGAACCACAGAAAATGCATCGGAATTAAATACAAAAGGCACAATGCCGACTTATGTACTAGAAGACTGACTGTTCTTACTGTCTATGTTCTGAACCATTCCTGTGACACTAGTTATAGATTCCGATGCTTCACTCCAGGTCTACTGTATCCCTCTGACCTTCTTATTGACGATGAATCACGTAAATTGCATCGGAATTAAATACAAAAGGCACAATGCCGACATAAGTACAAAAAGACTGACTCTTCTCACTCTCTATGTTTTGAACCATTCCTGTGACACTAGTTATCGATTGCGATGCTTCACTTCAGGTTTACTGTATCCCTCTGACCTTCTTATTGAAGATTAAACACAGAAATTGAATCGGACTTAAATACAAAAGGTACAATGACGACTTAAGTACAAGAAAACTGACTCTTCTTACTGTCTATGTTTTGAACCATTCCTGTGACACTAGTTATAGATTCCGATGCTTCACTCCAGGTCTACTGCATCCCTCTGACCTTCTTATTGACGATGAATCACGTAAATTGCATCGGAATTAAATACAAAAGGCACAATGCCGACTCAAGTACAAGAAGACTTGCTATACTTCCTGTCTATGTTTTGAACCATTCCTGTGACACTAGTTATAGATTCCGATGCTTCACTTCAGGTTCACTGTATCCAGCTGACCGTCTTATTGACGATGTAACGCAGAAATTGCATCGGAATTAAATACAAAAGGCACAATGCAGACTCATGTACAAGAAGACTGGCTCTTCTAACTGCCTATGCTATGAACCTTTATTCTGAGACCAATTTTAGATTCCGATGCTTCACTTCATGTTTATTGTACCCCTTGGACCTTCTTATTGACGCCGAAACACAGAAATTGCATCGGAATTAAATAGAAAAGGCACAATGCCGTCTTAAGTACAAGAAAATTGACTCTTCTTACTGTCAATGCTTTTAACCATTCCTGTGACACTAGTTATAGATTCCGATGCTTCACTTCAGGTTTACTGTATCCCTCTGAGCTTCTTATTGACGATGTAGCACAGAAATTGCATCGGTATTATATACAAAAGGCACAATGCCGACATTAGTACAAGAAGACTGACTCTTCTTACTGTTTAAGTTTTGAACCATTCCTGTGACACTAGTTATAGATTGCGATGCTTCACTTATGGTTTAATGTATCCCTCTGACCTTCTTATTGACGATGAAACACAGAAATTGCATCGGAATTAAATAGAAAAGGCACAATGCCGACTTAAGTACAAGAAAGCAGACTCTTCTTAACATCTATGTTTTGAACCATTCCTGTGACACTAGTTATGGATTCCGATGCATCACTTCAGGTTTTCTGTATCCCTCTGACCCTCTTATTGACGATGAACCACAGAAAATGCATCGGAATTAAATACAAAAGGCACAATGCCGACTTATGTACTAGAAGACTGACTGTTCTTACTGTCTATGATCTGAACCATTCCTGTGACACTAGTTATAGATTCCGATGCTTCACTCCAGGTCTACTGTATCCCTCTGACCTTCTTATTGACGATGAATCACGTAAATTGCATCGGAATTAAATACAAAAGGCACAATGCCGACTTAAGTACAAAAAGACTGACTCTTCTCACTCTCTATGTTTTGAACCATTCCTGTGACACTAGTTATCGATTGCGATGCTTCACTTCAGGTTTACTGTATCCCTCTGACCTTCTTATTGAAGATTAAACACAGAAATTGAATCGGACTTAAATACAAAAGGTACAATGACGACTTAAGTACAAGAAAACTGACTCTTCTTACTGTCTATGTTTTGAACCATTCCTGTGACACTAGTTATAGATTCCGATGCTTCACTCCAGGTCTACTGCATCCCTCTGACCTTCTTATTGACGATGAATCACGTAAATTGCATCGGAATTAAATACAAAAGGCACAATGCCGACTCAAGTACAAGAAGACTTGCTATACTTCCTGTCTATGTTTTGAACCATTCCTGTGACACTAGTTATAGATTCCGATGCTTCACTTCAGGTTCACTGTATCCAGCTGACCGTCTTATTGACGATGTAACGCAGAAATTGCATCGGAATTAAATACAAAAGGCACAATGCAGACTCATGTACAAGAAGACTGGCTCTTCTAACTGCCTATGCTATGAACCTTTATTCTGAGACCAATTTTAGATTCCGATGCTTCACTTCAGGTTTATTGTACCCCTTGGACCTTCTTATTGACGCCGAAACACAGAAATTGCATCGGAATTAAATAGAAAAGGCACAATGCCGTCTTAAGTACAAGAAAATTGACTCTTCTTACTGTCAATGCTTTTAACCATTCCTGTGACACTAGTTATAGATTCCGATGCTTCACTTCAGGTTTACTGTATCCCTCTGAGCTTCTTATTGACGATGTAGCACAGAAATTGCATCGGTATTATATACAAAAGGCACAATGCCGACATTAGTACAAGAAGACTGACTCTTCTTACTGTTTAAGTTTTGAACCATTCCTGTGACACTAGTTATAGATTGCGATGCTTCACTTATGGTTTACTGTATCCCTCTGACCTTCTTATTGACGATGAAACACAGAAATTGCATCGGAATTAAATACAAAAGGTACAATGCCGACTTAAGTACAGGAAAATTGACTCTTCTTACTGTCAATGTTTTGAACCATTCCTGTGACACTAGTTAGAGATTCCGATGCTTCACTTCAGGTTTACTGTATACCTCTGAGCTTCTTACTGACGATGAAGCACAGAAATTGCATCGGTATTATATACAAAAGGCACAATGCCGACATATGTACAAGAAGACTGACTCTTCTTACTGTCTATGTTTTGAACCATTCCTGTGACACTAGTTATAGATTCCGATGCTTCACTTCAGGTTTACTGTATCCCTCTGACCTTCTTATTGTCGATGAAACACAGAAATGGCATCGGAATTACATACAAAAGGCACAATGCCGTCTTAAGTACAAGAAAACTGACTCTTCTTACTGTCTATGCTTTGAACCATTCCAGTGACACTAGTTATAGATTCCGATGCTTCTCTTCGGGTTTACTGTATCCCTTTGACCTTCTTATTGACGATGAAACTCAGATATTGCAACGGAATTAAATACAAAAGGCACAATGCCGACTTAAGTACAAGAAAACAGACTCTTCTTACCGTCTATGTTTTGAACCATTCCTGTGACACTAGTTATAGATTCCGATGTTTCACGTCACGTTTACTGTATCCCTCTGACCTTCTTATTGACGATGAAACACGTAAATTGCATCGGAATTAAATGCAAAAGGCACAATGGCCACTTAAGTACAAGAAGACTGGCTCTTCTTACTGCCTACGTTTTGAACCTTTCCTCTGAGACCGGTTTTAGATTCCGATGCTTCACTTCAGGTTTACTGTATACCTTGGACCTTCTTATTGACGCCGAAACACAGAAATTGCATCGGAATTAAATAGAAAAGGCACAATGCCGACTTAAGTACAAGAAAATTGACTCTTCTTACTGTCTATGTTTTGAACCATTCCTGTGACACTAGTTATAGATTCCGATGCTTCACTTCAGGTTTACTGTATATCTCTGACAATCTTATTGATGATGAAACACAGAAATTGCATCGGATTTACATACAAAAGGCACAATGCCAACTTAAGTATAAGAAAACTGACTCTTCTTACTATCTATGTTTTGAACCTTTCCTGTGACACTAGTTATAGATTCCGATGCTTCACTTCAGGTTTACTGTATCCCTCTGACCTTCTTATGGACGATGAAACACAGAAATTGCATCGGAATTAAATACAAAAGGCACAATGCCGACCTAAGTACAAGAAAACTGACTCTTCTTACTGTCTATGTTTTGAACCATTCCTGTGACTCAAGTTATAGATTCCGATGATTCACTTCAGATTTACTGTATCCCTCTGACCTTCTTATTGACGATGAAACACAGATATTGCATCGGAAAATATCGTACAAAAGGCACAATGCCGAGTCAAATACAAGAAGACTGGCTCTTCTTACTGTCTATGTTTTGAATCATTTCTGTGACGCTAGTTATGGATTCCGATGCCTCACTTCAGGTTTACTGTATCCCTCTGACCGTCTTATTGACGATGAAACACAGAAATTGCATCGGAATTAAATAGAAAAGGCACAATGCCAACTTAAGTACTAGAAGACTGACTCTTCTTACTGTCTATGTTTTGAACCATTCCTTTGACACTACTTATAGATTCCGAAGCTTCACTTCAGGTTTACTGTATCCCTCTGACCTTCTTATTGACGAAGAAACACAGATATTGCTTCGGAATTAAATACAAAAGGCACAATGCCGACTTAAGTACAAAATGAGTGACTCTTCTTAGTCTCTATGCTTTGAACCACTCCTGTGACACTAGTTATAGATTCCGATGCTTCACTTCAGGTTTACTGTATCCCTCTGACCAACTTATTGACGATGAAACACAGAAATTGCATCGGAATTATATACAAAAGGCACAATGCCAATTTAAGTACAATAAGACTGACTCTTCGTACTGACTATGTTTTGAACCATTCCTGTGATACTAGTTATAGATTCCGATGATTGAATTCAGGTTTACTGTATCCCTTGGACATTCGTATTGACGATGAAACACAGAAATTGCATCGGAATTAAATACCAATGGCACAATGCCGACTCAAGAACAAGAAGACTGGCTCTTCTAACTGTCTATGTTTTGAACCTTTCCTGTGAGACCGGTTTTAGATTCCAATGCTTCACTTCAGGTTTACTGTATCCCTTGGACCTTGTTATTGACGACGAAACACAGAAATTGCATCGGAATTAAATAGAAAAGGCACAATGCCCACGTAAGTACAAGAAAACAGACTCTTCTTAACATCTATGTTTTGAACCATTCCTGTGACACTAGTTATGGATTCCGATGCATCACTTCAGGTTTTCTGTATCCCTCTGACCCTCTTATTGACGATGAACCACAGAAAATGCATCGGAATTAAATACAAAAGGCACAATGCCGACTTAAGTACTAGAAGACTGACTCTTCTTACTGTCTATGTTCTGAACCATTCCTGTGACACTAGTTATAGATTCCGATGCTTCACTCCAGGTCTACTGTATCCCTCTGACCTTCTTATTGACGATGAATCACGTAAATTGCATCGGAATTAAATACAAAAGGCACAATGCCGACTTAAGTACAAAAAGACTGACTGTTCTTACTCTCTATGTTTTGAACCATTCCTGTGACACTAGTTATCGATTGCGATGCTTCACTTCAGGTTTACTGTATCCCTCTGACCTTCTTATTCAAGATTAAACACAGAAATAGAATCGGACTTAAATACAAAAGGCACAATGACGACTTAAGTCCAAGAAAACTGACTCTTCTTACTGTCTAAGTTTTGAACCATTCCTGTGACACTAGTTATAGATTACGATGCTTCACTCCAGGTCTACTGCATCCCTCTGACCTTCCTATTGACGATGAATCACGTAAATTGCATCGGAATTAAATACAAAAGGCACAATGCCGACTCAAGTACAAGAAGACTTGCTATACTTCCTGTCTATGTTTTGAACCATTCCTGTGACACTAGTTATAGATTCCGATGCTTCACTTCAGGTTCACTGTATCCAGCTGACCTTCTTATTGACGATGTAACGCAGAAATTGCATCGGAATGAAATACAAAAGACACAATGCAGACCCATGTACAAGAAGACTGGCTCTTCTAACTGCCTATGCTATGAACCTTCATTCTGAGACCAATTTTAGATTCCGATGCTTCACTTCAGGTTTACTGTACCCCTTGGACCTTCTTATTGACGCCGAAACACAGAAATTGCATCGGAATTAAATAGAAAAGGCACAATGCCGTCTTAAGTACAAGAAAATTGACTCTTCTTACTGTCAATGCTTTTAACCATTCCTGTGACACTAGTTATAGATTCCGATGCTTCACTTCAGGTTTACTGTATCCCTCTAAGCTTCTTATTGATGATGTAGCACAGAAATTGCATCGGTATTATATACAAAAGGCACAATGCCGACATAAGTACAAGAAGACTGACTCTTCTTACTTTTGAAGTTTTGAACCATTCCTGTGACACTAGTTATAGATTGCGATGCTTCACTTATGCTTTACTGTATCCCTCTGACCTTCTTATTGACGATGAAACACAGAAATTGCATCGGAATTAAATACAAAAGGTACAATGCCGACTTAAGTACAGGAAAATTGACTCTTCTTACTGTCAATGTTTTGAACCATTCCTGTGACACTAGTTAGAGATTCCGATGCTTCACTTCAGGTTTACTGTATACCTCTGAGCTTCTTACTGACGATGAAGCACAGAAATTGCATCGGTATTACATACAAAAGGCACAATGCCGACATATGTACAAGAAGACTGACTCTTCTTACTGTCTATGTTTTGAACCATTCCTGTGACACTAGTTATAGATTCCGATGCTTCAATTCAGGTTTACTGTATCCCTCTGACCTTCTTATTGTCGATGAAACACAGAAATGGCATCGGAATTACATACAAAAGGCACAATGCCGTCTTAAGTACAAGAAAACTGACTCTTCTTACTGTCTATGCTTTGAACCATTCCAGTGACACTAGTTATAGATTCCGATGCTTCTCTTCAGGTTTACTGTATCCCTTTGACCTTCTTATTGACGATGAAACTCAGAAATTGCAACGGAATTAAATACAAAAGGCACAATGCCGACTTAAGTACAAGAAAACAGACTCTTCTAACCGTCTATGTTTTGAACCATTCCTGTGACACTAGTTATAGATTCCGATGTTTCACTTCAAGTTTACTGTATCCCTCTGACCTTCTTATTGACGATGAAACACGTAAATTGCATCGGAATTAAATGCAAAAGGCACAATGGCCACTTAAGTACAAGAAGACTGACTCTTCTTACTCTCTATGTTTTGAACCATTCCTGTGACACTAGTTATGGATTCCAATGCTTCACTTCAGGTTTGCTGTATCCCTCTGGCCTTCGTATTGACGATGAAACACAGAAATTGCATCGGAATAAAATACAAAAGGCACAATGCCGACTCAAGTACAAGAAGACTGGCTCTTCTTACTGTCTATGTTTTGAACCAATTCTGTGACACTAGTTATAGGTTCCAATGCTTCACGTCAGGTTTACTGTATCCCTCTGACTTTCTTATTGACGAAGAAACACAGATATTGCTTCGGAATTAATTACAAAAAGCACAATGCCAACTTAAGTACAAGAAGACTGACCCTTCTTACTGTCTATGCTTTAAACCATTCCTGTGACACTAGTTATAGATTCCGATGCTTCACTTCAGGTTTGCTGTATCCCTCTGAGCTTCTTATTGACGATGAAACACAGAAAATGCATCAGTATTATATACAAAAGGCACAATACCGACTTAAGTACAAGAAGACTGACTCTTCTTACTATCTAAGTTTTGAACCATTCCTGTGACACTAGTTGTAGATTCCGATGCTTTACTTCAGGTTTACTGTATCCCTCTGACCGTCGTACTGACGATGAAACACAGAAATTGCATCGGAATTAAATAGAAGAAGCACAATGCCGACTTATGTACATGAAAACAGACTCTTCTTAATATCTATGATTTGAACCATTCCTGAGAGACTAGTTATGGATTCCGATGCATCACTTCAGGTTTACTGTATTCCTCTAACCGTCGTATTGACGATGAAATACAGAAAATGCATCAGTATTATATACAAAAGGCACAATGCCAACTTAAGTATAAGAAAACTGACTCTTCTTACTATCTATGTTTTGAACCTTTCCTGTGACACTAGTTATAGATTCCGATGCTTCACTTCAGGTTTACTGTATCCCTCTGACCTTCTTATGGACAATGAATCACAGAAATTGCATCGGAATTAAATACAAAAGGCACAATGCCGTCCTAAGTACAAGAAAACTGACTCTTCTTACTGTCTATGTTTTGAACCATTCCTGTGACTCAAGTTATAGATTCCGATGATTCACTTCAGATTTACTGTATCCCTCTGACCTTATTATTGACGATGAAACACAGATATTGCTTCGGAAAATATCGTACAAAAGGCACAATGCCGAGTCAAATACAAGAAGACTGGCTCTTCTTACTGTCTATGTTTTGAATCATTTCTGTGACACTAGTTATAGATTCCGATGCCTCACTTCAGGTTTACTGTATCCCTCTGACCGTCTTATAGACGATGAAACACAGAAATTGCATCGGAATTAAATAGAAAAGGCACAATGCCAACTTAAGTACTAGAAGACTGACTCTTCTTACTGTCTATGTTTTGAACCATTCCTTTGACACTAGATATAGATTCCGATGCTTCACTTCAGGTTTACTGTATCCCTCTGACCTTCTTATTGACGAAGAAACACAGATATTGCTTCGGAATTAAATACAAAAGGCACAATGCCGACTTAAGTACAAAATGAGTGACTCTTCTTAGTCTCTATGCTTTGAACCACTCCTGTGACACTAGTTATAGATTCCGATGCTTCACTTCAGGTTTACTGTATCCCTCTGACCATCTTATTGACGATGAAACACAGAAATTGCATCGGAATTAAATACCAATGGCACAATGCCGACTCAAGTACAAGAAGACTGGCTCTTCTAACTGTCTATGTTTTGAACATTTCCTGTGAGACCGGTTTTAGATTCCAATGCTTCACTTCAGGTTTACTGTATCCCTTGGACCTTGTTATTGACGACGAAACACAGAAATTGCATCGGAATTAGATAGAAAAGGCACAATGCCGACGTAAGTACAAGAAAACAGACTCTTCTTAATATCTAAGTTTTGAACCATTCCTGTGACACTAGACATGGATTCCGATGCATCACTTCAGGTTTACTGTATCCCTCTGACCCTCTTATTGACGATGAAACACAGAACATGCATCGGAATTAAATACAAAAGGCACAATGCAGACTTAAGTACTAGAAGACTGACTCGTCTTACTGTCTATGCTTTGAACCATTCCTGTGACACTAGTGATAGATTCAGATGCTTCTCTTCAGGTTTACTGTATCCCTCTGACCGTGGTATTGACGATGAAACACAGAAATTGCATCGGAATTAAATACAAAGGGCACAATGCCGACTCAAGTACAAGAAGACTGGGTATACTTCCTGTCTGTGTTTTGAACCATTCCTGTGACACTAGTTATAGATTCCGATGCTTCACTTCAGGTTTACTGTATCCCTCTGACCTTCTTGTTGACAATGAAATACAGAAATTGCATCGGAATTAAATACATAAGGCACAATGCCGACCTAAGTACAAGAAAACTGACTCTTCTTACTGTTTAAGTTTTGAACAATTCCTGTGACACTAGTTATAGATTCCGATGCTTCACTTCAGGTTTACTGTATCCCTCTGACCTTCTTATTGACGATGAAACACGTAACTTGCATCGGAATTAAATACAAAAGGCACAATGCCCACTTAAGTACAAGTAGACTGTCTCTTCTTACTCTCTATGATTTGAACCATTCCTGTGACACTAGTTATGGATTCCGATGCTTCACTTCAGGTTTACTGTATCCCTCAGACCTTCTTATTGACGATGAAACACAGAAATTGCATCGGAATTAAATACAAAAGGCACAATGCCGACCCAAGTACAAGAAGACTGGCTCTTCTTACTGTCTATGTTTTGAACCAATTCTGTGACACTAGTTATAGATTCCAATGCTTCACGTCAGGTTTACTGTATCCCTCTGACTTTCTTATTGACGAAGAAACTCAGATATTGCTTCGGAATTAATTACAAAAGGCACAATACCAACTTAAGTACAAGAAGACTGACCCTTCTTACTGTCTATGCGTTGAACCATTCCTGTGACACTAGTTATAGATTCCGATGCTTCACTTCAGGTTTACTGTATCCCTCTGAGCTTCTTATTGACGATGAAACACAGAAAATGCATCAGTATTATATACAATAGGCACAATGCCGACTTAAGTACAAGAAGATTGACTCTTCTTACTATCTAAGTTTTGAACCATTCCCGTGACACTAGTTGCAGATTCCGATGCTTCACTTCAGGTTTACTGTATCCCTCTGACCGTCGTACTGACGATGAAACACAGAAATTGCAACGGAATTAAATAGAAAAAGCACAATGCCGACTTAAGTACATGAAAACAGACTCTTCTCAATATCTATGATTTGAACCATTCCTGAGACACTAGTTATGGATTCCGATGCATCACTTCAGGTTTACTGTATGCCTCTAACCGTCGTATTGACGATGAAATACAGAAATTGCATCGGAATTTAATACAAAAGGCACAATGCCGACTCATGTACAAGAGGACTGGCTCTTCTTACTGCCTACGTTTTGAACCTTTCCTCTGAGACCGGTTTTAGATTCCGATGCTTCACTTCAGGTTTACTGTATACCTTGGACCTTCTTATTTACGCCGAAACACAGAAATTGCATCGGAATTAAATAGAAAAGGCACAATGCCGACTTAAGTACAAGAAAATTGACCCTTCTTACTGCCTATGTTTTGAACCATTCCTGTGACACTAGTTATAGATTCCGATGCTTCACTTCTGGTTTACTGTATCCCTCTGACCATCTTATTGATGATGAAACACAGAAACTGCATCGGATTTACATACAAAAAACACAATGCCAACTTAAGTATAAGAAAACTGACTCTTCTTACTAACTATGTTTTGAACCTTTCCTGTGACACTAGTTATAGATTCCGATGCTTCACTTCAGGTTTACTGTATCCCTCTGACCTTCTTATGAACAATGAATCACAGAAATTGCAACGGAATTAAATACAAAAGGCACAATGCCGACCTAAGTACAAGAAAACTGACTCTTCTTACTGTCTATGTTTTGAACCATTCCTGTGACTCTAGTTAAAGATTCCGATGCTTCACTTCAGATTTACTGTATCCCTCTGACCTTCTTATTGACGATGAAACACAGATATTGCATCGGAAAAATTCGTACAAAAGGCACAATGCCGAGTCACATACAAGAAGACAGGCTCTTCTTACTGTCTACGTTTTGAATCATTTCTGTGACACTAGTTATAGATTCCGAAGCCTCACTTCAGGTTTACTGTATCATTCTGACCGTCTTATTGACGAGGAAACACAGAAATTGCATCGGAATTAAATAGAAAAGGCACAATGCCAACTTAAGTACTAGAAGACTGACTCTTCTTACTGTCTATGTTTTGAACCATTCCTTTGACACTAGTTATAGATTCCGATGCTTCACTTCAGGTTTACTGTATCCCTCTGACCTTCTTATTGACGAAGAAACACAGATATTGCTTAGGAATTAAATACAAAATGCACAATGCCGACTTAAGTACAAAATGAGTGACTCTTCTTAGTCTCTATGCTTTGAACCATTCCTGTGACACTAGTTATAGATTCAGATGCTTCACTTCAGGTTTACTGTATCCCTCTGACCGCCGTACTGGCGATGAAACACAGAAATTGCATCGGAATTAATTACAAAAGGCACAATGCCGACTTAAGTACAAAAAGACTGACTCTTCTTACTCTCTATGTTTTGAACCATTCCTGTGACACTAGTTATAGATTCCGATGCTACACTTCAGATTTACTGTATCCCTCTGACCATCTTATTGACGATGAAACACAGAAACTGCATCGGAATTAAATACCAATGGCACAATGCCGACTCAAGAACAAGAAGACTGGCCCTTCAACTGTCTATGTTTTGAACCTTTCCTGTGAGACCGGTTTTAGATTCCAATGCTTCACTTCAGGTTTACTGTATCCCTTGGACCTTGTTATTGACGACGAAACACAGAAATTGCATCGGAATTAAATAGAAAAGGCACAATGCCGACGTAAGTACAAGAAAACAGACTCTTCTTATTATCTATGCTTTGAACCATTCCTGTGACACTAGACATGGATTCCGATGCATCACTTCAGGTTTACTGTATTCCTCTGACCCTCTTATTGACGATGAAACACAGAACATGCATCGGAATCAAATACAAAAGGCACAATGCCGACTTAAGTACTAAAAGACTGACTCGTCTTACTGTCTATGCTTTGAACCATTTCTGTGACACTAGTGATAGATTCCGATGCTTCGCTTCAGGTTTACTGTATCCCTCTGACCGTCGTATTGACGATGAAACACAGAAATTTAATCGGAATTAAATACAAAGGGCACAATGCCGACTCAAGTACAAGAAGACTGGCTCTTCTTACTGTCTATGTTTTGAACCAATTCTGTGACACTAGTTATAGATTCCGATGCTTCACGTCAGGTTTACTGTATCCCTCTGACTTTCTTATTGACGAAGAAACACAGATATTGCTTCAGAATTAATTACAAAAGGCACAATGCCAACTTAAGTACAAGAAGACCGACCCTTCTTACTGTCTATTCTTTGAACCATTCCTGTGACACTAGTTATAGATTCCGATGCTTCACTTCAGGTCTACTGTATCCCTCTGAGCTTCTTATTGATGATGAAACACAGAAAATGCATCGGTATTATATACAAATGGCACAATGCCGACTTAAGTACAAGAAGACTGACTCTTCTCACTATCTATGTTTTGAACCATTCCTGTGACACTAGCTGTAGATTCCGATGCTTCACTTCAGGTTTACCGTATCCCTCGGAACGTCGTACTGACGATGAAACACAGAAATTGCATCGGAATCCAATAGAAAAGGCACAATGCCGACTTAAGTACATGAAAACAGACTCTTCTTAATATCTATGATTTGAACCATTCCTGAGACACTAGTTATGGATTCCGATGCATCACTTCAGGTTTACTGTATTCCTCTAACCGCGGTATTGTCGATGAAATACAGAAATTGCATCGGAATTAAATACAAAAGGCACAATGCCGACTCATGTACAAGAAGACTAGCTCTTCTTACTGCCTACGTTTTGAACCTTTCCTCCGAGACGGGTTTTAGATTCCGATGCTTCACTTCAGGTTTTTTGTATACCTTGGACCTTCTTATTGACGCCGAAACACAGAAACTGCATCGGAATTAAATGGTAAAGGCACAATGCCGACTTAAGTACAAGAAAATTGGCTCTTGTTACTGTCTATGTTTTGAACCATTCCTGTGACACTAGTTATAGATTCCGATGCTTCACTTCAGGTTTACTGTATCCCTCTGACCATCTTATTGACGATGAAACACAGAAATTGCATCGGATTTACATACAAAAGGCACAATGCCAACTTAAGTACAAGAAAACTGACTCTTCTTACTGTCTCTGTTTTGAACCATTCCTGTGACACTAGTTATAGATTCCGATGCTTCACTTCAGGTTTACTGTATCCCTCTGACCATCTTATTGACGATGAAACACAGAAATTGCATCGGATGTACATACAAAAGGCACAATGCCGACCTAAGTACAAGAAGACTGACTCTTCTCACTATCTATGTTTTGAACCATTCCTGTGACACTAGTTGTAGTTTGCGATGCCTCACTTCAGGTTAACTGTATCCCTTGGACCATCATATTGACGACGAAACACAGAAATTGCATCGGAATTAAATAGAAAATACACAATGCCGACTCAAGTAGAAGAAGACTGACTCTTCCAACTGTCTATGATTTGAACGATTCCTGTGACACTAGTTATACATTCCGATGCCTCACTTCAGGTTTACTGTATCCCTCTGACCTTCTTATTGACGATGAAACACAGAAATTGCATCGGAATTATATAGGAAAGGCACAATGCCGACTTAAGTACAGGAAGACTGACTCTATCTACTGTCTATGTTTGAGCCATTCCTGTGACACTAGTTATAGATTCCGAAGCTTCACTTCAGGTTTACTGTATCCCTCTAACCATCTAATTGACGATGAAACACAGAAATTGCATCGGAATCAGATACAAAAAGCACATTGCCGACTTAAGTACAAGAGGACTGACACTTCTTACTGTCCATGATTTGAAACATTCCTGTGACACTAGTTATAGATTCCGATGCTAGACTTCAGGTTTACTGTATCCCTTGGACCTTCTTATTGACGACGAAATACAGAAATTGCATCGGAAGTATATAGAAAAGCGCAATGCCGACTTAAGTACAAGAAGACTGTCCCTTCCTATAGTCTATGTTTTGAACCATTCCTGTGACACTAGTTACACCTTCCGATGCTTCACTTCAGATTTACTGTATCCCTCTGACCTTCTTATTGACGATGAAACACAGAAATTGCATCGGAATTAATTAGACAAGGCACAATGCCGACTTAAGTACAAGAAGACTGACTCTTCTTACTGACTATGTTTTGAACCATTTCTGTGACACTAGTTATAGATTCCGAAGCTTCACTTCAGGTTTACTGTATCCCTTGGACCTTCTTATTGACGACGAAACACAGAAATTGCATCGGAAGTAAATACAAAAGGCACAATGCCGACGTAAGTACGAGAAGACTCACCCTTCCTATGGTCTATGTTTTGAACCATTCCTGTGACACTAGTTATAGATTCCGATCTTTCACTTCTGGTTTACTATATCCCTCTGACCTTCTTATTGACGGTGAAACACAGAAATTGCATCGGAATTAAATAGAAAACGCACAATGCCAACTTAAGTACAAGTAGACTGACTCTTCTTACTGACTATGTTTTGAACCATTCCTGTGACACTAGTGTTACATTGCGATGCTTCACTTCAGGTTTACTTTATCCCTCGGACCCTCTTATTGACGATGTAACACAGAAATTGCATCGGAATTAAATACAAAAGGCACAATGCCAACTTAAGTACAAGAAGACTGACTCTTCCTACTGTCTATGTTTTGAACCATTCCTGTGACATTACTTATAGATTCCGATGCTTCACATCAGGTTTACTGTATCCATCTGACCTTCTTATTGACGATGAAACACAGAAATTGCATCGGAATTGAATAGAAGAGGCACAATGCCGGCTTAAGTAGAAGAAGACTGACTCTTCCTACTGTCTATGTTTTGAATAATTCATGTGACACTAGTTACACATTTCGATGCTGCACTTCAGGTTTACTGTATCCCTCTGACCTTCATATTGACGATAAAACACAGAAATTGCATCGGAATTTAACACAAAAGGCACAATGCCGACTTAAGTACAAGAAGACTGACTCTTCTTACTGTCTATTATTTGAACCATTTCTGTGACACTAGTTATAGATTCTGATGCTTCACTTCAGGTGTACTGTATCCCTTGGACCTTCTTGTTGAGGATGAAACACAGAAATTGCATCGGAATTAAATACAAAAGGCACAATGCCGACTTAAGTACAAGTAGACTGACTCTTCTTACTGTCTATATTTTGAACCATTCCCGTGACACTAGTTATAGAGTCTGATGCTTCACTTTTGGTTTACTGAATCCCTCTGACCTTCATATTGACGATGAAACACAGAAATCGCATCGGAATTAAATAGAAAAGGCACAATGCCGACTTAAGTACAAGAAGACTGACTCTTCCTACTGTCTATGTTTTGAACCATTCCTGTGACACTAGTTATAGATTCCGATGCTTCACTTCAGGTTTACTGTATCCCTCTGACCTTCGTATTGACGATGAAACACAGAAATTGCATCGGAAATAAATACAACATGCACAATGCCGACTCAAGTAGAAGAAGACTGACTCTTCCTACTGTCTATGTTTTGAACGATTCCTGTGACACTAGTTATAGATTCCGATGCTTCACTTCAGGTTTACTGTATCCCTCTGACCTTCCTATTGAAGATGAAACACAGAAATTACATCGGAATTAAATAGAAAAGGCACAATGCCGACTTAAGTACAAGATGACTGACTCTTCTTACTGTCTATGATTTGAACCGTTCCTGTGACACTAGTAATAGATTCCGATACATCCCTTCAGGTTTACTGTATCCCTTGGGCCGTCTTAGTGACGATGAATCACAGAAATAGCATCAGAATTAAATACAAAAGGCACAATGCCGACTTAAGTACAAGAAGACTGACTCAATTTACTATCTATGTTTTGAACCATTCCTGTGACACTAGGTACACATTCCGATGCTTCACTTCAGGTTTACTGTATCCCTTGGGCCTTCTTATTGACGACGAAACAAAGAAATTTCATCGGAATTAAATACAAAAGGCACAATTCCGCTTTAAGTACAAGAAGACTGACTCTTCTTACTGTCTATGTTTCAACAATTCCTGTGACACTAGTTATGGATTCCGATGCTACACTTCAGGTTTACTGTATCCCTTGGACCGTCTTATTGACGACGAAATACAGAAATTGCATCGGAAGTATATAGAAAAGAACAATGCCGACTTAAGTACAACCAGACTGTCCCTTACTATTGTCTATGTTTTGAACCATTCCTGTGACACTAGTTATAGATTCTAATGCTTCACTTCAGGTTTACTGTATCCCTATAACCTTCTTATTGACGATGAAACACAGAAATTGCATCGGAATTAAATAGAAAAACCACAATACTGACTTAAGTATGAGAAGACTGACTCTTCCTATCGTCTATGTTATGAACCATTCCTGTGACACTAGTTATAGATTCCGATGCTTCACTTATGCTTTACTGTATCCCTCTGACCTTCCTATTGAAGATGAAACACAGAAATTACATCGGAATTAAATAGAAAAGGCACAATGCCGACTTAAGTACAAGATGACTGACTCTTCTTACTGTCTATGATTTGAACCGTTCCTGTGACACTAGTAATAGATTCCGATACATCCCTTCAGGTTTACTGTATCCCTTGGGCCGTCTTAGTGACGATGAATCACAGAAATAGCATCAGAATTAAATACAAAAGGCACAATGCCGACTTAAGTACAAGAAGACTGACTCAATTTACTATCTATGTTTTGAACCATTCCTGTGACACTAGTTATTTATTCTGATGCTTCACTTCAGGTATACTGTATCCCTCCGACCTTCTTATTGGCGATGAAACACAGATATTGCGTCGGAATTAAATACAAAAGGCACAATGCCGACTTAAGAACATGTAGACTGACTCAACTTCTGTCTATGTTTTGAACCATTCCTGTGACACTAGTTGTAGATTCCGATGATTCACTTCAGGTTTTTCTGTATACCTCTGACTTTCTTATAGACGATGAAACACAGAAATTGCATCGGAATTAAATAGAAAAGGCACAATGCCGAATTAAGTACAAGAAGAATGACTCTTCCTACTGCCTATGATTTGAACCATTCCTGTGACACTAGTTATAGATTCCGATGCAGAACATCAGGTTTACTGCATCCCTCTGACCTTCTTATTGATGATGAAACACAGATATTGCATCGGAATTAAATAGAAAACGCACAATGCCAACTTAAGTACAAGAAGACTGACTCTTCTTACTGACTATGTTTTGAACCATTCCTGTGACACTAGTTATAGATTCCGCTGCTTCACTTCAGGTTTACTGTATCCCTCTGACCATCTTATTGACGATGAGACACAGAAATTGCATCGGAATTAGATACAAAAAGCACAATGCCGACTAAAGTACAAGAGGACTAACTCTTCTTGCTGTCGATGTTTTGAAACATTCCTGTGACACTAGTTATAGATTCCGATGATTCACTTCAGGTTTACTGTATCCCTTATACCTTCTTATTGACGATGAAACACAGAAATTGCATCGGAATTAATTAGACAAGGCACAATGCCGACTTAAGTACAAGAAGACTGACTCTTCTTACTGACTATGTTTTGAACCATTTCTGTGACACTAGTTATATATTCCGTTGCTTCACTTCAGGTTTACTGTATAACTTGAACCTTCTTATGGACGATGAAACTCAGAAATTGCATCGGAATTAAATAAAAAGGCACAATGCCGAAATAAGTACAAGAAGACTGACTCTTATTACTGTCTATGCTTTGAACCATTCCTGTGACACTAGTTATAGATTCCGATGCTTCACTTCAGGTTTACTGTATCCCTTGGACCTTCTTATTGACGATGAAACACAGAAATTGCATCGGAATTAAATACAAAAGGCACAATGCCGACTTTAGTACAAGAAGACTGACTCTTCTTACTGTCTACGTTTGGAGCCGATCCTGTGACACTAGTTACAGATTCCGATGCTTCACTTCAGGTTTCCTGTATCCCTTGGACCCTCTTAATGACGATGAAACACCGAAATTGCATCGGAATTAAATACGAAAGGCACAATGCCGACTCAAGTACAAGAAGACTGACTCTTCTTACTGACTATGTTTTGAACCATTCCTGTGACACCACTTATAGATTCCGATGCTTCACTTCAGGTTTACTGTATCCCTTGCGCCTTCTTATTGAAGATGAAACACAGAATTTGCATCGGAAATAAATACAAAAGACACAATGCCGACTTAAGTACAAGAAGACTGACTCTTCCTACTGTCTACGTTTTGAACCATTCCTGTGACACTAGTTGTAGATTCCGATGATTGACTTCAGGTTTTTCTGTATACCTCTGACCTTCTTATAGACGATGAAACACAGAAATTGCATCGGAATTAAATAGGAAAGGCACAATGCCGAATTAAGTACAAGAAGAATGACTCTTCCTACTGTCTATGATTTGAACCATTCCAGTGACACTAGTTATGGATTCCGATGCTGCACTTCAGGTTTACTGTATCCCTCTGACCTTCTTATTGACGATGAAACACAGAAATTGCGTCGGAATTAGTTAGACAAGGCACAATGCCGACTAAAGTACAAGAAGACTGACTCTTCTTACTGACTATGTTTTGAACCATTTCTGTGACACTAGTTATAGATTCCGATGCTTCACTTCAGGTTTACTGTATCCCTTGGACCTTCTTATTGACGACGAAACACAGAAATTGCATCGGAAGTAAATACAAAAGGCACAATGCCGACTTAAGTACAAGAAGACTCCCTTCCTATTGTCTATGTTATGAACCATTCCTGTGACACTAGTTATAGATTCCGATCTTTCACTTCTGGTTTACTATATCCCTCTGACCTTATTATTGACGGTGAAACACAGAAATTGCATCGGAATTAAGTAGAAAAGGCACAATGCCGACTTAAGTACAAGAAGACTGACTCTTCTTACTGTCCATATTTTAACCATTTGTGTGACACTAGTTATAGATTCCGATGCTTCCGTTCAGGTTTACTGTATCCCTCTGACCTTTTTATTGACGATGAAACACTGAAATTGCGTCGGAAATAAATACAAAAGGCACAATGCCGACTCAAGTACAAGAAGACTGACTCTTCCTACTGTCTATGTTTTGAACCATTCCTGTGACATTACTTATAGATTCCGATGCTTCACGTCAGGTTTACTGTATCCCTCTGACCTTCATTTTGACGATGAAACACAGAAATCGCATCGGAATTAAATAAAAAAGTCACAATGCTGACTTAAGTACAAGAAGACTGACTCTTCCTACTGTCTATGTTTTGAACCATTCCTGTGACACTAGTTATAGATTCCGATGCTTCACTTCAGGTTTACTGTATCCCTCGGACCTTCGTATTGACGATGAAACACAGAAATTGCATCGGAAATAAATACAAAATGCACAATGCCGACTCAAGTAGCAGAAGACTGACTCTTTCTACTGTCTATGTTTTGAACGATTCCTGTGACACTAGTTATACATTCCGATGCTTCACTTCAGGTTTACTGTATCCCTCTGACCTTCTTATTGACGATGAACCACAGAAATTGCATCGGAATTAAATAGAAAAGGCACAATGCCGACATAAGTACTGGAAGACTGACTCTTCCTACTGTCTATGTTTTGAACCATTCCTGTGACACTAGTTATGGATTCCGATGCCTCACTTCAGGTTTACCGTATCCCTCTGACCTTCTTATTGACGATGAAACACAGAAATTGCATCGGAATTAAATAGAAAAGGCACAATGCCGACATAAGTACAGGAAGACTGACTCTTCCTACTGTCTATGTTATGAACCATTCGTGTGACACTAGTTATAGATTCCGATGCTTTACTTCAGGTTTACTGTATCCCTCTGACCATCCTATTGAAAATGAAACACAGAAATTACATCGGAATTAAATAGAAAAGGCACAATGCCGACTTAAGTACAAGAAGACTGACTTTTCTTACTGTCTATGATTTGAACCGTTCCTGTGACACTAGTAATAGATTCCGATGCATCCCTTCAGGTTTACTGTATCCCTTGGACCGTCTTAGTGACGATGAATCACAGAAATAGCATCAGAATTAAATACAAAAGGCACAATGCCGACTTAAGTACAAGAAGACTGACTCTATTTCCTATCTATGCTTTGAACCATTCCTGTGACACTAGTTACACATTCCGATGCTTCACTTCAGGTTTACTGTATCCCTTGGGCCTTATTATTGACGATGAAACAAAGAAATTTCATCGGAATTAAATACAAAAGGCACAATTCCGACATAAGTACAAGAAGACTGACTCTTCTTACTGTCTATGTTTGAACAATTCCTGTGACACTAGTTACAGATTCCGATGTTACACTCCAGGTTTACTGTATCCCTCAGACCTTCTTATTGACGATGAAACACAGAAATTGCATCGGAATTAAATAGAAAAGGCACAATGCTGACTTAAGTACAAGAAGGCTGACTCTTCTTACTGCTTACGATTTGAACCATTCCTGTGACACTAGTTACAGATTCCGATGCTTCACTTCAGGTGTACTGTATCCCTTTGACCTTCTTATTGACGATGAAACACAGAAATTGCATCGGAATTAAATAGAAAAGGCACAATGCCGACTTAAGTACAAGAAGACTGACTCTACCCAATGTCTATGTTTTGAACCATTCCTGTGACACCAGTTATAGATTCCGATGCCTCCCTTCAGGTTTACTGTATCCCTCTGACTTTCTTATTGACGATGAAACACAGAAATTGTATCGGAATTAAATACAAAAGGCTCAATGCCGACTTAAGTACAAGAATACTGACTCTTCTTACTGACTATGTTGTGAACATTCCCTGTGAGACCAGTTTTAGATTCCGATGCTTCACTATATGTTTACTGTATCCCTTGGACCTCCTTATTGACGCTGAAACACAGAAATTGCATCGGAATTAAATACAAAATGCACAATGCCGACTTAAGTACAAGATGACTGACTCTTCCTACTGTCTATGTTTAGAACCATTCCTGTGACACTAGTTATAGATTCCGATGCTTCACTTCAGATTTATTGTATCCCTCTGACCTTCTTATTGACGATGAAACACAGAATTTGCATCGGAAGTAAATAGAAAAGGCACAATGCCGACTTAAGTACAAGAAGACTGACTTTTCTTACTGACTATGGTTTGAAACTTTCCTGTGACACTAGTTATAGATTGCGATGCTTCACTTCAGGTATGCTGTATCCCTTATACCTTCATATTGAGGATGAAACACAGAAATTGCATCGGAATTAAATACAACAAGCGCAATGCCGACTCAAGTACAAGAAGACTGACTCTTCTCACTGACTATGCTTTGAACCATTCCTGTGACACTAGTTATAGATTCCGATTCGACACTTCAGGTTTACTGTATCCCTCTTACCTTCTTATGGACAATGAAACACAGAAATTGCTCGGAATTAAATAGAAAAGGCACAATGCCGACTTAAGTACAAGAAGACTGACTCTTCTTCCTGACAATGTTTTGAACCATTCCTGTGACACTAGTTGTAGACTCCGATGCTTAACTTCAGGTTTACTGTATCCCTCTGCCCATCTTATTGATGATGATACACAGAAAATGCATCGGAATTAAATAGAAAAGGCACAATGCCGACTTAAGTACAAGAAGACTGACTCTTCTTACTGTCTATGTTTTGAACCGATCCTGTGACACTAGTTATAGATTCCGATGTTTCACTTCAGGTTCACTGTATCTCTTGGAACTTCTTATTGCCGATGAAACACCGAAATTGCATCGGAATTAAATACGAAAGGTTCAATGCCGACATAAGTACAACTAGACTGACTCTTCTTACTGACTATGTTTTGAACCATTCCTGTGACACTAGTTATAGATTCCGATGATTCTCTTCAGGTTTACTGTATCCCTCTGACCTTCTTATTGACAACGAAACACAGAAATTGCATCGGAATGAAATAGAAAAGGCACAATGCCGACATAAGTACAAGAAGACTGACTCTTCTTACTGACTATGTTTTGAACCATTCCTGTGACACTAGTTCTTGACTCCGATGCTCCACTTCACGTTTACTGTATCCCTCTGACCTTCTCATTGACGATGAAACACAGAAATTGCATCGGAATTAAATACAAAAGGCACAATGACGACTTAAGTACAAGAAGAATGACTCTTCCTACTGTCTATGTTTTAAACCGTGCCTGTGACACTAGTTATGGATTCCGATGCTTCACTTCAGGTATACTGTATCCCTCTGACCTCCTTATTGACGATGAAACACAGAAATTGCATCGGAATTAAATGCAAAAGCCGCAATGCCGACTCAAGTACAAGAAGACTGACTCTTCCCACTGTCTATGATTTGAACCATTCCTGTGACACTAGTTATAGATTCCGATGCTTCACTTCAGGTGCACTGTATCCCTTGGACCTTCTTATTGATGATGAAACACAGAAATTACATCGGAATTAAATACAAATGGCACATTGCCGATTAACTACAAGTAGACTGACTCTTCTTACTGTCTATGTTTTGAACCAATCCTGTGACACTAGTTATGGATTCTGATGCTTCACTTCAGGTTTACTGTATCCCTTGGACCTTCGTATTGACGATGAATCACAGAAATAGCATCGGAATTAAATACAAAAGGCACAAAGCCGACTTCAGTACAAGAAGACTGACACTTCTTTCTGACTATGTTTTGAACCATTCCTGTGACACTAGTTATAGATTCCGATGCTTCTCTTCAGGTTTACTGTACCCCTCTGACCTTTTTATTGACAACGAAACACAGAAATTGCATCGGAAGTAAATAGAAAAGGCACAATGCCGACTTAAGTACAAGAAGACTGACTCTTCTTACTGACTATGTTTTGAACCATTCCTGTGACATTAGTTATAGATTGCGATGCTTCACTTCAGGTATACTGTGTCCCTTATACCTTCTTATTGACGATGAAACACAGAAATTGCATCGGAATTAAATACAAAAGTCACAATGCCGACTTAAGTACAAGAAGACTGACTCTTCTTACTGACTATGTTTTGAACCATTCCTGTGACTCTAGTTATAGATTCCGCTGATTCACTTCATGTTTACTGTATCCCTCTGACCTTCTTATTGACGATGAAACACAGAAATTGCATCGGAATTAAATAGAAAAAGCACAATACTGACTTAAGTATAAGAAGACTGACTCTTCTTACTGTCTATGTTATGAACCATTCCTGTGACACTAGTTATAGATTCCGATGCTTCACTTCAGGTTTACTGTATCCCTCTGACCTTCCTATTGAAGATGAAACACAGAAATTACATCGGTATTAAATAGAAAAGGCACAATGCCGACTTAAGTACAAGAAGACTGACTCTTCTTACTGTCTATGATTTGAACCGTTCCTGTGACACTAGTAATAGATTCCTATGCATCCCTTCAGGTTTACTGTACCCCTAAGACCGTCTTAGTGACGATGAATCACAGAAATAGCATCAGAATTAAATACAAAATGCACAATGCGGACTTAAGTACAAGAAGACTGACTCTATTTACTATCTATGTTTTGAACCATTCCTGTGACACTAGTTACACAATCCGATGCTTCACTTCAGGTTTACTGTATCCCTTGGGCCTTCTTATTGACGATGAAACAAAGAAATTTCATCCGAATTACATACAAAAGGCACAATTCCGCCTTAAGTACAAGAAGACTGACTCTTCTTACTGTCTATGTTCGAACAATTCCTGTGACACTAGTTACAGATTCCGATGCTACACTCCAGGTTTACAGTATCCCTCAGACCTTCTTATTGACGATGAAACACAGAAATTGCATCGAAATTAAATAGAAAAGGCACAATGCTGACTTAAGTACAAGAAGACTGACTCTTCTTACTGCTTATGATTTGAACCATTCCTGTGACACTAGTTACAGATTCCGATGCCTCACTTCAGGTGTACTGTATCCCTTTGACCTTCTTATTGTCGATGAAACACAGAAATTGCATCGGAATTAAATAGAAAAGGCACAATGCCGACTTAAGTACAAGAAGACTGACTCTACCTAATGTCTATGTTTTGAACCATTCCTGTGACACTAGTTATAGATTCCGATGCTTCCCATCAGATTTACTATATCCCTCTGACCTTCTTATTGACGATGAAACACAGAAATTGTATCGGAATTAAATACAAAAGGCACAATGCCGACTTAAGTACAAGAATACTGACTCTTCTTACTGACTATGTTGTGAACATTCCCTGTGAGACCAGTTTTAGATTCCGATGCTTCACTATATGTTTACTGTATCCCTTGCACCTCCTTATTGACGATGAAACACAGAAATTGCATCGGAATGAAATACAAAATGCACAATGCCCACTTAAGTACAAGAAGACTGACTCTTCTTACTGTCTATTTTTTAACCATTCCTGTGACACTAGTTATAGATTCCGACGCTTCACTTCAGGTTTACTGCATCCCTTGGACCATCTTATTGACGATGATACACATAAATTGCATCGGAATTAAATACAAAAGGCACAATGCCGACTTATGTACAAAAATACTGACTCATCTTACAGTCTATGTTTTGAACCATTCCTGTGACACTAGTTAGTGATTCCGATGCTTCACTTCTGGTTTACTGTATGCCTTGGACCTTCTTATTCACGACGAAACACAGAAATTGCATCGGAATTAAATAGAAAATGCACAATGCCGACATAAGTACAAGAAGACTGACTCTTCCTACTGTCTATGTTTTGAACCATTCCTGTGACACTAGTAATAGATTCCGATGCTTCACTTCAGGTTTACTGTATCCCTCTGACCTTCTTATTGACGAAGAAACACAGAAATTGCATCGGAATTAAATAAAAATGCACAATGCCGAATTAAGTACCAGAAGACTGACTCTTCTTACAGACTATGTTCTGAACCATTCCTGTGACACTAGTTATGTATTCCGATGCTTCACTTCAGGTTCACTGTATCCCTCTGACCTTCTTATTGACGATGAAACACAGAAATTGCATCGGAATTAAATACAAAAGGCACATTGCCGACTTAAGTACAAGAAGACTGACTCTTATTACTGTATATATTTTGAACCATTCCTGTGACACTAGTTATAGATTCCAATGCTTCACTTCAGGTTTATTGTATCCCTTGGACCTTCTGATTGACGATGAAACACAGAAATTGCATAGGAATTAAATACAAAAGGCACAATGCCGACTTTTGTACAAGAAGACTGACTCATCTTACTGTCTATGTTTTGAACCATTTCTCTGACACTAGTTATAGATTCCGATGCTTCAATTCAGGTTTACTGTATCCCTTGGACCTTCTTACTGACGACGAAACACAGATATTGCATCGGAATTAAATTGAAAAGGCACAATGACGACTTAATTACAAGAAGACTGACTCTTCCTACTGTCTATGTTTTGAACCATTCCTGTGACACTAGTTATAGATTCCGATGCTTCACTTCAGGTTTTCTGTATCCCTCTGACCTTGTTATTGACGATGAAACACAGAATTTGCCTCGGAAGTAAATAGAAAAGGCACAATGCCGACTTAAGTACAAGAAGACTGACTCTTCTTACTGACTATGCTTTGAACCATTCCTGTGACACTAGTTATAGATTGCGATGCTTCACTTCAGGTTTACTGTATCCCTTGGACCTTCGTATTGACGATGAATCACAGAAATAGCATCGGAATGAAATAGAAAAGGCACAATGCCGACTTAAGTACAAGAATACTGACCCTTCCTATTGTCTATGTTTTGAACCATTCCTGTGGCACTAGTTATAGATTCCGATGCTTCACTCCAGGTTTACTGTATCCCTCTGAACCTCTTATTGACGATGAAACACAGATATTGCATCGGAATTAAATAGAAAAGGAACAATGCCGACTTATGTACAAAAAGACTGACTCATCTTACTGTCTACGTTTTGAACTATTCCTGTGACACTAGTTATAGACTCCTATGCTTCACTTCAGGTTTACTGTATCCCTTGGACCTTCTTATTGACGATGAATTACAGTAATGTATCCCTCTGACCTGGTTATTGACGATGAAACACAGAATTTGCCTCGGAAGTAAATAGAAAAGGCACAATGCCGACTTAAGTACAAGAAGACTGACTCTACTTACTGACTATGTTTTGAACCATTCCTGTGACACTAGTTATAGATTGCGATACTTCACTTCAGGCTTACTGTATCCCTTGGACCTTCGTATTGACGATGAATCACAGAAATAGCATCGGAATTAAATACAAAAGGCACAAAGCCGACTTCAGTACAAGTAGACTGACACTTCTTTCTGACTATGTTTTGAACCATTCCTGTGACACTAGTTATAGATTCCGATGCTTCTCTTCAGGTTTACTGTATCCCTCTGACCTTTTTATTGACAATGAAACACAGAAATTGCATCGGAATTAAATAGAAAAGGCACAGTGCCGACATAAGTACAAGAAGACTGACTCTTCTTACTGACTATGTTTTGAACCATTCCTGTGACACTAGTTATTGACTCCGATGCTCCACTTCACGTTTACTGTATCCCTCTGACCTTCTCATTGACGATGAAACACAGAAATTGCATCGGAATTAAATGCAAAAGCCACAATGCCGACTCAAGTACAAGAAGACTGACTCTTCCCACCGTCTATGATTTGAACCATTCCTGTGACACTAGTTATAGATTCCGTTGCTTCACTTCAGGTTTACTGTATCCCTCTGACCGTCTTATTGAGGATGAAACACAGAAATTGCATCGGAGTTATATAGAAAGTGCAGAATGCTGACTTAAGTACAAGAAGACTGACTCTTCATACTGTTTATGATTTGAACCATTCCTGTGACACTAGTTATAGATTCCGATGCTTCACTTCAGGTGCACTGTATCCCTTGGACCTTCTTATTGATGATGAAACACAGAAATTACATCGGAATTAAATACAAATGGCACATTGCCGATTAACTGCAAGTAGACTGACTCTTCTTACTGTCTATGCTTTTGAACCAATCCTGTGACACTAGTTATGGATTCTGATGCTTCACTTCAGGTTTACTGTATCATTTGGACCTTCGTATTGACGATGAATCACAGAAATAGCTTCGGAATTAAATACAAAAGGCACAAAACCGACTTCAGCACAAGAAGCCTGACACTTCTTTCTGACTATGTTTTGAAAAATTCCTGTGACACTAGTTATAGATTCCGATGCTTCTCTTCAGGTTTACTGTATCCCTCTGTCCTTTTTATTGACAACGAAACACAGAAATTGCATCGGAAGTAAATAGAAAAGGCACAATGCCGACTTAAGTACAAGAAGACTGACTCTTCTTACTGACTATGTTTTGAACCATTCCTGTGACATTAGTTATAGATTGCGATGCTTTACTAAAGGTATACTGTGTCCCTTATACTTTCTTATTGACGATGAAACACAGAAATTGCATCGGAATTAAATACAGAAGTCACAATGCCGACTTAAGTACAAGAAGACTGACTCTTCTTACTGACTATGTTTTGAACCATTCCTGTGACTCTAGTTATAGATTCCGCTGATTCACTTCAGGTTTACTGTATCCCTCTGACCTTCTTATTGACGATGAAACACAAAAATTGCATCAGAATTAAATACAAAAGGCACGATGCCGACTTAAGTATATGTAGACTGACTCTTCCTACTGTCTATGTTTTGAACCATTCCTGTGACACAAGTTATAGATTCCGCTGATTCACTTCAGGTTTACTGTATCCCTCTGACCTTCTTATTGACGATGAAACACAAAAATTGCGTCAGAATTAAATACCAAAGGCACGATGCCGACTTAAGTATATGTATACTGACTCTTCCTACTGTCTATGTTTTGAACCATTCCTGTGACTCTAGTTATAGATTCCGCTGATTCACTTCAGGTTTACTGTATCCCTCTGACCTTCTTATTGACGATGAAACACAGAAATTGAATCGGAATTAAATAGAAAAGGCACAATGCTGACTTAAGTACAAGAAGAATTACTATTCATGCTGTCTATGTTTTGAACCATTCCTGTGACACTAGTTATTGATTCCGATGCTTCACTTGAGGTTTACTGTATCCCTCTGACCTTCTTATTGATGATGAAACAAAGAAATTGCATCGGAAATAAATACAAAAGGCACAATGCCGACATAAGTACAAGAAGGCTGACTCTTGCTGCTGTCTATGTTTTGAACAATTCCTGTGACACTAGTTATACATTCCGAAGCTTCACTTCAGGTTTACTGTATCCCTCTGACCTTCTTATTGACAATGAAACACAGAAATTGCATCGGAATTAAATACAAAAGGCACAATGCCGACTTATGTACAAGAAGACTTACTCTTCTTACTGACTATGTTTTGTACCATTTCTGTGACACTAGTTATAGATTCCGATGCTTCACTTCAGGTTTACTGTATCCCTTGGACCTTCTTATTGACGATGAAACACAGAAATTGTATCGTATTTAAAAAAGAAGGCACAATGCCGAATTAAGTACAAGAAAACTGACCCTCCTTACTGACTATGTTATGAACCATTCCTGTGACACTAGTTATAGATTCCGATGCTCCACTTCAGGTTTACTGCATCCCTTGGACCTTCTTATTGACGATGAGACACATAAATTGCATCGGAATTAAATACAAAAGGCACAATGCCGACTTATGTACAAAAATACTGACCCATCTTACAGTCTATGTTTTGAACCATTCCTGTGACACTAGTTAGTGATTCCGAAGCTTCACTTCAGGTTTACTGTATGCCTTGGACCTTCTTATTCACGACGAAACACAGAAATTGCATCGGAATTAAATAGAAAATGCACAATGCCGACATAAGTACAAGAAGACTGACTCTTCCTACTGTCTATGTTTTGAACCATTCCTGTGACACTAGTAATAGATTTCGATGCTTCACTTCAGGTTTACTGTATCCCTCTGACCTTCTTTTTGACGACGAAACACAGAAATTGCATCGGAATTAGATACAAATAGCACAATGCCGACTTAAGTACAAGAGGACTGCCTCTTCTTACTGTCTATAATTTGAACCATTCCTGTGACACTAGTTATAGATTCCGATGCTTCACTTCAGGTTTACTGTATGCCTCTGACCTTCTTTTTGACGATTAGACACAGAAATTGCATCGGAATTAGATACAAATAGCACAATGGTGACTTAAGTACAAGAGGACTGCCTCTTCTTACTGTCTATAATTTGAAACATTCCTGTGACACTAGTTATTGATTCCGATGCTTCACTTTGGGTTTACTGTATGCCTTGGACATTCTTATTGACGGCGAAACACAGAAATTACATCGGAATTAGATAGAAAATGAACAATCCTGACATAAGTACAAGAAGACTGACTCTTCCTACTGTCTATGTTTTGAACCATTCCTGTGACACTAGTTATAGATTCCGATGCTTCACTTCAGGTTTAATGTATCCCTCTGACCTTCTTATTGACGATGAAACACAGAAATTGCATCGGAATTAAATATAAAATGCACAATGCCGACTTAAGTACAAGAAGACTGACTCTTCCTACTGTCTATCTTTTGAACCATTCCTGTGACACTAGTTATAGATTCCGATGCTTCACTTCAGGTTTACTGTATCCCTCTGACCTTCTTATTGACGATGAAACACAGAAATTGCATCGGAATTAAATAGAAAAAGCACAATACTGACTTAAGTTTAAGAAGACTGACTCTTCTTACTGTCTATGTTATGAACCATTCCTGTGACACTAGTTATAGATTCCGATGCTTCACTTCAGGTTTACTGTATCCCTCTGGCCTTCCTATTGAAGATGAAACACAGAAATTACATCGGAATTAAATAGAGAATGCACAATGCCGACTTAAGTACAAGAAGACTGACTCTTCTTACTGTCTATGATTTAACCGTTCCTGTGACACTAGTAATAGATTCCGATGCTTCACTTCAGGTTTACTGTATCCCTTGGACCATCTTATTGACGATGAAACACAGAAATAGCATCAGAATTAAATACAAAGGGGACAATGCCGACTTAAGTACAAGAAGACTGACTCTTTTTACAGTCTATGTTTTGAACCATTCCTGTGACACTAGTTATTGATTCCGATTCTTCACTTCAGGTTTACTGTATCCCATGGACATTCTTATTGACGACGAAGCACAAAAATTGCATCGGAATTAAATAGAAAAAGCACTATACTGACATAAGTACAAGAAGACTGACTCTTGCTACTGTCTATGTTTTGAACAATTTCTGTGACACTAGTTATAGATTCCGATGCTTCACTTCAATTTTACTGTATCCCTTGGACCTTCTTATTGACGATGAAACACAGAAATTGCATGGTATTTAAATAAGAATGCACAATGCCGAATTAAGTACAAGAAGACTGATTCTTCTTACTGACTATGTTTTGAACCATTCCTGTGACACTAGTTATAGATTCCGCTGATTCACTTCAGGTTTACTGTATCCCTCTGACCTTCTTATTGACGATGAAACACAGAAATTGAATCGGAATTAAATACAAAAGGCACAATGCTGACTAAAGTACAAGAAGAATGACTCTTCCTGCTGTCTATGTTTTGAACCATTCCTGTGACACTAGTTATAGATTCCGCTGATTCACTTCAGGTTTACTGTATCCCTTTGACCTTCTTATTGACGATGAAACACAGAAATTGAATCGGAATTAAATAGAAAAGGCACAATACTGACTAAAGTACAAGAAGAATGACTCTTCCTGCTGTCTATGTTTTGAACCATTCCTGTGACACTAGTTATAGATTCCGATGCTTCACTTCAGGTTTACTGTATCCTTGGACCTTCTTATTGACGATGAACCACCGAAATTGCATGGTATTTAAATAAGAAGGCACAATGCCGAATTAAGTACAAGAAGACTGACTCTTCTTACTGACTATGATTTGTACCATTCCTGTGACACTAGTTAGAGATTCCGATGCTCCACTTCAGGTTTACTGTATCCCTCTGACCTTCTTATGGACGACGAAACACAGAAATTGCATCGGAATTAATTACAAAAGGCACAATGCCGACTTAAGTACAAGAACACTGACTCTTATTACTGTCTAAGTTTTGAACCATTCCTGTGACACTAGTTATAGATTCCGACGCTTCACTTTAGGTTTACTGCATCCCTTGGACCTTCTTAATGACGATGAGACACATAAATTGCAACGGAATTAAATACAAAAGGCACAATGCCGACTTATGTACAAGAAGACTGACTCATCTTACAGTCTATGTTTTGAACCATTCCTGTGACACTAGTTAGTGATTCCGATGCTTCAATTCAGGTTTACTGTATGCCTTGGACCTTCTTATGGACGATGAAACACAGAAATTGCATCGGAATTAAATATAAAGTGCACAATGCCGACTTAAGTACAAGAAGACTGACTCTTCCTACTGTCTATGTTTTGAACCATTCCTGTGTCACTAGTTATAGATTCCGATGCTTCACTTCAGGTTTACTGTATCCCTCTGACCTTCGTATTGACGATGAAACACAGAAATTGCATCGGAAATAAATACAAAATGCACAATGCCTATGCAAGTAGAAGAAGACTGACCCTTCCTACTGTCTATGTTTTGAACGATTAATGTGACACTAGTTATAGATTCTGATGCTTCACTTCATGTTTGCTGTATCCCTCTGACCTACTTATTGACGATGAAACACAGAAATTGCATCGGAATTAAATAGAAAAAGCACAATACTGCCTTAAGTATAAGAAGACTGACTCTTCTTACTGTCTATGTTATGAACCATTCCTGTGACACTAGTTATAGATTCCGATGCTTCACTTCAGGTTTACTGTATCCCTCAGACCTTCCTATTGAAGATGAAACACAGAAATTACATCGGAATTAAATAGAAAATGCACAATGCCGACTTAAGTACAAGAAGACTGACTCTTCTTACTGTCTATGATTTGAACCGTTCCTGTGACACTAGTAATAGATTCCGATGCTTCACTTCAGGTTTACTGTATCCCTTGGACCGTCTTATTGACGATGAATCTCAGAAATAGCATCAGAATTAAATACAAAGGGGACAATGCCGACTTAAGTACAAGAAGACTGACTCTTTTTACAGTCTATGCTTTGAACCATTCCTGTGACACTAGTTATTGATTCCGATTCTTCACTTCAGGTTTACTGTATCCCTTGGACATTCTTGTTGACGATGAAACACAAAAATTGCATCGGAATTAAATACAAAAGGCACGATGCCGACTTAAGTACATGTAGACTGACTCTTCCTACTGTCTATGTTTTGAACCATTCCTGTGACACTAGTTATAGATTCCGCTGATTCACTTCAGGTTTACTGTATCCCTCTGACCTTCTTATTGACGATGAAACACAGAAATTGAATCGGAATTAAATAGAAAAGGCACAATGCTGACTAAAGTACAGGAAGAATGACTCTTCCTGCTGTCTGTAATTTGAACCATTCCTGTGACACTAGTTATAGATTCCGATGCTTCACTTGAGGTTTACTGTATCCCTCTGACCTTCTTATTGTTGATGAAACAAAGAAATTGCATCGGAAATAAATACAAAAATCACAATGCCGACATAAGTACTAGAAGACTGACTCTTGCTACTGTCTATGATTTGAACAATCCCTGTGACACTAGTTATACATTCCGAAGCTTCACTTCAGGTTTACTGTATCCCTCTGACATTCTTATTGACGATGAAACACAGAAATTGTATCGGAATTAAATACAAAAGGCACAATGCCGACTTATGTACAAGAAGACTTACTCTTCTTGCTGACTATGTTTTGAACCATTTCTGTGACACTAGTTATAGATTCCGATGCTTCACTTCAAGTATACTGTATCCCTTGGACCTTCTTATTGACGATGAAACACAGAAATTGCATGGTATTTAAATAAGAAGGCACAATGCCGAATTAAGTACAAGAAGACTGCCTCTTCTTACTGACTATGTTTTGTACCATTCCTGTGACACTAGTTAGAGATTCCGATGCTCCACTTCAGGTTTACTGTATCCCTCTGACCTTCTTATTGATGATGAAACAAAGAAATTGCATCGGAAATAAATACAAAAGGCACAATGCCGACATAAGTACTAGAAAACTGACTCTTGCTACTGTCTATGATTTGAACAATCCCTGTGACACTAGTTATACATTCCGAAGCTTCACTTCAGGTTTACTGTATCCCTCTGACTTTCTTATTGACGATGAAACACAGAAATTGTATCGGAATTAAATACAAAAGGCACAATGCCGACTTATGTACAAGAAGACTGACTCTTCTTACTGACTATGTTTTGTACCATTCCTGTGACACTAGTTAGTGATTCCGATGCTTCAATTCAGGTTTACTGTATGCCTTGGACCTTCTTATTGACGACGAAATGCAGATATTGCATCGGAATTAAATAGAAAATGCACAATGCCGACATAAGAACAAGAAGACTGACTCTTCCTACGGTCTATGTTTTGAACCATTCCTGTGACACTAGTTATAGATTCCGATGCTTCACTTCAGGCTTACTGTATCCCTCTGACCTTCTTTTTGACGATGAGGCACAGAAATTGCATCGGAATTAGATACAAATAGCTCAATGCCGACTTAAGTACAAGAGGACTGCCTCTTCTTACTGTCTATAATTGGAAACATTCATGTGACACTAGTTGTAGTTTGCGATGCCTCACTTCAGGTTAACTGTATCCCTTGGACCATCATATTGACGACGAAACACAGAAATTGCATCGGAATTAAATAGAAAATACACAATGCTGACTCAAGTAGAAGAAGACTGACTCTTCCTACTGTCTATGTTTTGAACGATTCCTGTGACACTAGTTACACATTCCGATGCTTCACTTCAGGTTTACTGTATCCCTCTGACCCTCTTATTGACGATGAAACGCAGAAATTGCTTCGGAATTAAATAGAAAAGGCACAATGCCGACTTAAGTACAGGTAGACTGACTCTTCCTACTGTCTATGTTTTGAACCATTCCTGTGACACTAGTTATAGATTCCGATGCTTCACTTCAGGTTTACTGTATCCCTCTGACCTTCTAATTGACGATGAAACACAGAAATTGCATCGGAATTAGATACAAAATGCACATTGCCAACTTAAGTACAAGAGTACTGACACTTCTTACTGTCTATGTTTTGAAACTTTCCTGTGACACTAGTTATAGATTCCGATGCAACACTTCAGGTTTACTGTATCCCTTGGACCCTCTTATTGACGACGAAATACAGAAATTGCATCGGAAGTATATAGAAAAGAACAATGCCGACTTAAGTACAAGCAGACTGCCCCTTACTATTGTCTATGTTTTGAACCATTCCTGTGACACTAGTTATAGATTCTAATGCTTCACTTCAGGTTTACTGTATCCCTCTGACCTTCTTATTGACGATGAAACACAGAAATTGCATCGGAATTAAATAGAAAAACCACAATACTGATTTAAGTATGAGAAGACTGACTCTTCCTACTGTCTATGTTATGAACCATTCCTGTGACACTAGTTATAGATTCCGATGCTTCACTTCAGGTTTACTGTATCCCTCTGACCTTCCTATTGAAGATGAAACACAGAAATTACATCGGAATCAAATAGAAAAGGCACAATGCCGACTTAAGTACAAGATGACTGACTCTTCTTACTGTCTATGATTTGAACCGTTCCTGTGACACTAGTAATAGATTCCGATACATCCCTTCAGGTTTACTGTATCCCTTGGGCCGTCTTAGTGACGATGAATCACAGAAATAGCATCAGAATTAAATACAAAAGGCACAATGCCGACTTAAGTACAAGAAGACTGACTCAATTTACTATCTATGTTTTGAACCATTCCTGTGACACTAGTTACACATTCCGATGCTTCACTTCAGGTTTACTGTATCCCTTGGGCCTTCTTATTGACGATGAAACAAAGAAATTTCATCGGAATTAAATACAAAAGGCACAATTCCGCTTTAAGTACAAGAAGACTGGCTCTTCTTACTGTCTATGTTTGAACAATTCCTGTGACACTAGTTACAGATTCCGATGTTACACTCCGGGTTTACCGTATCCCTCAGACCTTCTTATTGACGATGAAACACAGAAATTGCATCGGAATTAAATAGAAAAGGCACAATGCTGACTTAAGTACAAGAAGACTGACTCTTCTTACTGCTTACGATTTGAACCATTCCTGTGACACTAGTTACAGATTCCGATGCTTCACTTCTGGTGTACTGTATCCCTTTGACCTTCTTATTGATGATGAAACACAGAAATTGCATCGTAATTAAATAGAAAAGGCACAATGCCGACTTAAGTACAAGAAGACTGACTCTACCCAATGTCTATGTTTTGAACCATTCCTGTGACACCAGTTATAGATTCCGATGCCTCCCTTCAGATTTACTGTTTCCCTCTGACTTTCTTATTGACGATGAAACACCGATATTGTATCGGAATTAAATACAAAAGGCACAATGCCGACTTAAGTACAAGAATACTGACTCTTCTTACTGACTATGTTGTGAACATTCCCTGTGAGACCAGTTTTAGATTCCGATGCTTCACTATATGCTTACTGTATCCCTTGGACCTCCTTATTGACCATGAAACACAGAAATTGCATCGGAATGAAATACAAAAGGCACAATGCCGACTTAAGTACAAGAAGGCTGACTCTTCTTACAGTCTATTTTTTAACCATTCCTGTGACACTAGTTGTAGATTCCGATGCTTCACTTGAGGTTTACTGTATCCCTCTGACCTTCTTATTGACGATGAAACACAGAAATTGAATCGGAATTAAATAGAAAAGGCACAATGCTGACTTAAGTACAAGAAGACAGACTCTTCTTACTGCTTATGATTTGAACCATTTCTGTGACACTAGTTATAGATTCCGATGCTTCACTTCTGGTGTACTGTATCCCTTGGACCTGCTTATTGATGATGAACACAGAAACTGCATCGGAATTAAATACAAAAGGCACAATGCCGACTAAAGTACAAGTAGACTTACTCTTCTTACTGTCTGTGTTTTGAACCATTCCTGTGACACTAGTTATTGATTCTGATGCTTCACTTCAGGTTTACTGTATCCCTCCGACCTTCTTATTGGCGATGAAACACAGATATTGCGTCGGAATTAAATACAAAAGGCACAATGCCGACTTAAGGACATGTAGACTGACTCTACTTCTGTCTATGTTTTGAACCATTCCTGTGACACTAGTTGTAGATTCCGATGATTCACTTCAGGTTTTTCTGTATACCTCTGACCTTCTTATAGACGATGAAACACAGAAATTGCATCGGAATTAAATAGAAAAGGCACAATGCCGAATTAAGTACAAGAAGAATGACTCTTCCTACTGTCTATGATTTGAACCATTCCAGTGACACTAGTTATGGATTCCGATGCTGCACTTCAGGTTTACTGTATCCCTCTGACCTTCTTATTGACGATGAAACACAGAAATTGCGTCGGAATTAATTAGACAAGGCACAATGCCGACTTAAGTACAAGAAGACTGACTCTTCTTACTGACTATGTTTTGAACCTATTCTGTGACACTAGTTATAGATTCCGATGCTTCACTTCAGGTTTACTGTATCCCTTGGACCTTCTTATTGACGACGAAACACAGAAATTGCATCGGAAGTAAATACAAAAGGCACAATGCCGACTTAAGTACAAGAAGACTCACCCTTCCTATTGTCTATGTTATGAACCATTCCTGTGACACTAGTTATAGATTCCGATCTTTCACTTCTGGTTTACTATATCCCTCTGACCTTATTATTGACGGTGAAACACAGAAATTGCATCGGAATTAAGTAGAAAAGGCACAATGCCGACTTAAGTAGAAGAAGGCTGACTCTTCTTACTGTCCATATTTTAACCATTTGTGTGACACTAGTTATAGATTCCGATGCTTCCGTTCAGGTTTACTGTATCCCTCTGACCTTCGTATTGACGATGAAACACTGAAATTGCGTCGGAAATAAATACAAAAGGCACAATGCCGACTCAAGTACAAGAAGACTGACTCTTCCTACTGTCTTTGTTTTGAACCATTCCTGTGACATTACTTATAGATTCCGATGCTTCACGTCAGGTTTACTGTATCCATCTGACCTTCTTATTGACGATTAAACACAGAAATTGCATCGGAATTGAATAGAAGAGGCACAATGCCGGCTTAAGTACAAGAAGACTGACTCTTCCTACTGTCTATGTTTTGAATAATTCATGTGACACTAGTTACACATTCCGATGCTGCACTTCAGGTTTACTGTATCCCTCCGACCTTCATATTGACGATGAAACACAGAAATTGCATCGGAATTTAACACAAAAGGCACAATGCCGACTTAAGTACAAGAAGACTGACTCTTCTTACTGTCTATTATTTGAACCATTTCTGTGACACTAGTTATAGATTCCGATGCTTCACTTCAGGTGTACTGTATCCCTTGGACCTTCTTGTTGAGGATGAAACACAGAAATTGCATCGGAATTAAATAAAAAAGGCACAATGCCGACTTAAGTACAAGTAGACTGACTCTTCTTACTGTCTATATTTTGAACCATTCGCGTTACACTAGATATAGAGTCTGATGCTTCACTTTTGGTTTACTGTATCCCTCTGACCTTCATATTGACGATGAAACACAGAAATCGCATCGGAATTAAATAAAAAAGTCACAATGCCGACTTAAGTACAAGAAGACTGACTCTTCCTACTGTCTATGTTTTGAACCATTCCTGTGACACTAGTTATTGATTCCGATGCTTCACTTCAGGTTTACTGTATCCCTCTGACCTTCGTATTGACGATGAAACACAGAAATTGCATCGGAAATAAATACAAAATGCACAATGCCGACTCAAGTAGCAGAAGACTGACTCTTTCTACTGTCTATGTTTTGAACGATTCCTGTGACACTAGTTATACATTTCGATGCTTCACTTCAGGTTTACTGTATCCCTCTGACCTTCTTATTGGCGATCAAACACAGAAATTGCATCGGAATTAAATAGAAAAGGCCTAATGCCGACATAAGTACAGGAAGACTGACTCTTCCTACTGTCTATGCTTTGAACCATTCCTGTGACACTAGTTATAGATTCCGATGCCTCACTTCAGGTTTACCGTATCCCTCTGACCTTCTTATTGACGATGAAACACAGAAATTGCATCGGAATTAAATAGAAAAGGCACAATGCCGACTTAAGTACAAGAAGACTGACTCTACCCAATGTCTATGTTTTGAACCATTCCTGTGACACCAGTTATAGATTCCGATGCCTCCCTTCAGGTTTACTGTATCCCTCTGACTTTCTTATTGACGATGAAACACAGAAATTGTATCGGAATTAAATACAAAAGGCACAATGCCGACTTAAGTACAAGAATACTGACTCTTCTTACTGACTATGCTGTGAACATTCCCTGTGAGACCAGTTTTAGATTCCGATGCTTCACTATATGTTTACTGTATCCCTTGGACCTCCTTATTGACGCTGAAACACAGAAATTGCATCGGAATGAAATACAAAAGGTACAATTCCGACTTAAGTACAAGAAGACTGACTCTTCTTACAGTCTATTTTTTAACCATTCCTGTGACACTAGTTATAGATTCCGATGCTTCACTTCAGGTTTACCGTATCCCTCTGACCTTCTTATTGACGATGAAACACAGAAATCGCATCGGAATTAAATAGAAAAGGCACAATGCTGACTTATGTACAAGAAGACAGACTCTTCTTACTGCTTATGATTTGAACCATTTCTGTGACACTAGTTATAGATTCCGATGCTTCACTTCTGGTTTACTGTATCCCTTGGACCTGCTTATTTATGATGAACACAGAAACTGCATCGGAATTAAATACAAAAGGCACAATGCCGACTTAAGTACAAGTAGACTTACTCTTCTTACTGTCTATGTTGTGAACCATTCCTGTGACACTAGTTATTGATTCTGATGCTTCACGTCAGGTTTACTGTATCCCTCCGACCTTCTTATTGGCGATGAAACACAGATATTGCGTCGGAATTGAATAGAAAAGGCACAATGCCGACTTAAGGACATGTAGACTGACTCTACTTCTGTCAATGTTTTGAACCATTCCTGTGACACTAGTTGTAGATTCCGATGATTCACTTCAGGTTTTTTCTGTATACCTCTGACCTTCTTATAGACGATGAAACACAGAAATTGCATCGGAATTAAATAGAAAAGGCACAATGCCGAATTAAGTACAAGAAGAATGAGTCTTCCTACTGTCAATGATTTGAACCATTCCTGTGACACTAGTTATAGATTCCGATGCAGCACTTCAGGTTTACTGCACCCCTCTGACCTTCTTATTGACGATGAAACACAGATATTGGATCGGAATTAAATAGAAAACGCACAATGCCAACTTAAGTACAAGAAGACTGACTCTTCTTACTGACTATGTTTTGAACCATTCCTGTGACACTAGTTATAGATTCCGCTGCTTCACTTCAGGTTTACTGTATCCCTCTGACCATCTTATTGACGATGAGACACAGAAATTGCATCGGAATTAGATACAAAAAGCACAAAGCCGACTGAAGTACAAGAGGACTAACTCTTCTTGGTGTCGACGTTTTGAAACATTCCTGTGACACTAGTTATAGATTCCGATGCTTCACTTCAGGTTTACTGTATCCCTTTGACCTTCTTATTGACGATGAAACACAGAAATTGCATCGGAATTAATTAGACAAGGCACAATGTCGACTTAAGTACAAGAAGACTGACTCTTCTTACTGCTTATGATTTGAACCATTCCTGTGACAATAGTTACAGATTCCGATGCTTCACTTCAGGTTTACTGATTCCCTCTGACCTTCTTATTGACGATGAAACAAAGAAATTGCATCGGAATTAGATACAAATAGCAGAATGTCGACTTAAGTGCAAAAGGACAGTATCTTCTTACTGTCAATGATTTGAAACATTCCTGTGAGACATGTTGTAGATTGCGATGCTTCACTTCAGGTTTAGTGTAACCCTTGGACCATCTCATTGACGACGAAACACAGAAATTGCATCAGAATTAAATAGGAAAGGCACAATGCCGACTTAAGTACAAGAAGACTGACTCTTCTAACTGACTATGTTTTGAACCATTCCTGTGACACTATTTATAGATTCTGATGCTTCACTTCGGGTTTGCTGTATCCCTTGGACCTTCTTATTGACGATGAAACACCGAAATTGCATCGGAATTAAATACGAATGGCACAATGCCGACTTAAGTACAAGACGACTCACTCTCCTTACTGACTTTGTTTGAACCATTCCTCTGACACCACTTATAGATTCCGATGCTTCACTTCAGGTTTACTGTATCCCTCTGACCTTCTTATTGACGATGAAACACAGAAATTGCAGCGGAATTATGTAGAAAAGGCACAATGCCGACTTAAGTACAGGAAGACTGACTCTTCCTACTGTCTATGTTTTCAACCATTCCTGTGACATTACTTATTGATTCCGATGCTTCACTTCAGGTTTACTGTATCTATCTGAACTTCTTATTGACGATGAAACACAGAGATTGCATCGGAATTTAATAGAATAAGCACAATGCCGGCTTATGTACAAGAAGACTGACTCTTCCTACTGTGTATGATTTGAATAATTCGTGTGACACTAGTTATACATTCCGATGCTGCACTTCTGGTTTACTGTATCCCTCTGACCTTCTTATTGACGGTGAAACACAGAAATTGCATCGGAATTAAATAGAAAAGGCACAATGCCGACTTAAGTACAAGAAGACTGACTCTTCTTACTGTCCATATTTTAACCATTCCTGTGACACTAGTTATAGATTTCGATGCTTCCGTTCAGGTTTACTGTATCCCTTGGACCTACATATTGACGATGAAACACAGAAATTGGATCTGAATTAAATAGAAAAGGCACAATGCCGACTTAAGTACAAGAAGACTGACTCTACTTACTGACTATGTTTTGAACCATTTCTGTGACACTAGTTATATATTCCGATGCTTCACTTCAGGTTTACTGTATAACTTGGACCTTCTTATGGACGATGAAACACAGAAATTGCATCGGAATAAAATAAAAAGGCACAATGCCGAATTAAGTACAAGAAGACTGACTCTTATTACTGTCTATGTTTTGAACCATTCCTGTGACACCACTTATATATTCCGATGCTTCACTTCAGGTTTACTGTATCCCTCTGACCTTCTTATTGACGATGAAACACAGAAATTGCAACGGATTCAAATAGAAAATGCACAATGCCGACTTAAGTATAAGAAGACTGACTCTTCTTACTATCTATGTTTTGAACCATTCCTGTGACACTAGTTATAGTTTCCGATGCTTCACTTCAGGTGTACTGCATCCCTTGGACCTTCTTATTGACGATGAAACACATAAATTGCTTCGGAATTAAATAGAAAAGGCACAATGCCGTTTTAAGTACAAGAAGATTAACTCTTCTTACTGATTATGTTTTCAACCATTCCTGTGACACTACTTATAGATTCCGATGCCTCACTTCTGGTTTACTGTATCACTTGCACCTTCTTATTGACGATGAAACACAGAAATTGCATCGGAATTAAATACAAAAGACACAATGCCGACTTAAGTACAAGAAGACTGACTCTTCCTACTGTCTACGTTTTGAACCATTCCTGTGACACTAGTTACAGATTCCGATGCTTCACTTCAGGTTTACTGTATCCCTCTGACCTTCTTATTGACGATGAAACACAGAAATTGCATCGGAATTAAATAGAAAAGGCACAATGCTGACTTAAGTACAAGAAGACTGACTCTTCTAACTGCTTATGATTTGAACCATTTCTGTGACACTAGTTATAGATTATGATGATTCACTTCTGGTGTACTGTATCCCTTGGAACTTCTTATTGATGATGAAACACAGAAACTGCATCGGAATTAAATACATAAGGCACAACGCCGACTTAAGGACATGTAGACTGACTCTACTTCTGTCTATGTTTTGAACCATTCCTGTGACACTAGTTATAGATTCCGATGCAGCACTTCAGGTTTACTGTATCCCTCTGACCTTCTTACTGACGATGAAACACAGATATTGCATCGGAATTAAATGGAAAACGCACAATGCCAACTTAAGTACAAGAGGACTGACTCTTCTTACTGACTATGTTTTGAACCATTCTTGTGACACTAGTTATAGATTCCGCTGCTTCACTTCAGGTTTACTGTATCCCTCTGACCAGCTTATTGACGATGAGACACAGAAATTGCATCGGAATTAGATAAAAAAAGCACAATGCCGACTTAAGTACAAGAGGACTGACTCTTCTTGCTGTCGATGTTTTGAAACATTCCTGTGACACTAGTTATAGATTCCGATGCTTCACTTCTGGTTTACTGCATCCCTCTGACCTTCTTATTGACGATGAAACACAGAAATTGCATCGGAATTAATTAGACAAGGCACAATGCCGACTTAAGTACAAGAAGACTGACTCTTCTTACTGACTATGTTTTGAACCATTTCTGTGACACTAGTTATAGATTCCGATGCTTCACTTCAGGTTTACTGTATCCCTTGGACTTTCTTATTGACGACGAAACACAGAAATTGCATCAGAAGTAAGTACAAAAGGCACAATGCCGACGTAAGTACAAGAAGACTCACCCTTGCTATTGTCTATGTTTTGAACCATTCCTGTGACACTAGTTATAGATTCCAATCTTTCACTTCTGGTTTACTGTATCCCTCTGACCTTCTTATTGACGGTGAAACACAGAAATTGCATCGGAATTAAATAGAAAAGGCACAATGCCGACTTAAGTACAAGAAGACTGACTCTTCTTACTGTCCATATTTTAACCAGTCCTGTGACACTAGTTATAGATTTCGATGCTTCCGTTCAGGTTCACTGTATCCCTTGGACCTTCATATTGACGATGAAACACAGAAATTGGATCGGAATTAAATAGAAAAGGCACAATGCCGACTTAAGTACAAGAAGACTGACTCTACTTACTGACTATGTTTTGAACCATTTCTGTGACACTAGTTATATATTCCGATGCTTCACTTCAGGTTTACTGTATAACTTGGACCTTCTTATGGACGATGAAACACAGAAATTGCATCGGAATAAAATAAAAAGGCACAATGCCGAATTAAGTACAAGAAGACTGACTCTTATTACTGTCTATGTTTTGAACCATTCCTGTGACACTAGTTATAGATCCCGATGCTTCACTTCTGGTTTACTGCATCCCTTGGACCTTCTTATTGACGATGAAACACATAAATTGCATCGGAATTAAATAGAAGAGGCACAATGCCGACTAAAATACAAGAAGACTGACTCTCCCTACTGTCTATGTTTTGAATCATTCCTGTGACACTAGCTGTATATTCCGATGCCTCACTTCAGGTTTACGGTATTCCTCAGACCTTCTTATCGACGATGAAACACAGAAATTGCATCGGAAGTAAATAGAAAAGGCACAGTGCCGACTTAAGTACAATAAGACTGACTCTTCTTACTGACTATGTTTTCAACCATTCCTGTGACACTATTTATAGATTCCGATGCTTCACTTCAGGTTTACTTTATCCCTCTGCCCTTCTTATTGACGATGAAACACAGAAATTGCAACGGAATTAAATACAAAAGGCACAATGCCGACTTAAGTACAAGAAGACTGACTCTTCTTACTGACTATGTTTTGAACCATTCCTGTGACACTATTTATAGATTCTGATGCTTCACTTCAGGTTTGCTGTATCCCTTGGACCTTCTTATTGACGATGAAACACCGAAATTGCATCGGAATTAAATACGAAAGGCACAATGCCGACTTAAGTACAAGAAGACTGATTCTTTTTACTGTCTCTGTTTTGAACCATTCCTGTGACACTAGTTATAGATTCCGATGCTTCACGTCAGGTGTACTGCGTCTCTTTGACCTTCTAATTGACGATGAAATACAGAAATTGCATCGGAATTAAATAGAAAATGCACAATGCCGACTTAAGTACAAGAAGACTGACTCTTCTTACTGACTATGTTTTGAACCATTCCTGTGACACTAGTTATAGATTCCGATGCCTCACTTCAGGTTTACTGTATCTCTTGGACCCTCTTATTGACGATGTAACACAGAAATTGCATCGGAATTGAATAGAAGAGGCACAATACCGGCTTATGTACAAGAAAACTGACTCTTCCTACTGTGTATGATTTGAATCATTCCTGTGACACTAGTTATACATTCCGATGCTGCACGTCAGGTTTACTGTATCCCTCTGACCTTCATATTGACGGTGAAACACAGAAATTGCATCGGAATTAAATAGAAAAGGCACAATGCCGACTTAAGTACAAGAAGACTGACTCTTCTTACTGTCCATATTTTAACCAGTCCTGTGACACTAGTTATAGATTTCGATGCTTCCGTTCAGGTTCACTGTATCCCTTGGACCTTCATATTGACGATGAAACACAGAAATTGGATCGGAATTAAATAGAAAAAGGCACAATGCCGACTTAAGTACAAGAAGACTGACTCTACTTACTGACTATGTTTTGAACCATTTCTGTGACACTAGTTATATATTCCGATGCTTCACTTCAGGTTTACTGTATAACTTGGACCTTCTTATGGACGATGAAACACAGAAATTGCATCGGAATAAAATAAAAAGGCACAATGCCGAATTAAGTACAAGAAGACTGACTCTTATTACTGTCTATGTTTTGAACCATTCCTGTGACACTAGTTATAGATCCCGATGCTTCACTTCTGGTTTACTGCATCCCTTGGACCTTCTTATTGACGATGAAACACATAAATTGCTTCGGAATTAAATAGAAAAGGCACAATGCCGTTTTAAGTACAAGAAGATTGACTCTTCTTACTGACTATGTTTTCAACCATTCCTGTGACACTACTTATAGATTCCGATGCCTCACTTCTGGTTTACTGTATCACTTGCACCTTTTTATTGACGATGAAACACAGAAATTGCATCGGAATTAAATACAAAAGACACAATGCCGACTTAAGTACAAGAAGACTGACTCTTCCTACTGTCTACGTTTTGAACCATTCCTGTGACACTAGTTATAGATTCCGATGCCTCACTTCAGGTTTACTGTATCTCTTGGACCCTCTTATTGACGATGTAACACAGAAATTGCATCGGAATTGAATAGAAGAGGCACAATACCGGCTTATGTACAAGAAAACTGACTCTTCCTACTGTGTATGATTTGAATCATTCCTGTGACACTAGTTATACATTCCGATGCTGCACGTCAGGTTTACTGTATCCCTCTGACCTTCATATTGACGATGAAACACAGAAATTGCATCGGAATTAAATACAAAAGGCACAATGCCGACTTAAGTACAAGAAGACTGACTCTTCTTACTGTCTATGATTTGAACCATTTCTGTGACACTAGTTATAGATTCCTATGCTTCACTTCAGGTTTACTGTACCCCTTGGACCTTCTTATTGATGATGAAACACAGAAATTGCACCGGAATTAAATACAAAAGGCACAATGCCGACTTTAGTGCAAGAAGACTGACTCTTCTTACTGTCTATGTTTGGAGCCGATCCTGTGACACTAGTTATAGATTCCGATGCTTCACTTCAGGTTCACTGTATCCCTTGGACCTTCTTATTGACGATGAAATACCGAAATGGCATCGGAATTAAATACGAAGTGCACAATGCCGACTCAAGTACAAGAAGACTGACTCTTCTTACTGACTATGTTTGAACCATTCCTGTGACACCACTTATAGATTCCGATGCTTCACTTCAGGTTTACAGTATCCCTCTGACCTTCTTATTGACGATGAAACACAGAAATTGCATCGGAATCAAATAGAAAAGGCACAATGCCGACTTAAGTATAAGAAGACTGAATCTTCTTACTATCTATGTTTTGAAAAATTCCTGTGACACTAGTTATAGATTCCGATGCTTCACGTCAGTTGTACTGCATCCCTCGGACCTTCTGATTGACGATGAAACACATAAATTGCTTCGGAATTAAATAGAAAAGGCACAATGCCGACTTAAGTACAAGAAGACTTACTATTCTTACTGACTATGTTTTGAACCATTCCTGTGACACTAGTTATAGATTCCGATGCTTTACTTCAGGTTTACTGTATCCCTTGGACCTTCTTATTGACGATGAGACACAGAAATTGCATCGGAATTAAATACAAAAGACACAATGCCGACTTAAGTACAAGAAGACTGACTCTTCCTACTGTCTATGTTTGCAACCATTCCAGTGACACTAGTTATAGATTCCGATGCTTCACTTCAGGTTTACTGTTTCCATCTGACCTTCTTATTGACGATGAAACACATAAATTGCATCGGAATTAAATAGAAGAGGCACAATGCCGACTAAAATACAAGAAGACTGACTCTCCCTACTGTCTATGTTTTGAATCATTCCTGTGACACTAGCTGTATATTCCGATGCCTCACTTCAGGTTTACGGTATTCCTCAGACCTTCTTATCGACGATGAAACACAGAAATTGCATCGGAAGTAAATAGAAAAGGCACAGTGCCGACTTAAGTACAATAAGACTGACTCTTCTTACTGACTATGTTTTCAACCATTCCTGTGACACTATTTATAGATTCCGATGCTTCACTTCAGGTTTACTTTATCCCTCTGCCCTTCTTATTGACGATGAAACACAGAAATTGCAACGGAATTAAATACAAAAGGCACAATGCCGACTTAAGTACAAGAAGACTGACTCTTCTTACTGACTATGTTTTGAACCATTCCTGTGACACTATTTATAGATTCTGATGCTTCACTTCAGGTTTGCTGTATCCCTTGGACCTTCTTATTGACGATGAAACACCGAAATTGCATCGGAATTAAATACGAAAGGCACAATGCCGACTTAAGTACAAGAAGACTGATTCTTTTTACTGTCTCTGTTTTGAACCATTCCTGTGACACTAGTTATAGATTCTGATGCTTCACGTCAGGTGTACTGCGTCTCTTTGACCTTCTAATTGACGATGAAATACAGAAATTGCATCGGAATTAAATAGAAAATGCACAATGCCGACTTAAGTACAAGAAGACTGACTCTTCTTACTGACTATGTTTTGAACCATTCCTGTGACACTAGTTATAGATTCCGATGCCTCACTTCAGGTTTACTGTATCTCTTGGACCCTCTTATTGACGATGTAACACAGAAATTGCATCGGAATTGAATAGAAGAGGCACAATACCGGCTTATGTACAAGAAAAATGACTCTTCCTACTGTGTATGATTTGAATCATTCCTGTGACACTAGTTATACATTCCGATGCTGCACGTCAGGTTTACTGTATCCCTCTGACCTTCATATTGACGATGAAACACAGAAATTGCATCGGAATTAAATACAAAAGGCACAATGCCGACTTAAGTACAAGAAGACTGACTCATCTTACTGTCTATGATTTGAACCATTTCTGTGACACTAGTTATAGATTCCGATGCTTCACTTCAGGTTTACTGTACCCCTTGGACCTTCTTATTGATGATGAAACACAGAAATTGCACCGGAATTAAATACAAAAGGCACAATGCGGACTTTAGTACAAGAAGACTGACTCTTCTTACTGTCTATGTTTGGAGCCGATCCTGTGACACTAGTTATAGATTCCGATGCTTCACTTCAGGTTCACTGTATCCCTTGGACCTTCTTATTGACGATGAAATACCGAAATGGCATCGGAATTAAATACGAAGTGCACAATGCCGACTCAAGTACAAGAAGACTGACTCTTCTTACTGACTATGTTTGAACCATTCCTGTGACACCACTTATAGATTCCGATGCTTCACTTCAGGTTTACAGTATCCCTCTGACCTTCTTATTGACGATGAAACACAGAAATTGCAACGGAATCAAATAGAAAAGGCACAATGCCGACTTAAGTATAAGAAGACTGAATCTTCTTACTATCTATGTTTTGAAAAATTCCTGTGACACTAGTTATAGATTCCGATGCTTCACTTCAGGTTTACAGTATCCCTCTGACCTTCTTATTGACGATGAAACACAGAAATTGCATCGGAATCAAATAGAAAAGGCACAATGCCGACTTAAGTATAAGAAGACTGAATCTTCTTACTATCTATGTTTTGAAAAATTCCTGTGACACTAGTTATAGATTCCGATGCTTCACTTCAGTTGTACTGCATCCCTCGGACCTTCTGATTGACGATGAAACACATAAATTGCTTCGGAATTAAATAGAAAAGGCACAATGCCGACTTAAGTACAAGAAGACTGACTATTCTTACTGACTATGTTTTGAACCATTCCTGTGACACTAGTTATAGATTCCGATGCTTTACTTCAGGTTTACTGTATCCCTTGGACCTTCTTATTGACGATGAGACACAGAAATTGCATCGGAATTAAATACAAAAGACACAATGCCGACTTAAGTACAAGAAGACTGACTCTTCCTACTGTCTATGTTTGCAACCATTCCTGTGACACTAGTTATAGATTCCGATGCTTCACTTCAGGTTTACTTTATCCATCTGACCTTCTTATTGACGATGAAACATATAAATTGCATCGGAATTAAATAGAAAAGGCACAATGCCGACTAAAATACAAGAAGACTGACTCTCCCTACTGTCTATGTTTTGAATCATTCCTGTGACACTAGCTATATATTCCGATGCCTCACTTCAGGTTTACGGTATTCCTCAGACCTTCTTATCGACGATGAAACACAGAAATTGCATCGGAAGTAAATAGAAAAGGCACAATGCCGACTTAAGTACAATAAGACTGACTCTTCTTACTGACTATGTTTTCAACCATTCCTGTGACACTATTTATAGATTCCGATGCTTCACTTCAGGTTTACTATATCCCTCTGCCCTTCTTATTGACGATGAAACACAGAAATTGTAACGGAATTAAATACAAAAGGCACAATGCCGACTTAAGTACAAGAAGACTGACTCTTCTTACTGACTATGTTTTGAACCATTCCTGTGACACTATTTATAGATTCTGATGCTTCACTTCAGGTTTGCTGTATCCCTTGGACCTTCTTATTGACGATGAAACACCGAAATTGCATCGGAATTAAATACGAAAGGCACAATGCCGACTTAAGTACAAGAAGACTGATTCTTTTTACTGTCTATGTTTTGAACCATTCCTGTGACACTAGTTATAGATTCCGATGCTTCACGGCAGGTGTACTGCGTCCCTTTGACCTTCTAATTGACGATGAAATACAGAAATTGCATCGGAATTAAATAGAAAATGCACAATGCCGACTTAAGTACAAGAAGACTGACTCTTCTTACTGACTATGTTTTGAACCATTCCTGTGACACTAGTTATAGATTCCGATGCCTCACTTCAGGTTTACTGTATCTCTTGGACCCTCTTATTGACGATGTAACACAGAAATTGCATCGGAATTGAATAGAAGAGGCACAATACCGGCTTATGTACAAGAAAACTGACTCTTCCTACTGTGTATGATTTGAATCATTCCTGTGACACTAGTTATACATTCCGATGCTGCACGTCAGGTTTACTGTATCCCTCTGACCTTCATATTGACGATGAAACACATAAATTGAATCGGAATTAAATACAAAAGGCACAATGCCGACTTAAGTACAAGAAGACTGACTCTTCTTACTGTCTATGATTTGAACCATTTCTGTGACACTAGTTATAGATTCCGATGCTTCACTTCAGGTTTACTGTACCCCTTGGACCTTCTTATTGATGATGAAACACAGAAATTGCACCGGAATTAAATACAAAAGGCACAATGCCGACTTTAGTACAAGAAGACTGACTCTTCTTACGGTCTATGTTTGGAGCCGATCCTGTGACACTAGTTATAGATTCCGATGCTTCACTTCATTTTCACTGTATCCCTTGGACCTTCTTATTGACGATGAAATACCGAATTGGCATCGGAATTAAATACGAAGTGCACAATGCCGACTCAAGTACAAGAAGACTCACTCTTCTTACTGACTATGTTTGAACCATTCCTGTGACACCACTTATAGATTCCGATGCTTCACTTCAGGTTTACAGTATCCCTCTGACCTTCTTATTGACGATGAAACACAGAAATTGCATCGGAATCAAATAGAAAAGGCACAATGCCGACTTAAGTATAAGAAGACTGAATCTTCTTACTATCTATGTTTTGAAAAATTCCTGTGACACTAGTTATAGATTCCGATGCTTCACTTCAGTTGTACTGCATCCCTCGGACCTTCTGATTGACGATGAAACTCATAAATTGCTTCGGAATTAAATAGAAAAGGCACAATGCCGAGTTAAGTACAAGAAGACTGACTATTCTTACTGACTATGTTTTGAACCATTCCTGTGACACTAGTTATAGATTCCGATGCTTTACTTCAGGTTTACTGTATCCCTTGGACCTTCTTATTGACGATGAGACACAGAAATTGCATCGGAATTAAATACAAAAGACACAATGCCGACTTAAGTACAAGAAGACTGACTCTTCCTACTGTCTATGTTTGCAACCATTCCTGTGACACTAGTTATAGATTCCGATGCTTCACTTCAGGTTTACTGTATCCATCTCACCTTCTTATTGACGATGAAACATATAAATTGCATCGGAATTAAATAGAAAAGGCACAATGCCGACTAAAATACAAGAAGACTGACTCTCCCTACTGTCTATGTTTTGAATCATTCCTGTGACACTAGCTATATATTCCGATGCCTCACTTCAGGTTTACGGTATTCCTCAGACCTTCTTATCGACGATGAAACACAGAAATTTCATCGGAAGTAAATAGAAAAGGCACAATGCCGACTTAAGTACAATAAGACTGACTCTTCTTACTGACTATATTTCAACCATTCCTGTGACACTATTTATAGATTCCGATGCTTCACTTCAGGTTTACTATATCCCTCTGCCCTTCTTATTGACGATGAAACACAGAAATTGCAACGGAATTAAATACAAAAGGCACAATGCCGACTTAAGTACAAGAAGACTGACTCTTCTTACTGTCTATGTTTTGAACCATTCCTGTGACACTAGTTTTAGATTCCGACGCTTCACTTCAGGTTTACTGTATCCCTTGGACCTTCTTTGTGACGATGAAACACATAAATTGAATCGGAATTAAATACAAAAGGCACAATGCCGACTTATGTACAAGAAGACTGACTCATCTTACAGTCTATCTTTTGAACCATTCCTGTGACACTAGTTAGTGATTCCGATGCTTCACTTCAGGTTTACTGTATGCCTTGGACCTTCTCATATACGACGAAACACAGAAATTGCATCGGAATTAAAAAGAAAATGCACAATGCCGACATAAGTACAAGAAGACTGACTCTTCCTACTGTCTATGTTTGAACCACTCCTGTGACACTAGTTATAAATTCCGATGCTTCACTTCAGGTTTACTGTATCCCTCTGACCTTCTTATTGATGATGAAACACAGAAATTGCATCGGAATTAGATACAAATAGCACAATGCCGGGTTAAGTACAAGAGGACAGCCTCTTATTACTGTCTATGATTTGAAACATTCCTGAGACACTAGTTGTAGATTGCGATGCTTCACTTCAGGTCTAGTGTAACATTTGGACCATGTTATTGACGACGAAACACAGTAATTGCATCGGAATTAAATAGAAAAGGCACAATGCCGACTTAAGTACAAGAACACTGACTCTTCTTACTGACTATGTTTTGAACCATTCCTGTGACACTAGTTATAGATTCTGATGCTTCACTTCAGGTTTGCTGTAACCCTCTGACCTTCTTGTTGACGATGAAACACAGAAATTGCATCGGAATTATATAGAAAAGGCACAATCCCGACTTCAGTACAGGAAGACTGACTCTTCCTACTGTCTATGTTTTGAACCATTCCTGTGACACTAGTTATAGATTCCGATGCTTCACTTCAGGTTTACTGCATCCCTCTGACCTTCTAGTTGACGATGAAACACAGAAATTGCATCGGAATTAGATACAAAAAACACATTGCAGACTTAAGTACAAGAGGACTGACACTTCTTACTGTCTATGTTTTGAAACTTTCCTGTGACACTAGTTATAGATTCCGATGTTACACTTCAGGTTTACTGTATCCCTTGAACCTTCTTATTGACGACGAAATACAGAAATTGCATCGGAGGTATATAGAAAAGGCACAATGCCGACTTAAGTACAAGAAGACTGTCCCTTCCTATTGTCTATGATCTGAATCATTCCTGTGACACTAGTTATAGATTCTGATGCTTCACTTCAGGTTTACTGTATCCCTCTGACCTTCTTATTGACGATGAAACACATAAATTGCATCGGAATTGAATAGAAAAGGCACAATACTGACTTAAGTATAAGAAGACTGACTGTTCTTACAGTCTATGTTATGAACCATTCCTGCGACACTAGTTGTGGATTCCGATGCTTCACTTCAGGTTTACTGTATCCCTCTGACCTTCCTATTGAAGATGAAACACAGAAATTACATCGGAATTGATTAGAAAAGGCACAATGCCGACTTAAGTACAAGAAGACTGACTCTTCTTACAGTCTATGATTTGAACCGTTCCTGTGACACTAGTAGTAGATTCCGATGCTTCACTTCAGGTTTACTGTATCCCTTGGACTTTCTTATTGACGATGAATCACAGAAATAGCATCAGAATTAAATACAAAAGGCACAATGCCGACTTAAGTACAAGAAGACTGACCCTTTATACTGTCTATGTTTTGAACCATTCCTGTGACACTAGTTACACATTCCGATGCTTCACTTCAGGTTTACTGTATCCCTTGGGCCTTCTGATTGACGAAGAAACAAAGAAATTTCTTCGGAATTAAATACAAAACGCACAATTCCGACTTAAGTACAACAAGACTGTCTTTTCTTACTGTCTATGTTTGAACAATTCCTGTGACACTAGTTACAGATTCCGATGCTACACTCCAGGTTTACTGTATCCCTCTGACCTTCTTATTGACGATGAAACACAGAAATTGCATCGGAATTGAATAGAAAAGGCACAATGCTGACTTAAGTACAAGAAGACTGACTCTTCTTACTGCTTATGATTTGAACCATTCCTGTGACACTAGTTACAGATTCCGATGCTTCACTTCAGGTGTACTGTATCCCATGGACCTTCTTATTGACGATGAAACACAGAAATTGCGTCGGAACTAAATAGAAAAGGCACAATGCCGACTTAAGTCAAAGAAGACTGACTCTACCTAATGTCTATGTTTTGAACCATTCCTGTGACACTAGTTATAGATTCCGATGCTTCCCTTCAGATTTACTGTATCCCTCTGACCTTCTTATTGACGATGAAACACAGAAATTACATCGGAAGTAAATACAAAAGGCACAATGCCGACTTAAGTACAAGAAGACTGACTCTTCTTACTGTCCATATTTTAACCATTCCTGTGACACTAGTTATGGATTCCAATGCTACGTTTCAGGTTTACTTTATCCCTCTGACCTTCTTATTGACGATGAAACACTGAAATTGCGTCGGAAACAAATACAAAGGGCACAATGCCGACTCAAGTACAAGAACACTGACTCTTCCTACTGTCTATGTTTTGAACCATTCCTGTGACACTAGTTATACATTCCGATGCTTCACTTCAGATTTACTGTATCCCTTGGACCTTCTTATTGACGATGAAACACAGAAATTGGATCGGAATTAAATAAAAAGGCACAATGCCGAATTAAGTACAAGATGACTGACTCTTATTACTGTCTATGCTTTGAACCATTCCTATTACACTAGTTATAGATTCCGATGCTTCACTTCAGGTATACTGTATCCCTTGGACCTTCTTATTGACGATGAAACACAGAATTTGCATCGGAATTAAACACAAAAGGCACAATGCCGACGTAAGTACAAGAAAACTGACTCTTCCTACTATCTATGTTTTGAACCATTCCTGTGACACTAGTTATAGATTCCGACGCTTCACTTCAGGTTTACTGTATCCTTGCACCTTCTTTGTGACGATGAAACACATAAATTGAATCGGAATTAAATACAAAAGGCACAATGCCGACTTATGTACAAGAAGACTGACTCATCTTACAGTCTATCTTTTGAACCATTCCTGTGACATTAGTTAGTGATTCCGATGCTTCACTTCAGGTTTACTGTATGCCTTGGACCTTCTCATATACGACGAAACACAGAAATTGCATCGGAATTAAATAGAAAATGCACAATGCCGACATATGTACAAGAAGACTGACTCTTCCTACTGTCTATGTTTGAACCACTCCTGTGACACTAGTTATAGATTCCGATGCTTCACTTCAGGTTTACTGTATCCCTCTGACCTTCTTATTGATGATGAAACACAGATATTGCATCGGAATTAGATACAAATAGCACAATGCCGGGTTAAGTACAAGAGGACAGCCTCTTCTTACTATCTATGATTTGAAACATTCCTGTGACACTAGTTGTAGATTGCGATGCTTCACTTCAGGTCTAGTGTAACCCTTGGACCATGTTATTGACGACGAAACACAGAAATTGCATCGGAATTAAATAGAAAAGGCACAATGCCGACTTAAGTACAAGAACACTGACTCTTCTTACTGACTATGTTTTGAACCATTCCTGTGATACTGGTTATAGATTCTGATGCTTCACTTCAGGTTTGCTGTATCCCTCTGACCTTCTTGTTGACGATGAAACACAGAAATTGCATCGGAATTATATAGAAAAGGCACAATGCCGACTTAAGTACAGGAATACTGACTCTTCCTACTGTCTATGTTTTGAAACTTTCCTGTGACACTAGTTATAGATTCCGATTTTACACTTCAGGTTTACTGTATCCCTTGAACCTTCTTATTGACGACGAAATACAGAAATTGCATCGGAGGTATATAGAAAAGGCAAAATGCCGACTTAAGTACAAGAAGACTGTCCCTTCCTATTGTCTATGATTTGAATCATTCCTGTGACACTAGTTATAGATTCTGATGCTTCACTTCAGGTTTACTGTATCCCTCTGACCTTCTTATTGACGATGAAACACATAAATTGCATCGGAATTAAATAGAAAAGGCACAATACTGACTTAAGTATAAGAAGACTGACTCTTCTTACTGTCTATGTTATGAACCATTCCTGTGACACTAGTTGTGGATTCCGATGCTTCACTTCAGATTTACTGTATCCCTCTGACCTTCTTATTGACGATGAAACACAGAAATTACATCGGAATTGAATAGAAAAGGCACAATGCTGACTTAAGTACAAGAAGACTGACTCTTCTTACTGCTTATGATTTGAACCATTCCTGTGACACTAGTTACAGATTCCGATGCTTCACTTCAAGTATACTGTATCCCTTGGACCTTCTTATTGACGATGAAACACAGAAATTGCATCGGAATTAATTAGACAAGGCACAATGCCGACTTAAGTACAAGAAGACTGACTCTTCTTACTGACTATGTTTTGAACCATTTCTGTGACACTAGCTATAGATTCCGATGCTTTACTTCAGGTTTACTGTATCCCTTGGACCTTCTTATTGACGACGAAACACAGAAATTGCATCGGAAGTAAATACAAAAGGCACAATGCCGACTTAAGTACAAGAAGACTGACTCTTCTTACTGTCCATATTTTAACCATTCCTGTGACACTAGTTATAGATTCCAATGCTACGGTTCAGGTTTACTTTATCCCTCTGACCTTCTTATTGACGATGAAACACTGAAATTGCGTCGGAAACAAATACAAAGGGCACAATGCCGACTCAAGTACAAGAAGACTGACTCTTCCTACTGTCTATGTTTTGAACCATTCCTGTGACACTAGTTATACATTCCGATGTTACACTTCAGATTTACTGTATCCCTTGGACCTTCTTATTGACGATGAAACACAGAAATTGGATCGGAATTAAAATAAAAGGCACAATGCCGAATTAAGTACAAGAAGACTGACTCTTATTACTGTCTATGTTTTGAACCATTCCTGTGACACTAGTTATAGATTCCGATGCTTCACTTCAGGTATACTCTATCCCTTGGACCCTCTTATTGACGATGAAACACAGAAATTGTATCGGAATTACGTACAAAAGGCACAATGCCGACTGAAGTACAAGTAGACTGACTCTTCTTACTGACTATATTTTGAACCATTCCTGTGACACTAGTTATAGATTCCGATGCTTCACTTCAGATTTACTGTATCCCTCTGACCTTCTTATTGACGATGAACCACAGATATTGCATCGGAATTAAATAGAAAAAGCACAATGCCGACTTAAGTACAAGAAGACTGACTCTTCATACTGACTATGCTTTGAACCATTCCTGTGACACTAGTTATAGCCTCCGATGCTACACTTGAGGTATACTGTATCCCTCTGACCTTCTTATTGATGATGAAACCCAGAAATTGCACCGGAATTAAATACAAAAGGCACAATGCCGACTTAAGTACAAGAAGACTGACTCTTCCTACTGTCTATGTTTTGAACCATCCCTGTGACACTAGTTATAGATTCCGATGCTTCACTTCAGGTTAACTAAATCCCTCTGACCTTCGTATTGACGATAAATCACAGAAATTGCATCGGAATTAAATACAAAAGGCACAATGCCGACTTAAGTACAAGAAGACTGACTCTTCTTACTGACTATGTTTTGAACCATTCCTGTGACACTAGTTATCGATTCCGAATTCTCACTTCAGGTTTACTGTATCCCTTGGACCTTCTTATTGATGATGAAACACAGAAATTGCATCGGAATTAAATACAAAAGGCACAATGCCGACTTTAATACAAGAAGACTGACTCTTCTTACTGTCCATGTTTGGAGCCGATCCTGTGACACTAGTTATAGATTCCGATGCCTCACTTCAGGTTTTCTGTATCCCTTGGACATTCCTATTGACGATGAAACACTAATATTCCATCGGAATTAAATACGAAAGGCACAATGCCGACTCAAGTACAAGAAGACTGACTCTTCTTACTGACTATGTTTTGAACCATTCCTGTGACACCACTTATAGATTCCGATGCTTCACTTCAGGTTTACTGTATCCCTCTGACCTTCTTATTGACGATGAAACACAGAAATTGCATCGGAATTAAATAGATAAGGCACAATGCCGACGTAAGTATAAGTAGACTGACTCTTCTTACTATCTATGTTTTGAACCATTCCTGTGACACTAGTTATAGATTACGATGCTTCACTTCAGGTTTACTGTATCCCTCTGACCTTCTAGTTGACAATGAAACACAGAAATTGCATCGGAATTAGATACAAAAAGCACATTGCAGACTTAAGTACAAGAGGACTGACACTTCTCACTGTCTATGTTTTGAAACTTTCCTGTGACACTACTTATAGACTCCGATGCTACACTTCAGGTTTACTGTATCCCTTGAACCTTCTTATTGACGACGAAATACAGAAATTGCATCGAAAGTACATAGAAAAGGCACAATGCCGACTTAAGTACAAGAAGCCTGTCCCTTCCTATTGTCTATGATTTGAATCATTCCTGTGACATTAGTTATAGATTCTGATGCTTCACTTCAGGTTTACTGTATCCCTCTGACCTTCCTATTGAAGATGAAACACAGAAATTACATCGGAATTGAATAGAAAAGGCACAATGCCGACATAAGTACAAGAAGACTGACCCTTCTTACTGTCTATGATTTGAACCGCTCCTGTGACACTAGTAATAGATTCCGATGCTTCACTTCAGGTTTACTGTATCCCTCGGACCTTCTTATTGACGATGAATCACAGAAATAGCATCAGAATTAAATACAAAAGGCACAATGCCGACTTAAGTACAAGAAGACTGACTCTTTTTACTGTCTATGTTTTGAACCATTCCTGTGACACTAGTTATAGATTCCGATGCTTCCCTTCAGATTTACTGTATCCTTCTGACCTTCGTATTGACGATGAAACACAGAAATTACATCGGAATTGAATAGAAAAGGCACAATGCTGACTTAAGTACAAGAAGACTGACTCTTCGTACTGCTTATGATTTGAACCATTCCTGTGACACTAGTTACAGATTCCGATGCTTCACTTCAGGTGTACTGTATCCCTTGGACCTTCTTATTGACGATGCAACACAGAAATTGCATCGGAATTAAATACAAAAGGCACAATGCCGACTGAAGTACAAGAAGAATGACTCTTCTTACTGACTATGTTTTGAACCACTCCTGTGACACTAGTTATAGATTCCGATGCTACATTTCAGGTTTACTGTATCCCTCTGACCTTCTTATTGACGATGAAACACTGAAATTGCGTCGGAAATAAATACAAAAGGCACAATGCCGAATTAAGTACAAGAAGACTGACTCTTACTACTGTCTATGTTTTGAACCATTCCTGTGACACTAGTTATAGATTCCGATGCTTCACTTCAGGTGTACTGCATCCCTTGGACCTTCTTATTGACGATGAAACACATAAATTGCTTCGGAATTACATAGAAAAGGCACAATGCCGACTTAAGTAAAAGAAGACTGACTCTTCTTACTGACTTTGTTTGAACCATTCCTGTGACACTAGTTATAGATTCCGATGCCTCACTTCAGGTTTAGTGTATCCCTTGGTCCTTCTTATTGACGATGAAACACAGAAATTGCATCGGAATTAAATACAAAAGGCACAATGCCGACTTAAGTACAAGACGACTCACTCTCCTTACTGACTTTGTTTGAACCATTCCTGTGGCACCACTTATAGATTCCGATGCTTCACTTCAGGTTTACTGTATCCCTCTGACCTTCCTGTTGACGATGAAACCCAGAAATTGCTTCGGAATTATATAGAAAAGGCACAATGCCGACTTAAGTACAAGAAGACTGTCCCTTCCTATTGTCTATGATTTGAATTATTCCTGTGACACTAGTTATAGATTCTGATGCTTCACTTCAGGTTTACTGTATCCCTTCTGACCTTCTTATTGACGATGAAACACAGAAATTGCATCGGAATTAAATACAAAAGGTACAACACTGACTTAAGTATAAGAAGACTGACTCTTCTTACTGTCTATGTTATGAACCATTCCTGTGACACTAGTTGTAGATCCCGATGCTTCACTTCAGGTTTACTGTATCCCTCTGACCTGCCTATTGAAGATGAAACACAGAAATTACATCGAAATTGAATAGAAAAATCACAATGCCGACTTAAGTACAAGAAGACTGACTCTTCTTACTGTCTATGATTTGAACCGTTCCTGTGACACTAGTAATAGATTCCGATGCTTCACTTCAGGTTTACTGTATCCCTCGGACCTTCTTATTGACGATGAATCACAGAAATAGCATCAGAATTAAATACAAAAGGCACAATGCCGACTTAAGTACAAGAAGACTGACTCTTCTTACTGACTATGTTTTGAACCATTCCTGTGACACTAGTTATCGATTCCGAATTCTCACTTCAGGTTTACTGTATCCCTTGGACCTTCTTATTGATGATGAAACACAGAAATTGCATCGGACCTAAATACAAAAGGCACAATGCCGACTTTAATACAAGAAGACTGACTCTTCTTACTGTCCATGTTTGGAGCCGATCCTGTGACACTAGTTATAGATTCCGATGCCTCACTTCAGGTTTTCTGTATCCCTTGGACATTCCTATTGACGATGAAACACTAATATTCCATCGGAATTAAATACGAAAGGCACAATGCCGACTCAAGTACAAGAAGACTGACTCTTCTTACTGACTATGTTTTGAACCATTCCTGTGACACCACTTATAGATTCCGATGCTTCACTTCAGGTTTACTGTATCCCTCTGACCTTCTTATTGACGATGAATCACAGAAATTGCATCGGAATTAAATAGATAAGGCACAATGCCGACGTAAGTATAAGTAGACTGACTCTTCTTACTATTTATGTTTTGAACCATTCCTGTGACACTAGTTATAGATTACGATGCTTCACTTCAGGTTTACTGTATCCCTCTGACCTTCTAGTTGACAATGAAACACAAAAATTGCATCGGAATTAGATACAAAACGCACATTGCAGACTTAAGTACATGAGGACTGACACTTCTCACTGTCTATGTTTTGAAACTTTCCTGTGACACTAGTTATAGATTCCGATGCTACACTTCAGGTTTACTGTATCCCTTGAACCTTCTTATTGACGACGAAATACAGAAATTGCATCGGAAGTATATAGAAAAGGCACAATGAAGACTTAAGTACAAGAAACCTGTCCCTTCCTTTTGTCTATGATTTGAATCATTCCTGTGACATTAGTTATAGATTCTGATGCTTCACTTCACGTTTACTCTATCCCTCTGACCTTCTTATTGACGATGAAACACAGAAATTGCATCGGAATTAAATACAAAGGGTACAATACTGACATAAGTATAAGAAGACTGACTCTTCTTACTGTCTATGATTTGAACCGTTCCTGTGACACTAGTAATAGATTCCGATGCTTCACTTCAGGTTTACTGTATCCCTTGGACCTTCTTATTGACGATGAATCACAGATATAGCATCAGAATTAAATACAAAAGGCACAATGCCAACTTAAGTACAAGAAGACTGACTCTTTTTACTGTCTATGTTTTTAACCATTCCTGCGAAACTAGTCACACATTCCGATGCTTCACTTCAGGTTTACTGTATCCCTTGGGCCTTCTTATTGACGATGAAACAAAGAAATTTCATCGGAATTAAATACAAAAGGCACAATTCCGACTTAAGTACAAGAAGACTGCCTCTTCTTACTGTCTATCTGTGAACAATTCCTGTGACACTAGTTACAGATTCCGATGCTACACTCCAGGTTTACTGTATTCCTCTGACCTTCTTATTGACGATGAAACACAGAAATTGCATCGGAATTGAATAGAAAAGGCACAATGCCGACTTAAGTACAAGAAGACTGACTCTTGTTTCTGCTTATGATTTGAACCATTCCTGTGACACTAGTTACAGATTCCGATGCTTCACTTCAGGTGTACTGTATCCCTTGGACCTTCATATTGACGATGAAACACAGAAATTCCATCGGAAATAATTAGACAAGGCACAATGCCGACTTAAGTACAAGAAGACTGACTCTTCTTACTGACTATGTTTTGAACCATTTCTGTGACACTAGTTATAGATTCCGATGCTTCACTTCAAGTTTACTGTATCCCTTGGACCATCTTATTGACGACGAAACACAGAGATTGCATCGGAAGTAAATACAAAAGGCACAATGCCGACTTAAGTACAAGAAGAGTGACTCTTCTTACTGTCCATATTTTAACCATTCCTGTGACACTAGTTATAGATTCCGATGCTACATTTCAGGTTTACTGTATCCCTCTGACCTTCTTATTGACGATGAAACACTGAAATTGCGTCGGAAATAAATACAAAAGGCACAATGCCGACGCAAGTACAAGATAACTGACTTTTCCTACTATCTATGTTTTGAACCATTCCTGTGACACTAGTTATAGATTCCGATGCTTCCCTTCAGATTTACTGTATCCCTCTGACCTTCTTATTGACGATGAAACACAGATATTGCATCGGAATTAAATAGAAAAAGCACAATGCCGACTTACGTACAAGAAGACTGACTCTTCATACTGACTATGCTTTGAACCATTCCTGTGACACTAGTTATAGCCTCCGATGCTACACTTGAGGTATACTGTATCGCTCTGACCTTCTTATTGATGATGAAACACAGAAATTGCATCGGAATTAAATAGAAAAGGCACTATGCCGACTTAAGTACAAGAAGACGTACTCTACTTACTGACTATGTTTTGTACCATTCCTGTGACACCACTTATTGATTCCGATGCTTCACTTCAGGTTTACTGTAACCCTCTGACCTTCTTATTGACGATGAAACACAGAAATTGCATCGGAAATAAATAGAAGAGGCACAATGCCGACTTAAGTACAAGAAGACTGACTCTTCTAGCTGTCTCTGGTTTGAACCATTCCTGTGACACTAGTTATAGATTTCGATGCCTCACTTCAGGTTTACTGTATCTCTCGGACCTTCTTATTGACGATGAAACCCAGAAATTGCACCGCAATTAAATACAAAAAGCACAATACCGACTTAAGTAAAAGAAGACTGACACTTCCAACTGTCTATGTTTTGAACCATCCCTGTGGCACCAGTTATAGATTCCGATGCTTCACTTCAGGTTTACTAAATCCCTCTGACCTTCTTATTGACGATAAATCACAGAAATTGCATCGGAAATAAATACAAAAGGCACAATGACGACTTAAGTACAAGAAGACTGACTCTTCTTACTGACTATGTTTTGAACCATTCCTGTGACACTAGTTATCGATTCCGATGCTTCACTTCAGGTTTACTGTATCCCTTGGACCTTCTTATTGATGATGAAACACATAAATTGCATCGGAATTAAATACAAAAGGCACAATGCCGACTTTAATACAAGAAGACTGACTCTTCTTACTGTCTATGTTTGGAGCCGATCCTGTGACACTAGTTATAGATTCCGATGCCTCACTTCAGGTTTACTGTATCCCTTGGACATTCCTATTGACGATGAAACACCGATATTCCATCGGAATTAAATACGAAAGGCACAATGCCGACTCAATTACAAGAAGACTGACTCTTCTTACTGACTATGTTTTGAACCATTCCTGTGACACCACTTATAGATTCCGATGCTTCACTTCAGGTTTACTGTATCCCTCTGACCTTCTTATTGACGATGAAACACAGAAATTGCATCGGAATTAGATACCAATAGCACAATGCCGACTTAAGTACAAGAGGACTGCCTCTTCTTACTGTCTATGATTTGAAACATTCCTGTGACACTAGTTGTAGATTGTGATGCTTCACTTCAGGTTTAATGTAACCCTTGGACCATCTTATTGAGGACGAAACACAGAAATTGCATCGGAATTAAATAGAAAAGGCACAATGCCGACTTAAGTACAAGACGACTTACTCTTCTTACTGACTATGTTTTGAACCATTCCTGTGACACTAGTTATAGATTCTGATGCTTCAGTTCAGGTTTTCTGTATCCTTTGGACCTTCTTATTGACGATGAAACACCGAAATTGCATCGGAATTAAATACGAAAAGCACAATGCCGGCTTAAGTACAAGACGACTCACTCTCCTTACTAACATTGTTTGAACCATTCCTGTGACACCACTTATAGATTCCGATGCTTCACTTCAGGTTTACTGTATCCTACTGACCTTCTTATTGACGATGAAACACAGAAATTGCATCGGAAGTATATAGAAAAGGCACAATTCCGACTTAAGTACGAGAAGACTGACTCTTCTTACTGACTATGTTTTGAACCATTCCTGTGACACTAGTTATAGATTCCGATGCCTCACTTCAGGTTTACTGTATCCCTCTAACCTTCTTATTGACAATGAAACACAGAAATTGCATCGGAATTAGATACAAATTGCACAATGCCGACTTACGTACAAGAGGACTGAATCTTCTTACTGTCTACGATTTGAAATATTCCTGTGACACTAGTCGTAGATTGCGATGCTTCACTTCAGGTTTAGTGTAACCCTTGGACCATCTTATTGTCGACGAAACACAGAAATTGCATCGGAATTAAATAGAAAGGCACAATGCCGACTTAAGTATAAGAAAACTGACTCTTCTAACTGACTATGTTTTGAACCATTCCTGATACACTAGTTATAGATTCCGATGCCTCACTCCAGGTTTACTGTATCCCTTGGACCCTCTTATTGACGATGTAACACAGAAATAGCATCGGAATTAAATACAAAAGTCACAATGCCGACTTAAGTACAAGAAGACTGACTCTTCCTACTGTCTATGTTTTGAACCATTCCTGTGACATTACTTATAGATTCCGATGCTTCAATTCAGGTTTACTGTATCCATCTGACCTTCTTATTGACGATGAAACACAGAAATTGCATCGGTATTAAATACAAATGGCACAATGCCGACTTAAATACAAGAAGACTGACTCTTCTTACTGTCAATGATTTGAACCATTTCTGTGACACTAGTTATAGATTCCGATGATTCACTTCAGGTGTACTGTATCTCTTGGACCTTCTTATTGAGGATGAAACACAGAAATTGCATCGGAATTAAATTCAAAAGGCACAATGCAGACTTAAGTACAAGAAGACTAACTCCTCCTACTGTCTATGTTTTGAACCATCCCTGTGACACTACTTATGGATTCCGATGCTTCACTTCAGGTTAACTAAATCCCTCTGATCTTCGTATTGACGATAAATCACAGAAATTGCATCGGAATTAAATACAAAAGGCACAATGCCGACTTAAATACAAGAAGACTGACTCTTCTTACTGACTATGTTTGAACCATTCCTGTGACACTAGTTATCGATTCCGAATTCTCACTTCAGGTTTACTGTATCCCTTGGACCTTCTTATTGATGATCAAACACAGAAATTGCATCGGAATTAAATACAAAAGGCACAATGCCTACTTTAGTACAAGAAGACTGACTCTTCTTACTGTCCACGTTTGGAGCCGATCCTGTGACACTAGTTATAGATTCCGATGCTTCACTTCAGGTGTACTGTTTCCCTTGGACCTGCTTATTGACGATGAAACACCGAAATTGCGTCGGAATTAAATACGAAAGGCACAATGCCGACTCAAGTACAAGAAGACTTACTCTTCTTACTGACTATGTTTTGAACCATTCCTGTGACACCACTTATAGATTCCGATGCTTCACTTCAGGTTTACTGTATCCCTCTGACCTTCTTATTGACGATGAAACACAGAAATTGCATCGGAATCAAATAGAAAAGGCACAATGCCGACTTAAGTATAAGAAGACTGACTCTTCTTACTATCTATGTTTTGAATCATTCCTGTGACACTAGTTATAGTTTCCGATGCTTCACTTCAGGTGTACTGCATCCCTTGGACCTTCTTATTGACGATGAAACACATAAATAGCTTCGGAATTAAATAGATAAGGCACAATGCCGACTTAAGTACAAGGAGACTGACTCTTCTTACTGACTATGTTTGAACCATTCCTGTGACACTAGTTATAGATTCCGTTGCCTCTCTTCAGGTTTAGTGTATCCCTTGGACCTTCTTATTGACGATGAAACACAGAAACTGCATCGGAAATAAATACAAAAGACACAATACCGACTTAAGTACAAGAAGACTGACTCTTCCTACTGTCTATGTTTTCAACCATTCCTGTGACACTAGTTACAAATTCCGAGGCTTCACTTCAGGTTTACTGTATCCCTCTGACCTTCTTATTGACGATGAAACACAGAAATTGCATCGGAATTAGATACAAATAGCACAATGCCGACTTAAGTACAAGAGGACTGCCTCTTCTTACTGTCTATGATCTGAAACATTCCTGTGACACTAGTTATAGATTCCGATGCTTCACTTCAGGTGTACTGCGTCCCTACGACGTTATAATTGACGATGAAACACAGAAATTGCATCGGAATTAAATAGAAAATGCACAATGCCGACTTAAATATAAGAAGACTGACTCTTCTTACTGACTATGTTTTGAACCATTCCTGTGACACTAGTTAAAGATTCCGATGCCTCACTTCATGTTTACTGTATCCCTTGGACCCCCTTATTGACGATGTAACACAGAAATTGCATCGGAATTGAATACAAAAGGCACAATGCCGACTTAAGTAGAAGAACACTGTCTCTTCCTTCTGTCTATGTTTTGAACCATTCCTGTGACACCACTTATAGATTCCGATGCTTCACTTCAGGTTTACTGTATCCCTCTGACCTTCTTATTGACGATGAAAAACAGAAATTGCATCGGAATTAAATAAAAAGGTACAATGCCGAATTTAGTACAAGAAGACTGACTCTTATTACTGTCTATGTTTTGAACCATACCTGTGACACCAGTTATAAATTCCGATGCTTCACTTCAGGTTTACTGTATTCTTGGACCTTCTTGTTGACGATGAAACACAGAAATTGCATCGGAAATAAATACAAAAGACACAATGCCGACTGAAGTACAAGAAGACTGAGTCTTCTTACTGACTATATTTTGCACCATTCCTGTGACACTAGTAATAGATTCCGATGCCTCACTTCAGGTTTACTGTATCCCTTGGACCTTCTTATTGACAATGAAACACAGAAATTGCATCGGAATTAAATACAAAAGGCACAATGCCGACGTAAGTACAAGAAAACTGACTCTTCCCACTATCTATGTTTTGAACCATTCCTGTGACACCTCTTATAGATTCCGATGCTTCACTTCAGGTTTACTGTATCCCTCTGACCTTCTTATTGGCGATGAAACACAGAAATTGCATCGGAATCAAATAGAAAAGGCACAATGCCGACTTATGTATAAGAAGACTGACCTTTCATACTATCTACGCTTTGAACCATTCCTGTGACACTAGTTATACAAACCGATGCTTCACTTCAGGTGTACTGCATCCCTTGGACCTTCTTATTGACGATGAAACACATAAATTGCTTCGGATTTAAATAGAAAAGGCACAATGCCGACTGAAGAACAAGAAGACTGACTCTTCTTACTGACTATGTTTTGAACCATTCCTGTGACACTAGTTATCGATTCCGATGCTTCACTTCAGGTTTACTGTATGCCTTGGACTTTCTTATTGACGACGAAACACAGAAATTGCATCGGAATTAAATAGAAAATGCACAATGCCGACATAAGTACAAGAAGACTGACTCTTCCTACTGTCTATGCTTTGAACCAATCCTGTGACATTAGTTATAGATTACGATGCTTCACTTCAGGTTTACTGTATCCCTCTAACCTTCTTATTGACAATGAAACACAGAAATTGCATCGGAATTAGATACAAATTGCACAATGCCGACTTACGTACAAGAGGACTGAATCTTCTTACTGACTACGATTTTAAATATTCCTGTGACACTAGTCGTAGATTGCGATGCTTCACTTCAGGTTTAGTGTAACCCTTGGACCATCTTATTGTCGACGAAACACAGAAATTGCATCGGAATTAAATAGAAAGGCACAATGCCGACTTAAGTATAAGAAAACTGACTCTTCTAACTGACTATGTTTTGAACCATTCCTGATACACTAGTTATAGATTCCGATGCCTCACTCCAGGTTTACTGTATCCCTTGGACCCTCTTATTGACGATGTAACACAGAAATAGCATCGGAATTAAATACAAAAGTCACAATGCCGACTTAAGTACAAGAACACTGACTCTTCTTACTGTCAATGATTTGAACCATTTCTGTGACACTAGTTATAGATTCCGATGCTTCACTTCAGGTGTACTGTATCCCTTGGACCTTCTTATTGAGGATGAAACACAGAAATTGCATCGGAATTAAATTCAAAAGGCACAATGCAGACTTAAGTACAAGAAGACTAACTCCTCCTACTGTCTATGTTTTGAACCATCCCTGTGACACTAGTTATGGATTCCGATGCTCCACTTCTGGTTAACTAAATCCCTCTGATCTTCGTATTGACGATAAATCACAGAAATTGCACCGGAATTAAATACAAAAGGCACAATGCCGACTTAAATACAAGAAGACTGACTCTTCTTACTGACTATGTTTGAACCATTCCTGTGACACTAGTTATCGATTCCGAATTCTCACTTCAGGTTTACTGTATCCCTTGGACCTTCTTATTGATGATCAAACACAGAAATTGCATCGGAATTAAATACAAAAGGCACAATGCCGACTTTAGTACAAGAAGACTGACTCTTCTTACTGTCTACGTTTGGAGCCGATCCTGTGACACTAGTTATAGATTCCGATGCTTCACTTCAGGTGTACTGTTTCCCTTGGACCTTCTTATTGACGATGAAACACCGAAATTGCGTCGGAATTAAATACGAAAGGCACAATGCCGACTCAAGTACAAGAAGACTTACTCTTCTTACTGACTATGTTTTGAACCATTCCTGTGACACCACTTATAGATTCCGATGCTTCACTTCAGGTTTACTGTATCCCTCTGACCTTCTTATTGACGATGAAACACAGAAATTGCATCGGAATCAAATAGAAAAGGCACAATGCCGACTTAAGTATAAGAAGACTGACTCTTCTTACTATCTATGTTTGGAATCATTCCTGTGACACTAGTTATGGTTTCCGATGCTTCAGGTGTACTGCATCCCTTGGACCTTCTTATTGACGATGAAACACATAAATAGCTTCGGAATTAAATAGATAAGGCACAATGCCGACTTAAGTACAAGAACACTGTCTCTTCCTACTGTCTATGTTTTGAACCATTCCTGTGACACCACTTATAGATTCCGATGCTTCACTTCAGGTTTACTGTATTCTTGGACCTTCTTGTTGACGATGAAACACAGAAATTGCATCGGAAATAAATACAAAAGACACAATGCCGACTGAAGTACAAGAAGACTGAGTCTTCTTACTGACAATATTTTGCACCATTCCTGTGACACTAGTAATAGATTCCGATGCCTCACTTCAGGTTTACTGTATCCCTTGGACCTTCTTATTGACGATGTAACACAGAAATTGCATCGGAATTAAATACAAAAGGCACAATGCCGACGCAAGTACAAGAAAACTGACTCTTCCCACTATCTATGTTTTGAACCATTCCTGTGACACCTCTTATAGATTCCGATGCTTCACTTCAGGTTTACTGTATCCCTCTGACCTTCTTATTGGCGATGAAACACAGAAATTGCATCGGAATCAAATAGAAAAGGCACAATGCCGACTTATGTATAAGAAGACTGACCTTTCATACTATCTACGCTTTGAACCATTCCTGTGACACTAGTTATACAAACCGATGCTTCACTTCAGGTGTACTGCATCCCTTGGACCTTCTTATTGACGATGAAACACATAAATTGCTTCGGATTTAAATAGAAAAGGCACAATGCCGACTGAAGTACAAGAAGACTGACTCTTCTTACTGACTATGTTTTGAACCATTCCTGTGACACTAGTTATAGATTCCGATGCTTCACTTCAGTTTTACTGTATCCCTTGGACCTTCTTATTGACGATGAAACACAGAAATTGCATCGGAATTAAATACAAAAGACACAATGCCGACTTAACAACAAGGAGACTGACTCTTCCTACTGTCTATGTTTTCAACCATTCCTGTGACACTAGTTATAGATTCCGATGCTTCACTTCAGGCTTACTGTATCCATCTGACCTTCTTATTGACGATGAAACACATAAATTGCATCGGAATTAAATAGAAAAGGCACAATGCCGACTAAAATACAAGAAGACTGACTCTTCCTACTGTCTGCGTTTTGAATCATTCCTGTGACACTAGTTATAGATTCCGATGCCTCACTACAGGTTTACTGTATCTATCTGACCTTCTTATTGACGATGAAACACATAAATTGCTTCGGATTTAAATAGAAAAGGCACAATGCCGACTGAAGTACAAGCAGACTGACTCTTCTTACTGACTATGTTTTGAACCATTCCTGTAACACTAGTTATAGATTCCGATGCTTCACTTCAGGTTTACTGGATCCCTTGGACCATCTTATTGACGATGAAACACAGAAATATCATCGGAATTAAATACAAAAGGCACAATGGAGACTTAAGTACAAGAAGACTGACTCCTCCAACTGTCTGTGTTTTGAACCATTCCTGTGACACTAGTTATACATTCCGATGCTTGACTTCAGGTTTACTGTATCCCTCTTACCTTATTATTGACGATGAAACACAGAAATTTCTTCGGAATTAAATAGAAAAAGCACAATGCCGACTTAAGTACAAGGATACTGACTCTTCTTACTGACTATGTTTTGAACCATTCCTGCGACACTAGTTATAGATTCCGATGCTTCAATTCAGGTTTACTGTATCCCTCTGACCTTCTTATTGACGATGGAACACAGAAATTGCATCGGAATTAAATAGAAAATGCACAATGCCGACTTAAGTACAAGAAGCCTGACTCTTCCTACTCTCTATGTTTTGAACCATTCCTGTGACACTAGTTATAGATTCCGATGCTTCACTTCAGGTTTACTGTATCCCTCTGACCATCTTGTTGACGATGAAACACAGAAATTGCATCCGAATAAAATACAAAAGGCACAATGCCGACTTAAGTACAAAAGACCGACTCTTATAACTGTCTATGTTTTGAACCATTCCTGTGACACTAGTTATTGATTCCGATGCTTCATTTCAGGTTTACTGTATCCCTTGAACCTTCTTATTGACGACGAAACACAGAAATTGCATCGGAATTAAATAGAAAAAGCACAATGCCGACTTAAGTACACGAAGACTGACCCTACCTACTGTCTATGTTTTGAACCATTCCTGTGACACTTGTAATAGATTCCGATGCCTCACTTCAGGTTCACTGTATCCCTCTGACCTTCTTATTGACGAAGAAACACAGAAATTGCATCGGAATTAAATACGAAAGGCACAATGCCGACTCAAATACAAGAAGACTGACTCTTCTTACTGACTATGTTTTGAACCATTCCTGTGACACTAGGTATAGATTCCGATGCTTCACTTCAGGTTTACTGTATCCATCTGACCTTCTTATTGACGATGAAACACATAAATTGCTTCGGATTTAAATAGAAAAGGCACAATGCCGACTGAAGTACAAGAAGACTGACTCTTCTTACTGACTATGTTTTGAACCATTCCTGTAACACTAGTTATAGATTCCGATGCTTCACTTCAGGTTTACTGTATCCCTTGGACCTTCTTATTGACGATGAAACACAGAAATTGCATCGGAATTAAATACAAAAGGCACAATGCCGACTTAAGTACAAGGAGACTGACTCTTCCAACTGTCTGTGTTTTGAACCATTCCTGTGACACTAGTTATAGATTCCGATACTTCACTTCAGGTTTACTGTATCTCTCTGACCTTCTTATTGACGATGAAACACAGAAATTGGATCGGAACTAAATAAAAAAGGCACAATGCCGACTTAAGTACAAGAAGACTGACTCTTCTTACTGACTATGTTTTGAACCATTCCCGTGACACTAGTTATAGATTCCGATGCTTCACTTCAGGTTTACTGTATCGCTCTGACGTTCTTATTGATGATGAAACACAGAAAGTGCATCGGAAATAAATACAAAAGGCACAATGCCGACTCAAGTACAAGAAGACTGACTCTTCCTACTGTCTATGATTTGAACCATTCCTTTGACACTAGTTATACATTCCGATGCTTGACTTTAGGTTTACTGTATCCCTCTGACCTTCTTATTGACGATGAAACACAGAAATTTCATCGGAATTAAATTGAAAAAGCACAATGCCGACTTAAGTACAAGGATACTGACTCTTCTTACTGACTATGTTTTGAACCATTCCTGTGACACTAGTTATAGATTCCGATGCTTCAATTCAGGTTTACTGTATCCCTCTGACCTTCTTATTGACGATGAAACACAGAAATTGCATTTGAATTAAATAGAAAAGGCACAATGCCAACTTAAGTACAAGAAGCCTGACTCTTCCTACTCTCTATGTTTTGAACCATTCCTGTGACACTAGTTATAGATTCCGATGCTTCACTTCAGGTTTACTGTATCCCTCTTACCTTATTATTGACGATGAAACACAGAAATTTCTTCGGAATTAAATAGAAAAAGCACAATGCCGACTTAAGTACAAGGATACTGACTCTTCTTACTGACTATGTTTTGAACCATTCCTGCGACACTAGTTATAGATTCCGATGCTTCAATTCAGGTTTACTGTATCCCTCTGACCTTCTTATTGACGATGGAACACAGAAATTGCATCGGAATTAAATAGAAAAGGCACAATGCCGACTTAAGTACAAGAAGCCCGACTCTTCCTACTCTCTATGTTTTGAACCATTCCTGTGACACTAGTTATAGATTCCGATGCTTCACTTCAGGTTTACTGTATCCCTCTGACCATCTTGTTGACGATGAAACACAGAAATTGCATCCGAATAAAATACAAAAGGCACAATGCCGACTTAAGTACAAAAGACCGACTCTTATAACTGTCTATGTTTTGAACCATTCCTGTGACACTAGTTATTGATTCCGATGCTTCATTTCAGGTTTACTGTATCCCTTGAACCTTCTTATTGACGACGAAACACAGAAATTGCATCGGAATTAAATAGAAAAAGCACAATGCCGACTTAAGTACACGAAGACTGACCCTACCTACTGTCTATGTTTTGAACCATTCCTGTGACACTTGTAATAGATTCCGATGCCTCACTTCAGGTTCACTGTATCCCTCTGACCTTCTTATTGACGAAGAAACACAGAAATTGCATCGGAATTAAATACGAAAGGCACAATGCCGACTCAAATACAAGAAGACTGACTCTTCTTACTGACTATGTTTTGAACCATTCCTGTGACACTAGTTATAGATTCCGATGCTTCACTTCAGGTTTACTGTATCCATCTGACCTTCTTATTGACGATGAAACACATAAATTGCTTCGGATTTAAATAGAAAAGGCACAATGCCGACTGAAGTACAAGAAGACTGACTCTTCTTACTGACTATGTTTTGAACCATTCCTGTAACACTAGTTATAGATTCCGATGCTTCACTTCAGGTTTACTGTATCCCTTGGACCTTCTTATTGACGATGAAACACAGAAATTGCATCGGAATTAAATACAAAAGGCACAATGCCGACTTAAGTACAAGGAGACTGACTCTTCCAACTGTCTGTGTTTTGAACCATTCCTGTGACACTAGTTATAGATTCCGATACTTCACTTCAGGTTTACTGTATCTCTCTGACCTTCTTATTGACGATGAAACACAGAAATTGGATCGGAACTAAATAAAAAAGGCACAATGCCGACTTAAGTACAAGAAGACTGACTCTTCTTACTGACTATGTTTTGAACCATTCCCGTGACACTAGTTATAGATTCCGATGCTTCACTTCAGGTTTACTGTATCGCTCTGACGTTCTTATTGATGATGAAACACAGAAAGTGCATCGGAAATAAATACAAAAGGCACAATGCCGACTCAAGTACAAGAAGACTGACTCTTCCTACTGTCTATGATTTGAACCATTCCTTTGACACTAGTTATACATTCCGATGCTTGACTTTAGGTTTACTGTATCCCTCTGACCTTCTTATTGACGATGAAACACAGAAATTTCATCGGAATTAAATTGAAAAAGCACAATGCCGACTTAAGTACAAGGATACTGACTCTTCTTACTGACTATGTTTTGAACCATTCCTGTGACACTAGTTATAGATTCCGATGCTTCAATTCAGGTTTACTGTATCCCTCTGACCTTCTTATTGACGATGAAACACAGAAATTGCATTTGAATTAAATAGAAAAGGCACAATGCCAACTTAAGTACAAGAAGCCTGACTCTTCCTACTCTCTGTGTTTTGAACCATTCCTGTGACACTAGTTATAGATTCCGATGCTTCACTTCAGGTTTACTGTATCCCTCTGACTATCTTGTTGACGATGAAACACAGAAATTGCATCCGAATAAAATACAAAAGGCACAATGCCGACTTAAGTACAAAAGACCGACTCTTATAACTGTCTATGTTTTGAACCATTAATGTGACACTAGTTATTGATTCCGATGCTTCATTTCAGGTTTACTGTATCCCTTGAACCTACTTATTGACGACGAAACACAGAAATTGCATCGGAATTAAATAGAAAGGGCACAATGCCGACTTAAGTACACGAAGACTGACCCTACCTACTGTCTATGTTTTGAACCATTCCTGTGACACTAGTTATAGCTGCCGATGCCTCACTTCAGGTTCACTGTATCCCTCTGACCTTCTTATTGACGATGAAACACAGAAATTGCATCGGAATTAATTACGAAAGGCACAATGCCGACTCAAATACAAGAAGACTGACTCTTCTTACTGACTATGTTTGAACCATTCCTGTGACACCACTTATAGATTCCGATGCTTCACTTCAGGTATACTGTATCCCTCTGACCTTCTTATTGACGATGAAACACAGAAATTGCATCGGAATTAAATACGAAAGGCACAATGCCGTCTTAGGTACAAGAAGACTGACTCTTCTTACTGACTATGTTTGAACCATTCCTGTGACACCACTTTTAGATTCCGATGCTTCACTTCAGGAATACTGTATCCCTATGACCTTCTTATTGACGATGAAACACAGAAATTGCATCGGAATTAAATATAAAAGACACAATGCCGACTTAAGTACAAGAAGACTGGCTCCTCCTACTGTTTATGTTTTCAACCAATCCTGTGACACTAGTTATGGATTCCGATGCTTCACTTCAGGTTTACTGTATCCATCTGACCTTCTTATTGACGATTAAACACATAAGTTGCATCGGAATTAAATAGAAAAGGCACAATGCCGACTTAAATACAAGAAGACTGAGTCTTCCTACTGTCTACGATTTGAATCATTCCTGTGACACTAGTTATAGATTCGGATGCCTTACTTCAGGTTTACCGTATCCCTCAGACCTTCTTATCGACGATGAAACACAGAAATTGCATCGGAAGTAAATAGAAAAGGCACAATGCCGACTTAAGTACAAGAAGACTGACTCTTCTTACTGGTTATGTTTTGAACCATTCCTGTGACACTAGTTATAGACTCCGATGCCTCACTTCAGGTTTACTGTATCCCTTGGACCTTCTTATTGACGATGAAACACAGTAATTGCATCGGAATTAAATATAAAAGACACAATGCCGACTTAAGTACAAGAAGACTGACTCCTCCTACTGTTTATGTTTTCAACCAATCTTGTGACACTAGTTATGGATTCCGATGCTTCACTTCAGGTTTACTGTATCCATCTGACCTTCTTATTGACGATTAAACACATAAGTTGCATCGGAATTAAATAGATAAGGCACAATGCCGACTTAAATACAAGAAGACTGAGTCTTCCTGCTGTCTACGATTTGAATCATTCCTGTGACACTAGTTATAGATTCGGATGCCTTACTTCAGGTTTACCGTATCCCTCAGACCTTCTTATCAACGATGAAACACAGAAATTGCATCGGAAGTAAATAGAAAAGGCACAATGCCGACTTAAGTACAAGAAGACTGACTCTTCTTACTGGTTATGTTTTGAACCATTCCTGTGACACTAGTTATAGATTCCGATTTTTCACTTCAGGTTTACTGTATCCCTTGGACCTCTTATTGACGATGAAACACAATGATTGCATCGGAATGAAATACAAAAAGCACAATGGCGACTTAAGTAAATGTAGACTGACTCTTCCTACTGTCTATGCTTTGAACCATTCCTGTGACACTAGTTATAGATTCTGATGCTTCACTTCAGGTTTACTGTATTACTCTGACCTTCTTATTGACGATGAAACACAGAAATTGCATCGGAACTAAATATAAAAGGCACAATGCCGACTTAAGTACAAGAAGACTGACTCTTCTTACTGTCTATGTTTAGAACCATTCCGGTGACACTAGTTATAGATTCCGATGCTTCACTTCAGGTTTACTGTATCCCTTGGACCTTCTTATTGACGATGATACACAAAACTTGCTTCGGAATTAAATACAAAAGGCACAATGCCGACTTATGTACAAGAAGACTGACACATCTTACTGTCTATGTTTTGAACCATTCCTGTGACACTAGTTATTGATTCCGATGCTTCACTTCAGGTTTACAGTATCCCTTGAACCTTCTTATTGACGACGAAACACAGATATTGCATCGGAATTAAGTAGAAAAGGCACAATGCCGACTTAAGTACAAGAAGACTGACTCTTCCTACTGTCTATGTTTTGAACCATTCCTGTGACACTAGTTATACATTCCGATGCCTCACTTCAGGTTCACTGTATCCCTCTGACCTTCTTATTGACGATGAAACACAGAAATTGCTTCGGAATTAAATACGAAAGGCACAATGCCGACTTAAGTACAAGAATACTCACTCTTCTTACTGACTATGTTTGAACCATTCCTGTGACACCACTTATAGATTCCGATGCTTCAGGATTACTGCATCCCTCTGACCTTCTTATTGACGATGAAACACAGAAATTGCATCAGAATCAAATAGAAAAGGCACAATGCCGACTCAAGTACAAGAAGACTGACTCTTCCTGCTGTCTATGTTGTGAAACATTCCTGTGACACTAGTTATACATTCCGATGCTTCACTTCAGGTTTTCAGTATCGCTCTGGCCTTCTTATTGACGATGAAACACAGAAATTGCATCCGAATAAAATACAAAAGGCACAATGCCGACTTAAGTACAAGAAGACTGACTCTTATAACTGTCGATGTTTTGAACCATTCATGTGACACTACTTATAGATTCCGATGCCTCACTTCAGGTTTACTGTATCCCTTGTACCTTCGTATTGACGATGAAACACAAAAACTAATTCGGAATTAAATACAAAAGGCACAATGCCGACTTATATACAAGAAGACTGACTCATCTTACTTTCTATGCTTTGAAGCATTCCTGTGACACCAGTTATTGATTCCGATGCTTCACTTCAAGTTTACTGTATCCCTTGAACCTTCTTATTGACGACGAAACACAGAAATTGCATCGGTATTAAATAGAAAAGGCACAATGCCGACATAAGTACAAGAAGACTGACTCTTCCTACTGTCTATGTTTTGAACCATTCCTGTGACACTAGTTATAGATTCCGATGCCTCACTTCAGGTTCACCATATCCCTCTGTGCTTCTTATTGACGATGAAACACAGAAATTGCATCGGAATTAAATACGAAAGGCACAATGCCGACTTAAGTACAAGAAGACTGACTCTTCTTACTGACTATGTTTGAACCATTCCTGTGACACCACTTATAGATTCCGACGCTTCACTTCAGGTATACTGTATCCCTCTGACCTTCTTATTGACGATGAAACACAGAAATTGCGTCGGAATTAAATAGAAAAGGCACAATGCCGACTTAGGGACAAGAAGACTGACTCTTCTTACTGTCTATGATTTAAACCATTCCTGTGACACTAGTTCTAGATTCCGATGCCTCACTTCAGGTGTACTATATCCCTTGGACCTTCTTATTGACGATGAAACACAGAAATTGCATCGGAATAAAATACAAAAGGCACAATGCCGACATAAGTACAAGTAGACTGACTCGTCTTACTGTCTATGTTTTGAACCATTCCTGTGACACTAGTGAAAGAATCTGATGCTGCACTTCAGGTTTACTGCTTCCCTCTGACCTTCTTATTGACGATGAAACACAGAAATTGCATCGGCATTAAATAGAAAAGGAACAATGCCGACTTAAGTACAACTAGAATGACTCTTCCTGCTGTCTATATTTTGAACCATTCCTGTGACACTAGTTATAGATTCCAATGCTTCACTTCAGGTTTACTGTATCCATCTGACCTTCTTATTGACGATGAAACACAGGAATTTCATCGAAATTAAATAGAAAAAGCACAATGCCGACTAAGTACAAGGATACTGACTCTTCTTACTGACTATGTTTTGAACCATTCCTGCGACACTACTTATAGATTCCGATGCTTCAATTCAGGTTTACTGTATCCCTCTGATCTTCTTATTGACGATGAAACACAGAAATTGCATCGGAATTAAATACAAGAGGCACATTGCCGACTTAAGTACAAGAAGCCTGACTCTTCCTACTCTCTATGTTTTGAACCATTCCTGTGACACTAGTTATTGATTCCGATGCTTTACTTCAGGTTTACTGTATCCCTCTGACCTTCTTATTGGCGATGAAACACAGAAATTGCATCCGAATAAAATACAAAAGGCACAATGCCGACTTAAGTACAAGAAGACTGACTCTTATTACTGCCTATGTTTAAAACCATTCTTGTGACACTAGTTATAGATTCCGATGCTTCACTTCAGGTTTACTGCATCCCTTGGACCTTCTTATTGACGATGAAACACAAAAACTGCTTCGGAATTTAATACAAAAGCACAATGCCGACTTATGTACAAGAAGACTGACTCATCTTACTTTCTATGCTTTGAAGCAGTTCTGTGACACTAGTTATTGATTCCGATGCTTCACTTCAGGTTTACTGTATCCCTTGAACCTTCTTATTGACGACGAAACACAGAAATTGCATCGGTATTAAATAGAAAAGGCACAATGCCGACTTACGTACAAGAAGACTGACCCTTCCTACTGTCTATGTTTTGAACCATTCTTGTGACACTAGTTATAGATTCCGATGCCTCACTTCAGGTTCACTGTATCCCTCTGACCTTCTTATTGACGATGAAACACAGAAATTGCATCGGAATTAAATACGAAAGGCACAATGCCGAATTAAGTACAAGAAGACTGACTCTTCTTACTGACTATGTTTGAACCATTCCTGTGACACCACTTATAGATTCCGATGCTTCACTTCAGGTATACTGTATCCCTCTGACCTTCTTGTTGACGATGAAACACAGAAATTGCGTCGGAATTAAATAGAAAAGGCACAATGCCGACTTAAGCACAAGAAGACTGACTCTTCTTACTGTCTATGATTTAAACCATTCCTGTGACACTAGTAATAGATTCCGATGAATCACTTCAGGTGTACTATATCCCTTGGACCTTCTTATTGACGATGAAACACAGAAATTGCATCGGAATTAAATACAAAAGGCACAATGCCGACTTAAGTACAAGTAGACTGAATCTTCTTACTGTCTGTGTTTTGAACCATTCCTGTGACACTAGTGAAATAGTCTGATGCTGCACTTCAGGTTTATTGTATCCCTCTGACCTTCTTGTAGACGATGAAACACAGAAATTACATCGGCATTAAATAGAAAAGGAACAATGCCGACTTAAGTACAAAAGAATGACTCTTCCAGCTGTCTATGTCTTGAACCATTCCTGTGACTCTAGCTATAGATTCCAATGCTTCACTTCAGGTCTACTGTCTCCCTCTCACCTTCTTATTGATGATGAAACACAGAAATTGCATCGGAAATAAATACAAAAGGCACAATGCCGCCTCAAGTACAAGAAGACTGACTCTTCCTACTGTCCATGTTTTGAACCATTCCTGTGACACTAGTAATACATTCCGCTGCTTCACTTCAGTTTTACTGTATCCCTCTGACCTACTTATTGACGATGAAACACAGAAATTGCGTCGGAATTAAATAGAAAAGGCGCAATGCCGACTTAAGTACAAGAAGACTGACTCTTCTTACTGACTATGTTTTGAACCATTTCTGTGACACTAGTTATAGATTCCGATGCTTCAGGTTTACTGTATCACATGGACCATCCTACTGACGATGAAACACAAAAATTGCATCGGAATTAAATAAAAAGGCACAATGCCGAATTAAGTACAAGAGGACTGACTCTTCATACTGCCTATGTTTTGAAACATTCCTGTGACACTAGTTATAAATTCCGATGCCTCACTTCAGGTTTACTGTATCCCTTGGACCTTCTTATTGACGACGAAAGACAGAAATTGCATCGGAATTAATTAGAAAAGGCACAATGCCGACTTAAGTACAAGAAGACTGACTCTTCTTACTGACTATTTTATTTTAACCATTCCTGTGACACTAGTTATAGATTCCGATGCTTCACTTCAGGTTTACTGTATCCCTTGGACCTTATTATTAACGATGAAACACAGAAATTGCATCGGAATTAGATACGAAAGGCACAATGCCGACTTAAGTACAAGATGACTGACTCTTCTTACTGACTATATTTGAACCACTCCTGTGACACCACTTATGGATTCCGATGCTTCACTTCAGGTTTACTATATTCCTCTGACTTTCTTATTGATTATGAAACACAGAAATTGCGTCAGAATTAAATAGAAAAGGCACAATGCCGACATAAGTACACGAATACTGATTCTTCTTACTGTCTATGTTTTGAACCATTCCTTAGACACTAGTTATGGATTCCGATGCTTCACTTCAGGTGTACTGCATCCCTTGGACCTTCTTATTTACGATGAAACACAGAAATTAGCATCGGAATTAAATAGAAAAGGCACAATGCCGACTTAAGTACAAGAAGACTGACTCTTCTTACTGACTATGTTTTGAACCATTCCTGTGATACTAGTTATAGATTCCAATGCCTCACTTCATTTTTACTGTATTCCTTGGACGTTCTTATTGACGATGAAACACAGAAATTGCATCCGAATTAAATACAAAAGGCACAATGCCGAGCCGGCTTAAGTACAAGAAGACTGACTCTTATAACTGTCTATGTTTTGAACCATTCCTGTGACACTAGTTATAGTTTCCGATGCTTCACTGCAGGTTTACTGTATCCCTTGTACCTTCTTATTGACGATGAAACATAAATATTGCTTCGGAATTAAATACAAGAGGCACAATGCCGACTTATGCACAAGAAGACTGACTCACTTTACCGTCTATGTTTGGAACCATTCCTGTGACACTAGTTATAGATTCCGATGCTTCACTTCAGGTTTACAGTATCCCTTGAACCTTCTTATTGACGACGAAACACAGAAATTGCATCGGAACTAAATAGAAAAGGCACAATGCCGACTTAAGTACAGGAAGACTGACTCTTCCTACTGTCTATGTTTCGAACCATTCCTGTGACACTAGTTATTGATTCCGATGCCTCACTTCAGGTTCACTGTATCCCTCTGAGCTTCTAATTGACGATGAAACACAGAAATTGCATTGGAATTAAATACGAAAGGCACAATGCTGGCTTAAGTACAAGAAGACTGACTCTTCCTACTGTCTATGTTTTGAACCATTCCTGTGACACTAGTTATAGACTCCGATGCCTCACTTCAGGTTCACTCTATCAATCTGACCTTCCTATTGACGATGAAACACAGAAATTACATCGGAAATAAATACGAAAGGCACAATGCCGAATCACGTACAAGAAGACTGACTCTTCCTACTGTCTATGTTTTGAACCATTCCTGTGACACTAGTTATACATTCCGATGCTACACTTCAGGTTTACTGTATCCCTCTGACCTTCTTATTGACGATGAAACACCGAAATTGCATCGGAATTAAATACGAAAGGCACAATGCCGACTTAAGTACAAGATGACTGACTCTTCTTACTGACTATGTTTGAACCATTCCTGTGACACCAGGTATGGATTCCGATGCTTCACTTCAGGTTTACTGTATCCCTTGGACCTTCTTATTGACGATGAAACACAGAAATTGCATCGGAATTAAATACAAAAGGCACAATGCCGACTTAAGTACAAGTAGACTGACACTTCTTACTGTCTATGTTTTGAACCATTCCTGTGACACTAGTGAAAGAGTCTGATGCTGCACTTCAGGTTTATTGTATCCCTCTGACCTTCTTATTGCCGATGCAACACAGAAATTGCATCGGCATTAAATAGAAAAGGAACAATGCCGACTTAAGTACAAGTAGAATGACTCTTCCTGCTGTCTATGTTTTGAACCATTCCTGTGACACTAGTTATAGATTCCAATGCTTCACCTCAGGTTTACTGTATCCCTCTCACCTTCTTATTGATGATGAAACACAGAAATTGCATCGGAAATTAATACAAAAGGCACAATGCCGACTCAAGTACAAGAAGACTGACTCTTCCTACTGTCCATGTTTTGAACCATTCCTGTGACACTAGTTATACATTCCGATGCTACACTTCAGGTTTACTGTATCCCTCTGACCTTCTTATTGACGATGAAACACAGAAATTGCATCGGAATTAAATAGAAAAGGCACAATGCCGAATTAAGTACAAGAAGACTGACTCTTCCTACTGTCTATGTTTTGAACCATTCCTGTGACACTAGTTATAGTTTCCGATGCTTCTCTTCAGCTTTACTGTATCCCTCTGACCCTCTTATTGACGGTAAAACACAGAAATTGAATCCGAATGAAATACAAAAGGCACAATGCCGACTTAAGTACAAGAAGACTGACTCATATTACTGTCTATGTTTTGAACCATTCCTGTGACACTAGTTATAGATTCCGATGCTTCACCTCAGGTTTACTGTATCCCTCTGACCCTCTTATTGATGAAGAAACACAGAAATTGCATCGGAATTAGATACAAAAAGCACAAGGCCGACTTTAGTACAAGAGGACTGACTCTTCATACTGTCTATGATTTGAAACATTCCTGTGACACTAGTTATAAAATCCGATGCCTCACTTCAGGTTTACTGTATCCCTTGGACCTTCTTGTTGACGATGAAATACCGAAATTGCATCGGAATTAAATACGAAAGGCACAATGCCGACTTAAGTACAAGATGACTGACTCTTCTTACTGACTATGTTTGAACCATTCCTGTGACACCACTTATGGATTCCGATGCTTCACTTCAGGTTTCCTGTATCCCTCTGACCTTCTTATTGACGATGAAACACAGAAATTGCGTCGGAATTAAATAGAAAATGCACAATGCCGACATAAGTACAAGAAGACTGACTCTTCCTAATCTCTATGTTATGAACCATTCCCGTGACACCAGTTATAGATTCCGATGCCTCACTTCAGGTTTACTGTATCCCTTGTACCATCTTATTGACGATGAAACACAAAAATTGCATCGGAATTAAATACAAAAGGCACAATGCCGACTTATGTACAAGAAGACTGACTCACCTTACTGTCTATGTTTGGAACCATTCCTGTGACAACTAGTTATTGATTCCGATGCTTCACTTCACGATTACAGTATCGCTTGAACCTTCTTATTGACGACGAAACACAGAAATTGCATCGGAACTAAATAAAAAGGCACAATACCAAATTAAGTACAAGAAGACTGACTCTTCCTACTGTCTATGTTTTGAACCATTCCTGTGACACTAGTTATAGATTCCGATGCTTCAGGTTTACTGTATCCCATGGACCTTCTTATTGACGATGAAACACAGAAATTGCATCGGAATTAAATAAAAAGGCACAATACCAAATTAAGTACAAGAAGACTGACTCTTCCTACTGTCTATGTTTTGAACCATTCCTGTGACACTAGTTATAGATTCCGATGCTTCTCTTCAGGTTTACTGTATCCGTCTGACCTTCTTATTGACGGTGAAACACAGAAATTGAATCCGAATGAATTACAAAAGACACAATGCCGACTTAAGTACAAGAAGACTGACTCATATTACTGTCTATGTTTTGAACCATTCCTGTGACACTAGTTATAGATTCCGAAGCTTCACTTCAGGTTTACTGTATCCCTCTTACCTTCTTATTGATGATGAAACACAGTAATTGCATCGGAATTAGATACAAAAAGCACAAGGCCGACTTAAGTACAAGAGGACTGACTCTTCACACTGTCTATGATTTGAAACATTCCTGTGACACTAGTTATAAATTCCGATGCCTCACTTCAGGTTTTCGGTATCCCTTGGACCTTCGTATTGACGACGAGAGACAGAAATTGCATCGGAATTAAATAGAAAAGGCACAGTGCCGACTTAAGTACAAGAAGACTGACTCTTCATACTGACTATGTTTTGAACCATTCCTGTAACACTAGTTATAGATTCCGATGCTTCACTTCAGGTTTACTGTATCCCTTGGACCTTCTTATTGACGATGAAACACCGAAATTGCATCGGAATTAAATACGAAAGGCACAATGCCGACTTAAGTACAAGATGACTGACTCTTCTTACTGACTATGTTTGAACCATTCGTGTGACACCACTTATGAATTCCGATGCTTCACTTCAGGTTTACTGTATCCCTCTGACCTTCTTATTGACGATGAAACACAGAAATTGCGTCGGAATTAAAAAGAAAAGGCACAATGCCGACATAAGTACAAGAAGACTGACACTTCTTACTGTCTATGTTTTGAACCATTCCTGTGACACTAGTTATAGATTCCAATGCCTCACTTTAGGTTTACTGTATTCCTTGGACCTTCTTATTGACGATGAAACACAGAAATTGCATCCGAATTAAATACAAATGGCACAATACCAACTTAAGTACAAGAAGACTGGCTCTTATAACTGTCTATGTTTTGAACCATTCCTGTGACACTAGTTATAGATTCCGATGCTTCACTGCAGGTTTACTGTATCCCTTGTACCTTCTTATTGACGATGAAACACAAAAATTGCTTCGGAATTAAATACAAAAGGCACAATGCCGACTTATGTACAAGAAGACTGACTCTTCTTACTGTCTGTGTTTTGAACCATTCCTGTGACACTAGTTATTGATTCCGATGCTTCACTTCAGGTTTACAGTATCCCTTGAACCTTCTTATTGACGACGAAACACAGAAATTGCATCGGAATTAAATACGAAAGGCACAATGCCGACTTATGTAGAAGAAGACTGACTCTTCCTACTGTCTATGTTTTGAACCGTTCCTGTGACACTAGTTATAGATTCCGATGCCTCACTTCAGGTTCACTGTATCCCTCTGACCTTCGTATTGACGATGAAACACAGAAATTGCATCTGAATTAAATACGAAAGGCACAATGCCGACTTAAGTACAAGAAAACTGACTCTTCTTACTGACTATGTTTGAACCATTCCAGTGACACCACTTATAGATTCCGATGCTTCACTTCAGGTATACTGTATTCCTCTGACCTTCTTATTGACGATGAAACACAGAAATTGCGTCGGAATTAAATAGAAAAGGCACAATGCCGACTTAAGTACAAGAAGACTGACTCTTCTTACTGTCTATGATTTAAACCATTCCTGTGACACTAGTTATAGTTTCCGATGCCTCACTTCAGGTTTACTGTATCCCTTGGACCTTCGTATTGACGACAAGAGACAGAAGTTGCATCGGAATTAAATAGAAAAGGCACAATGCAGACTTACGTACAAGAAGACTGACTCTTCTTACTGACTATGTTTTGAACAATTCCTGTAACACTAGTTATAGATTCCGATGCTTCACTTCAGGTTTACTGTATCCCTTGGACCTTCGTATTGACGATGAAACACCGAAATTGCATCCGAATTAAATACAAAAGGCACAATGCCGACTTAAGTACAAGAAGACTGACTCTTATAACTGTCTATGCTTTGAACCATTCCTGTGACACAAGTTATAGATTCCGATGCTTCACTGCAGGTTTACTGTATCCCTTGTACCTTCTTATTGACGATGAAACACAAAAATTGCTTCGGAATTAAATACCAAAGGCACAATGCCGACTTATGTACAAGAAGACTGACTCTTCTTACTGTCTATGTTTTGAACCATTCCTGTGACACTAGTTAGTGATTCCGATGTTTCACGTCAGGTTTACAGTATCCCTTGAACCTTCTTATTGACGACGAAACACAGAAATTGCATCGAAATTAAATAGAAAAAGCACAATGCCGACTTAAGGACAAGAAGACTGACTCTTCCTACTGTCTATGTTTTGCACCATTCCTGTGATACTAGTTATAGATTCCGATGCCTCACTTCAGGTTCACTGTATCCCTCTAACCTTCTAATTGGCGATGAAACACAGAAATTGCATCGGAATTAAATACGAAAAGCACAATGCCGACTTAAGTACAAGAAGACTGACTCTCCCTACTGTCTATGTTTTGAACCATTCCTGTGACACTAGGTACAGATTCCGATGCCTCACTTCAGGTTCACTGTATCCCTCTGACCTTCTTATTGACGATGAAACACAGAAATTGCATCGGAATTAAATACGAAAGGCACAATGCCGACTTAAGTACAAGAAGACTGACTCTTCTTACTGACTATGTATGAACCATTCCTGTGACACCACTTATAGATTCCGATGCTTCACTTCAGGTATACTGTATCCCTCTGACCTTCTTATTGACGATGAAACACAGAAATTGCATCGGAATTAAATACAAAAGGCACAATGCCGACTTATGTACAAGAAGACTGACTCTTATTACTGTCTATGTTTTGAACCATTCCTGTGACACTAGTTATAGATTCCGATGCTTCACTTCAGATTTACTGTATCCCTTGGACCTTCTTATTGACGATGAAACAATGAATTTTCATCGGAATTAAATACAAAAGGCACAATGCTGACTTAAGTACATGTAGACTGACTCTTCCTACTGTCTATGTTTTGAACCATTCGTGTGACACTAGTTATAGATTCCGATGGTTCACTTCAGGTGTACTATATCCCTTGGACCTTCTTATTGACGATGAAACACAGAAATTGCCTCCGAATAAAATACAAAAGGCACAATGCCGACTTAAGTAAAAGTAGACTGACTCTTCTTACTGTCTATGTTTTCAACCATTCCTGTGACACTAGTTAAAGACTCTGATGCTTCACGTCAGGTTTACTGTATCCCTCTGACCTTCTTATTGATGATGAAACACAGAAACTGCATCGGAAATAAATACAAAAGGCACAATGCCGACTCAAGTACAAGAAGACTGACACTTCCTACTGTATATGTTTTGAACCATTCCTGTGACACTAGTTATACATTCCGATGTTTCACTTCAGGTTTACTGTATCCCTCTGACCTTCTAATTGACGTTGAAACACAGAAATTCCATCCCAATTAAATACAAAAGGCACAATGCCGACCTAAGTACAAGAAGACTGACTCTTCCTACTCTCTATGTTTTGAACCATTCCTGTGACACTAGTTATAGATTACGATGCTTCACTTCAGGTCTACTGTATCCCTCTGACCTTCTTATTGACGATGAAACACAGAAATTGCATCAAAATTAAATACAAAAGGCACAATGCCGACTTAAGTACAAGAAGACTGACTCTTATTACTGTCTATGTTTTGAACCATTCCTGTGACACTAGTTATAGATTCCGATGCCCACTTAAGGGTTAGTGTATCCCTAGGACATTCTTATTGACGATGAAACACAGAAATTGCTTCGGAAGTAAATACAAAAGGTACAATGCCGACTTAAGTACAAGAAGACTGACTCTTCCTACTGTCTATGATTTGAACCATTCCTGTGACACTAGTTATAGATTCCGATGCTTCACTTCAGGTTTAGTGTATCCCTCTGACCTTCTTATTGACGATGAAACACAGAAATTGCATCGGAATTAAATAGAAAAGGCACAATGCCGACTTACGTACAAGAAGACTGACTCTTCTTACTGACTATGGTTTGAACCATTCCTGTAACACTAGTTATAGATTCCGATGCTTCACTTCAGGTTTACTGTATCCCTTGGACCTTCGTATTGACGATGAAACACCGAAATTGCATCCGAATTAAATACAAAAGGCACAATGCCGACTTAAGTACAAGAAGACTGACTCTTATAACTGTCTATGCTTTGAACCATTCCTGTGACACTAGTTATAGATTCCGATGCTTCACTGCAGGTTTACTGTATCCCTTGTACCTTCTTATTGACGATGAAACACAAAAATTGCTTCGGAATTAAATACCAAAGGCACAATGCCGACTTATGTACAAGAAGACTGACTCTTCTTACTGTCTATGTTTTGAACCATTCCTGTGACACTAGTTAGTGATTCCGATGTTTCACGTCAGGTTTACAGTATCCCTTGAACCTTCTTATTGACGACGAAACACAGAAATTGCATCGAAATTAAATAGAAAAAGCACAATGCCGACTTAAGGACAAGAAGACTGACTCTTCCTACTGTCTATGTTTTGCACCATTCCTGTGATACTAGTTATAGATTCCGATGCCTCACTTCAGGTTCACTGTATCCCTCTAACCTTCTAATTGGCGATGAAACACAGAAATTGCATCGGAATTAAATACGAAAAGCACAATGCCGACTTAAGTACAAGAAGACTGACTCTCCCTACTGTCTATGTTTTGAACCATTCCTGTGACACTAGGTATAGATTCCGATGCCTCACTTCAGGTTCACTGTATCCCTCTGACCTTCTTATTGACGATGAAACACAGATATTGCATCGGAATTAAATACGAAAGGCACAATGCCGACTTAAGTACAAGAAGACTGACTCTTCTTACTGACTATGTATGAACCATTCCTGTGACACCACTTATAGATTCCGATGCTTCACTTCAGGTATACTGTATCCCTCTGACCTTCTTATTGACGATGAAACACAGAAATTGCATCGGAATTAAATACAAAAGGCACAATGCCGACTTATGTACAAGAAGACTGACTCTTATTACTGTCTATGTTTTGAACCATTCCTGTGACACTAGTTATAGATTCCGATGCTTCACTTCAGATTTACTGTATCCCTTGGACCTTCTTATTGACGATGAAACAATGAATTTTCATCGGAATTAAATACAAAAGGCACAATGCTGACTTAAGTACATGTAGACTGACTCTTCCTACTGTCTATGTTTTGAACCATTCGTGTGACACTAGTTATAGATTCCGATGGTTCACTTCAGGTGTACTATATCCCTTGGACCTTCTTATTGACGATGAAACACAGAAATTGCCTCCGAATTAAATACAAAAGGCACAATGCCGACTTAAGTTAAAGTAGACTGACTCTTCTTACTGTCTATGTTTTCAACCATTCCTGTGACACTAGTTAAAGACTCTGATGCTTCACTTCAGGTTTACAGTGTCCCTCTGACCTTCTTATTGATGATGAAACACAGAAACTGCATCGGAAATAAATACAAAAGGCACAATGCCGACTCAAGTACAAGAAGACTGACACTTCCTACTGTATATGTTTTGAACCATTCCTGTGACACTAGTTATACATTCCGATGTTTCACTTCAGGTTTACTGTATCCCTCTGACCTTCTAATTGACGTTGAAACACAGAAATTCCATCCCAATTAAATACAAAAGGCACAATGCCGACCTAAGTACAAGAAGACTGACTCTTCCTACTCTCTATGTTTTGAACCATTCCTGTGACACTAGTTATAGATTAAGATGCTTCACTTCAGGTCTACTGTATCCCTCTGACCTTCTTATTGACGATGAAACACAGAAATTGCATCAAAATTAAATACAAAAGGCACAATGCCGACTTAAGTACAAGAAGACTGACTCTTATTACTGTCTATGTTTTGAACCATTCCTGTGACACTAGTTATAGATTCCGATGCCCACTTAAGGGTTAGTGTATCCCTAGGACATTCTTATTGACGATGAAACACAGAAATTGCTTCGGAAGTAAATACAAAAGGTACAATGCCGACTTAAGTACAAGAAGACTGACTCTTCCTACTGTCTATGATTTGAACCATTCCTGTGACGCTAGTTATAGATTCCGATGCTTCACTTCAGGTTTAGTGTATCCCTCTGACCTTCTTATTGACGATGAAACACAGAAATTGCATCGGAATTAAATAGAAAAGGCACAATGCTGACTTAAGTACAAGAAGACTGGCTCTTCTTACTGTCTATGATTTAAACCATTCCTGTGACACTAGTTATAGATTCCGATGCTTCACTTCAGGTGTACTATATCCCTTGGATCGTCTTATTGACGATGAAACACAGAAATTGCCTCCGAATTAAATACAAAAGGCACAATGCCGACTTAAGTACAAGTGGACTGACTCTTCTTACTGTCTATGTTTTGAACCATTCCTGTGACACTAGTTAAAGACTCTGATGCTTCACTTAAGGTTTACTGTATACCTCTGACCTTCTTATTGACGATGAAAAATAGAAATTGCGTCGGAAATAAATACAAAAGGCACAATGCCGACTTAAGTACAAGAAGGCTGACTCTTCTTACTGTCTATGTTTTGAACCATGCCTGTGGCACTAGTTATAGATTCCGATGACTCCCTTCAGGTTTACTGTATCCCTCTGACCTTCTTATTGACGATGGAACACCAAATTTGCATCGGAATTAAATACAAAAGGCACAATGCCGCCTTAAGTACATGTAGACTGACTCTTCCTACTGTCTATGTTTTGAACCATTCCTGTGACACTAGTTATAGATTCCGATGCTTCACTTCAGGTTTACTGTATCCCTCTGACCTTCTTATTGGTGATGAAACACAGAAATTGCATCGGAAATAAATACAAAAGGCACAATGCCGACTCAAGTACAAGAAGACTTAAACTTCCTACTGTCTATGTTTTGAACCATTCCTGTGACACTAGTTATACATTCCGATGTTTCACTTCAGGTTCACTGTATCCCTCTGACCTTCTTATTGACGATGAAACACAGAAATTGCATCGGAAATAAATAGAAAAGGCACATTGCCGACTTAAGTACAAGAAGACTAACTCTTCTTACTGACTATGTTTTGAACCATTTCTGTGACACTAGTTATAGATTCCGATACTTCAGGTTTACTGCATCCCATAGACCTTCTTATTGTCGATGAAACACAGAAATTGCATCGGAATTAAATAAAAAGGCACAATGCCGCATTAAGTACAAGAAGACTGACTCTTCTTACTGACTATGCTTTGAACGATCCCTGTGACACTAGTTATAGAGTCCGATGCTTCACTTCAGGTTTACTGTATCCCTCTGACCTTCTTATTGACGATGAAACACAGAAATTGCATCGCAATTTAATACAAAAGGCACAATGCCGACTTAAGTACAAGAAGACTGGCTCTTCCTACTCTCTATGTTTTGAACCATTCCTATGACACTAGTTATAGATTCCGATGCTTCACTTCAGGTCTACTGTATCCCTATGACCTTCTTATTGACGATGAAACACAGAAATTGCATCGGAATTAAATACAAAAGGCACAATGCCGACTTATGTACAAGAAGACTAACTCTTCCTACTGTCTATGTTTTGAACCATTCCTGTGACACTAGTTATAGATTCCGATGCTTCACTTCAGGTTTACTGTATCCCTCTGACCATCTTATTGACGATGAAACACAGAAATTGCATCGGAATTAGATACAAAAAGCACAACGGCGACTTAAGTACAAGAGGTTTGACTCTTCCTACTCTCAATTTCTTGAACCACTCCTGTGACACTAGTGATAGATTCCAATGCTTCACTTCAGGTCTACTGTATCCCTCTGATCTTCTTATTGACGATGAAACACAGAAATTGCGTCGCAATTAAATACAAAAGGCACAATGCCGACTTAAGTACAAGAAGACTGACTCTTGCTACTCTCTATGTTTTGAACCATTCCTGTGACACTAGTTATAGATTCCGATGCCTCACATCAGGTCTACTGTATCCCTCTGACCTTCTTATTGACGATGAAACACAGAAATTGCATCCGAATTAAGTACAAAAAGCACAATGCCGACTTAAGTACAAGAAGACTGACTCTTATTACTGTCTATGTTTTAAACAATTCCTGTGACACTAGTTATAGATTCCGATGCTTCACTTCAGGTTTAGTGTATCCCTTGGACCCTCTTATTGACGATGAAACACAGAAATTGCATCGGAATTAAATACAAAAGGCACAATGCCGACTTATGTACAAGAAGAATGACTCATCTTAATGTCTATGTTTTGAACTATTCCTGTGTCACTAGTTATTGATTCCGATGCTTCAATACAGGTTCACTGTATCCCTTGGACCTTCATATTGACGACGAAACACAGAAATTGAATCGGAATTAAATAGAAAAGGCACAATGCCGACTTAAGTACAGGAAGACTGACTCTTCCTACTGTCAATGTTTTGAATCATTTCTGTGACACTAGTTATAGATTCCGATGCTTCACTTCAGGTTTACTGTATCCCTCTGACCTTCTTATTGACGATGAAACACAGAAATTGCATCGGAATTAAATACAAAAAGCACAAGGCCGACTTAAGTACAAGAGGATTGACTCTTCATACTGTCTATATTTTGAAAGATTCCGGTGACACTAGTTATAGATTCCGATGCTTCACTTCAGGTTTACTGTATCCCTTGGACATTCTTATTGACGACGAAAGACAGAAATTGCATCGGAATTGAATAGAAAAGGCACAATGCCGACTTAAGTACAAGAAGACTGGCTCTTCTTACTGACTATGTTTTGAACCATTCCTGTGACACTAGTTACAGATTCCGATGCTTCACTTCAGGTTTACTGTATCCCATGGACCTGCTTATTGACGATGAAACACCGAAATTGCATCGGAATTAAATACGAAAGGCACAATGCCGACTTAAGTAAAAGATGACTGACTCCTCTTACTGACTATGTTTGAACCATTCCTGTGACACCACTTATAGATTCCGATGCTTCACTTCAGGTTTACTGTATCCCTTTGACCTTCTTATTGATGATGAAACACAGAAATTGCGTCGGAATTAAATAGAAAAGGCACAATGCCGACATAAGTACAAGAAGACTGACTCTTCTTACTGTCTATGGTTTGAACCATTCCTGTGACACTAGTTACAGATTCCGACGCTTCACTTCAGGTGTACTGCATCCCTTGGACCTTCTTATTGACGATGAAACACAGAAATTAGCATCGGAATTAAATACAAAAGGCACAACGCCGACTTAAGTACAAGAAGACTGGCCCTTCCTACTGTCAATGATTTGAACCATTCCTGTGACACTAGTTATAGATTCCGATGCTTCACTACAGGTTTACTGTATCCATCGGACCTTCTTATTGACGATGAAACACAGAAATTGCATCGGAATTAAATAGAAAAGGCACAATGCCGACTTAAGTACATGAAGACTGATTCTTTCTACTGTCTATGTTTTCAATCATTCCTGTCACACTAGTTATACATTCCAATGCTTCACTTCAGGTTTACTGTATTCCTCTGACCTTCTTATTGACGATGAAACACAGAAATTGCATCGGAATTAGATACAAAAAGCACAATGCCGTCTTAAGTACATGAAGACTGACTCTTCCTACCGTCTATGTTTTGAACCATTTCTGTGACACTAGTTATAGATTCCGATGCTTCACTTCAGGTTTACTGTATCCCTCTGACCTTCTTATTGACGATGAAACACAGAAATTGCATCGGAAATAAATACAAAAGACACAATGCCAAATCAAGTAGAAGAAGACTGACTCTTCCTACTGTCTATGTTTTGAACGATTCCTGTGACACTAGTTATACATTCCGATTCTTCACTTCCGGTTTACTGTATCCCTCTGACCTGCTTATTGACAATGAAACACTGAAATTGCATTGGAATTAAATAGAATAGGCACTATGCCGACTTAAGTACAAGAAGATTGACTCTTCTTACTGTCTATGTTTTTAACCATTTCTGCGACACTAGTTATAGATTCCGATGCTTCACTTCAGGTTTACTGTATCCCTCTGACCTTCCTATTGAAGATGAAACACAGAAATTGCATCGGAAATAAATACAAAAGGCACAATGCCAACTTATGAACAAGAAGACTGACTCTTCTTACTGTCTATCTTTTGAACCATTCCTGTGACACTAGTTGTAGATTCCGATGACTCACTTAAGGTTTAGTGTATCCCTTGGACATTCTTATTGACGATGAGACACAGAAGTTGCATTGGAATTAAATACAAAAGGCACAATGCCGCCTTATGTACAAGAAGACTGACTCATCTTACTGTCTATGTTTTGAACGATTCCTGTGACACTAGTTATAGATTCCGATGCTTCACTTCAGGTGTACTGCATTCCTTGGACCTTCTTAGTGACGATGAAACACAGAAATTGCATCGGAATTAAATACAAAAGGCACAATGCCGTCTTAAGAACAAGAAGACTGACTCTTCTTACTGACTATGCTTTGAACCATTCCTGTGACACTAGTTATAAATTCAGATGCCTCACTTCAGGTTTACTGTATTCCTTGGACCTTCTTATTGACGATGAAACACAGAAATTGCATCGGAAATAAATACAATAGGTACAATGCCGACTTAAGTACAAGAAGACTGGCTCTTCTTACTGTCTATGATTTAAACCATTCCTGTGACACTAGTTATAGATTCCAATGCTCCACTTCAGGTGTACTATATCCCTTGGACCTTCTTATTGACGATGAAACACAGAAATTGCATCGGAATTAAATAAAAAGGCACAATGCCGCATTAAGTACAAGAAGACTGACTCTTCTTACTGTCTGTATTTTAAACCATTCCTGTGACACTAGTTATAGATTCCGATGCTTCTCTTCAGGTTTAGTGTATCCCTTGGACCTTCTTATTGACGATGAAACACAGAAATTGCATCGGAATTAAATACAAAAAGGCACAATGCCGACTTATGTACAAGAAGACAGACTCATCTTAATGTCTGTGTTTTGAACCATTCCTGTGACACTAGTTATTGATTCCGATACTTCACTACAGGTTTACTGTATCACTGGCACCTTCTTATTGACGACGAAACACAGAAATTGCATCGGGATTAAATAGAAAAGGCACAATGCCGACTTACGTACAAGAAGACTGACTCTTCCTACTGTCTATGTTTTGAACCATTCCTGTGACACTAGTTATAGATTCCGATGCTTCACTTCAGGTTTACGGTATCGCTCTGACCATCTTATTGACGATGAAACACAGAAATTGCATCGGAATTAGATACAAAAAGCACAACGCCGACTTAAGTACAAGAGGATTGACTCTTCCTACTCTCTATGTTTTGAAACATTCCTGTGACACTAGTTATACATTCCGATGCATCACTTCAGGTTTAGTGTATCCCTTGGACCTTCGTATTGACGATGAAACACAGAAATCTGCATCGGAATAAAATACAAAAGGCACAATGCCGACTTATGTACAAGAAGACTGACTCATCTTAATGTCTATGCTTTGAACCATTCCTGTGACACTAGTTGTAGATTCCGATGCTTCACTTCAGGTGTACTGCATCCCTTGGACCTTCTTATTGACGATGAAACACAGAAATTAGCAACGGAATTAAATACAAAAGGCACAATGCCGACTTAAGTACAAGAAGACTGGCCCCTTCCTACTGTCAATGATTTGAACCAATCCTGTGACACTAGTTATAGATTCCGATGCTTCACTTCAGGTTTACTGTATCCATTTGACCTTCTTATTGACGATGAAACACAGAAATTGCCTCCGAATTAAATACAAAAGACACAATGCCGACTTACGTACAAGAAGACTGACTCTTCTTACTGACTTTGTTGTGAATATTTCCTGTGAGACCAGTTTTAGATTCCGATGCATCACTATATGTTTACTGTATCCCTTGGTCCTTCTTATTGACGATGAAACATAGAAATTGCATCGGAAATAAATACAAAAGGCACAATCCCGACTTAAGTACAAGAAGACTGACTCTTCCTACTGTCTATGTTTTGAACCATTCCTGTGACACTAGTTATAGATTCCGATTCTTCACTTCAAGTTTACTGTATCCCTCTGTCCAACTTATTGACGATGAAACACAGAAATTGCATCGGAATTAAATAGAAAAGGCACAATGCCGACTTAAGTACAAGAAGACTGACTCTTCTTACTGACTATGTTTTGATCCATTCCTGTGACACTAGTTACAGATTCCGATGCTTCACTTCAGGTTTACTGTATCCCTTGGACCTTCTTATTGACGATGAAACACCGAAATTGCATCGGAATTAAATACGAAAGGCACAATGCCGACTTAAGTAAAAGATGACTGACTTCTCTTAGTGACAATGTTTGAACCATTCCTGTGACACCACTTATAGATTCCGATGCTTCACTTCAGGTTTACTGTATTCCTCTGACCTTCTTATTGATGATGAAACACAGAAATTGCGTCGGAATTAAAAAGAAAAGGCACAATGCCGACATAAGTACAAGATGACTGACTCTTCTTACTGTCTACGTTTTGAACCATTCCTGTGACACCACTTATAGGTTCCGATGCTTCACTTCAGGTTTACTGTATCCCTCTGACCTCCTTATTGATGATGAGACACAGAAATTGCGTCGGAATTAAACAGAAAAGGCACAATGCCGACATAAGTACAAGAAGACTGACTCTTCTTACTGTCTATGTTTTGAACCATTCCTGTGACACTAGTTATAGATTCCGATGCTTCACTTCAGGTCTACTGCATCCCTTGGACCTTCTTATTGACGATGAAACACCGAAATTGCATCGGAATTAAATACGAAAGGCACAATGCCGACTTAAAGAAAAATGACTGACTCTTCCTACTGACTATGTTTGATCCATTCCTGTGACACCACTTATAGATTCCGATGCTTCACTTCAGGTTTACTGTATCCCTCCGACCTTCTTATTGATGATGAAACACAGAAATTGCGTCGGAATTAAATAGAAAAGGCACAATGCCGACATAAGTACAAGAAGACTGACTCTTCTTACTGTCTATGTTTTGAACCATTCCAGTGGCACTAGTTATTGATTCCGATGCTTCACTTCAGGTGTACTGCATCCTTTGGACCTTGTTATTGACGATGAAACACAGAAATCAGCATCGGAATTAAATACAAAAGGGACAATGCCGACTTAAGTACAAGAGGATTGACTCTTCATACTGTCTATGTTTTGAAACATTCCTGTGGCACTAGTTATAGATTCCGATGCTTCACTTCAGGTTTACTGTATCCCTTGGACCTTCTTATTGACGACAAAAGACAGAAATTGCATCGGAATTAAATAGAAAATGCACAATGCCGACTTAAGTACAAGAAGACTGACTCTTCTTACTGACTATGTTTCGAAGCATTCCTGTTACACTAGTTACAGATTCCGATGCTTCACTTCAGGTTTACTGTATCCCTTGGACCTTCTTATTGACGATGAAACACCGAAATTGCATCGGAATTAAATACGAAAGGCACAATGCCGACTTAAGTAAAAGATGACTGTCTCTTCCTACTGTCAATGATTTGAACCATTCCTGTGTCACTAGTTATAGATTCCGATGCTTCACTCTAGGTTTACTGTATCCATCTGACCTTCTTATTGACGATGAAACACAGAAATTGCATCGGAATTAAATAGAAAAGGCACAATGATGACTTAGGTACATGAAGACTGATTCTTCCTACTGTCTATGTTTTGAATCATTCCTCTCACACTAGTTATACATTCCAATGCTTCACTTCAGGTTTACTGTATCCCTTGGACCTTCTTATTGACGACGAAAGACAGAAATTGCATCGGAATTAAACAGAAAAGGCACAATGCCGACTTAAGTACAAGAAGACTGACTCTTCTTACTGACTATGTTTGAACCATTCCTGTGACACTAGTTACAGATTCCGATGCTTCACTTCAGGGTAACTGTATCCCTTGGACCTTCTTATTGACGACGAAAGATACAAATTGCATCGGAATTAAATAGAAAAGGCACAATGCCGACTTAAGTACAAGAAGACTGACTCTTCTTACTGACTATGTTTTGAACCATTCCTGTGACACTAGTTACAGATTCCGATGCTTCACTTCAGGGTAACTGTATCCCTTGGACCTTCTTATTGACGATGAAATACCGAAATTGCATCGGAATTAAATACGAAAGGCACAATGCCGACTTAAGTAAAAGATGACTGTCTCTTCCTACTGTCTATGATTTGAACCATTCCTGTGACACTAGTTATAGATTCCGATGCTTCACTTCAGGTTTACTGTATCTCTTGGACTTTCTTATTGACGATGAAACACCGAAATTGCATCGGAATTAAATACGAAAGGCACAATGCCGACTTAAGTAAAAGATGACTGACTCTTCTTACTGGCAATGTTTGAACCATTCCTGTGACACCACTTATAGATTCCGATGCTTCACTTCAGGTTTACTGTATCCCTCTGACCTTCTTATTGATGATGAAACACAGAAATTGCGTCTGAATTAAATAGAAAAGGCACAATGCCGACATAAGTACAAGAAGACTGACTCTTCTTACTGTCTATGTTTTGAACCATTCCTGTGACACTAGTTATAGATTCCGATGCTTCACTTCAGGTCTACTGCATCCCTTGGACCTTCTTATTGACGATGAAACACCGAAATTGCACCGGAATTAATTACGAAAGGCACAATGCCGACTTAAAGAAAAATGACTGACTCTTCTTACTGACTATGTTTGAACCATTCCTGTGCCACCACTTATAGATTCCGATGCTTCACTTCAGGTTTACTGAATCCCTCTGACCTTCTTAATGATGATGAAACTCAGAAATTGCGTCAGAATTAAATAGAAAAGGCACAATGCCGACATAAGTACAAGAAGACTGACTCTTCTTACTGTCTATGTTTTGAACCATTCCTGTGACACTAGTTATTGATTCCTATGCTTCACTTCAGGTGTACTGCATCCCTTGGACCTTCTTATTGACGATGAAACACAGAAATCAGCATCAGAATTAAATACAAAAGGCACAATGCCGACTTAAGTACAAGAAGACTGACTCTTCTTACTGACTACGTTTCGAAGCATTCCTGTGACACTAGTTACAGATGCCGATACTTCACTTCAGGTTTACTGTATTCCTTGGACCTTCTTATTGACGATGAAACACCGAAATTGCATCGGAATTAAATACGTAAGGCACAATGCCGACTTAAGTAAAAGATGACTGTCTCTTCCTACTGTCAATGATTTGAACCATTCCTGTGACACTAGGTATAGATTCCGATGCTTCACTTCAGGTTTACTGTATCCATCTGACCTTCTTATTGATGATGAAACACAGAAATTGCATCGGAATTAAATAGAAAAGGAACAACGCCGACTTAAGTACATGAAGACTGATTCTTCCTACTGTCTATGATTTGAATCATTCCTGTCACACTAGTTATACATTCCAATGCTTCACTTCAGGTTTACTGTATCCCTCTGACCTTCTTATTGACGATGAAACACAGAAATTTCATCGGAATTAGATACAAAAAGCACAAGGCCGACTTAAGTACAAGAGGATTGACACTTCATACTGTCTATGTTTTGAAACATTACTGTGACACTAGTTATAGATTCCGATGCTACACTTCAGGTTTACTGTATCCCTTGGACCTTCTTATTGACGACGAAAGACAGAAATTGCATCGGAATTAAATGGAAAAGGCACAATGCCGACATAACTACAAGAAGACTGACTCTTCTTACTGACTATGTTTCGAAGCAGTCCTGTGACACTAGTTACAGATTCCGATGCTTCACTTCAGGTTTATTGTATCCCTTGGACCTTCTTATTGACGATGAAACACCGAAATTGCATCGGAATTAAATACGAAAGGCTCAATGCCGACTTAAGTAAAAGATGTCTGACTCTTCTTACTGACTATGTTTGAACCATTCCTGTGACACCACTTATAGATTCCGATGCTTCACTTCAGGTTTACTGTATCCCTCTGACCTTCTTATTGATGATGAAACACAGAAATTGCGACGGAATTAAATAGAAAAGGCACAATGCCGACATAAGTACAAGAAGACTGACTCTTCTTACTGACTATGTTTTGAACCATTCCTGTGACACTAGTTATAGATTCCGATGCTTCACTACAGGTGTACTGCATCCCTTGGACCTTCTTATTGACGATGAAACACCGAAATTGCATCGGAATTGAATACGAAAGGCACAATGCCGACTTAAGTAAAAGATGACTGACTCTTCTTACTGACTATGTTTGAACCATTCCTGTGACACCACTTATAGATTCCGATGCTTCACTTCAGGTTTAGTGTATCCCTTGGACCTTCTTATTGACGATGAAACACAGAAATTGCATCGGAATTAAATACAAAAAGGCACAATGCCGACTTATGTACAAGAAGACTGACTCATCTTAATGTCTGTGTTTTGAACCATTCCTGTGACACTAGTTATTGATTCCGATACTTCACTACAGGTTTACTGTATCACTTGGACCTTCTTATTGACGACGAAACACAGAAATTGCATCGGGATTAAATAGAAAAGGCACAATGCCGACTTACGTACAAGAAGGCTGACTCTTCCTACTGTCTATGTTTTGAACCATTCCTGTGACACTAGTTATAGATTCCGATGCTTCACTTCAGGTTTACTGTATTGCTCTGACCATCTTATTGACGATGAAACACAGAAATTGCATCGGAATTAGATACAAAAAGCACAACGCCGACTTAAGTACAGGAGGATTGACTCTTCCTACTCTCTATGTTTTGAAACATTCCTGTGACACTAGTTATACATTCCGATGCATCACTTCAGGTTTAGTGTATCCCTTGGACCTTCGTATTGACGATGAAACACAGAAATTGCACCGGAATAAAATACAAAAGGCACAATGCCGACTTATGTACAAGAAGACTGACTCATCTTAATGTCTATGCTTTGAACCATTCCTGTGACACTAGTTGTAGATTCCGATGCTTCACTTCAGGTGTACTGCATCCCTTGGACCTTCTTATTGACGATGAAACACAGAAATTAGCAACGGAATTAAATACAAAAGGCACAATGCCGACTTAAGTACAAGAAGACTGGCCCCTTCCTACTGTCAATGACTTGAACCATTCCTGTGACACTAGTTATAGATTCCGATGCTTCACTTCAGGTTTACTGTATCCATTTGACCTTCTTATTGACGATGAAACACAGAAATTGCCTCCGAATTAAATACAAAAGACACAATGCCGACTGAAGTACAAGAAGACTGACTCTTCTTACTGACTTTGTTGTGAACATTTCCTGTGAGACCAGTTTTAGATTCCGATGCATCACTATATGTTTACTGTATCCCTTGGTCCTTCTTATTGACGATGAAACATAGAAATTGCATCGGAAATAAATACAAAAGGCACAATGCCGACTTAAGTACATGAAGACTGATTCTTCCTACTGTCTATGTTGTGAATCATTCCTGTCACACTAGTTATACATTCCAATGCATCACTTCAGGTTTACTGTATCCTTTGGACCTTCTTATTGACGACGAAAGTCAGAAATTGCATCGGAATTAAATAGAAAAATCACAATGCCGACTTAAGTACAAGAAGACTGACTCTTCTTACTGACTATGTTTTGATCCATTCCTGTGACACTAGTTACAGATTCCGATGCTTCACTTCAGGTTTACTGTATCCCTTGGACCTTCTTATTGACGATGAAACACCGAAATTGCATCGGAATTAAATACGAAAGGCACAATGCCGACTTAAGTAAAAGATGACTGACTTTTCTTAGTGACAATGTTTGAACCATTCCTGTGACACCACTTATAGATTCCCATGCTTCACTTCAGGTTTACTGTATTCCTCTGACCTTCTTATTGATGATGAAACACAGAAATTGCGTCGGAATTAAAAAGAAAAGGCACAATGCCGACATAAGTACAAGATGACTGACTCTTCTTACTGACTATGTTTCGAAGCATTCCTGTTACACTAGTTACAGATTCCGATGCTTCACTTCAGGTTTACTGTATCCCTTGGACCTTCTTATTGACGATGAAACACCGAAATTGCATCGGAATTAAATACGAAAGGCACAATGCCGACTTAAGTAAAAGATGACTGTCTCTTCCTACTGTCAATGATTTGAACCATTCCTGTGACACTAGTTATAGATTCCGATGCTTTACTTCAGGTTTACTGTATCCATCTACCCTCTTATTGACGATGAAACACAGAAATTGCATCGGAATTAAATAGAAAAGGCACAATGCCGACTTAGGTACATGAAGACTGATTCTTCCTACTGTCTATGTTTTGAATGATTCCTCTCACACTAGTTATACATTCCAATGCTTCACTTCAGGTTTACTGTATCCCTTGGACCTTCTTATTGACGACGAAAGACAGAAATTGCATCGGAATTAAATAGAAAAGGCACAATGCCGACTTAAGTACAAGAACACTGACTCTTCTTACTGACTATGTTTGAACCATTCCTGTGACACTAGTTACAGATTCCGATGCTTCACTTCAGGGTAACTGTATCCCTTGGACCTTCTTATTGACGACGAAAGATACAAATTGCATCGGAATTAAATAGAAAAGGCACAATGCCGACTTAAGTACAAGAAGACTGACTCTTCTTACTGACTATGTTTTGAACCATTCCTGTGACACTAGTTACAGATTCCGATGCTTCACTTCAGGGTAACTGTATCCCTTGGACCTTCTTATTGACGATGAAACACCGAAATTGCATCGGAATTAAATACGAAAGGCACAATGCCGACTTAAGTAAAAGATGACTGTCTCTTCCTACTGTCTATGATTTGAACCATTCCTGTGACACTAGTTATAGATTCCGATGCTTCACTTCAGGTTTACTGTATCTCTTGGACTTTCTTATTGACGATGAAACACCGAAATTGCATCGGAATTAAATACGAAAGGCACAATGCCGACTTAAGTAAAAGATGACTGACTCTTCTTACTGACAATGTTTGAACCATTCCTGTGACACCACTTATAGATTCCGATGCTTCACTTCAGGTTTACTGTATCCCTCTGACCTTCTTATTGATGATGAAACACAGAAATTGCGTCGGAATTAAATAGAAAAGGCACAATGCCGACATAAGTACAAGAAGACTGACTCTTCTTACTGTCTATGTTTTGAACCATTCCTGTGACACTAGTTATTGATTCCTATGCTTCACTTCAGGTGTACTGCATCCCTTGGACCTTCTTATTGACGATGAAACACAGAAATCAGCATCGGAATTAAATACAAAAGGCACAATGCCGACTTAAGTACAAGAAGACTGACTCTTCTTACTGACTATGTTTCGAAGCATTCCTGTGACACTAGTTACAGTTGCCGATGCTTCACTTCAGGTTTACTGTATCCCTTGGACCTTCTTATTGACGATGAAACACCGAAATTGCATCGGTATTAAATACGAAAGGCACAATGCCGACTTAAGTAACAGATGACTGTCTCTTCCTACTGTCAATGATTTGAACCATTCCTGTGACACTAGTTATAGATTCAGATGCTTCACTTCAGGTTTACTGTATCCATCTGACCTTCTTATTGATGATGAAACACAGAAATTGCATCGGAATTAAATAGAAAAGGAACAATGCCGACTTAAGTACATGAAGACTGATTCTTCCTACTGTCTATGATTTGAATCATTCCTGTCACACTAGTTATACATTCCAATGCTTCACTTCAGGTTTACTGTATCCCTCTGACCTTCTTATTGATGATGAAACACAGAAATTGCATCGGAATTAAATGGAAAAGGCACAATGCCGACATAACTACAAGAAGACTGACTCTTCTTACTGACTATGTTTCGAAGCATTCCTGTGACACTAGTTACAGATTCCGATGCTTCACTTCAGGTTTATTGTATCCCTTGGACCTTCTTATTGACGATGAAACACCGAAATTGCATCGGAATTAAATACGAAAGGCTCAATGCCGACTTAAGTAAAAGATGTCTGACTCTTCTTACTGACTATGTTTGAATAATTCCTGTGACACCACTTATAGATTCCGATGCTTCACTTCAGGTTTACTGTATCCCTCTGACCTTCTTATTGATGATGAAACACAGAAATTGCGTCGGAATTAAATAGAACAGGCACAATGCCGACATAAGTACAAGAAGACTGACTCTTCTTACTGTCTATGTTTTGAACCATTCCTGTGACACTAGTTATAGATTCCGATGCTTCACTACAGGTGTACTGCATCCCTTGGACCTTCTTATTGACGATGAAACACCGAAATTGCATCGGAATTGAATACGAAAGGCACAATGCCGACTTAAGTAAATGATGACTGACTCTTCTTACTGACTATGTTTGAACCATTCCTGTGACACCACTTATAGATTCCGATGCTTCACTTCAGGTTTACTGTATCCCTCTGACCTTCTTATTGATGATGAAACTCAGAAATTGCGTCGGAATTAAATAGAAAAGGCACAATGCTGACATAAGTACAAGAAGACTGACTCTTCTTACTGTCTATGTTTTGAACCATTCCTGTGACACTAGTTATTGATTCCTATGCTTCACTTCAGGTGTACTGCATCCCTTGGACCTTCTTATTGACGATGAAACACAGAAATCAGCATCGGAATTAAATACAAAAGGCACAATGCCGACTTAAGTACAAGAAGACTGACTCTTCTTACTGACTATGTTTCGAAGCATTCCTGTGACACTAGTTACAGATGCCGATGCTTCACTTCAGGTTTACTGTATCCCTTGGACCTTCTTATTGACGATGAAACACCGAAATTGCATCGGAATTAAATACGAAAGGCACAATGCCGACTTAAGTAAAAGATGACTGTCTCTTCCTACTGTCAATGATTTGAACCATTCCTGTGACACTAGTTACAGATTCAGATGCTTCACTTCAGGTTTACTGTATCCATCTGACCTTCTTATTGATGATGAAACACAGAAATTGCATCGGAATTAAATAGAAAAGGAACAATGCCGACTTAAGTACATGAAGACTGATTCTTCCTACTGTCTATGATTTGAATCATTCCTGTCGCACTAGTTATACATTCCAATGCTTCACTTCAGGTTTACTGTATCCCTCTGACCTTCTTATTGATGATGAAACACAGAAATTGCATCGGAATTAAATGGAAAAGGCACAATGCCGACATAACTACAAGAAGACTGACTCTTCTTACTGACTATGTTTCGAAGCATTCCTGTGACACTAGTTACAGATTCCGATGCTTCACTTCAGGTTTATTGTATCCCTTGGACCTTCTTATTGACGATGAAACACCGAAATTGCATCGGAATTAAATACGAAAGGCTCAATGCCGACTTAGGTAAAAGATGTCTGACTCTTCTTACTGACTATGTTTGAACCATTCCTGTGACACCACTTATAGATTCCGATGCTTCACTTCAGGTTTACTGTATCCCTCTGACCTTCTTATTGATGATGAAACACAGAAATTGCGTCGGAATTAAATAGAACAGGCACAATGCCGACATAAGTACAAGAAGACTGACTCTTCTTACTGTCTATGTTTTGAACCATTCCTGTGACACTAGTTATAGATTCCGATGCTTCACTACAGGTGTACTGCATCCCTTGGACCTTCTTATTGACGATGAAACACCGAAATTGCATCGGAATTGAATACGAAAGGCACAATGCCGACTTAAGTAAAAGATGACTGACTCTTCTTACTGACTATGTTTGAACCATTCCTGTGACACCACTTATAGATTCCGATGCTTCACTTCAGGTTTACTGTATCCCTCTGACCTTCTTATTGATGATGAAACTCAGAAATTGCGTCGGAATTAAATAGAAAAGGCACAAAGCTGACATAAGTACAAGAAGACTGACTCTTCTTACTGTCTATGTTTTGAACCATTCCTGTGACACTAGTTATAGATTCCGATGCTTCACTTCTTGATCACTGTATCCCTCAGACCTTCTTATTGACGATGAAACACAGAAATTGCATCGGAATTAAATACAAAAGGCACAATGCCACCTTAAGTACAAGAAGACTGACTCTTCTTACTGACTATGTTTTAACCATTCCTGTGACACTAGTTATAGATTCCGATGCTTCACTTCAGGTTTACTGTATCCATCTGACCTTCTTATTGACGATGAAACACAGAAATTGCATCGGAATTAAATAGAAAAGGCACAATGCCGACTTAAGTACAAGAAGACTGACTCTTCTTACTGACTATGTTTTGAACCATTCCTGTGACACTAGTTAGAGATTCCGATTCTTTACTTCAGGTTTACTGTATCCCTTGAACCTTCTTATTGACGATGAAACACCGAAATTGCATCGGAATTAAATACGAAAGGCACAATGCCGACTTAAGTAAAAGATGACTGACTCTTCTTACTGACTATGTTTGAACCATTCCTGTGACACCACTTATAGATTCCGATGCTTCACTTCAGGTTTACTGTATCCCTATGACCTTCTTATTGATGATGAAACACTGAAATTGCGTCGGAATTAAATGGAAAAGGCACAATGCCGACATAAGTAGAAGAGGACTGACTCTTCTTACTGTCTATGTTTTGAACCATTCCTGTGACACTAGTTATAGATTCCGATGCTTCACTTCAGGTGTACTGCATCCCTTGGACCTCCTTATTGACGATGAGACACAGAAATTAGCATCGGAATTAAATACAAAAGGCACAATGAAGACTTAAGTACAAGAAGACTGGCTCTTCCTACTGTCAATGATTTGAACCATTCCTGTGACACTAGTTATAGATTCCGATGCTTCACTTCAGGTTCACTGTATCCATCTGACCTTCTTATTGACGATGAAACACAGAAATTGCATCGGAATTAAATAGAAAAGGCACAATGCCGACTTAAGTACATGAAGACTGATTCTTCCTACTGTCTATGTTTTGAATCATTCCTATCACATTAGTTATACATTCCAATGCTTCATTTCAGGTTTACTGTCTCCCTCTGACCTTCGTATTGACGATGAAACACAGATATTGCATCGCAATTAGATTCAAAAAGCACTTTGCCGTCTTAAGTACATGAAGACTGACTCTTCCTACCGTCTATGTTTTGAACCATTCCTGTGACACTAGTTATAGATTCCGATGCTTCACTTCAGGTTCACTGTATCCATCTGACCTTCTTATTGACGATGGAACACAGAAATTGCATTGGAAATAAATAGAATAGGCACTATGCCGACTTAAGTACAAGAAGATTGACTCTTCTTACTGTCTATGTTTTCAACCATTTCTGCGACACTAGTTATAGATTCCGATGCTTCACTTCAGGTTAACTGTATCCCTCTGACCTTCCTATTGAAGATGAAACACAGAAATTGCATCGGAATTAAATAGAAAAGGCACAATGCCGACTTAAGTACAAGAAGACTGACTCTTTTTACTGTCTATGTTTCGAACCATTCCTGTGACACTACTTATAGATTCCGATGCGTCCCTACAGGTTTACTGTATCCCTTGTACCTTCTTATTGACGATGATACAAAGAAATTTCATCGGAATTAAATACAAAAGGCACAATGCATAGTTAAGTACAAAAGGACTGACACTTCTTTCTGTCTATGTTTGAACAATTCCTGTGACACTAGTTATAATTTCCGATGCATCACTTCAGGTTTACTGTATCCTCTGGACCTTCTTATCGACGATGAAACACAGAAATTGCATCGGAATTAAATACAAAAGGCACAATGCCACCTCAAGTACAAGAAGACTGACTCTTCTTACTGACTATGTTGTGAACATTTCTTGTGAGACCAGTTTTAGATTCCGATGCTTCACTGAATGATAACTGTATCCCTTGGACCTTCTTAATGACGATGAAACACAGAAATTGCATCGGAATTAAATAGAAATGGCACAATGCCGACTTAAGTACAAGATGACTGACTCTTCTTACTGACTATGTTTTGAACCATTCCTGTGACACTAGTTACGGATTCCGATGCTTCACTTCAGGTTTACTGTATCCCTTGGACCTTCTTATTGACGATGAAACACCGAAATTGCATCGGAATTAAATGCGAAAGGCACAATGCCGACTTAAGTAAAAGATGACTGACTCTTCTTACTGACTATGTTTGAACCATTCCTGTGACACCACTTATAGATTCCGATGCTTCACTTCAGGTTTACTGTATCCTTCTGACCTTCTTATTGATGATGAAACACAGAAATTGCGTCGGAATTAAATAGAAAAGGCACAATGCCGACATAAGTACAAGAAGACTGACTCTTCTTACTGTCTATGTTTTGAACCATTCCTGTGACACTTGTTATAGATTCCGATGCTTCACATCAGATGTACTGCATCCCTTGGACCTTCTTATTGACGATGAAACACAGAAATTAGCATCGGAATTAAATACAAAAGGCACTATGCCGACTTAAGTACAAGAAGATTGTCTCTTCCTACTGCCAATGATTTGAACCATTCCTGTGACACTAGTTATAGATTCCGATGCTTCACTTCAGGTTTACTGTATCCATCTGACCTTCCTATTGACGATGAAACACAGAAATTGCATCGGAATTAAATAGAAAAGGCACAATGCCGACTTAAGTACATGAAGACTGATTCTTCCTACTGTCTATGCTTTGAATCATTCCTGTCACACTAGTTATACATTCCAATGCTTCACTTCAGGTTTACTGTATCCCTCTGACCTTCTTATTGACGATGATACACAGAAATTCCATCGGAAATAAATACAAAAGGCACAATGCCGAATCTAGTAGAAGAAGACCGACTCTTCCTACAGTCTATGTTTTGAACGATTCCTGTGACACTAGTTATACATTCGGATTCTTCACTTCACGTTTACTGTATCCCTCTGACCTGCTTATTGACGATGAAACACAGAAATTGAATGGGAATTAAATAGAATAGGCACTATGCCGACTTAAGTACAAGAAGATTGACTCTTCTTACTGACTATGTTTTGAACCATTTCTGCGACACTAGTTATAGATTCCGATGCTTCACTTCAGGTTTACTGTATCCCTCTGACCTTCCTATTGAAGATGAAACACAGAAATTGCATCGGAATTAAATAGAAAAGGCACAATGCCGACTCAAGTACAAGACGACCGACTCTTTTTACTGTCTATGTTTTGAACCATCCCTGTGACACTACTTATAGATACCGATGCTTCACTTCAGGTTTACTGTATCCCTTGGACCTTCTTATTGACGATGAAACAAAGAAATTTCATCGGAATGAAATACAAAAGGCACAATGCAGACTTAAGTACAAAAAGACTGACACTTCTTTCTGTCTATGTTTGAACAATTCCAGTGACACTAGTTATAATTTCCGATGCATCACTTCAGGTTTACTGTATCCTCTGGACCTTCTTATCGACGATGAAACACAGAAATTGCATCGGAATTAAATACAAAACGCACAATGCCGACTTCAGTACAAGAAGACTGACTCTTCTTACTGACTATGTTGTGAACATTTCTTGTGAGACCAGTTTTAGATTCCGATGCTTCACTGAATGGTAACTGTAACCCTTGGACCTTCTTATTGACGATGAAACACAGAAATTGCATCGGAATTAAATAGAAATGGCACAATGCCGACTTAAGTACAAGATGACTGACTCCTCCTACTGTCTATATTTTAAACCATTCCTGTGACACTAGTTATAAATTCCGATGCTTCTCTTCAGGTTTACTGTATCCCTCTGACCTTCTAATTGACGATGAAACACAGAAATTGCATCGGAATTAGATACAAAAAGCACAATGCCGACTTAAGTACAAGAGGACTGACTCTTCTTACTGTCTATGTTTTGAAACATTCCTGTGACACTAGTTATAGATTCAGATGCTTCACTTCAGGTTTACTGTATCAATTGGACCATCTTATTGACGACGAAACTAAGAAATTGCATTGGAATTAAATAGAAAAGGCACAATGCCGTCTTAGGTACAAGAAGACTGACCTTTCCTATTGTCTATGCTTTGAACCATTCCTGTGACACTAGTTATAGATTCTGATGCTTCACTTCAGGTTTACTGTATCCCTCTGATCTTCTTATTGACGATGAAACACAGAAATTGCATCGGAATTAAATAGAAAAGTCACAATGCCGACTTAAGTACAAGAAGACTGACTCATCATACTGTCCATGCTTTGTACCATTCCTGTGACACTAGTTATAGACTCCGATGCTTCACTTCAGGTTTACTGTATCCCTCTGACCTTCTTATTGAAGATAAAACACAGAAATTGCATCGGAATTAAATAGAAAAGGCACAATGCCGACTTAAGTACAAGAAGACTGGCTCTTCCAACTGTCAATGATTTGAACCATTCCTGTGACACTAGTTACAGATTCCGATGCTTCACTTCAGGTTTACTGCATCCCTTGGACCTTCTTATTGACGATGAAACACAGAAATTAGCATCGGTATTAAATACAAAAGGCACAATGCCGACTTAAGTACAAGAAGACTGACTCTTCTTACTGACTATGTTTTGAACCATTCCTGTGACACTAGTGATTGATTCCGATGCCTCACTTCATGTTTACTATATTCGTTGGACCTTCTTATTGACGATGAAACACAGAAATTGCATCGGAATTAAATACAAAAGGCACAATGCCGACTTCAGTACAAGAAGACTGGCTCTTCCTACTGTCAATGATTTGAGCCATTCCTGTGACACTATTTATAGATTCCGATGCTTCACTTCAGGTTTACTGTATCCATCTGACCTTCGTATTGACGATGAAACACAGAAATTGCATCGGAATTACATAGAAAAGGCACAATGCCGCCGTAAGTACAAGAAGACTGATTCTTTCTACTGTCTATGTTTTGAACCAATTCTGTGACACTAGTTATAGATTCCGATGCTTCACCTCAGGTTTACTGTATCCCTCTGGCCTGCTTATTGACGATGAAACACAGAAATTGCATTGGAATTAAATAAAATAGCCACTATGCCGACTTATGTACAAGAAGACTGACTCCTCTTACTGTCTATGTTTTGAACCATTCCTGTGACACTAGTTATTGTTTCCGATGCTTCATTTCAGGATTACTGCATCCCTCTGACCTTCTAATTGCAATGAAACACAGAAATTGCATCGGAATTAAATACAAAAGGCACAATTACGACTTTGGTACAAGAAGACTGACTCCTCTTACTGTCTATGATTTGAACCATTCCTGTGACACTAGTTATAGACTGCGATGCTTTACTTTAGGTTTACTGTATCCCTTGGAACTTCTTACTGACGATGAAACACAGAAATTGCATCGGAATTAAATACAAAAGGCACAATGCCGACTTAAGTACAAGAAGACTGACTCTTCTTACTGTCTATCTTTTTAACCATTCCTGTGACACTAGTTATAGATTCCGATGCTTCACTTCAGGTTTAATGTATACCTCTGACCTTCTTATCGACGATGAAACACAGAAATTGCATCGGAATTGAATACAAAAGGCACAATGTTGACTTAAGTACAAGAAGACTGACTCTTCTTACTGTCTATGTTGTGAACATTTCTTGTGAGACCAGTTTTAGATTCCGATGCTTCACTATATCTTAACTGTATCCCTTGGACCTTCTTATTGACGATGAAACAGAGAAATTGCATCGGAATTAAATAGAAAAGGCACAATGCCGACTTAAATACAAGAAGACTGACTCTTCCTACTGTCTATGTTTTGAACCATTCCTGTGACACTAGTTATAGATTCCGATGCTTCTCTTCAGGTTTACTGCATCCCTCTGACCTTCTAATTGACGACGAAACACAGAAATTGCATCGGAATTAAATAGAAAAGGCACAATGCCGACTTAAGTACAAGAAGACTGACTCTTCTTACTGACTATGTTGTGAACATTTCCTGTGAGACCAGTTTTAGATTCCAAAGCTTCACTATATGTTTACTGTATCCCTTGGACCTTCTTATTGACGATGAAACACAGAAATTGCATCGGAATTAAATACAAAAGGCACAATGCCGATTTAAGTACAAGTAGACTGACTCTTCTTACTGTCTATGTTTTGAACCATTCCTGTGACACTAGTTATGGATTCCGATGCTTCACTTCATGTTTAGTGTATCCCTCTGACCATCTAATTGACGATGAAACACAGAAATTGCATCGGAATTAAATAGAAAAGGCACAATGCTGACTTAAGTACAAGAAGACTGACTCTTCTTACTGTCTATGATTTAAACCATTCCTGTGACACTAGTTATAGATTCCGATGCTTCACTTCAGGTTTACTGTATCCCTGGGACCTTCTTATTGACGACGAAAGACAGTAATTGCATCGGAATTAAATAGAAAAGGCACAATGCCGACTTACGTACAAGAAGACTGACTCCTCTTACTGTCTATGTTTTGAACCATTCCTGTGCACTAGTTATTGATTCCGATGCTTCATTTCAGGATTACTGCATCCCTCTGACCTTCTAATTGACGATGAAACACAGAAATTGCATCGGAATTAAATACAAAAGGCACAATTACGACTTTGGTACAAGAAGACATACTCCTCTTACTGTCTATGATTTGAACCATTCCTATGACACTAGTTATAGACTGTGATGCTTTACTTTAGGTTTACTGTATCCCTTGGAACTTCTTACTGACGACGAAACACAGAAATTGCATCGGAATTAAATAGAAAAGGCACAATGCCGACTTAAGTACAAGAAGACTGACTCTTCTTACTGACTATGTTGTGAACATTTCCTGTGAGACCAGTTTTAGATTCCAAAGCTTCACTATATGTTTACTGTATCCCTTGGACCTTCTTATTGACGATGAAACACAGAAATTGCATCGGAATTAAATACAAAAGGCACAATGCCGATTTAAGTACAAGTAGACTGACTCTTCTTACTGTCTATGTTTTCAACCATTCCTGTGACACTAGTTATAGATTCCGATGCTTCACTTCAGGTTTACTGTATCCCTCTGACCTTCTTATTGAAGATGAAACACAGAAATTGCAACGGAATTAAATACAAAAGGCACAATGCCGACTTAAGTACAAGAAGACTGACTCTTCTTACTGACTATGTTTTGAACCATTCCTGTGACACTAGTTAGAGATTCCGATGCTTCACTTCAGGTTTACTGTATCCCTTGAACCTTCCTATTGTCGATGAAACACCGAAATTGCATCGGAATTAAATACGAAAGGCACAATGCCGACTTAAGTAAAAGATGACTGACTCTTCTTACTGACTATGTTTGAACCATTCCTGTGACACCACTTATAGATTCCGATGCTTCACTTCAGGTTTACTGTATCCCTATGACCTTCTTATTGATGATGATACACAGAAATTGCATCGGAAATAAATACAAAAGGCACAATGCCGAATCTAGTAGAAGAAGACTGACTCTTCCTACAGTCTATGTTTTGAACGATTCCTGTGACACTAGTTATACATTCCGATTCTTCACTTCACGTTTACTGTATCCCTCTGACCTGCTTATTGGCGATGAAACACAGAAATTGCATTGGAATTAAATAGAATAGGCACTATGCCGACTTAAGTACAAGAAGATTGACTCTTCTTACTGACTATGTTTTGAACCATTTCTGCGACACTAGTTATAGATTCCGATGCTTCACTTCAGGTTTACTGTATCCCTCTGACCTTCCTATTGAAGATGAAACACAGAAATTGCATCGGAATTAAATAGAAAAGGCACAATGCCGACTTAAGTACAAGAAGACCGACTCTTTTTACTGTCTATGTTTTGAACCATCCCTGTGACACTACTTATAGATACCGATGCTTCACTTCAGGTTTACTGTATCCCTTGGACCTTCTTATTGACGATGAAACAAAGAAATTTCATCGGAATGAAATACAAAAGGCACAATGCAGACTTAAGTACAAAAAGACTGACACTTCTTTCTGTCTATGTTTGAACAATTCCAGTGACACTAGTTATAATTTCCGATGCATCACTTCAGGTTTACTGTATCCTCTGGACCTTCTTATCGACGATCAAACACAGAAATTGCATCGGAATTAAATACAAAACGCACAATGCCGACTTCAGTACAAGAAGACTGACTCTTCTTACTGACTATGTTGTGAACATTTCTTGTGAGACCAGTTTTAGATTCCGATGCTTCACTGAATGGTAACTGTAACCCTTGGACCTTCTTATTGACGATGAAACACAGAAATTGCATCGGAATTAAATTGAAATGGCACAATGCCGACTTAAGTACAAGATGACTGACTCCTCCTACTGTCTATATTTTGAACCATTCCTGTGACACTAGTTATAAATTCCGATGCTTCTCTTCAGGTTTACTGTATCCCTCTGACCGTCTAATTGACGATGAAACACAGAAATTGCATCGGAATTAGATACAAAAAGCACAATGCCGACTTAAGTACAAGAGGACTGACTCTTCTTACTGTCTATGTTTTGAAACATTCCTGTGACACTAGTTATAGATTCAGATGCTTCACTTCAGGTTTACTGTATCAATTGGACCATCTTATTGACGACGAAACTAAGAAATTGCATTGGAATTAAATAGAAAAGGCACAATGCCGACTTAGGTACAAGAAGACTGACCTTTCCTATTGTCTATGCATTGAACCATTCCTGTGACACTAGTTATTGATTCTGATGCTTCACTTCAGGTTTACTGTATCCCTCTGATCTTCTTATTGACGATGAAACACAGAAATTGCATCGGAATTAAATAGAAAAGTCACAATGCCGACTTAAGTACAAGAAGACTGACTCATCATACTGTCCATGCTTTGTACCATTCCTGTGACACTAGTTATAGACTCCGATGCTTCACTTCAGGTTTACTGTATCCCTCTGACCTTCTTATTGAAGATAAAACACAGAAATTGCATCGGAATTAAATAGAAAAGGCACAATGCCGACTTAAGTACAAGAAGACTGGCTCTTCCAACTGTCAATGATTTGAACCATTCCTGTGACACTAGTTACAGATTCCGATGCTTCACTTCAGGTTTACTGCATCCCTTGGACCTTCTTATTGACGATGAAACACAGAAATTAGCATCGGTATTAAATACAAAATGCACAATGCCGACTTAAGTACAAGAAGACTGACTCTTCTTACTGACTATGTTTTGAACCATTCCTGTGACACTAGTGATTGATTCCGATGCCTCACTTCATGTTTACTATATTCGTTGGACCTTCTTATTGACGATGAAACACAGAAATTGCATCGGAATTAAATACAAAAGGCACAATGCCGACTTAAGTACAAGAAGACTGGCTCTTCCTACTGTCAATGTTTTGAGCCATTTCTGTGACACTAGTTATAGATTCCGATGCTTCACTTCAGGTTTACTGTATCCATCTGACCTTCGTATTGACGATGAAACACAGAAATTGCATCGGAATTAAATAGAAAAGGCACAATGCCGCCCTAAGTACAAGAAGACTGATTCTTTCTACTGCCTATGTTTTGAATCATTCCTGTCACTCTAGTTATACATTCCAATGCTTCACTTCAGGTTTTCTGTATTCCTCTGACCTTCTTATTGACGATGAAACACAGAAATTGCATCGGAATTAGATACAAAAAGCACAACGCCGTCTTAAGTACATGAAGACTGACTCTTCCTACCGTCTATGTTTTGAACCATTTCTGTGACACTAGTTATAGATTCCGATGCTTCACCTCAGGTTTACTGTATCCCTCTGGCCTGCTTATTGACGATGAAACACAGAAATTGCATTGGAATTAAATAAAATAGCCACTATGCCGACTTATGTACAAGAAGATTGTCTCTTCTTACTGACTATGTTTTGAACCATTTCTGCGACACTAGTTATTGATTCCGATGCTTCACTTCAGGTTTACTGTATCCCTCCGACCTTCTTATTGACGATGAAACACAGAAATTGCATCGGAATTAAATAGAAAAGGCACAATGCCGACTTAAGTACAAGAAGACTGACTCCTCTTACTGTCTATGTTTTGAACCATTCCTGTGACACTAGTTATTGTTTCCGATGCTTCACTTCAGGATTACTGCATCCCTCTGACCTTCTAATTGCAATGAAACACAGAAATTGCATCGGAATTAAATACAAAAGGCACAATTACGACTTTGGTACATGAAGACTGACTCCTCTTACTGTCTATGATTTGAACCATTCCTGTGACACTAGTTATAGACTGCGATGCTTTACTTTAGGTTTACTGTATCCCTTGGAACTTCTTACTGACGATGAAACACAGAAATTGCATCGGAATTAAATACAAAAGGCACAATGCCGACTTAAGTACAAGAAGACTGACTCTTCTTACTGTCTATCTTTTTAACCATTCCTGTGACACTAGTTATAGATTCCGATGCTTCACTTCAGGTTTACTGTATACCTCTGACCTTCTTATCGACGATGAAACACAGAAATTGCATCGGAATTGAATACAAAGGCACAATGTTGACTTAAGTACAAGAAGACTGACTCTTCTTACTGTCTATGTTGTGAACATTTCTTGTGAGACCAGTTTTAGATTCCGATGCTTCACTATATCTTAACTGTATCCCTTGGACCTTCTTATTGACGATGAAACAGAGAAATTGCATCGGAATTAAATAGAAAAGGCACAATGCCGACTTAAATACAAGAAGACTGACTCTTCCTACTGTCTATGTTTTGAACCATTCCTGTGACACTAGTTATAGATTCCGAAGCTTCTCTTCAGGTTTACTGCATCCCTCTGACCTTCTAATTGACGACGAAACACAGAAATTGCATCGGAATTAAATAGAAAAGGCACAATGCCGACTTAAGTACAAGAAGACTGACTCTTCTTACTGACTATGTTGTGAACATTTCCTGTGAGACCAGTTTTAGATTCCAAAGCTTCACTATATGTTTACTGTATCCCTTGGACCTTCTTATTGACGATGAAACACAGAAATTGCATCGGAATTAAATACAAGAGGCACAATGCCGATTTAAGTACAAGTAGACTGACTCTTCTTACTGTCTATGTTTTGAACCATTCCTGTGACACTAGTTATGGATTCCGATGCTTCACTTCATGTTTAGTGTATCCCTCTGACCATCTAATTGACGATGAAACACAGAAATTGCATCGGAATTAAATAGAAAAGGCACAATGCTGACTTAAGTACAAGAAGACTGACTCTTCTTACTGTCTATGATTTAAACCATTCCTGTGACACTAGTTATAGATTCCGATGCTTCACTTCAGGTTTACTGTATCCCTGGGACCTTCTTATTGACGACGAAAGACAGTAATAGCATCGGAATTAAATAGAAAAGGCACAATGCCGACTTACGTACAAGAAGACTGACTCCTCTTACTGTCTATGTTTTGAACCATTCCTGTGCACTAGTTATTGATTCCGATGCTTCATTTCAGGATTACTGCATCCCTCTGACCTTCTAATTGACGATGAAACACAGAAATTGCATCGGAATTAAATACAAAAGGCACAATTACGACTTTGGTACAAGAAGACAGACTCCTCTTACTGTCTATGATTTGAACCATTCCTATGACACTAGTTATAGACTGCGATGCTTTACTTTAGGTTTACTGTATCCCTTGGAACTTCTTACTGACGATGAAACACAGAAATTGCATCGGAATTAAATACAAAAGGCACAATGCCGACTTTAGTACAAGAAGACTAACTCTTCTTACTGACTATGTTGTGTACATTTCCTGTGAGACCAGTTTTAGATTCCAAAGCTTCACTATATGTTTACTGTATCCCTTGGACCTTCTTATTGTCGATGAAACACAGAAATTGCATCGGAATTAAATACAAAAGGCACAATGCCGATTTAAGTACAAGTAGACTGACTCTTCTTACTATCTATGTTTTCAACCATTCCTGTGACACTAGTTATAGATTCCGATGCTTCACTTCAGGTTTACTGTATCCCTCTGACCTTCTTATTGAAGATGAAACACAGAAATTGCAACGGAATTAAATACAAAAGGCACAATGCCGACTTAAGTACAAGAAGACTGACTCTTCTTACTGACTATGTTTTGAACCATTCCTGTGACACTAGTTAGAGATTCCGATGCTTCACTTCAGGTTTACTGTATCCCTTGAACCTTCCTATTGTTGATGAAACACCGAAATTGCATCGGAATTAAATACGAAAGGCACAATGCCGACTTAAGTAAAAGATGACTGACTCTTCTTACTGACTATGTTTGATCCATTCCTGTGACACCACTTATAGATTCCGATGCTTCACTTCAGGTTTACTGTATCCCTATGACCTTCTTATTGATGATGAAACACAGAAATTGCGTCGGAATTAAATGGAAAAGGCACAATGCCGACATAAGTAGAAGAAGACTGACTCTTCCTACTGTCAATGTTTTGAGCCATTCCTGTGACACTAGTTATAGATTCCGATGCTTCACTTCAGGTTTACTGTATCCATCTGACCTTCTTATTGACGATGAAACACAGAAATTGCATCGGAATTAAATAGAAAAGGCACAATGCCGCCCTAAGTACAAGAAGACTGATTCTTTCTACTGTCTATGTTTTGAATCATTCCTGTCACACTAGTTATACATTCCAATGCTTCACTTCAGGTTTACTGTATTCCTCTGACCTTCTTATTGACGATGAAACACAGAAATTGCATCGGAATTAGATACAAAAAGCACAATGCCGTCTTAAGTACATGAAGACTGACTCTTCCTACCGTCTATGTTTTGAACCATTTCTGTGACACTAGTTATAGATTCCGATGCTTCACTTCAGGTTTACTGTATCCCTCTGGCCAGCTTATTGACGATGAAACACAGAAATTGCATTGGAATTAAATAGAATAGGCACTATGCCGACTTAAGTACAAGAAGATTGACTCTTCTTACTGACTATGTTTTGAACCATTTCTGCGACACTAGTTATAGATTCCGATGCTTCACTTCAGGTTTACTGTATCCCTCCGACCTTCTTATTGACGATGAAACACAGAAATTGCATCGTAATTAAATAGATAAGGCACAATGCCGACTTAAGTACAAGAAGACTAACTCCTCTTACTGTCTATGTTTTGAACCATTCCTGTGACACTAGTTATTGATTCCGATGCTTCACTTCAGGATTACTGCATCCCTCTGACCTTCTAATTGACGATGAAACACAGAAATTGCATGGGAATTAAATACAAAAGGCACAATTACGACTTTGATACAAGAAGACTGACTCCTCTTACTGTCTATGATTTGAACCATTCCTGTGACACTAGTTATAGACTGCGATGCTTTACTTTAGGTTTACTGTATCCCTTGGAACTTCTTACTGACGATGAAACACAGAAATTGCATCGGAATTAAATACAAAAGGCACAATGCCGACTTAAGTACAAGAAGACTGACTCTTCTTACTGTCTATGTTTTTAACCATTCCTGTGACACTAGTTATAGACTCCGATGCTCCACTTCAGGTTTACTGTATCCCTCTGACCTCCTTATCGACGATGATACACAGAAATTGCATCGGAATTGAATACAAAAGGCACAATGTTGACTTAAGTACAAGAAGATTGACTCTTCTTACTGACTATGTTGTGAACATTTCTTGTGAGACCAGTTTTAGATTCCGATGCTTCACTATGTCTTAACTGTATCCCTTGGACCTTCTTATTGACGATGAAACTGAGAAATTGCATCGGAATTAAATAGAAAAGGCACAAGGCCGACTTAAGTTCAAGAAGACTGACTCTTCCTACTGTCTATGTTTTGAACCATTCCTGTGACACTAGTTATAGATTCCGATGCTTCTCTTCAGGTTTACTGCATCCCTCTGACCTTCTAATTGACGAAGAAACACAGAAATTGCATCGGAATTAAATAGAAAAGGCACAATGCCGACTTAAGTACAAGAAGACTGACTCTTCTTACTGAGTATGCTGTGAACATTTCCTGTGAGACCAGTTTTAGATTCCAAAGCTTCACTATATGTTTACTGTATCCCTTGGACCTTCTTATTGACGATGAAACACAGAAATTGCATCGGAATTAAATACAAAAGGCACAATGCCGATTTAAGTACAAGTAGACTGACTCTTCTTACTGTCTATGTTTTGAACCATTCCTGTGACACTAATTATAGATTCCGATGCTTCACTTCAGGTTTAGTGTACCCCTCTGACCATCTAATTGACGATGAAACACAGAAATTGCATCGGAATTAAATAGAAAAGGCACAATGCTGACTTAAGTACGAGAAGACTGACTCTTCTTACTGTCTATGATTTAAACCATTCCTGAGACACTAGTTATAGATTCCGATGCTTCACTTCAGGTTTACTGTATCCCTTGGACCTTCTTATTGACGATGAAACAAAGAAATTTCATCGGAATTAAATACAAAATGCACAATGCAGACTTAACTACAAAAAGACTGACACTTCTTTCTGTCTATGTTTGAACAATTCCTGTGACACTAGTTATAATTTCCGATGCATCACTTCAGGTTTACTGTATCCTCTGGACCTTCTTATCGACGATGAAACACAGAAATTGCATCGGAATTAAATACAAAAGGCACAATGCCACCTCAAGTACAAGAAGACTGACTCTTCTTACTGACTATGTTGTGAACATTTCTTGTGAGACCAGTTTTAGATTCCGATGCTTCACTGAATGATAACTGTATCCCTCTGACCTTCTAATTGACGATGAAACACAGAAATTGCATCTGAATTAGATACAAAAACCACAATGCCGACTTAAGTACAAGAGGACTGACTCTTCTTACTGTCTATGTTTTGAAACATTCCTGTGACACTAGTTATGGATTCCGATGCTTCACTTCAGGTTTACTGTATCCCTTGGACCTTCTTATTGACGACGAAACTAAGAAATTGCATCGGAATTAAATTTGGGAGGCACAATGCCGACTTAAGTACAAGAAGACTGACCCTTCCTATTGTCTATGAATTGAACCATTCCTGTGACACTAGTTATAGATTCTGATGCTTCACTTCAGGTTTACTGTATCCCTCTGATCTTCTTATTGACGATGAAACACAGAAATTGCATTGGAATTAGATACAAAAAGCACAATGCAGACTTAAGTACAAGAAGACAGACTCTTCTTACTGACTATGTTTGAACCATTCCTGTGACACTAGTTACAGATTCCGATGCTTCACTTCAGGTTTACTGTATCCATTGGACCTTCGTATTGACGATGAAACACCGAAATTGCATCGGAATTAAATACGAAGGGCACAATGCCGACTTAAGTAAAAGATGACTGACTCTTCTTACTGACTATGTTTGACCCATTCCTGTGACACCACTTATAGATTCCGATGCTTCCTTTCAGGTTTACTGTATCCTTCTGACCTTCTTATTGACGATGAAACACAGAAATTAGCATCGGAATTAAATACAAAAGGCACAATGCCGACTTAAGTACAAGAAGACTGGCTCTTCCTACTGTCAATGATTAGAACCATTCCTGTGACACTAGTTATAGATTCCGATGCTTCACTTCTGGTTCACTGTATCCATCTGACCTTCTTATTGACGATGAAACACAGAAATTGCATCGGAATTAAATAGAAAAGGCACAATGCCGACTTAAGTACATGAAGACTGATTCTTCCTACTGTCTATGTTTTGAATCATTCCTATCACACTAGTTATACATTCCAATGCTTCACTTCAGGTTTACTGTATCCCTCTGACCTTCGTATTGACGATGAAACACAGAAATTGCATCGCAATTAGATTCAGAAAGCACTATGCCGTCTTAAGTACATGAAGACTGACTCTTCCTACCGTCTATGTTTTGAACCATTCCTGTGACACTAGTTATAGATTCCGATGCTTCACTTCAGGTTTACTGTATCCCTCTGACCTTCTAATTGACGATGAAACACAGAAATTGCATCGGAAATAAATACAAAAGGCACAATGCCGAATCAAGTAGAAGAAGACTGACTCTTCCTACTGTCTATGTTTTGAACGATTCCTGTGACACTAGATATTCATTCCGATTCTTCACTTCACGTTTACTCTATCCCTCTGACCTGCTTATTGACGATGAAACACAGAAATTGCATTGGAATGAAATAGAATAGGCACTATGCCGACTTAAGTACAAGAAGATTGACTCTTCTTACTGACTATGTTTTGAACCATTTCTGCGACACTAGTTATAGATTCCGATGCTTCACTTCAGGTTTACTGTATCCCTCTGACCTTCCCATTGAAGATGAAACACAGAAATTGCATCGGAATTAAATAGAAAAGGCACAATGCCGACTTAAGTACAAGAAGACTGACTCTTTTTACTGTCTATGTTTTGAACCATTCCTGTGACACTACTTATAGATTCCGATGCGTCACTACAGGTTTACTGTATCCCTTGGACCTTCTTATTGACGATGAAACAAAGAAATTTCATCGGAATTAAATACAAAATGCACAATGCAGACTTAACTACAAAAAGACTGACACTTCTTTCTGTCTATGTTTGAACAATTCCTGTGACACTAGTTATAATTTCCGATGCATCACTTCAGGTTTACTGTATCCTCTGGACCTTCTTATCGACGATGAAACACAGAAATTGCATCGGAATTAAATACAAAAGGCACAATGCCACCTCATGTACAAGAAGACTGACTCTTCTTACTGACTATGTTGTGAACATTTCTTGTGAGACCAGTTTTAGATTCCGATGCTTCACTGAATGATAACTGTATCCCTTGGACCTTCTTAATGACGATGAAACACAGAAATTGCATCGGAATTAAATAGAAATGGCACAATGCCGACTTAAGTACAAGATGACTGACTCCTCCTACTGTCTATGTTTTGAACCATTCCTGTGACACTAGTTATAAATTCCGATGCTTCTCTTCAGGTTTACTGTATCCCTCTGACCTTCTAATTGACGATGAAACACAGAAATTGCATCTGAATTAGATACAAAAACCACAATGCCGACTTAGGTACAAGAGGACTGACTCTTCTTACTGTCTATGTTTTGAAACATTCCTGTGACACTAGTTATGGATTCCGATGCTTCACTTCAGGTTTACTGTATCCCTTGGACCTTCTTATTGACGACGAAACTAAGAAATTGCATCGGAATTAAATTTGGGAGGCACAATGCCGACTTAAGTACAAGAAGACTGACCCTTCCTATTGTCTATGAATTGAACCATTCCTGTGACACTAGTTATAGATTCTGATGCTTCACTTCAGGTTTACTGTATCCCTCTGATCTTCTTATTGACGATGAAACACAGAAATTGCATTAGAATTAGATACAAAAAGCACAATGCAGACTTAAGTACAAGAAGACAGACTCTTCTTACTGACTATGTTTGAACCATTCCTGTGACACTAGTTACAGATTCCGATGCTTCACTTCAGGTTTACTGTATCCTTCTGACCTTCTTATTGACGATGAAACACAGAAATTAGCATCGGAATTAAATACATAAGGCACTATGCCGACTTAAGTACAAGAAGACTGTCTCTTCCTACTGCCAATGATTTGAACCATTCCTGTGACACTAGTTATAGATTCCGATGCTTCACTTCAGGTTTACTGTATCCATCTGACCTTCCTATTGACGATGAAACACAGAAATTGCATCGGAATTAAATAGAAAAGGCACAATGCTGACTTAAGTACATGAAGACTGATTCTTCCTACTGTCTATGCTTTGAATCATTCCTGTCACACTAGTTACACATTCCAATGCTTCACTTCAGGTTTACTGTATCCCTCTGACCTTCTTATTGACTATGAAACACAGAAATTGCATCGGAAATAAATACAAAAGTCACAATGCCGAATCAAGTAGAAGAAGACTGACTCTTCCTACTGTCTGTGTTTTGAACGATTCCTGTGACACTAGTTATACATTCCGATTCTTCACTTCACGTTTACTGTATCATTCTGACCTGCTTGTTGACGATGAAACACAGAAATTGCATTGGAATTAAATAGAATAGGCACTATGCCGACTTAAGTACAAGAAGATTGACTCTTCTTACTGACTATGTTTTGAACCATTTCTGCGACACTAGTTATAGATTCCGATGCTTCACTTCAGGTTTACTGTATCCCTCTGACCTTCCTATTGAAGATGAAACACAGAAATTGCATCGGAATTAAATAGAAAAGGCACAATGCCGACTTAAGTACAAGAAGACCGACTCTTTTTACTGTCTATGTTTTGAACCATCCCTCTGACACTACTTATAGATACCGATGCATCACTTCAGGTTTACTGTATCCCTTGGACCTTCTTATTGACGATGAATTAAAGATATTTCGTCGGAATGAAATACAAAAGGCACAATGCAGACTTAAGTACAAAAAGACTGACACTTCTTTCTGTCTATGTTTGAACAATTCCAGTGACACTAGTTATAATTTCCGATGCATCACTTCAGGTTTACTGTATCCTCTGGACCTTCTTATCGACGATGAAACACAGAAATTGCATCGGAATTAAATACAAAACGCACAATGCCGACTTCAGTACAAGAAGACTGACTCTTCTTACTGACTATGTTGTGAACATTTCTTGTGAGTTCAGTTTTAGATTCCGATGCTTCACTGAATGGTAACTGTAACCCTTGGACCTTCTTATTGCCGATGAAAAACACAAAGATTGCATCGGAATTAAATAGAAATGGCACAATGCCGACTTAAGTACAAGATGACTGACTCCTCCTACTGTCTATATTTTGAACCATTCCTGTGACACTAGTTATAAATTCCGATGCTTCTCTTCAGGTTTACTGTATCCCTCTGACCTTCTAATTGACGATGAAACACAGAAATTGCATCGGAATTAGATACAAAAAGCACAATGCCGACTTAAGTACAAGAGGACTGACTCTTCTTACTGTCTATGATTTGAACCATTCCTGTGACACTAGTTATAGATTCAGATGCTTCACTTCAGGTTTACTGTATCCCTCTGATCTTCTTATTGACGATGAAACACAGAAATTGCATCGGAATTAAATAGAAAAGTCACAATGCCGACTTAAGTACATGAAGACTGGCTCTTCCAACTGTCAATGATTTGAACCATTCCTGTGACACTAGTTACAGATTCCGATGCTTCATTTCAGGTTTACTGCATCCCTTGGACCTTCTTATTGACGATGAAACACAGAAATTAGCATCGGTATTAAATACAAAAGGCACAATGCCGACTTAGGTACAAGAAGACTGACTCTTCTTACTGACTATGTTTTGAACCATTCCTGTGACACTAGTTATTGATTCCGATGCCTCACTTCATGTTTACTATATTCGTTGGACCTTCTTATTGACGATGAAACACAGAAATTGCATCGGAATTAAATACAAAAGGCACAATGCCGACTTAAGTACAAGAAGACTGGCTCTTCCTACTGTCAATGATTTGAGCCATTCCTGTGACACTAGTTATAAATTCCGATGCTTCTCTTCAGGTTTACTGTATCCATTGGACCTTCGTATTGACGATGAAACACCGAAATTGCATCGGAATTAAATACGAAAGGCACAATGCCGACTTAAGTAAAAGATGACTGACTCTTCTTACTGACTATGTTTGACCCATTCCTGTGACACCACTTATAGATTCCGATGCTTCCTTTCAGGTTTACTGTATCCTTCTGACCTTCTTATTGACGATGAAACACAGAAATTAGCATCGGAATTAAATACAAAAGGCACAATGCCGACTTAAGTACAAGAAGACTGGCTCTTCCTACTGTCAATGATTAGAACCATTCCTGTGACACTAGTTATAGATTCCGATGCTTCACTTCTGGTTCACTGTATCCATCTGACCTTCTTATTGACGATGAAACACAGAAATTGCATCGGAATTAAATAGAAAAGGCACAATGCCGACTTAAGTACATGAAGACTGATTCTTCCTACTGTCTATGTTTTGAATCATTCCTATCACACTAGTTATACATTCCAATGCTTCACTTCAGGTTTACTGTATCCCTCTGACCTTCGTATTGACGATGAAACACAGAAATTGCATCGCAATTAGATTCAGAAAGCACTATGCCGTCTTAAGTACATGAAGACTGACTCTTCCTACCGTCTATGTTTTGAACCATTCCTGTGACACTAGTTATAGATTCCGATGCTTCACTTCAGGTTTACTGTATCCCTCTGACCTTCTAATTGACGATGAAACACAGAAATTGCATCGGAAATAAATACAAAAGGCACAATGCCGAATCAAGTAGAAGAAGACTGACTCTTCCTACTGTCTATGTTTTGAACGATACCTGTGACACTAGATATTCATTCCGATTCTTCACTTCACGTTTACTCTATCCCTCTGACCTGCTTATTGACGATGAAACACAGAAATTGCATTGGAATGAAATAGAATAGGCACTATGCCGACTTAAGTACAAGAAGATTGACTCTTCTTACTGACTATGTTTTGAACCATTTCTGCGACACTAGTTATAGATTCCGATGCTTCACTTCAGGTTTACTGTATCCCTCTGACCTTCCCATTGAAGATGAAACACAGAAATTGCATCGGAATTAAATAGAAAAGGCACAATGCCGACTTAAGTACAAGAAGACTGACTCTTTTTACTGTCTATGTTTTGAACCATTCCTGTGACACTACTTATAGATTCCGATGCGTCACTACAGGTTTACTGTATCCCTTGGACCTTCTTATTGACGATGAAACAAAGAAATTTCATCGGAATTAAATACAAAATGCACAATGCAGACTTAACTACAAAAAGACTGACACTTCTTTCTGTCTATGTTTGAACAATTCCTGTGACACTAGTTATAATTTCCGATGCATCACTTCAGGTTTACTGTATCCTCTGGACCTTCTTATCGACGATGAAACACAGAAATTGCATCGGAATTAAATACAAAAGGCACAATGCCACCTCATGTACAAGAAGACTGACTCTTCTTACTGACTATGTTGTGAACATTTCTTGTGAGACCAGTTTTAGATTCCGATGCTTCACTGAATGATAACTGTATCCCTCTGACCTTCCCATTGAAGATGAAACACAGAAATTGCATCGGAATTAAATAGAAAAACCACAATGCCGACTTAAGTACAAGAGGACTGACTCTTCTTACTGTCTATGTTTTGAAACATTCCTGTGACACTAGTTATGGATTCCGATGCTTCACTTCAGGTTTACTGTATCCCTTGGACCTTCTTATTGACGACGAAACTAAGAAATTGCATCGGAATTAAATTTGGGAGGCACAATGCCGACTTAAGTACAAGAAGACTGACCCTTCCTATTGTCTATGAATTGAACCATTCCTGTGACACTAGTTATAGATTCTGATGCTTCACTTCAGGTTTACTGTATCCCTCTGATCTTCTTATTGACGATGAAACACAGAAATTGCATTAGAATTAGATACAAAAAGCACAATGCAGACTTAAGTACAAGAAGACAGACTCTTCTTACTGACTATGTTTGAACCATTCCTGTGACACTAGTTACAGATTCCGATGCTTCACTTCATTTTTACTGTATCCTTCTGACCTTCTTATTGACGATGAAACACAGAAATTAGCATCGGAATTAAATACATAAGGCACTATGCCGACTTAAGTACAAGAAGACTGTCTCTTCCTACTGCCAATGATTTGAACCATTCCTGTGACACTAGTTATAGATTCCGATGCTTCACTTCAGGTTTACTGTATCCATCTGACCTTCCTATTGACGATGAAACACAGAAATTGCATCGGAATTAAATAGAAAAGGCACAATGCCGACTTAAGTACATGAAGACTGATTCTTCCTACTGTCTATGCTTTGAATCATTCCTGTCACACTAGTTACACATTCCAATGCTTCACTTCAGGTTTACTGTATCCCTCTGACCTTCTTATTGACTATGAAACACAGAAATTGCATCGGAAATAAATACAAAAGTCACAATGCCGAATCAAGTAGAAGAAGACTGACTCTTCCTACTGTCTGTGTTTTGAACGATTCCTGTGACACTAGTTATACATTCCGATTCTTCACTTCACGTTTACTGTATCATTCTGACCTGCTTGTTGACGATGAAACACAGAAATTGCATTGGAATTAAATAGAATAGGCACTATGCCGACTTAAGTACAAGAAGATTGACTCTTCTTACTGACTATGTTTTGAACCATTTCTGCGACACTAGTTATAGATTCCGATGCTTCACTTCAGGTTTACTGTATCCCTCTGACCTTCCTATTGAAGATGAAACACAGAAATTGCATCGGAATTAAATAGAGAAGGCACAATGCCGACTTAAGTACAAGAAGACCGACTCTTTTTACTGTCTATGTTTTGAACCATCCCTCTGACACTACTTATAGATACCGATGCATCACTTCAGGTTTACTGTATCCCTTGGACCTTCTTATTGACGATGAATTAAAGATATTTCGTCGGAATGAAATACAAAAGGCACAATGCAGACTTAAGTACAAAAAGACTGACACTTCTTTCTGTCTATGTTTGAACAATTCCAGTGACACTAGTTATAATTTCCGATGCATCACTTCAGGTTTACTGTATCCTCTGGACCTTCTTATCGACGATGAAACACAGAAATTGCATCGGAATTAAATACAAAACGCACAATGCCGACTTCAGTACAAGAAGACTGACTCTTCTTACTGACTATGTTGTGAACATTTCTTGTGAGTTCAGTTTTAGATTCCGATGCTTCACTGAATGGTAACTGTAACCCTTGGACCTTCTTATTGACGATGAAAAACACAAAGATTGCATCGGAATTAAATAGAAATGGCACAATGCCGACTTAAGTACAAGATGACTGACTCCTCCTACTGTCTATATTTTGAACCATTCCTGTGACACTAGTTATAAATTCCGATGCTTCTCTTCAGGTTTACTGTATCCCTCTGACCTTCTAATTGACGATGAAACACAGAAATTGCATCGGAATTAGATACAAAAAGCACAATGCCGACTTAAGTACAAGAGGACTGACTCTTCTTACTGTCTATGATTTGAACCATTCCTGTGACACTAGTTATAAATTCCGATGCTTCTCTTCAGGTTTACTGTATCCATTGGACCTTCGTATTGACGATGAAACACCGAAATTGCATCGGAATTAAATACGAAAGGCACAATGCCGACTTAAGTAAGAGATGACTGACTCTTCTTACTGACTATGTTTGACCCATTCCTGTGACACCACTTATAGATTCCGATGCTTCCTTTCAGGTTTACTGTATCCTTCTGACCTTCTTATTGACGATGAAACACAGAAATTAGCATCGGAATTAAATACAAAAGGCACAATGCCGACTTAAGTACAAGAAGACTGGCTCTTCCTACTGTCAATGATTAGAACCATTCCTGTGACACTAGTTATAGATTCCGATGCTTCACTTCTGGTTCACTGTATCCATCTGACCTTCTTATTGACGATGAAACACAGAAATTGCATCGGAATTAAATAGAAAAGGCACAATGCCGACTTAAGTACATGAAGACTGATTCTTCCTACTGTCTATGTTTTGAATCATTCCTATCACACTAGTTATACATTCCAATGCTTCACTTCAGGTTTACTGTATCCCTCTGACCTTCGTATTGACGATGAAACACAGAAATTGCATCGCAATTAGATTCAGAAAGCACTATGCCGTCTTAAGTACATGAAGACTGACTCTTCCTACCGTCTATGTTTTGAACCATTCCTGTGACACTAGTTATAGATTCCGATGCTTCACTTCAGGTTTACTGTATCCCTCTGACCTTCTAATTGACGATGAAACACAGAAATTGCATCGGAAATAAATACAAAAGGCACAATGCCGAATCAAGTAGAAGAAGACTGACTCTTCCTACTGTCTATGTTTTGAACGATTCCTGTGACACTAGATATTCATTCCGATTCTTCACTTCACGTTTACTCTATCCCTCTGACCTGCTTATTGACGATGAAACACAGAAATTGCATTGGAATGAAATAGAATAGGCACTATGCCGACTTAAGTACAAGAAGATTGACTCTTCTTACTGACTATGTTTTGAACCATTTCTGCGACACTGGTTATAGATTCCGATGCTTCACTTCAGGTTTACTGTATCCCTCTGACCTTCCCATTGAAGATGAAACACAGAAATTGCATCGGAATTAAATAGAAAAGGCACAATGCCGACTTAAGTACAAGAAGACTGACTCTTTTTACTGTCTATGTTTTGAACCATTCCTGTGACACTACTTATAGATTCCGATGCGTCACTACAGGTTTACTGTATCCCTTGGACCTTCTTATTGACGATGAAACAAAGAAATTTCATCGGAATTAAATACAAAATGCACAATGCAGACTTAACTACAAAAAGACTGACACTTCTTTCTGTCTATGTTTGAACAATTCCTGTGACACTAGTTATAATTTCCGATGCATCACTTCAGGTTTACTGTATCCTCTGGACCTTCTTATCGACGATGAAACACAGAAATTGCATCGGAATTAAATACAAAAGGCACAATGCCACCTCATGTACAAGAAGACTGACTCTTCTTACTGACTATGTTGTGAACATTTCTTGTGAGACCAGTTTTAGATTCCGATGCTTCACTGAATGATAACTGTATCCCTTGGACCTTCTTAATGACGATGAAACACAGAAATTGCATCGGAATTAAATAGAAATGGCACAATGCCGACTTAAGTACAAGATGACTGACTCCTCCTACTGTCTATGTTTTGAACCATTCCTGTGACACTAGTTATAAATTCCGATGCTTCTCTTCAGGTTTACTGTATCCCTCTGACCTTCTAATTGACGATGAAACACAGAAATTGCATCTGAATTAGATACAAAAACCACAATGCCGACTTAAGTACAAGAGGACTGACTCTTCTTACTGTCTATGTTTTGAAACATTCCTGTGACACTAGTTATGGATTCCGATGCTTCACTTCAGGTTTACTGTATCCCTTGGACCTTCTTATTGACGACGAAACTAAGAAATTGCATCGGAATTAAATTTGGGAGGCACAATGCCGACTTAAGTACAAGAAGACTGACCCTTCCTATTGTCTATGAATTGAACCATTCCTGTGACACTAGTTATAGATTCTGATGCTTCACTTCAGGTTTACTGTATCCCTCTGATCTTCTTATTGACGATGAAACACAGAAATTGCATTAGAATTAGATACAAAAAGCACAATGCAGACTTAAGTACAAGAAGACAGACTCTTCTTACTGACTATGTTTGAACCATTCCTGTGACACTAGTTACAGATTCCGATGCTTCACTTCAGGTTTACTGTATCCTTCTGACCTTCTTATTGACGATGAAACACAGAAATTAGCATCGGAATTAAATACAAAAGGCACTATGCCGACTTAAGTACAAGAAGACTGTCTCTTCCTACTGCCAATGATTTGAACCATTCCTGTGACACTAGTTATAGATTCCGATGCTTCACTTCAGGTTTACTGTATCCATCTGACCTTCCTATTGACGATGAAACACAGAAATTGCATCGGAATTAAATAGAAAAGGCACAATGCCGACTTAAGTACATGAAGACTGATTCTTCCTACTGTCTATGCTTTGAATCATTCCTGTCACACTAGTTACACATTCCAATGCTTCACTTCAGGTTTACTGTATCCCTCTGACCTTCTTATTGACTATGAAACACAGAAATTGCATCGGAAATAAATACAAAAGTCACAATGCCGAATCAAGTAGAAGAAGACTGACTCTTCCTACTGTCTGTGTTTTGAACGATTCCTGTGACACTAGTTATACATTCCGATTCTTCACTTCACGTTTACTGTATCATTCTGACCTGCTTGTTGACGATGAAACACAGAAATTGCATTGGAATTAAATAGAATAGGCACTATGCCGACTTAAGTACAAGAAGATTGACTCTTCTTACTGACTATGTTTTGAACCATTTCTGCGACACTAGTTATAGATTCCGATGCTTCACTTCAGGTTTACTGTATCCCTCTGACCTTCCTATTGAAGATGAAACACAGAAATTGCATCGGAATTAAATAGAAAAGGCACAATGCCGACTTAAGTACAAGAAGACCGACTCTTTTTACTGTCTATGTTTTGAACCATCCCTCTGACACTACTTATAGATACCGATGCATCACTTCAGGTTTACTGTATCCCTTGGACCTTCTTATTGACGATGAATTAAAGATATTTCGTCGGAATGAAATACAAAAGGCACAATGCAGACTTAAGTACAAAAAGACTGACACTTCTTTCTGTCTATGTTTGAACAATTCCAGTGACACTAGTTATAATTTCCGATGCATCACTTCAGGTTTACTGTATCCTCTGGACCTTCTTATCGACGATGAAACACAGAAATTGCATCGGAATTAAATACAAAACGCACAATGCCGACTTCAGTACAAGAAAACTGACTCTTCTTACTGACTATGTTGTGAACATTTCTTGTGAGTTCAGTTTTAGATTCCGATGCTTCACTGAATGGTAACTGTAACCCTTGGACCTTCTTATTGACGATGAAAAACACAAAGATTGCATCGGAATTAAATAGAAATGGCACAATGCCGACTTAAGTACAAGATGACTGACTCCTCCTACTGTCTATATTTTGAACCATTCCTGTGACACTAGTTATAAATTCCGATGCTTCTCTTTAGGTTTACTGTATCCCTCTGACCTTCTAATTGACGATGAAACACAGAAATTGCATCGGAATTAGATACAAAAAGCACAATGCCGACTTAAGTACAAGAGGACTGACTCTTCTTACTGTCTATGATTTGAACCATTCCTGTGACACTAGTTATAGATTCAGATGCTTCACTTCAGGTTTACTGTATCCCTCTGATCTTCTTATTGACGATGAAACACAGAAATTGCATCGGAATTAAATAGAAAAGTCACAATGCCGACTTAAGTACATGAAGACTGGCTCTTCCAACTGTCAATGATTTGAACCATTCCTGTGACACTAGTTACAGATTCCGATGCTTCATTTCAGGTTTACTGCATCCCTTGGACCTTCTTATTGACGATGAAACACAGAAATTAGCATCGGTATTAAATACAAAAGGCACAATGCCGACTTACGTACAAGAAGACTGACTCTTCTTACTGACTATGTTTTGAACCATTCCTGTGACACTAGTTATTGATTCCGATGCCTCACTTCATGTTTACTATATTCGTTGGACCTTCTTATTGACGATGAAACACAGAAATTGCATCGGAATTAAATACAAAAGGCACAATGCCGACTTAAGTACAAGAAGACTGGCTCTTCCTACTGTCAATGATTTGAGCCATTCCTGTGACACTAGTTATAGATTCCGATGCTTCACTTCAGGTTTACTGTATCCATCTGACCTTCTTATTGACGATGAAGCACAGAAATTGCATCGGAATTTAATAGAAAAAGCAAAATGCCGCCCTAAGTACAAGAAGACTGATTCTTTCTTCTGTCTATGTTTTGAATCATTCCTGTCACACTAGTTATACATTCCAATGCTTCACTTGAGGTTTACTGTATTCCTCTGACCTTCTTATTGACGATGAAACACAGAAATTGCATCGGAATTAGATACAAAAAGCACAATGCCGTCATAAGAACATGAAGACTGACTCTTCCTACCGTCTATGTTTTGAACCATTTCTGTGACACTAGTTATAGATTCCGATGCTTCACTTCAGGTTTACTGTATCCCTCTGGCTTGCTTATTGACGATGAAACACAGAAATTGCATTGGAATTAAATAGAAAAGGCACTATGCCGACTTAAGTACAAGAAAATTGTCTCTTCTTACTATGTTTTGAACCATTTCTGCGACACTAGTTATAGATTCCGATGCTTCACTTCAGGTTTACTGTATCCCTCCGACCTTCTTATTGACGATGAAACACAGAAATTGCATCGGAATTAAATAGAAAAGGCACAATGCCGACTTAAGTACAAGAAGACTGACTCCTCTTACTGTCTATGTTTTGAACCATTCCTGTGACACTAGTTATAGATTCCGATTCTTCACTTCAGGTTTAGTGTATCCCTCTGACCATCTAATTGACGATGATACACAGAAATTGCATCGGAATTAAATAGAAAAGGCACAATGCTGACTTAAGTACAAGAAGACTGACTCTTCTTACTGTCTATGATTTAAACCATTCCTGTGACACTAGTTATAGATTCCGATGCTTCACTTCAGGTGTACTATATCCCTTAGACCTTCTTATTGACGATGAAACACAGAAATTGCATCCGAATTAAATACAAAAGGCACAATGCCGACTCAAGTACAAGTAGACTGACTCTTCTTACTGTCTATGCTTTGAACCATTCCTGTGACACTAGTTAAAGACTCTGATGCTTCACTTCAGGTTTACTGTATCCCTATGACCTTCTTATTGACGATGAAACATAGAAATTGCATCGGAATTAAATACAAAAGGCACAATGCCGGCTTAAGTACAAGAAGACTGACTCTTCTTACTGTCTATGTTTTGAACCATGCCCGTGACACTAGTTATAGATTCCGATGCATCACTTCAGGTTTACTGTATCCTCTGGACCTTCTTATCGACGATGAAACACAGAAATTGCATCGGAATTAAATACAAAACGCACAATGCTGACTTCAGTACAAGAAGACTGACTCTTCTTACTGACTATGTTGTGAACATTTCTTGTGAGACCAGTTTTAGATTCCGATGCTTCACTGAATGGTAACTGTATCCCTTGGACCTTCTTATTGACGATGAAACACAGAAATTGCATTGGAATTAAATAGAAAAGGCACAATGCCGACTTAAGTACAAGAAGACTGACCCTTCCTATTGTCTATGCTTTGAACCATTCCTGTGACACTAGTTATAGATTCTGATGCTTCACTTCAGGTTTACTGTATGCCTCTGATCTTCTTATTGACGATGAAACACAGATATTCCATCGGAATTAAATAGAAAAGTCACAGTGCCGACTTAAGTACAAGAAGACTGACTCATCATACTGTCTATGCTTTGAACCATTCCTGTGACACTAGTTATAGACTCCGATGCTTCACTTCAGGTTAACTGTATCCCTCTGACCTTCTTATTGACGATGAAACACAGAAATTAGCATCGGTATTAAATACAAAAGGCACAATGCCGACTTAAGTACAAGAAGACTGACTCTTCTTACTGACTAAGATTTGAAACATTCCTGTGACACTAGTTATTGATTCCGATGCCTCACTTCATGTTTACTATATTCGTTGGACCTTCTTATTGACGATGAAACACAGAAATTGCATCGGAATTAAATACAAAAGGCACAATGCCGACTTAAGTACAAGAAGACTGGCTCTTCCTACTGTCAATGTTTTGAGCCATTCCTGTGACACTAGTTATAGATTCCGATGCTTCACTTCAGGTTTACTTTATCCTTCTGACCTTCTTATTGATGATGAAACACAGAAATTGCGTCGGAATTAAATCGAAAAGGCACAATGCCGACATAAGTACAAGAAGACTGACTCTTCTTACTGTCTATGTTTTGAACCATTCCTGTGACACTAGTTATAGATTCCGATGCTTCACATCAGGTGTACTGCATCCCTTGGACCTTCTTATTGCCGATGAAACACAGAAATTAGCATCGGAATTAAATACAAAAGGCACTATGCCGACTTAAGTACAAGAAGACTGTCTCTTCCTAGTGCCAATGATTTGAACCATTCCTGTCACACTAGTTATACATTCCAATGCTTCACTTCAGGTTTACTGTATCCCTCTGACCTTCTTATTGACGATGAAACACAGAAATTGCATCGGAAATAAATACAAAAGGCACAATGCCGAATCAAGTAGAAGAAGACTGACTCTTCCTACTGTCTATGTTTTGAACGATTCCTGTGCCACTAGTTATACATTCCGATTCTTCACTTCACGTTTACTGTATCATTCTGACCTGCTTATTGACGATGAAACACAGAAATTGCATTGGAATTAAATAGAATAGGCACTATGCCGACTTAAGTACAAGAAGATTGACTCTTCTTACTGACTATGTTTTGAACCATTTCTGCGACACTAGTTATAGATTCCGATGCTTCACTTCAGGTTTACTGTATCCCTCTGACCTTCCTATTGAAGATGAAACACAGAAATTGCATCGGAATTAAATAGAAAAGGCACGATGCCGACTGAAGTACAAGAAGACCGACTCTTTTTACTGTCTATGTTTTGAACCATCCCTGTGACACTACTTATAGATACCGATGCATCACTTCAGGTTTACTGTATCCCTTGGACCTTCTTATTGACGATGAATTAAAGATATTTCATGGGAATGAAATACAAAAGGCACAATGCAGACTTAAGTACAAAAAGACTGACACTTCTTTCGGTCTATGTTTGAACAATTCCAGTGACACTAGTTATAATTTCCGATGCATCACTTCAGGTTTACTGTATTATCTGGACCTTCTTATCGACGATGAAACACAGAAATTGCATCGGAATTAAATACAAAACGCACAATGCCGACTTCAGTACAAGAAGACTGACTCTTCTTACTGACTGAGTTGTGAACATTTCTTGTGAGGCCAGTTTTAGATTCCGATGCTTCACTGAATGGTAACTGTAACCCTTGGACCTTCTTATTGACGATGAAACACAGAAATTGCATCGGAATTAAATACAAAAGGCTCAATGCCGACTTAAGTACAAGAAGACTGGCTCTTCCTACTGTCAATGATTTGAGCCATTCCTGTGACACTAGTTATAGATTCCGATGCTTCACTTCAGGTTTACTGTATCCATCTGACCTTCTTATTGACGATGAAACACAGAAATTGCATCGGAATTAAATAGAAAAGGCACAATGCCGACTTAAGTACAAGAAGACTGACTCCTCTTACTGTCTATGTTTTGAACCATTCCTGTGACACTAGTTATTGATTCCGATGCTTCACTTCAGGATTACTGCATCCCTCTGACCTTCTAATTGACGATGAAACACAGAAATTGCATCGGAATTAAATACAAAAGGCACAATTACGACTTTGGTACAAGAAGACTGACTCCTCTTACTGTCTATGATTTGAACCATTCCTGTGACACTAGTTATAGACTGCGATGCTTTACTTTAGGTTTACTGTATCCCTTGGAACTTCTTACTGACGATGAAACACAGAAATTGCATCGGAATTAAATACAAAAGGCACAATGCCGACTTAAGTACAAGAAGACTGACCCTTCTTACTGTCTATGTTTTTAACCATTCCTGTGACACTAGTTATAGATTCCGATGCTTCACTTCAGGTTTACTGTACCCCTCTGACCTTCTTATCGACGATGAAACACAGAAATTGCATCGGAATTAAATGCAAAAGGCACAATGTTGACTTAAGTACAAGAAGACTGACTCTTCTTACTGACTATGTTGTGAACATTTCTTGTGAGACCAGTTTTAGATTCCGCTGCTTCACTATATGTTTACTGTATCCCTTGGACCTTCTTATTGACGATGAAACAGAGAAATTGCATCGGAATGAAATAGAAAAGGCACAATGCCGACTTAAGTACAAGAAGACTGACTCTTCCTACTGTCTATGTTTTGAACCATTCCTGTGACACTAGTTATGGATTCCGATGCTTCTCTTCAGGTTTACTGCATCCCTCTGACCTTCTAGTTGCCGACGAAACACAGAAATTGCATCGGAATTAAATAGAAAAGGCACAATGCCGACTTAAGTACAAGAAGACTGACTCTTCTTACTGACTATGTTGTGAACATTTCCTGTGAGACCAGTTTTAGATTCCAAAGCTTCACTATATGTTTACTGTATCCCTTGGACCTTCTTATTGACGATGAAACACAGAAATTGCATCGGAATTAAATACAAAAGGCACAATGCCGATTTAAGTACAAGTAGACTGACTCTTCTTACTGTCTATGTTTTGAACCATTCCTGTGACACTAGTTATGGATTCCGATGCTTCACGTCAGGTTTAGTGTATCCCTCTGACCATCTAATTGACGATGAAACACAGAAATTGCATCGGAATTAAATAGAAAAGGCACAATGCTGACTTAAGTACAAGAAGACTGACTCTTCTTACTGTCTATGATTTAAACCATTCCTGTGACACTAGTTATAGATTCCGATGCTTCACTTCAGGTGAACTATATCCCTTGGACCTTCTTATTGACGATGAAACACAGAAATTGCATCCGAATTAAATACAAAAGGCACAATGCCGACTTAAGTACAAGTAGACTGACTCTTCTTACTGTCTATGCTTTGAACCATTCCTGTGACACTAGTTATAGATTCCGATGCATCACTTCAGGTTTACTGTATCCTCTGGACCTTCTTATCGACGATGAAACACAGAAATTGCATCGGAATTAAATACAAAACGCACAATGCCGACTTCAGTACAAGAAGACTGACTCTTCTTACTGACTATGTTGTGAACATTTCTTGTGAGACCAGTTTTAGATTCCGATGCTTCACTGAATGGTAACTGTAACCCTTGGACCTTCTTATTGACGATGAAACACAGAAATTGCCTCGGAATTAAATAGAAATGGCACAATGCCGACTTAAGTACAAGAAGACTGGCTCTTCCAACTGTCAATGATTTGAACCATTCCCGTGACACTAGTTATAGATTCCGATGCTTCACTTCAGGTTTACTGCATCCCTTGGACCTTCTTATTGACGATGAAACACAGAAATTAACATCGGTATTAAATACAAAAGGCACAATGCCGACTTAAGTACAAGAAGACTGACTCTTCTTACTGACTATGTTTTGAACCATTCCTGTGACATTAGTTATTGATTCCGATGCCTCACTTCATGTTTACTATATTCGTTGGACATTCTTATTGACGATGAAACACAGAAATTGCATCGGAATTAAATACAAAAGGCACAATGCCGACTTAAGTACAAGAAGACTGACTCTTCCTACTGTCTATGTTTTGAACCATTCCTGTGACACTAGTTATAGATTCCGATGCTTCTCTTCAGGTTTACTGCATCCCTCTGACCTTCTAATTGACGACGAAACACAGAAATTGCATCGGAATTAAATAGAAAAGGCACAATGCCGACTTAAGTACAAGAAGACTGACTCTTCTTACTGACTATGTTGTGAACATTTCCTGTGAGACCAGTTTTAGATTCCAAAGCTTCACTATATGTTTACTGTATCCCTTTGACCTTCTTATTGACGATGAAACACAGAAATTGCATCGGAATTAAATACAAAAGGCACAATGCCGATTTAAGTACAAGTAGACTGACTCTTCTTACTGTCTATATTTTGAACCATTCCTGTGACACTAGTTATAGATTCCGATGCTTCACTTCAGGTTTAGTGTATTCCTTGGACCTTCGTATTGACGATGAAACACAGAAATTGCATCGGAATTAAATACAAAAGGCACAATGCCGGCTTAAGTACAAGAAGACTGACTCTTCTTACTGTCTATGTTGTGAACCATGCCTGTGACACTAGTTATAGATTCTGATGCTTCCCTTCAGGTTTACTGTATCCCTCTGACCTTCTTATCGACGATGAAACACAGAAATTGCAGCGGAATTAAATAGAAAAAGCACAATGTCGACTTAAGTACAAAAAGACTGACTCTTCTTACTGACTATGTTTTGGACGATTCCTGCGACACTAGTTATAGATTCCGATGCTTCACTTCAAGTCTGCTGTATCCCTCTGACCTTCTTATTGAGGATGAAACACAGAAATTGCATCCGAATTAAATACAAAAGGCTCAATGCCGACTTAAGTACAAGAAGACTGACTCTTATTACTGTCTATGTTTTAAACCATTCCTGTGACACTAGTTACAGATTCCGATGCTCCACTTCAGGTTTAGTGTATCCCTTGGACCTTTTTATTGACGATGAAACACAGAAATTGCATCGGTATTAAATACAAAAGGCACAATGCCGACTTATGTACAAGGAGACTGACTCATCTTACTGTCTATGTTTTGAACCATTCCGGTGACACTAGTTATTGATTCCGATTCTTCACTACAGGTTAACTGTATCCCTTGGACCTTCTTATTGACGACGAAACACAGAAATTGCATCGGAATTAAATAGAAAAGGCACAATGCCGACTTAAGTACAAGAAGACTGACTGTTCCTACTGTCTATGTTTTGAACTATTCCTGTGACACTATTTATAGATTCCGATTCTTCACTTCAGGTTTACTGTATCCCTCTGACCTTCTTATTGACGATGAAACTCAGAAATTGCATCGGAATTAGATACAAAAAGCACAAGGCCGACTTAAGTACAAGAGGATTGACTCTTCATACTGTCTATGTTTGAAACACTCCTGTGACACTAGTTATAGATTCCGATGCTTCACTTCAGGTTTACTGTATCCCTTGGACCTTCTTATTGACGACGATAGACAGAAATTGCATCGGAATTAAATAGAAAAGGCACAATGCCGACTTAAGTGCAAAAAGACTGACTCTTCTTACTGACTATGTTTTGAACCATTCCTGTGACACTAGTTATAGAATCCGATGCTTCACTTCAGGTTTACTGTTTCCCTTGGACCTTCTTATTGACGATGAAACACCGAAATTGCATCGGCATTCAATACGAAAGGCACAATGCCGACTTAAGTACAAGATGACTGACTGTTCTTACTGACTATGTTTGAACCATTCCAGTGATACCACTTATAGATTCCGATGCTTCACTTCAGGTTTACTGTATCCCTCTGACCTTCTTTTTGACGATGAAACACAGAAATTGCGACGGAATTAAATAGAAAAGGAACAATGCCGACATAAGTACAAGAAGACTGACTCTTCTTACTCTCTATGTTTTGAACCATTCCTGTGACACTAGTTATAGATTCCGATGCTTCACTTCAGGTGTACTGCATCCCGTGGATCTTCTTATTGACGTTGAAACACAGAAATTAGCATCGGAATTAAATACAAAAGGCACAATGCCGACATAAGTATAAGAAGACTGACTCTTCTTACTGACTATGTTTTGAATAATTCCTGTGACACTAGTTATTGATTCCGATGCCTCACTTCAGGTTTACTGTATTCCTTGGACCTTCGTATTGACGATGAAACACAGAAATTGCATCGGAATTAAATACAAAAGTCACAACGCCGACTTAAGTACAAGAAGACTGGAACTCCCTACTGTCAATGATTTGAACCATTCCTGTGACACTAGTTATAGATTCCGATGCTTCACTTCAGGTTTACTGTATCCATCTGTCCCTCTTATTGACGATGAAACACAGAAATTGCATCGAAATTAAATAGAAAAGGCACAATGCCGACTTAAGTACATGAAGGCTGATTCTTCCTACTGTCTATGTTTTGAATCATTCCTGTCACACTAGTTACACATTCCAATGCTTCACTTCAGGTTTACTGTATCCCTCTGACCTTCATATTGACGATGAAACACAGAAATTGCATCGGAATTAGATACAAAAAGCACAATGCCGTCTTAAGTACATGAAGACTGACTCTTCCTACCGTCTATGTTTTGAACCATTTCTGTGACACTAGTTATACATTCCGATTCTTCACTTCAGGTTTAATGTATCCCTCAGACCTGCTTATTGAAGATGAAACACAGAAATTGCATCGGAATTAAATAGAAAAGGCACAATGCCGACTTAAGTAAAAGATGACTGATTCTTCTTACTGACTATGTTTGAACCATTCCTGTGACACCACTTATAGATTCCGATGCTTCACTTCAGGTTTACTGTATCCCTCTGACCTTCTTGTTGACGATGAAACACAGAAATTGCGTCGGAATTAAATAGAAGAGGCACATTGCCGACATAAGTACAAGAAGACTGACTCTTCTTACTGTTTATGTTTCAAACCATTCCGGTGACACTAGTTATAGATTCCGATGCTTCACTTCAGCTTTACTGTATCCATCTGACCTTCTTATTGACGATGAAACACAGAAATTGCATCGGAATTAAATAGAAAAGGCACAATGCCGACTTAAGTACATGAAGACTGATTCTTTCTACTGTCTATGTTTCGAATCATTCCTGTCACACTAGTTAAGCACTCCAATGCTTCACTACAGGTTTACTGTATCCCTCTGACCTTCTTATTGACGATGAAACACAGAAATTGCATCGGAATTAGAAACAAAAAGCACAATGCCGTCTTAAGTACACGAAGACTGACCCTTCCTACCGTCTATGTTTTGAACCATTTCTGTGACACTAGTTATAGATTACGATGCTTCACTTAAGGTTTACTGTATCCCTCTGGCCTGCTTATTGACGATGAAACACAGAATGTGCATTGGAATTAAATAGAATAGGCACTATGCCGACTTGAGTACAAGAAGATTGACTCTTCTTACTGACTATGTTTTGAACCATTTCTGCGACACTAGTTATAGATTCCGATGCTTCACTTCAGGTTTACTGTATCCCTCTGACCTTCTTATTGACGATGAAACACAGAAATTGCATCGGAATTAAATAGAAAAGGCACAATGCCGACTTAAGTACAAGAAGACTGACTCCTCATACTGTCTATGTTTTGAACCATTCCTGTGACACTAGTTATTGATTCCGATGCTTCACTTCAGGTTTACTGTATCACTCTGACCTTCCTATTGAAGATGAAACACAGAAATTGCATCGGAATTAAATAGAAAAGGCACAATGCCGACTTAAGTACAAGAAGACTGACTCTCCTTACTGTCTATGCTTTGAACCATTCCTGTGACACTAGTTATAGATTCCGATGCTTCACTTCAGGTTTACTGTATCCCTTGGACCTTCTTATTGACGATGAAACAAAGAAATTTCTTCGGAATTGAATACAAAAGGCACAATGTCGACTTAAGTACAAGAAGACTGACACTTCTTACTGTCTATGTCTGAACAATTCCTGTGACACTAGTTATAATTTCAGATGCATCACTTCAGGTTTACTGTATCCTCTGGACCTTCTTATCGACGATGAAACACAGAAATGGCATCGGAATTAAATACAAAAGGCACATTGCCGAATTAAGTACTACAAGACTGACTCTTCTTACTGACTATGTTGTGAACATTTCTTGTGAGACCAGTTTTAGACTCCGATGCTTCACTATATGGTAAATGTATCCCTTGGACCTTCTTATTGACGATGAAACACAGAAATTGCATCGGAATTAAATAGAAAAGGCACAATGCCGACTTAAGTACAAGAAGACTGACTCTTCTTACTGACTTTGTTGTGAACATTTCCTGTGAGACCAGTTTTAGATTCCGATGGTTCACTATATGTTTACTGTATCCCTTGGACCTTCTTATTGACGATGAAACACAGAAATTGCATCGGAATTAAATACAAGAGGCACAATGCCGACTGAAGTACAAGTAGACTGACTCTTCTTGCTGTCTTTGTTTTGAACCATTCCTGTGACACTAGTTATAGATTCCGATGCTTCACTTCAGATTTACTGTATCCCACTAATCTTCTTATTGACGATGAAACACAGAAATTGCATCGTAATCAAATAGAAAAGTCACAATGCCGACTTAAGTACAAGAAGACTGACTCATCTTACAGTCTATGCTTTGAACCATTCCTGTGACACTAGTTATAGACTCCGATGCTTCACTTCAGGTTTACTGTATCCCTCTGATCATCTTATTGAAGATGAAACACAGAAATTCCATCGGAATTAAATAGAAAAGGCACAATGCCGACTTAAGTACAAGAAGACTGACTCTTCTTACTAACTATGTTGTGAACATTTCCTGTGAGACCAGTTTTAGATTCCGATGCTTCACTATATGTTTGCTGTATCCCTTGGACCTTCTTATTGACGATGAAACACAGAAATTGCATCGGAATTAAATGCAAAAGGCACAATGCCGACTTAAGTACAAGTAGACTGACTCTTCTTACTGTCTATGTTTTGAACCATTCCTGTGACACTAGTTATAGATTCCGATGCTTCACTTCAGGTTTACTGAATCCCTCTGACTTTCCCATTGAAGATGAATCACAGAAATTGCATCGGAATTCAATAGAAAAGGCACAATTCCGACTTAAGTACAAGAAGACTGACTCTTCTTACTGATTATGTTTTGAACCATTCCTGTGACACTACTTATAGATTCCGATGCTTCACGTCAGGTCTACTGTATCCCTTGGACCTTCTTTTTGACGATGAATCACAGATATTGCATCGGAATTAAATAGAAAAGCCACAATGCCGACTTAAGTACAAGAAGACTGACACATCTTACTGTCTATGATTTGAACCATTCTTGTGACACTAGTTATAGATTCCGATGCTTCACTTCAGGTTTACTGTATCCATCTGACCATCTTATTGATGATGAAACACAGAAATTGCATCGGAAATAAATACAAAAGGCACAATGCTGACTCAAGTACAAGAAGACTGACTCTTCTTACTGTCTATGTTTTGAACCATTCCTGTGACACTAGTTATAGTTTCCGATGCTTCACTTCAGGTTTACTGTATCCCTCTGACCTTCTTATTGACGATGAAACACAGAATTTGCACCAGAATTAAATACAACAGGCACAATGCAGACTTAAGTACAAGAGGACTGACTCTTCCTACTCTCTATGATTTGAACCATTCCTGTGACACTAGTTATAGATTCCGATGCTTCACTTCAGGTTTACTGTATCCCTCTAACCTTCTTATTGACGATGAACACTGAAATTGCATCGGAATTAAATAGAAAAGTCACAATGCCGACTTAACCACAAGAAGACCGACTCTTCCTACTGTCTATGTTGTGAACATTTCCTGTGAGACCAGTTTTAGATTCCGATGCTTCACTATATGTTTGCTGTATCCCTTGGACCTTCTTATTGACAATGAAACACAGAAATTGCATCGGAATTAAATGCAAAAGGCACAATGCCGACTTAAGTACAAGTAGACTGACTGTTCTTACTGTCTATGTTTTGAACCATTCCTGTGACACTAGTTATAGATTCCGATGCTTCACTTCAGGTCTACTGTATCCCTTGGACCTTCTTTTTGAAGATGAATCACAGATATTGCATCGGAATTAAATAGAAAAGCCACAATGCCGACTTAAGTACAAAAAGACTGACACATCTTACTGTCTATGATTTGAACCATTCCTGTGACACTAGTTATAGATTCCGATGCTTCACTTCAGGTTTACTGTATCAATCTGACCTTCTTATTGATGATGAAACACAGAAATTGCATCGGAAATAAATACAAATGGCACAATGCCGACTCAAGTACAAGAAGACTGACTCTTCTTACTGTCTTTGTTTTGAATCATTCCTGTGACACTAGTTATAGTTTCCGATGCTTCACTTCAGGTTTACTGTATCCCTCTGACCCACTTATTGACGATGAAACACAGAAATTGCACCTGAATTAAATACAACAGGCACAATGCAGACTTAAGTACAACAAGACTGACTCTTCCTACTCTCTATGATTTAAACAATTCCTGTGACACTAGTTATAGATTCCGGTGCTTCACTTCAGGTTTACTGTATCCCTCTAACCTTCTTATTGGCGATGAAACACAGAAATTGCTTCGGAAATAAATTGAAAAGGTACTATGCCGACTTAAGTTCAAGAAGACTGACACTTCCTATTGCTAATGTTTTGAACCATTCCTGTGACACTAGATATAGATTCCGATACTTCACTTCAGGTTAACTGTATCCCTCTGACCTTCTTATTGACAATGAAACACATAAATTGCATCGGAATTAAATACAATAGGCACAGTGCCGACTTAAGTACAAGAAAACTGACTCTTCTTACTGTCTCTGTCTTGAACAATTCCTGTGACACTAGTTATAGATTCCGATGCCTCACTCCAGGTTTACTGTATCCCTCTGATCATCTTATAGAAGATGAAACACAGAAATTGCGTCGGAATTAAATAGAAAAGGCACAATGCCGACTTAAGTGCAAGAAGACTGACTCTTCTTACTGACTATGTTGTGAACTTTTCCTGTGAGACCAGTTTTAGATTCCGATGCTTCACTATATGTTTGCTGTATCCCTTGGACCTTCTTATTGACGATGAAACACAGAAATTGCATCGGAATTAAATACAAAAGGCACAATGCCGACTTAAGTACAAGTAGACTGACTCTTCTTACTGTCTATGTTTTGAACCATTCCTGTGACACTAGATATAGATTCCGATGCTTCACTTCAGGTTTACTGTAACCCTCTGACTTTCCCATTGTAGAAGAATCACAGAAATTGCATCGGAATTCAATAGAAAAGGCACAATGCCGACTTAAGTACAAGAAGACTGACTCTTCTTACTGATTATGTTTTGAACCATTCCTGTGACACTAGTTATAGATTCCGATGCTTCACTTCAGGTCTACTGTATCCCTTGGACCTTCTTTTTGACGATGAATCACAGATATTGCATCGGAATTAAATAGAAAAGCCACAATGCCGACTTAAGTACAAGAAGACTGACACATCTTACTGTCTATGGTTTGAACCATTCCTGTGACACTAGTTATAGATTCCGATGCTTCACTTCAGGTTTACTGTATCCACCTGACCTTCTTATTGATGATGAAACACAGAAATTGCATCGGAAATAAATACAAAAGGCACAATGCCGACTCAAGTACAAGAAGACTGACTCTTCTTACTGTCTATGTTTTGAACCATTCCTGTGACACTAGTTATAGATTCCGATGCCTCACTCCAGGTTTACTGTATCCCTTGGACCTTCTTATTGGCGATGAAACACAGAAATTGCATCGGAATTAATTTGAAAAGGTACTATGCCGACTTAAGTTCAAGAATACTGACACTTCCTATTGCCTATATTTTGAACCATTCCTGTGACACTAGTTATAGATTCCGATGCTTCACTTCAGGTTTACTGTATTCCTCTGACCTTCTTATTGACAATGAAACACATAAATTGCATCGGAATTAAATACAATAGGCACAATGCCGACTCAAGTCCAAGAAGACTGACTCTTCTTACTGACTGTGTTTTGTACCATTCCTGTGACACTAGTTATACATTCCGATGCCTCACTTCAGGTTTGCTGTATCCCTCTGACCTTCTTATTGACGATGAAACACAGATATTGCATCGGAATCAAATAGAAAAGGCACAATGCCGACTTAAGTACAAGAAAACTGACTCTTCTTACTGTCTCTGTTTTGAACCATTCCTGTGACACTAGTTATAGATTCCGATGCCTCACTCCAGGTTTACTGTATCCCTTGGACCTTCTTATTGACGATGAACACAGAAATAGCATCGGAATTAAAAACAAAAGGCACAATTACGACTTTGGTACAAGAAGACTGACTCTTCTTACTGTCTATGATTTGAACCATTCCTGTGACACTAGTTATAGACTCCGATGCTTCACTTCAAGTTTACTGTATCCCTCTGACCTTCTTAATGATGTTGAAACGCAGAAATTGCATCAGAATTAAATAGAAATGGATCAATGCCGACTTAAGTAGAAGAAGACTGACTCTTCTTACTGTCTATGTTTTGAACCGAACCTGTGACACTAGTTATAGATCCTTATGCTTCACTACAGGTTTACTGTATCCCTTGGAACTTCTTATTGTCGATGAAACACCGAAATTGCTTCGGAATTAAATATGAAAGGCACAATGCCGACTTAAGTACAGGAAGACTGTCTCTTCTTACTGACTATGTTTTGAACCATTCCTGTGACACCACTTATAGATTCCGATGCTTCACTTCAGGTTTACTGTATCCCTCTGACCTTCTTATGGACGATGAAACACAGAAATAGTATCGCAAATACATAGAAAAGGCACAATGCCGACTTAAGTACAAGAAGTATGACTCTTCTTACTGTCTATGCTTTGAACCATTCCTGTGACACTAGTTATAGATTCCGATGCTCCACTTCAGGTGTACTGCATCCCTTGGACCTTCTAATTGACGATGAAACACCAAAGTTGCATCGGAATTAAATAGGAAAGGCACAATGCCGACTTACGTGCAAGAAGACTGACTCTTCTTACTGACTATGTTTGGAGCCATTCCTGTGACACTAGTTATAGATTCCGATACCTCACTTCAGGTTTACTGTATCCCTTGGACCTTCATATTGACAATGAAACACAGAAATTGCATCGGAATTAAATACAAAAGGCACAATGCCGACTTCAGTACAAGAAGACTGACTCCTCCTACTGTCTATGTATTGAACCTTTCCTGTGACACTAGTTATAGACTCCGATGCTTCACTACAGGTTTACTGTATCCCTCTGACATTCATATTGATGATGAAACACAGAAATTGCATCAGAATTAAATAGAAATGGCACAATGCCGACTTAAGTACAAGAAGACTGACTCTTAATACTGTCTATGTTTTGAACTGAACCTGTGACACTAGTTTTAGATTCCGATGCTTTACTTCAGGTGTACTGCATCCCTTGGACCTTCTTATTGTCGATGAAACACCGAAATTGCTTCGGAATGAAATACGAAAGGCACAATGCCGACTTATGTACAAGAAGACTGTCTCTTCTTACTGACTATGTTTTGAACCATTCCTGTGACACCACTTATAGATTCCGATGCTTCACTTCAGGTTTACTGTATCCCTCTGACCTTCTTATGGACGATGAAACACAGAAATAGCATCGCAAATAAATAGAAAAGGCACAATGAAAACTTAAGTACAAGAAGAATGACTCTTCTTACTGTCTATGCTTTGGACCATTCCTGTGACACTAGTTATAGATTCCGATGCTTCACATCAGGTGTACTGCATCCCTTGAACCGACTTATTGACGATGAAACACCAAAGTTACATCGGAATTAAAAAGGAAAGGCACAATGCCGACTTACGTGCAAGAAGACTGACTCTTCTTACTGACTATGTTTTGAACCATTCCTGTGACACTAGTTATAGATTCCGATACCTCACTTCAGGTTTACTGTATCCCTTAAACCTTCATATTGACGATGAAACACAGAAATTGCATCGGAATTAAATACAAAAGGCACAATGCCGACTTCAGTACAAGAAGACTGACTCTTCCTACTGTCTATGTTTTGAACCTTTCCTGTGACACTAGTTATAGACTCCGATGCTTCACTTCAGGTTTACTGTATCCCTCTGACCTTCTTATTGACGATGAAACACAGATATTGCACCGGAATTAAACAGAAAACGAACAATGCCGACTTAAGTACGAGAAGACTGAGTCTTCTTACTGTCTATGTTTGGAACCATTCCTGTGACACTAGTTATAGATTCCGATGCCTCACTTCAGGTTTACTGTTTCCCTTGGACCTTCATATTGACGATGAAACACAGAAATTGGATCGGAATTAAATACAAAAGGCACAATGCCGACTTAAGTACAAGAAGACTGACTCTTCCTACTGTCTATGTTTTGAAGCATTCCTGTGACACTAGTTATAGATTCCGATGCTTCACCTCAGGTTCACGCTATCCCTCTGTCCTTCGTATTGACGATGAAACATAGAAATTGCATCGGAATTAAATAGAAAAGGCACAATGCCGACTTAAGTACAAGAAGACTGACTCTTCATACTGTCTATGTTCTGAACCATTCCTGTGACACTAGTTATAGATGCCGATGCTTCACTTCAGGTTTACTGCATCCCGCTGACCTCCTTATTGACGATGAAAAACAGAAATTGCATCGGAATTAAATACATAATGCACAATGCCGACTCAAATACAAGAAGACTGGCTCTTCATACTGTCTATGTTTTGAACCATTCCTGTGACACTAGTTATAGATTCCGATGCTTCACTTCAGGTTTACTGTATCCCTCTGACTTCTTATTGACGACGAAACACAGAAATTGCATTGGAATTAAATACAAAAGGCACAATTACGACTTTGGTACAAGAAGACTGACTCCTCTTACAGTCTATGATTTGAACCATTCCTGTGACACTAGTTATAGACTGCGATGCTTTACTTTCGGTTTACTGTATCCCTTGGAACTTCTTACTGACGATGAAACGCAGAAATTGGATCGGAATTAAATACATAAGGCACAATGCCGACTTAAGTACAAGAAGACTGACTCTTCTTACTGTCTATGTTTTTAACCATTCCTGTGACACTAGTTATAGATTCCGATGCTTCACTTCAGGTTTACTGTATCCCTCTGACCTTCTTATTGACGATGAAACACAGAAATTGCATCTGAATTAAATACAAAAGGCACAATGATAACTTACGTACAAGAAGACTGACTCTTCTTTCTGACTATGTTTTGAACCATTCCTGTGACACTAGTTATGGATTCCGATGCTTCACTTCAGGTTTACTGTATCCCTTGGACCTTCATATTGATAATGAAACACAGAAATTGCATCGGAATAAAATAGAAAAGGCACAATGCCGACGTAAGTACAAGAAGACTGACTCTTCTTACTGACTATGTTTTGAACCATTCCTGTGACACTAGTTATAGAATCCGATGCTTCACGTCAGGTGTACTGCATCCCTTGGACCTTCGTATTGACGACGAATCACAGAAATTGCATCGGAATAAAATAGAAAATGCACAGTGCCGACTTAAGTACAAGAAGTCTGTCTCTTCTTACTGAATATGTTTTGAACCATTCCTGTGACACCACTTATAGATTCCGATGCTTCACTTCAGGTTTACTGTATCCCTCTGACCTTCTTATGGTCGATGAAACACAGAAATAGCATCGCAAATAAACAGAAAAGGCACAATGCCGACTTAAGTACAAGAAGAATGACTCTTCTTACTGTCTATGCTTTGAACCTTTATTGTGACACTAGTTATAGATTCCGATGCTTCACTTCAGGTGTACTGCATCCCTTGGACCTACTTATTGACGATGAAACAAAGAAATTGCCTCGGAATTAAATAGAAAAGGCTTAATGCCGACTTAAGTACAAGAGGACTGACTCTTCTTACTGACTATGATTTGAACCATTCCTGTGACACTAGTTATAGATTCCGATGCCTCAATTCAGATTAACTGTATCCCTTGGACCTTCTTATTGACGATGAAACACAGAAATTGCATCGGAATTAAATACAAAATGCACAATGCCGACTTAAGTACAAGATGACTGACTCTTCCTACTGTCTATGATTTGAACCATTCCTGTGACACTAGTTATAGATTCTGATGCTTCACTTCAGGTTTACTGTATCCCTCTGACCTTCTTATTGACGATGAAACACAGAAATTGCATCGGAATTAAACAGAAAAGGCACAATGCCGACACTAGTACAAGAAGACTAAGTCTTCTTACTGTCTATGTGTTGAACCATTCCTGTGACACTAGTTATAGATTCCGATGCCTCACTTCTGGTTTACTGTATCCCTTGGACCTTCATATTGACGATGAAACACAGAAATTGCATCGGAATTAAATACAAAGGGCACAATGCCGACTTAAGTACAAGATGACTGACTCTTCCTACTGTCTATGTTTTGAACCATTCCTGTGACACTAATAGATTCCGATGCTTCACTTCCGGTGTAATGTATACCTCTGACCTTCTTATTGACGATGGAACACAGAAATTGCATCGGAATTAAATACAAAAGGCACAATGCCGACTTACGTACAAGTAGTCTGACTCTTCTTACTGACTATGCTTTGAACCATTCCTGTGGCACCACTTATAGATTCTGATGCTTCACTTCAGGTTTACTGTATCCCTCTGACCTTCTTATTGATGATGAAACACAGAAATTGCATCCGAATTAAATAGAAATGGCACAATGCCGACTTAAGAACAAGAAGACTGACTCTTCTTACTGTCTATGTTTTGAACCGAACCTGTGACACTAGTTATAGATTCAGATGCTTTACTTCAGGTGTACTGCATCCCTTGGACCTTCTTATTGACGATGAAACACAGAAATTGCATCGGAATTAAATAGAAAAGGAACAATGCCGACTTAAGTACAAGAAGACTGACTCTACTTACTGACTATGCTTTGAACCATTCCTGTGACACTAGTTATAGATTTCGATGCCTCACTTCAGATTTACTGAATCCCTTGGACCTCCTTATTGACGATGAGACACAGAAATTGCATCGGAATTAAATCCATAAGGCACAATGCCGACTTAAGTTCAAGATAACTGACCCTTCCTACTGTCTACGTTTTGATCGCTTCTGTGACACTAGTTATAGATTCCGATGCTTCACTTCACATTTACTGTATCCCTCTGACCTTCTTATTGACGATGAAACACAGAAATTGCAACGGAATTAAACAGAAAACGCCCAATGCCGACTTAAGTACAAGAAAACTGAGTCTTCTTACTGTCAATGTGTGGAACCATTCCTGTGACACTAGTTATAGATTCCGATGCCTCACTTCAGGTTCACTGTATCCCTTGGACCTTCATATTGACGTTAAAACACAGAAATTGCATCGGAATTAAATACAAACGTCACAATGCCGACTTAAGTACAAGAAGACTGACTCATTCTACTGTCTATGTTTTGAACCATTCCTGTGACACTAGTTATAGATTCCGATGCTTCACTTCAGGTTTAATGTATCCCTCTGACCTTCTTATTGACGACGAAACACAGAAATTGCATCGGAATTAAATACAAAAGGCACAATTACGGCTTTGGTACAAGAAGACTGACTCCTCTTACAGTCTACGATTTGAACCATTCCTGTGACACTAGTTATAGACTGCGATGCTTTACTTTAGGTTTACTGTATCCCTTGGATCTTCTTACTGACGATGAAACGCAGAAATTGCATCGGAATTAAATACATAAGGCACAATGCCGACTTAAGTACAAGAAGACTGACTCTTCTTACTGTCTATGTTTTTAACCATTCCTGTGACACTAGTTATAGATTCCGATTCTTCACTTCAGGTTTACTGTATCCCTCTGACCTTCTTATTGACGATGAAACACAGAAATTGCATCTGAATTAAATACAAAACGCACAATGATGACTTAAGTACAAGAAGACTGACTCTTCTTTCTGACTATGTTTTGAACCATTCCTGTGACACTAGTTATGGATTCCGATGCTTCACTTCAGGTTTACTGTATCCCTTGGACCTTCATTTTGATAATGAAACACAGAAATTGCATCGGAATAAAATAGAAAAGGCACAATGCCGACGTAAGTACAAGAAGACTTACTCTTCTTACTGACTATGTTTTGAACCATTCCTGTGACACTAGTTATAGAATCCGATGCTTCACGTCAGGTGTACTGCATCCCTAGGACCTTCGTATTGACGATGAAACACAGAAATTGCATCGGAATATAATAGAAAATGCACAGTGCCGACTTAAGTACAAGAAGACTGACTCTTCTTACTGACTATGTTTTGAACCATTCCTGTGACACCACTTATAGATTCCGATGCTTCACTTCAGGTTTACTGTATCCCTCTGACCTTCTTATGGACGATGAAACACAGAAATAGCATCGCAAATAAATAGAAAAGGCACAATGCCTACTTAAGTACAAGAAGAATGACTCTTCTTACTGTCTATGCTTTGAACCTTTATTGTGACACTAGTTATAGATTCCGATGCTTCACTTCAGGTGTACTGCATCCCTTGGACCTTCTTATTGACGATGAAACAAAGAAATTGCCTCGGAATTAAATAGAAAAGGCTTCATGCCGACTTAAATACAAGAGGACTGACTCTTCTTACTGACTATGCTTTGAACCATTCCTGTGACACCAGTTATAGATTCCGATGCCTCAATTCAGATTAACTGTATCCCTTGGACCTTCTTATTGACGATGAAACACAGAAATTGCATCGGAATTAAATACAAAATGCACAATGTCGACTTAAGTACAAGATGACTGACTCTTCCTACTGTCTATGATTTGAACCATTCCTGTGACACTAGTTATAGATTCTGATGCTTCACTTCAGGTTTACTGTATCCCTCTGACCTTCTTATTGACGATGAAACACAGAAATTGCATCGGAATTAAACAGAAAATGCACAATGCCGACATAAGTACAAGAAGACTAAGTCTTCTTACTGTCTATGTGTTGAACCATTCCTGTGACACTAGTTATAGATTCCGATGCTTTACTTCAGGTGTACTGCATCCCTTGGACCTTCTTATTGACGATGAAACACAGAAATTGCATCGGAATTAAATAGAAAAGGAACAATGCCGACTTAAGTACAAGAAGACTGACTCTGCTTACTGACTATGCTTTGAACCATTCCTGTGACACAAGTTATAGATTTCGATGCCTCACTTCAGATTTACTGAATCCCTTGGACCTCCTTATTGACGATGAAACACAGAAATTGCATCGGAATTAAATAGAAATGGCACAATGCCGACTTAAGAACAAGAAGACTGACTCTTCTTACTGTCTATGTTTTGAACCGAACCTGTGACACTAGTTATAGATTCCGATGCTTCACTTCACGTTTACTGTATCCCTCTGACCTTCTTATTGACGATGAAACACAGAAATTGCAACGGAATTAAACAGAAAACGCCCAATGCCGACTTAAGTACAAGAAGACTGAGTCTTCTTACTGTCTATGTGTGGAACCATTCCTGTGACACTAGTTATAGATTCCGATGCCTCACTTCAGGTTTACTGTATCCCTTGGACCTTCATATTGACGTTAATACACAGAAATTGCATCGGAATTAAATACATAAGGCACAATGCCGACTTAAGTTCAAGATAACTGACCCTTCCTACTGTCTACGTTTTGATCGCTTCCTGTGACACTAGTTATAGATTCCGATGCCTCACTTCAGGTTTACTGTATCCCTCTGACCTTCGTATTGACGATGAAACACAGATATTGCATGGGAATTAAATAGAAATGGCACAATGCCGACTTAAGTGCAAGAAGACTGACTCTCCTTACTGACTATGTTTTGAACCATTCCTGTGACACTAGTTATAGACTCCGATGCTTCACTTCAGTTTTACTGTATCCCTCTGACTTTCTTGTTGATGATAAAACACAGAAATTGCATCGGAATTAAATAGAAAAGGCACAATGCCGACTTAAGTACAGGAAGACTGACTCTTCTTACTTACTATGTTCTGAACCATTCCTGTGACACCACTTATAGATTCTGATGCTTCACTTCAGGTTTACTGTATCCCTCTGACCTCCTTATTGACGATGAAACACAGAAATTGCATCGGAATTTTCTATTAAAGGCACAATTCCGACTTCAGTACCAGAAGACTGACTCTTCTTACTGTCTATGATTTGAACCATTCCTGTGACACTAGTTATAGATTCCGATGCTTCACTTCATGTGTACTGTATCCCTTGGATCTTCTTATTGTCGATGAAACACAGAAATTGCATCGGAATTAAATACAAAAGGCACAATGCCGACTTAAGTACATGTAGGCTGACTCTTCTTACTGACTATGTTTTGAACCATTCCTGTGACACTAGTTATAGATTCCGATACTTCACTTCAGGTTAACTGTATCCCTCTGAGATTCTTATTGACGATAAAACAAAGAAATTGCATCGGAATTAAATAGAAAAGTAACAATGCCGACTTAAGTACAAGAAGACTGACTCTTCTTACTGACTATGTTTTGAACCATTCCTGTGACACTAGTTATAGTTTCCGATGCTTCACTTTAGGTTTACTGTATCCCTTGGACCTTCTTATTGACGATGAAACATAGAAATGGCACGGAATTAAATACAAAAGGCACGATGCCGACTTAAGTGCAAGAAGACTAACTCTTCCTACTGCCTATGTTTTGAACCATTCCTGTGACACTAGTTATAGATTCCGATGCTTCACTTCTGATTTATTGTATCCCTCAGACCTTCTTATTGACGATGAAATACAGAAATTACATCGGAATTAAATACAAATCGCACGATGCCGACTCAAGTACAAGAAGACTGACTCTTCCTACTGTCTATGTTTTGATCCATTCCTGTGACACTAGTTATAGATTCCGATGCTTCACTTCAGGTTTACTGTATCCCTCCAACCTTCTTATTGACGATGAAACACAGAAATTGCATCGGAATTAAATAGAAAAGGCACAATGCCGACTTAAATACAAGAAGACTGACTCTTCTTACTGTCTATGATTTGAACCATTCCTGTGACACTAGTTATAGTTTCCGATGCCTCACTTCAGGTTTACTGTATCCCTTGGACCTTCTTATTGACGATGAAACACAGAAATTGCATCGGAAATAAATACAAATTTCACAATGCCGACTCAAATACAAGATGACTGGCTCTTCTTACTCTCTATGTTTTGAACATTTCCTGTGAGAACGGTTTTAGATTCCGATGCTTCACTTCAGGTTTATTGTATCCCTTGGACCTTCTTATTGACGACGTAACACAGAAATTGCATCGGAATTAAATAGAAAAGGCACATTGCCGACTTAAGTACAGGGAGACTGACTCTTCTAACTGACTATGTTTTGAACATTTCCTGTGATACCAGGTTTAGATTCCGATGCTTCACTATATGTTTACTGTATCCCTTTTACCTTCTTATTGACGATGAAACACAGATATTGCATCGGAATTAAATACAAGAGGCACAATGCCGACTTATGTACAAGGTGACTGACACCTCTTACTGACTATGTTTTGAGCCATTCCTGTGACACTAGTTACAGATTCCGATGCCTCACTTCAGGTTTACTGTATCCCTCTGACCTTCTTATTGATGAAGAAACACAGAAATTACATCGGAATTAAATAGAAAATGCACAATGCCGACTTAAGTACAGGAAGACTGACTCTTCTTACTGACTATGCTTTGTACCATTCCTGTAAAACCACTTATAGATTCTGATGCTCCACTTCAGGTTTACTGTATCCCTCTGACCTTGTTATTGACGATGACACACAGAACTTGCATCGGAATTAAATAGAAATGGCACAATGCCGACTTAAGTACAAGAAGACTGACTCTTCTTACTGTCTATGATTTGAACCAAACCTGTGACACTAGTAATAGATTCCGATGCTTCACTTCAGGTATACTGTATTCCTCTGACCTTCTTATTGACGATGAAACACAGAAATTGCGTCGGAATTAAATAGAAAAGGCACAATATCGACTTAAGTACAAGAAGACTGACTCTTCTTACTGTCTATGATTTAAACCATTCCTGTGACACTAGTTATAGTTTCCGATGCCTCACTTCAGGTTTACTGTATCCCTTGGACCTTCGTATTGACGACGAGAGACAGAAGTTGCATCGGAATTAAATAGAAAAGGCACAATGCCGACTTACGTACAAGAAGACTGACTCTTCTTACTGACTATGTTTTGAACCATTCCTGTAACACTAGTTATAGATTCCGATGCTGCACATCAGGTTTACTGTATCCCTTGGACCTTCTTATTGACGATGAAACACCGAAATTGCATCCGAATGAAATACAAAAGGCACAATGCCGACTTAAGTACAAGAAGACTGACTCTTATAACTGTCTATGCTTTGAAACATTCCTGTGACACAAGTTATAGATTCCGATGCTTCACTGCAGGTTTACTGTATCCCTTGTACCTTCTTATTGACGATGAAACACAAAAATTGCTTCGGAATTAAATACAAAAGGCACAATGCCGACTTATGTACAAGAAGACTGACTCTTCTTACTGTCTATATTTTGAACCATTCCTGTGACACTAGTTATTGATTCCGATGTTTCACGTCAGGTTTACAGTATCCCTTGAACCTTCTTATTGACGACGAAACACAGAAATTGCATCGAAATTAAATAGAAAAAGCACAATGCCGACTTAAGGACAAGAAGACTGACTCTTCCTACTGTCTATGTTTTGCACCATTCCTGTGACACTAGTTATAGATTCCGATGCCTCACTTCAGGATCACTGTATCCCTCTGACCTTCTAATTGGCGATGAAACACAGAAATTGCATCGCAATTAAATACGAAAAGCACAATGCCGACTTAAGTACAAGAAGACTGACTCTCCCTACTGTCTATGTTTTGAACCATTCCCGTGACACTAGTTATAGATTCCGATGCCTCACTTCAGGTTCACTGTATCCCTCTGACCTTCTTATTGACGATGAAACACAGAAATTGCATCGGAATTAAATACGAAAGGCACAATGCCGACTTAAGTACAAGTAGACTGACACTTCTTACTGACTATGTATGAACCATTCCTGTGACACCACTTATAGATTCCGATGCTTCACTTCAGGTACACTGTATCCCTCTGACCTTCTTATTGACGATGAAACACAGAAATTGCATAGGAATTAAATACAAAAGGCACAATGCCGACTTAAGTACAAGAACACTGACTCTTCTTACTGTCTATGATTTAAACCATTCCTGTGACACTAGTTATAGATTCCGATGCTTCACTTCAGGTGTACTATATCCCTTGGACCTTTTTATTGACGATGACACACAGAAATTGCATCCGAATTAAATACAAAAGGCACAATGCCGACATAAGTACATGTGGACTGAATCTTCCTACTGTCTATGTTTTGAACCATTCCTGTGACACTAGTTTTAGATTCCGATGATTCACTTCAGGTTTACTGTATCCCTCTGACCTTCTTATTGACGATGAAACACATCAATCGCATCGGAATTAAATAGAAAAGGAACAATGACGACTTAAGTACAAAAGAATGACTCTTCCTGCTGTCTATGTCTTGAACCATTCCTGTGACACTAGTTATAGATTCCGATGCTTCACTTCAGGTTTCCTGTATCCCTCTTAGCTTCTTATTGATTATGAAACACCGAAATTGCATCGGAAATAAATACAAAAGGCACAATGCAGAATCAAGTAGAAGAAAACTGACTCTTCCTACTGTCTATGTTTTGAACGATTCCTGTGACACTAGTTATACATTCCGATTCTTCACTTCAGGTTTACTGTATCCCTCTGACCTGCTTATTGACGATGAAACACAGAAATTGCATTGGAATTAAATAGAATAGGCAATATGCCGACTTAAGTACAAGAAGATTGACTCTTCTTACTGACTATGTTTTGAACCATTTCTGCGACACTAGTTATAGATTCTGATGCTTCACTTCAGGTTTACTGTATCCCTCTGACCTTCATATTAAAGATGAAACACAGAAATTGCATCGGAATTAAATAGAAAAGGCACAATGCCGACTTAATTACAAGAAGACTGACTCTTTTTACTGTCTATGTTTTGAACCATTCCTGTGACACTAGTTATAGATTCCGATGCTTCACTTCAGATTTACTGTATCCCTTGGACCTTCTTATTGACGATGGAACAATGAATTTTCATCGGAATTAAATACAAAAGGCACAATGCCGACTTAAGTGCATGTAGACTGACTCTTCCTACTGTCTATGTTTTGAACCATTCGTGTGACCCTAGTTATAGATTCCGATGGTTCACTTCAGGTGTACTATATCCCTTTGACCTTCTTATTGACGATGAAACACAGAAATTGCCTCCGAATTAAATACAAAAGGCACAATGCCGACTTAAGTACAAGTAGACTGACTCTTCTTACTGTCTATGTTTTGAACCATTCCTGTGACACTAGTAAAAGACTCTGATGCTTCACTTCAGGTTTACTGTATCCCTCTGACCTTCTTATTGATGATGAAACACAGAAACTGCATCGGAAATAAATACAAAAGGCACAATGCCGACTCATGTACAAGAAGACTGACACTTCCTACTGTCTATGTTTTGAACCATTCCTGTGACACTAGTTATACATTCCGATGTTTCACTTTAGGTTTACTGTATCCCTCTGACCTTCTAATTGACGTTGAAACACAGAAATTCCACCCCAATTAAATACAAAAGGCACAATGCCGACCTAAGTACAAGAAGACTGACTCTTCCTACTCTCTATGTTTTGAACCATTCCTGTGACACTAGTTATAGATTACGATGCTTCACTTCAGGTCTACTGTATTCCTCTGACCTTCTTATTGACGATGAAACACAGAAATTGCATCAAAATTAAATACAAAAGGCACAATGCCGACTTAAGTACAAGAAGACTGACTCTTATTACTGTCTATGTTTTGAACCATTCCTGTGACACTAGTTATAGATTCCGATGCCTCACTTAAGGATTAGTGTATCCCTAGGACATTCTTATTGACGATGAAACACAGAAATTGCATCGGAATTAAATACAAAAGGCACAATGCCGCCTTATGTACAAGAAGACTGACTCATCTTACTGTCTATGATTTGAACGATTCCTGTGACACTAGTTATTGATTCCGATGCTTCACTTCAGGTGTACTGCATCCCTTGGACCTTCTTAGTGACGATGATCCACAGAAATTGCTTCGGAAATAAATACAAAAGGTACAATGCCGACTTAAGTACAAGAAGACTGACTCTTCCTACTGTCTATGATTTGAACCATTCCTGTGACACTAGTTATAGATTCCGATGCTTCACTTCAGGTTTAGTGTATCCCTCTGACCTTCTTATTGACGATGAAACACAGAAATTGCCTCCGAATTAAATACAAAAGGCACAATGCCGACTTAAGTACAAGTGGACTGACTCTTCTTACTGTCTATGATGTGAACCATTCCTGTGACACTAGTTAAAGACTCTGATGCTTCACTTAAGGTTTACTGTATCCCTCTGACCTTCTTATTGAGGATGAAAAATAGAAATTGCATCGGAAATAAATACAAAAGGCACAATGCCGACTTAAGTACAAGAAGACTGACTCTTCTTACTGTCTATGTTTTGAACCATGCCTGTGGCACTAGTTATAGATTCCAATGCTTCCCTTCAGGTTTACTGTATCCCTCTGACCTTCTTATTGACGATGGAACACCAGATTTGCATCGCAATTAAATACAAAAGGCACAATGCCGCCTTAAGTACATGTAGACTGACTCTTCCTACTGTCTATGTTTTGAACCATTCCTGTGACACTAGTTATAGATTCCGATGCTTCACTTCAGGTTTACTGTATCCCTCTGACCTCCTTATTGGTGATGAAACACAGAAATTGCATCGGAAATAAATACAAAAGACACAATGCCGACTCAAGTACAAGAAGACTTAAACTTCCTACTGTCTATGTTTTGAACCATTCCTGTGACACTAGTTATACATTCCGATGTTTCACTTCAGGTTCACTGTATCCCTCTGACCTTCTTATTGACGATGAAACACAGAAATTGCATCGGAAATAAATAGAAAAAGCACATTGCCGACTTAAGTACAAGAAGACTAACTCTTCTTACTGACTATGTTTTGAACCATTTCTGTGACACTAGTTATAGATTCCGATGCTTCACTTCAGGTTTACTGTATTCCTCTGACCATCTTATTGACGATGAAACACAGAAATTGCATCGGAATTAGATACAAAAAGCACAACGCTGACTTAAGTACAAGAGGATTGACTCTTCCTACTCTCAATTTTTTGAACCACTCCTGTGACACTAGTGATAGATTCCGATGCTTCACTTCAGGTCTACTGTATCCCTCTGATCTTCTTATTGACGATGAAACACAGAAATTGCGTCGCAATTAAATACAAAAGGCACAATGCCGACTTAAGTACAAGAAGATTGACTCTTGCTACTCTCTATGTTTTGAACCATTCCTGTGACACTAGTTATAGATTCTGATGCCTCACATCAGGTCTACTGTATCCCTCTGACCTTCTTATTGACGATGGAACACAGAAATTGCATCCGAATTAAGTACAAAAAGCACAATGCCGACTTAAGTACAAGAAGACCGACTCTTATTACTGTCTATGTTTTAAACAATTCCTGTGACACTAGTTTTAGATTCCGATGCTTCACTTCAGGTTTAGTGTATCCCTTGGACCTTCTTATTGACGATGAAACACAGAAATTGCATCGGAATTAAATACAAAAGGCACAAAGCCGACTTATGTACAAGAAGAATGACTCATCTTAATGTCTATGTTTTGAACCATTCCTGTGTCACTAGTTATTGATTCCGATGCTTCACTACAGGTTCACTGTATCCCTTGGACCTTCATATTGACGACGAAACACAGAAAATGAATCAGAATTAAATAGAAAAGGCACAATGCCGACTTAAGTACAAGAAGACTGACTCTTCCTACTGTCAATGTTTTGAATCATTCCTGTGACACTAGTTATAGATTCCGATGCTTCACTTCAGGTTTACTGTATCCCTCTGACCTTCTTATTGACGATGAAACACAGAAATTGCATCGGAATTAAATACAAAAAGCACAAGGCCGACTTAAGTACAAGAGGATTGACTCTTCATACTGTCTATATTTTGAAAGATTCCGGTGACACTAGTTATAGATTCCGATGCTTCACTTCAGGTTTACTGTATCCCTTGGACCTTCTTATTGACGACGAAAGACAGAAATTGCATTGGAATTGAATAGAAAAAGCACAATGCCGACTTAAGTACAAGAAGACTGGCTCTTCTTACTGACTATGTTTTGAACCATTCCTGTGACACTAGTTACAGATTCCGATGCTTCACTTCAGGTTTACTGTATCCCTTTGACCTTCTTATTGATGATGAAACACAGAAATTGCGTCGGAATTAAATAGAAAAGGCACAATGCCGACATAAGTACAAGAAGACTGACTCTTCTTACTGTCTATGTTTTGAACCATTCCTGTGACACTAGTTATAGATTCCGACGCTTCACTTCAGGTGTACTGCATCCCTTGGACCTTCTTATTGACGATGAAACACAGAAATTAGCATCGGAATTAAATACAAAAGGCACAATGCCGACTTAAGTACAAGAAGACTGGCCCTTCCTACTGTCAATGATTTGAACCATTCCTGTGACACTAGTTATAGATTCCGATGCTTCACTTCAGGTTTACTGTATCCATCGGACCTTCTTATTGACGATGAAACACAGAAATTGCATCGGAATTAAATAGAAAAGGCACAATGCCGACTTAAGTACATGAAGACTGATTCTCTCTACTGTCTATGTTTTGAATCATTCCTGTAACACTAGTTATACATTTCAATGCTTCACTTCAGGTTTACTGTATCCCTCTGACCTTCTTATTGACGATGAAACATAGAAATTGCATCGGAATTAGATACAAAAAGCACAATGCCGTCTTAAGTACATGAGGACTGACTCTTCCTACCGTCTATGTTTTGAACCATTTCTGTGACACTAGTTATAGATTCCGATGCTTCACTTCAGGTTTACTGTATCCCTCTGACCTTCTTATTGACGATGAAACACAGAAATTGCATCGGAAATAAATACAAAAGACACAATGCCAAATCAAGTAGAAGAAGACTGACTCATCTTACTGTCTATGATTTGAACGATTCCTGTGACACTAGTTATTGATTCCGATGCTTCACTTCAGGTGTACTGCATCCCTTGGACCTTCTTAGTGACGATGAACCACAGAAATTGCTTCGGAAATAAATACAAAAGGTACAATGCCGACTTAAGTACAAGAAGGCTGACTCTACCTACTGTCTATGATTTGAACGATTCCTGTGACACTAGTTATAGATTCCGATGCTTCACTTCAGGTTTAGTGTATCCCTCTGACCTTCTTATTGACGATGAAACACAGAAATTGCCTCCGAATTAAATACAAAAGGCACAATGCTGACTTAAGTACAAGTGGACTGACTCTTCTTACTGTCTATGTTTTGAACCATTCCTGTGACACTAGTTAAAGACTCTGATGCTTCACTTAAGGTTTACTGTATCCCTCTGACCTTCTTATTGAGGATGAAAAATAGAAATTGCATCGGAAATAAATACAAAAGGCACAATGCCGACTTAAGTACAAGAAGACTGACTCTTCTTACTGTCTATGTTTTGAACCATGCCTGTGGCACTAGTTATAGATTCCGATGCTTCCCTTCAGGTTTACTGTATCCCTCTGACCTTCTTATTGACGATGGAACACCAGATTTGCATCGGAATTAAATACAAAAGGCACAATGCCGCCTTAAGTACATGTAGACTGACTCTTCCTACTGTCTATGTTTTGAACCATTCCTGTGACACTAGTTATAGATTCCGATGCTTCACTTCAGGTTTACTGTATACCTCTGACCTTCTTATTGGTGATGAAACACAGAAATTGCATCGGAAATAAATACAAAAGACACAATGCCGACTCAAGTACAAGAAGACTTAAACTTCCTACTGTCTATGTTTTGAACCATTCCTGTGACACTAGTTATACATTCCGATGTTTCACTTCAGGTTCACTGTATCCCTCTGACCTTCTTATTGACGATGAAACACAGAAATTGCATCGGAAATAAATAGAAAAGGCACATTGCCGACTTAAGTACAAGAAGACTAACTCTTCTTACTGACTATGTTTTGAACCATTTCTGTGACACTAGTTATAGATTCCGATGCTTCAGGTTTACTGCATCCCATAGACCTTCTTATTGTCGATGAAACACATAAATTGCATCGGAATTAAATAAAAAGGCACAATGCCGCATTAAGTACAAGAAGACTGACTCTTCTTACTGACTATGCTTTGAACGATCCCTGTGACACTAGTTATAGATTCCGATGCTTCACTTCAGGTTTACTGTATCCCTCTGACCTTCTTATTGACGATGAAACACAGAAATTGCATCGCAATTTAATACAAAAGGCACAATGCCGACTTAAGTACAAGAAGACAGACTCTTCCTATTCTCTATGTTTTGAACCATTCCTATGACACTAGTTATAGATTCCGATGCTTCACTTCAGGTCTACTGTATCCCTATGACCTTCTTATTGACGATGAAACACAGAAATTGCATCGGAATTAAATACAAAAGGCAAAATGCCGACTTATGTACAAGAAGACTGACTCATCTTAATGTCTGTGTTTTGAACCATTCCTGTGACACTAGTTATTGATTCCGATGCTTCACTACAGGTTTACTGTATCCCTTGGACCTTCTTAATGACGACGAAACACAGAAATTGCATCGGGATTAAATAGAAAAGGCACAATGCCGACTTAAGTACAAGAAGACTGACTCTTCCTACTGTCTATGTTTTGAACCATTCCTGTGACACTAGTTATAGATTCCGATGCTTCACTTCAGGTTTACTGTATTCCTCTGACCATCTTATTGACGATGAAACACAGAAATTGCATCGGAATTAGATACAAAAAGCACAACGCTGACTTAAGTACAAGAGGATTGACTCTTCCTACTCTCAATTTTTTGAACCACTCCTGTGACACTAGTGATAGATTCCGATGCTTCACTTCAGGTCTACTGTATCCCTCTGATCTTCTTATGGACGATGAAACACAGAAATTGCGTCGCAATTAAATACAAAAGGCACAATGCCGACTTAAGTACAAGAAGATTGACTCTTGCTACTCTCTATGTTTTGAACCATTCCTGTGACACTAGTTATAGATTCTGATGCCTCACATCAGGTCTACTGTATCCCTTTGTCCTTCTTATTGACGATGAAACACAGAAATTGCATCCGAATTAAGTACAAAAAGCACAATGCCGACTTAAGTACAAGAAGACCGACTCTTATTACTGTCTATGTTTTAAACAATTCCTGTGACACTAGTTATAGATTCCGATGCTTCACTTCAGGTTTAGTGTATCCCTTGGACCTTCTTATTGACGATGAAACACAGAAATTGCATCGGAATTAAATACAAAAGGCACAATGCCGACTTATGTACAAGAAGAATGACTCATCTTAATGTCTATGTTTTGAACCATTCCTGTGTCACTAGTTATTGATTCCGATGCTTCACTACAGGTTCACTGTATCCCTTGGACCTTCATATTGACGACGAAACACAGAAATTGAATCGGAATTAAATAGAAAAGGCACAATGACGACTTAAGTACAAGAAGACTGACTCTTCCTACTGTCAATGTTTTGAATCATTCCTGTGACACTAGTTATAGATTCCGATGCTTCACTTCAGATTTACTGTATCCCTCTGACCTTCTTATTGACGATGAAACACAGAAATTGCATCGGAATTAAATACAAAAAGCACAAGGCCGACTTAAGTACAAGAGGATTGACTCTTCATACTGTCTATACTTTGAAAGATTCCGGTGACACTAGTTATAGATTCCGATGCTTCACTTCAGGTTTACTGTATCCCTTGGACCTTCTTATTGACGGCGAAAGACAGAAATTGCATTGGAATTGAATAGAAAAAGCACAATGCCGACTTAAGTACATGAAGACTGGCTCTTCTTACTGACTATGTTTTGAACCATTCCTGTGACACTAGTTACAGATTCCGATGCTTCACTTCAGGTCTACTGTATCCCTTGGACCTTCTTATTGACGATGAAACACCGAAATTGCATCGGAATTAAATACGAAAGGCACAATGCCGACTTAAGCAAAAGATGACTGACTCCTCTTACTGACTATGTTTGAACCATTCCTGTGACACCACTTATAGATTCCGATGCTTCACTTCAGGTTTACTGTATCCCTTTGACCTTCTTATTGATGATGAAACACAGAAATTGCGTCGGAATTAAATAGAAAAGGCACAATGCCGACATAAGTACAAGAAGACTGACTCTTCTTACTGTCTATGTTTTGAACCATTCCTGTGACACTAGTTATAGATTCCGACGCTTCACTTCAGGTGTACTGCATCCCTTGGACCTTCTTATTGACGATGAAACACAGAAATTAGCATCGGAATTAAATACAAAACGCACAATCCCGACTTAAGTACAAGAAGACTGGCCCTTCCTACTGTCAATGATTTGAACCATTCCTGTGACACTAGTTATAGATTCCGATGCTTCACTTCAGGTTTACTGTATCCATCGGACCTTCTTATTGACGATGAAACACAGAAATTGCATCGGAATTAAATAGAAAAGGCACAATGCCGACTTAAGTACATGAAGACTGATTCTTTCTACTGTCTATGTTTTGAATCATTCCTGTAACACTAGTTATACATTCCAATGCTTCACTTCAGGTTTACTGTATCCCTCTGACCTTCTTATTGACGATGAAACACAGAAATTGCATCGGAATTAGATAAAAAAAGCACAATGCCGTCTTAAGTACATGAGGACTGACTCTTCCTACCGTCTATGTTTTGAACCATTTCTGTGACACTAGTTATAGATTCCGATGCTTCACTTCAGGTTTACTGTATCCCTCTGACCTTCCTATTGAAGATGAAACACAGAAATTGCATCGGAATTAAATACAAAAGGCACAATGCCGACTTAAGTACAAGAAGACTGACTCTTTTTACTGTCTATGTTTTTGAACCATTCCTGTGACACTAGTTATAGATTCCGATGCTTCACTTCAGGTTTACTGTATCCCTTGGACCTTCTTATTGACGATGAAACAAGGAAATTTCATCGGAATTAAATACAAAACGCACAATGCCGACTTAAGTACAAGGAGACTGACACTTCTTTCTGTCTATGATTTAAACCATTCCTGTGACACTAGTTATAGATTCCGATGCTTCACTTCAGGTGTACCATATCCCTTGGACCTTCTTATTGACGTTGAAACACAGAAATTGCCTCCGCATTAAATACAAAAGGCACAATGCCGACTTAAGTACAAGAAGACTGACTCTTCTTACTGACTATGTTGTGACCATTTCCTGTCAGATCAGTTTTAGATTCCGATGCTTCACTATATGTTTACTGTATGCCTTGGTCCTTCTTATTGACGATGAAACATAGAAATTGCATCGGAAATAAATGCAAAAGGCACAATGCCGAATTAAGTACAAGAAGACTGACTCTTCTTACTGTCTATGTTTTGAACCATGCCTGTGACACTAGTTATAGCTTCCGATGCTTCCCTTCAGGTTTACTGCATCCCTCTGACCTTCTTATTGACGATGAAACACAAAAATTGCATCGGAATTAAATACAAAAGGCACAATGCCGACTTAAGTACTTGTAGACTGACTCTTACTACTGTCTACGATTTGAACCATCCCTGTGACACTAGTTATAGATTCTGATGCTTCACTTCAGGTTTACTGTATCCCTCTGACCTTCTTATGACGATGAAACACAGAAATTGCATCCTAATTAAATAGAAAAGGCGCAATGCCGACTTAAGTACAAGAAGACTGACTCTTATTACTGTCTATGTTTTAAACCATTCCTGTGACGCTAGTTATAGATTGCGATGCTTCACTTCAGGTTTAGTGTATCCCTTGGACCTTCTTATTGACGATGAAACACAGAAATTGCATCGGAAATAAATACAAAAGGCACAATGCCGACTTATGAACAAGAAGACTGACTCTTCTTACTGTCTATCTTTTGAACCATTCCTGTGACACTAGTTGTAGATTCCGATGACTCACTTAAGCTTTAGTGTATCCCTTGGACATTCTTATTGACGATGAGACACAGAAGTTGCATCGGAATTAAATACAAAAGGAACAATGCCGCCTTATGTTCAAGAAGACTGACTCATCTTACTGTCTATGTTTTGAACGATTCCTGTGACACTAGTTATAGATTCCGATGCTTCACTTCAGGTGTACTGCATCCCTTGGACCTTCTTAGTGACGAGAAACACAGAAATTGCATCGGAATTAAATACAAAAGGCACAATGCCGTCTTAAGAACAAGAAGACTGACTCTTCTTATTGACTATGTTTTGAACCATTCCTGTGACACTAGTTATAAATTCAGATGCCTCACTTCAGGTTTACTGTATTCCTTGGACCTTCTTATTGACGATGAAACACAGAAATTGCATCGGAAATAAATACAATAGGTACAATGCCGACTTGAGTACAAGAAGACTGACTCTTCCTACTGTCTATGATTTGAACCATTCCTGTGACACTATTTATAGATTCCGATGCTTCACTACAGGTTTAGTGTATCCCTCTGACCTTCTTATTGACGATGAAACACAGAAATTGCATCGGAATTATATAGAAAAAGCACAATGCTGACTTAAGTACAAGAAGACTGGCTCTTCTTACTGTCTATGATTTAAACCATTCCTGTGACACTAATTATAGATTCCAATGCTTCACTTCAGGTGTACTATATCCCTTGGACCTTCTTATTGACGATGAAACACAGAAATTTCCTCCGAATTAAATACAAAAGGCACAATGCCGACTTATGTACAAGTAGACTGACTCTTCTTACTGTCTATGTTTTGAACCATTCCTGTGACACTAGTTATAGATTCCGATGCTTCCCTTCAGGTTTATGTATCCCTCTGACCTTCTTATTGACGATGAAACACAAAAATTGCATCGGAATTAAATACAAAAGGAACAATGCCGCCTTATGTTCAAGCAGACTGACTCTTATTACTGTCTATATTTTAAACCATTCCTGTGACACTAGTTATAGATTCCGATGCTTCTCTTCAGGTTTAGTGTATCCCTTGGACCTTCTTATTGACGATGAAACACAGAAATTGCATCGGAATTAAATACAAAAAGGCACAATGCCGACTTATGTACAAGAAGACTGACTCTTCTTACTGTCTATCTTTTGAACCATTCCTGTGACACTAGTTGTAGATTCCGATGACTCACTTAAGCTTTAGTGTATCCCTTGGACATTCTTATTGACGATGAAACACAGAAATTGCATCGGAATTAGATACAAAAAGCACAACGCCGACTTAAGTACAAGAGGATTGACTCTTCCTACTCTCTATGTTTTGAAACATTCCTGTGACACTAGTTATACATCCCGATGCATCACTTCAGGTTTAGTGTATCCCTTGGACCTTCTTATTGACGATGAAACACAGAAATTGCATCAGAATAAAATACAAAAGGCACAATGGCGAGTTAAGTACAAGAAGACTGACTCATCATAATGTCTATGTTTTGAACCATTCCTGTGACACTAGTTATTGATTCCGATGCTTCACTACAGGTTTACTGTATCCCTTGGACCGGCTTATTGACGACGAAACACAGAAATTGCATCGGAATTAAATAGAAAAGGCACAATGCCGACTTAAGTACAAGAAGACAGACTCTTCCTACTGTCCATGATTTGAATCATTCCTGTGACACTAGTTATAGATTACGATGCTTCACTTCAGGTTTACTGTATCCCTCTGACCATCTTATTGACGATGAAACACCGAAATTGCATCGGAATTAAATACGAAAGGCACAATGCTGACTTAAGTAAAAGATGACTGACTCTTCTTACTGACTATTTTTGAACCATTCCTGTGACACCACTTATAGATTCCGATGCTTCACTTCAGGTTTACTGTATCCCTCTGACCTTCTTATTGATGATGAAACACAGAAATTGCGTCGGAGTTAAATAGAAAAGGCACAATGCCGACATAAGTACAAGAAGACTGACTCTTCTTACTGTCTATGATTTGAACCATTCCTGTGACACTAGTTGTAGATTCCGATGCTTCACTTCAGGTGTACTGCATCCCTTGGACCTTCTTATTGACGATGAAACACAGAAATTAGCAACGGAATTAAATACTAAAGGCACAATGCCGACTTAAGTAGAAGAAGACTGGCCCCTTCCTACTGTCAATGATTTGAACCATTCCTGTGACACTAGTTATAGATTCCGATGCTTCACTTCAGGTTTACTGTATCCATTTGACCTTCTTATTGACGATGAAACACAGAAATTGCCTCCGAATTAAATACAAAAGACACAATGCCGACTTAAGTACAAGAAGACTGACTCTTCTTACTGACTATGTTGTGAACATTTCCTGTGAGACCAGTTTTAGATTCCGATGCATCACTATATGTTTACTGTATCCCTTGGTCCTTCTTATTGACGATGAAACATAGAAATTGCATCGGAAATAAATACAAAAGGCACAATGCCGACTTAAGTACAAGAAGACTGACTCTTCCTACTGTCTATGTTTTGAACCATTCCTGTGACACTAGTTATAGATTCCGATGCTTCACTTCAAGTTTACTGTATCCCTCTGTCCAACTTATTGACGATGAAACACAGAAGTTGCATCGGAATTAAATAGAAAAGGCACAATGCCGACTTAAGTTCATGAAGACTGATTCTTCCTACTGTCTATGTTGTGAATCATTCCTGTCACACTAGTTATACATTCCAATGCATCACTTCAGGTTTACTATATCCCTCGGACCTTCTTATAGACGATGAAACACAGAAATTGCATCGGAATTAGATACAAAAAGCACAAGGCCGACTTAAGTACAAGAGGATTGACTCTTCATACTGTCTATGTTTTGAAACATTCCTGTGACACTAGTTATAGATTCCGATGCTACACTTCAGGTTTACTGTATCCCTTGGACCTTCTTATTGACGACGAAAGACAGAAATTGCATCGGAATTAAATAGAAAAATCACAATGCCGACTTAAGTACAAGAAGACTGACTCTTCTTACTGACTATGTTTTGATCCATTCCTGTGACACTAGTTACAGATTCCGATGCTTCACTTCAGGTTTACTGTATCCCTTGGACCTTCTTATTGACGATGAAACACCGAAATTGCATCGGAATTAAATACGAAAGGCACAATGCCGACTTAAGTAAAAGATGACTGACTTTTCTTACTGACAATGTTTGAACCATTCCTGTGACACCACTTATAGATTCCGATGCTTCACTTCAGGTTTACTGTATTCCTCTGACCTTCTTACTGATGAAGAAACACAGAAATTGCGTCAGAATTAAAAAGAAAAGGCACAATGCCGACATAAGTACAAGAAGACTGACTCTTCTTACTGTCTACGTTTTGAACCATTCCTGTGACACCACTTATAGGTTCCGATGCTTCACTTCAGGTTTACTGTATCCCTCTGACGTCCTTATTGATGATGAAACACAGAACTTGCGTCGGAATTAAATAGAAAAGGCACAATGCCGACATAAGTACAAGAAGACCGACTCTTCTTACTGTCTATGTTTTGAACCATTCCTGTGACACTAGTTATAGATTCCGATGCTTCACTTCAGGTCTACTGCATCCCTTGGACCTTCTTATTGACGATGAAACACCGAAATTGCATCGGAATTAAATACGAAAGGCACAATGCCGACTTAAAGAAAAATGACTGACTCTTCCTACTGACTATGTTTGAACCATTCCTGTGACACCACTTATAGATTCCGATGCTTCACTTCAGGTTTACTGTATCCCTCTGACCTTCTTATTGATGATGAAACACAGAAATTGCGTCGGAATTAAATAGAAAAGGCACAATGCCGACATAAGTACAAGAAGACTGACTCTTCTTACTGTCTATGTTTTGAACCATTCCAGTGGCACTAGTTATTGATTCCGATGCTTCACTTCAGGTGTACTGCATCCCTTGGACCTTCTTATTGACGATGAAACACAGAAATCAGCATCGGAATTAAATACAAAAGGCACAATGCCGACTTAAGTACAAGAGGATTGACTCTTCATACTGTCTATGTTTTGAAACAATCCTGTGGCACTAGTTATAGATTCCGATGCTTCACTTCAGGTTTACTGTATCCCTTGGAGCTTCTTATTGACGACAAAAGACAGAAATTGCATCGGAATTAAATAGAAAATGCACAATGCCGACTTAAGTACAAGAAGACTGACTCTTCTTACTGACTATGTTTCGAAGCATTCCTGTTACACTAGTTACAGATTCCGATGCTTCACTTCAGGTTTACTGTATCCCTTGGACCTTCTTATTGACGATGAAACACAGAAATTGCATCGGAAATAAATACAAAAGGCACAATGCCGACTTATGAACAAGAAGACTGACTCTTCTTACTGTCTATCTTTTGAACCATTCCTGTGACACTAGTTGTAGATTCCGATGACTCACTTAAGGTTTAGTGTATCCCTTGGACATTCTTATTGACGATGAGACACAGAAGTTGCATCGGAATTAAATACAAAAGGAACAATGCCGCCTTATGTTCAAGAAGACTGACTCATCTTACTGTCTATGTTTTGAACGATTCCTGTGACACTAGTTATAGATTCCGATGCTTCACTTCAGGTGTACTGCATCCCTTGGACCTTCTTAGTGACGATGAAACACAGAAATTGCATCGGAATTAAATACAAAAGGCACAATGCCGTCTTAAGAACAAGAAGACTGACTCTTCTTACTGACTATGTTTTGAACCATTCCTGTGACACTAGTTATAAATTCAGATGCCTCTCTTCAGGTTTACTGTATTCCCTGGACCTTCTTATTGACGATGAAACACAGAAATTGCATCGGAATTAAATACAATAGGTACAATGCCGACTTGAGTACAAGAAGACTGACTCTTCCTACTGTCTATGATTTGAACCATTCCTGTGACACTAGTTATAGATTCCGATGCTTCACTACAGGTTTAGTGTATCCCTCTGACCTTCTTATTGACGATGAAACACAGAAATTGCATCGGAATTATATAGAAAAAGCACAATGCTGACTTAAGTACAAGAAGACTGGCTCTTCTTACTGTCTATGATTTAAACCATTCCTGTGACACTAATTATAGATTCCAATGCTTCACTTCAGGTGTACTATATCCCTTGGACCTTCTTATTGACGATGAAACACAGAAATTTCCTCCGAATTAAATACAAAAGGCACAATGCCGACTTAAGTACAAGTAGACTGACTCTTCTTACTGTCTATGTTTTGAACCATTCCTGTGACACTAGTTATAGATTCCGATGCTTCCCTTCAGGTTTACTGTATCCCTCTGACCTTCTTATTGACGATGAAACACAAAAATTGCATCGGAATTAAATACAAAAGGAACAATGCCGCCTTATGTTCAAGCAGACTGACTCTTATTACTGTCTATATTTTAAACCATTCCTGTGACACTAGTTATAGATTCCGATGCTTCTCTTCAGGTTTAGTGTATCCCTTGGACCTTCTTATTGACGATGAAACACAGAAATTGCATCGGAATTAAATACAAAAAGGCACAATGCCGACTTACGTACAAGAAGACTGACTCTCCTACTGTCTATGTTTTGAACCATTCCTGTGACACTAGTTATAGATTCCGATGCTTCACTTCAGGTTTACTGTATCGCTCTGACCATCTTATTGACGATGAAACACAGAAATTGCATCGGAATTAGATACAAAAAGCACAACGCCGACTTAAGTACAAGAGGATTGACTCTTCCTACTCTCTATGTTTTGAAACATTCCTGTGACACTAGTTATACATTCCGATGCATCACTTCAGGTTTAGTGTATCCCTTGGACTTTCTTATTGACGATGAAACACAGAAATTGCATCAGAATAAAATACAAAAGGCACAATGGCGAGTTATGTACAAGAAGACTGACTCATCATAATGTCTATGTTTTGAACCAATCCTGTGACACTAGTTATTGATTCCGATGCTTCACTACAGGTTTACTGTATCCCTTGGACCGTTTTATTGACGACGAAACACAGAAATTGCATCGGAATTAAATAGAAAAGGCACAATGCCGACTTAAGTACAAGAAGACAGACTCTTCCTACTGTCCATGATTTGAATCATTCCTGTGACACTAGTTATAGATTACGATGCTTCACTTCAGGTTTACTGTATCCCTCTGACCATCTTATTGACGATGAAACACCGAAATTGCATCGGAATTAAATACGAAAGGCACAATGCTGACTTAAGTAAAAGATGACTGACTCTTCTTACTGACTATTTTTGAACCATTCCTGTGACACCACTTATAGATTCCGATGCTTCACTTCAGGTTTACTGTATCCCTCTGACCTTCTTATTGATGATGAAACACAGAAATTGCGTCGGAGTTAAATAGAAAAGGCACAATGCCGACATAAGTACAAGAAGACTGACTCTTCTTACTGTCTATGATTTGAACCATTCCTGTGACACTAGTTGTAGATTCCGATGCTTCACTTCAGGTGTACTGCATCCCTTGGACCTTCTTATTGACGATGAAACACAGAAATTAGCAACGGAATTAAATACTAAAGGCACAATGCCGACTTAAGTACAAGAAGACTGGCCCCTTCCTACTGTCAATGATTTGAACCATTCCTGTGACACTAGTTATAGATTCCGATGCTTCACTTCAGGTTTACTGTATCCATTTGACCGTCTTATTGACGATGAAACACAGAAATTGCCTCCGAATTAAATACAAAAGACACAATGCCGACTTAAGTACAAGAAGACTGACTCTTCTTACTGACTATGTTGTGAACATTTCCTGTGAGACCAGTTTTAGATTCCGATGCATCACTATATGTTTACTGTATCCCTTGGTCCTTCTTATTGAAGATGAAACATAGAAATTGCATCGGAAATAAATACAAAAGGCACAATGCCGACTTAAGTACAAGAAGACTGACTCTTCCTACTGTCTATGTTTTGAACCATTCCTGTGACACTAGTTATAGATTCCGATGCTTCACTTCAAGTTTACTGTATCCCTCTGTCCAACTTATTGACGATGAAACACAGAAGTTGCATCGGAATTGAATAGAAAAGGCACAATGCCGACTTAAGTACATGAAGACTGATTCTTCCTACTGTCTATGTTGTGAATCAGTCCTGTCACACTAGTTATACATTCCAATGCATCACTTCAGGTTTACTATATCCCTCTGACCTTCTTATAGACGATGAAACAAAGAAATTGCATCGGAATTAGATACAAAAAGCACAAGGCTGACTTAAGTACAAGAGGATTGACTCTTCATACTGTCTATGTTTTGAAACATTCCTGTGACACTAGTTATAGATTCCGATGCTACACTTCAGGTTTACTGTATCCCTTGGACCTTCTTATTGACGACGAAAGACAGAAATTGCATCGGAATTAAATAGAAAAATCACAATGCCGACTTAAGTACAAGAAGACTGACTCTTCTTACTGACTATGTTTTGATCCATTCCTGTGACACTAGTTACAGATTCCGATGCTTCACTTCAGGTTTACTGTATCCCTTGGACCTTCTTATTGACGATGAAACACCGAAATTGCATCGGAATTAAATACGAAAGGCACAATGCCGACTTAAGTAAAAGATGACTGACTTTTCTTACTGACAATGTTTGAACCATTCCTGTGACACCACTTATAGATTCAGATGCTTCACTTCAGGTTTACTGTATTCCTCTGACCTTCTTACTGATGATGAAACACAGAAATTGCGGCGGAATTAAAAAGAAAAGGCACAATGCCGACATAAGTACAAGAAGACTGACTCTTCTTACTGTCTACGTTTTGAACCATTCCTGTGACACCACTTATAGGTTCCGATGCTTCACTTCAGGTTTACTGTATCCCTCTGACGTCCTTATTGATGATGAAACACAGAACTTGCGTCGGAATTAAATAGAAAAGGCACAATGCCGACATAAGTACAAGAAGACCGACTCTTCTTACTGTCTATGTTTTGAACCATTCCTGTGACACTAGTTATAGATTCCGATGCTTCACTTCAGGTCTACTGCATCCCTTGGACCTTCTTATTGACGATGAAACACCGAAATTGCATCGGAATTAAATACGAACGGCACAATGCCGACTTATGTACAAGAGGATTGACTCTTCATACTGTCTATGTTTTGAAACATTCCTGTGGCACTAGTTATAGATTCCGATGCTTCACTTCAGGTTTACTGTATCCCTTGGAGCTTCTTATTGACGACAAAAGACAGAAATTGCATCGGAATTAAATAGAAATTGCACAATGCCGACTTCAGTACAAGAAGACTGACTCTTCTTACTGTCTATGTTTTGAACCATTCCTGTGACACTAGTTATTGATTCCTATGCTTCACTTCAGGTGTACTGCATCCCTTGGACCTTCTTATTGACGATGAAACACAGAAATCAGCATCGGAATTAAATACAAAAGGCACAATGCCGACTTAAGTACAAGAAGACTGACTCTTCTTACTGACTATGTTTCGAAGCATTCCTGTGACACTAGTTACAGATGCCGATGCTTCACTTCAGGTTTGCTGTATCCCTTGGACCTTCTTATTGACGATGAAACACCGAAATTACATCGGAATTAAATACGAAAGGCACAATGCCGACTTAAGTAAAAGATGACTGTCTCTTCCTACTGTCAATGATTTGAACCATTCCTGTGACACTAGTTATAGATTCCGATGCTTCACTTCAGGTTTACTGTATCCATCTGACCTTCTTATTGATGATGAAACACAGAAATTGCATCGGAATTAAATAGAAAAGGCACAATGCCGACTTAAGTACATGAAGACTGATTCTTCCTACTGTCTATGATTTGAATCATTCCTGTCACACTAGTTATACATTCCAATGCTTCACTTCAGGTTTACTGTATCCCTCTGACCTTCTTATTGACGATGAAACACAGAAATTGCATCGGAATTAGATACAAAAAGCACAAGGCCGACTTAAGTACAAGAGGATTGACACTTCATACTGTCTATGTTTTGAAACATTCCTCTGACACTAGTTATAGATTCCGATGCTACACTTCAGGTTTACTGTATCCCTTGGACCTTCTTATTGACGACGAAAGACAGAAATTGCATCGGAATTAAATAGAAAAGGCACAATGCCGACATAACTACAAGAAGACTGACTCTTCTTACTGACTATGTTTCGAAGCATTCCTTTGACACTAGTTACAGATTCCGATGCTTCACTTCAGGTTTATTGTATCCCTTGGACCTTCTTATTGACGATGAAACACCGAAATGGCATCGGAATTAAATACGAAAGGCACAATGCCGACTTAAGTAAAAGATGACTGACTCTTCTTACTGACTATGTTTGAACCATTCCTGTGACACCACTTATAGATTCCGATGCTTCACTTCAGGTTTACTGTATCCCTCTGACCTTCTTATTGATGATGAAACACAGAAATTGCGTCGGAATTAAATAGAAAAGGCACAATGCCGACATAAGTACAAGAAGACTGACTCTTCTTACTGTCTATGTTTTAAACCATTCCTGTGACACTAGTTATAGATTCCGATGCTTCACTACAGGTGCACTGCATCCCTTGGACCTTCTTACTGACGATGAAACACCGAAATTGCATCGGAATTGAATACGAAAGGCACAATGCCGACTTAAGTAAAAGATGACTGACTCTTCTTACTGACTATGTTTGAACCATTCCTGTGACACAACTTATAGATTCCGATGCTTCACTTCAGGTTTACTGTATCCCTCTGACCTTCTTATTGATGATGAAACTCAGAAATTGCGTCGGAATTAAATAGATAAGGCACAATGCTGACATAAGTACAAGAAGACTGACTCTTCTTACTGTCTAAGTTTTGAACCATTCCTGTGACACTAGTTATAGATTCCGATGCTTCACTTCTTGTTCACTGTATCCCTCAGACCTTCTTATTGACGATGAAACACAGAAATTGCATCGGAATTAAATACAAAAGGCACAATGCCAACTTAAGTACAAGAAGACTGACTCTTCTTACTGACTATGTTTTAACCATTCCTGTGACACTAGTTATAGATTCCGATGCTTCACTTCAGGTTTACTGTATCAATCTGACCTTCTTATTGACGATGAAACACAGAAATTGCATCGGAATTAAATAGAAAAGGCACAATGCCGACATAAGTACAAGAAGACTGATTCTTCTTACTGTCTATGCTTTGAACCATTCCTGTGACACTAGTTATAGATTCCGATGCTTCACTTCAGGTGTACTGCATCCCTCTGACCTCCTTATTGACGATGAAACACAGAAATTGCATCGGAATTAGATACAAAAAGCACAAGGCCGACTTAAGTACAAGAGGTTTGACTCTTCATACTGTCAATGTTTTGAAACATTCCTGTGACACTAGTTATAGATTCCGATGCTTCACGTCAGGTTTACTGTATCCCTTGGACCTTCTTATTGACGACGAAAGACAGAAATTGCATCGGAATAAAATAGAAAAGGCACAATGCCGACTTAAGTACAAGAAGACTGACTCTTCTTACTGACTATGTTTTGAACCATTCCTGTGACACTAGTTAGAGATTCCGATGCTTCACTTCAGGTTTACTGTATCCCTTGAACCGTTTTATTGACGATGAAACACCGAAATTGCATCGGAATTAAATACGAAAGGCACAATGCCGACTTAAGTAAAAGATGACTGACTCTTCTTACTGACTATGTTTGAACCATTCCTGTGGCACCACTTATAGATTCCGATGCTTCACTTCAGGTTTACTGTATCCCAATGACCTTCTTATTGATGATGAAACACTGAAATTGCGTCGGAATTAAATGGAAAAGGCACAATGCCGACATAAGTAGAAGAGGACTGACTCTTCTTACTGTCTATGTTTTGAACCATTCCTGTGACACTAGTTATAGATTCCGATGCTTCACTTCAGGTGTACTGCATCCCTTGGACCTCCTTATTGACGATGAAACACAGAAATTAGCGTCGGAATTAAATACAAAAGGCACAATGCCGACTGAAGTACAAGAAGACTGGCTCTTCCTACTGTCAATGATTTGAACCATTCCTGTGACACTAGTTATAGATTCCGATGCTTCACTTCAGGTTCACTGTATCCATCTGACCTTCTTATTGACGATGAAACACAGAAATTGCATCGGAATTAAATAGAAAAGGCACAATGCCGACTTAAGTACATGAAGACTGATTCTTCCTACTGTCTATGTTTTGAATCATTCCTATCATACTAGTTATACATTCCAATGCTTCACTTCAGGTTTACTGTATCCCTCTGACCTTCGTATTGTCGATGAAACACAGATATTGCATCGCAATTAGATTCAAACAGCACTTTGCCGTCTTAAGTACATGAAGACTGACTCTTCCTACCGTCTATGTTTTGAACCATTCCTGTGACACTAGTTATAGATTCCGATGCTTCACTTCAGGTTTACTGTATCCCTCTGACATTCTAATTGACGATGAAACACAGAAATTGCATCGGAAATAAATACAAAAGGCACAATGCCGAATCAAGTAGAAGAAGACTGACTCTTCCTACTGTCTATGTTTTGAACGATTCCTGTGACACTAGTTATTCATTCCGATTCTTCACTTCACGTTTAATGTATCCCTCTGACCTGCTTATTGACGATGAAACACAGAAATTGCATTGGAATTAAATAGAATAGGCACTATGCCTACTTAAGTACAAGAAGATTGACTCTTCTTACTGACTATGTTTTGAACCAATCCTGTGACACTAGTTATAGATTCCGATGCTTCACTTCAGGTTTACTGTATCCCTCTGACATTCTAATTGACGATGAAACACAGAAATTGCATCGGAAATAAATACAAAAGGCACAATGCCGAATCAAGTAGAAGAAGACTGACTCTTCCTACTGTCTATGTTTTGAACGATTCCTGTGACACTAGTTATTCATTCCGATTCTTCACTTCACGTTTACTGTATCCCTCTGACCTGCTTATTGACGATGAAACACAGAAATTGCATTGGAATTAAATGGTATAGGCACTATGCCGACTTAAGTACAAGAAGATTGACTCTTCTTACTGACTATGTTTTGAACCATTTCTGCGACACTAGTTATAGATTCCGATGCTTCACTCAGGTTTACTGTATCCCTCTGACCTCCCTATTGAAGATGAAACACAGAAATTGCATCGGAATTAAATAGAAAAGCCACAATGCCGACTTAAGTACAAGAAGACTGACTCTCTTTACTGTCTATGTTTTGAACCATTCCTGTGACACTACTTATAGATTACGATGCGTCCCTACAGGTTTACTGTATCCCTTGGACCTTCTTATTGACGATGAAACAAAGAAATTTCATCGGAATTAAATACAAAAGGCACAATGCATACTCAAGTACAAAAAGACTGACACTTCTTTCTATCTATGTTTGAACAATTCCTGTGACACTAGTTATAATTTCCGATGCATCACTTCAGGTTTACTGTATCCTCTGGACCTTTTAATCGACGATGAAACACAGAAATTGCATCGGAATTAAATACGAAAGGCACAATGCCGACTTAAGTAAAAGATGACTGACTCTTCTTACTGACTATGTTTGAACCATTCTTGTGACACCACTTATAGATTCCGATGCTTCACTTCAGGTTTACTGTATCCTTCTGACCTTCTTATTGATGATGAAACACAGAAATTGCGTCGGAATTAAATAGAAAAGGCACAATGCCGACATAAGTACAAGAAGACTGACTCTTCTTACTGTCTATGTTTTGAACCATTCCTGTGACACTTGTTATAGATTCCGATGCTTCACATCAGGTGTACTGCATCCCTTGGACCTTCTTATTGACGATGAAACACAGAAATTAGCATCGGAATTAAATACAAAAGGCACTATGCCGACTTCAGTACAAGAAGACTGACTCTTCTTACTGACTATGTTGTGAACATTTCTTGTGAGACCAGTTTTAGATTCCGATGCTTCGCTGAATGGTAACTGTAACCCTTGGACCTTCTTATTGACGATGAAACACAGAAATTGCATCGGAATTAAATAGAAATGGCACAATGCCGACTTAAGTACAAGATGACTGACTCCTCCTACTAGCTATATTTTGAACCATTCCTGTGACACTAGTTATAAATTGCGATGCTTCTCTTCAGGTTTACTGTATCCCTCTGACCTTCTAATTGACGATGAAACACAGAAATTGCATCGGAATTAGATACAAAAAGCACAATGCCGACTTAAGTACAAGAGGACTGACTCTTCTTACAGTCTATGTTTTGAAACATTCCTGTGACACTAGTTATAGATTCAGATGCTTCACTTCAGGTTTACTGTATCAATTGGACCATCTTATTGACGACGAAACTAAGAAATTGCATTGGAATTAAATAGAAAAGGCACAATGCCGACTTAAGTACAAGAAGACTGACCCTTCCTATTGTCTATGCTTTGAACCATTCCTGTGACACTAGTTAGAGATTCTGATGCTTCACTTCAGGTTTACTGTATCCCTCTGATCTTATTATTGACGATGAAACACAGAAATTGCATCGGAATTAAATAGAGAAGTCACAATGCCGACTTAAGTACAAGAAGACCGACTCATCATACTGTCTATGCTTTGTACCATTCCTGTGACTTTAGTTATAGACTCCGATGCTTCACTTCAGGTTTACTGTATCCCTCTGACCTTCTAATTGACGATGAAACACAGAAATTGCATCGGAATTAGATACAAAAAGCACAATGCCGACTTAAGTACAAGAGGACTGACTCTTCTTACTGACTATGTTTTGAACCATTCCTGTAACACTAGTGATTGATTCCGATGCCTCACTTCATGTTTACTATATTCGTTGGACCTTCTTATTGACGATGAAACACAGAAATTGCATCGGAATTAAATACAAAAGCTCAATGCCGACTTAAGTACAAGAAGACTCTCTCTTCCTACTGTCAATGTTTTGAGCCACTCCTGTGACACTAGTTATAGATTCCGATGCTTCACTTCAGGTTTACTGTATCCATCTGCCCTTCTTATTGACGATGAAACACAGAAATTGCATCGGAATTAAATAGAAAAGGCACAATGCCGCCCTAAGTACAAGAAGACTGATTCTTTCTACTGTCTATGTTTTGAATCATTCCTGTCACACTAGTTATACATTCCAATGCTTCACTTCAGGTTTACTGTATTCCTCTGACCTTCTTATTGACGATGAAACACAGAAATTTCATCGGAATTAGATACAAAAAGCACAACGCCGTCTTAAGTACATGAAGACTGACTCCTCTTACTGTCTATGTTTTGAACCATTCCTGTGACACTAGTTATAGATTCCGATGCTTCACTTCGGGTTTAGTGTATCCCTCTGACCATCTAATTGACGATGAAACACAGAAATTGCATCGGAATTAAATAGAAAAGGCACAATGCTGACTTAAGTACAAGAAGACTGACTCTTCTTACTGTCTATGATTTAAAACATTCCTGTGACACTAGTTATAGATTCCGATGCTTCACTTCAGGTTTAGTGTATCCCTCTGACCATCTAATTGACGATGAAACACAGAAATTGCATCGGAATTAAATAGAAAAGGCACAATGCTGACTTAAGTACAAGAAGACTGACTCTTCTTACTGTCTATGATTTAAACCATTCCTGTGACACTAGTTATAGATTCCGATGCTTCACTTCAGGTTTACTGTATCCCTTGGACCTTCTTATTGACGACGAAAGGCAGTAATTGCATCGGAATTAAATAGAAAAGGCACAATGCCGACTTAAGTACAAGAAGACTGACTCCTCTTACTGTCTATGTTTTGAACCATTCCTGTGCACTAGTTATTGATTCCGATGCTTCACTTCAGGATTACTGCATCCCTCTGACCTTCTAATTGACGATGAAACACAGAAATTGCATCGGAATTAAATACAAAAGGCACAATTACGACTTTGGTACAAGAAGACTGACTCCTCTTACTGTCTGTGATTTGAACCATTCCTACGACACTAGTTATAGACTGCGATGCTTTACTTTAGGTTTACTGTATCCCTTGGAACTTCTTACTGACGATGAAACACAGAAATTGCATCGGAATTAAATACAAAAGGCACAATGCCGACTTAAGTATAAGAAGACTGACTCTTCTTACTGTCTATGTTTTTAACCATTCCTGTGACACTAGTTATAGATTCCGATGCTTCACTTCAGGTTTACTCTATCCCTCTGACCTTCTTATCGACGATGAAACACAGAAATTGCATCGGAATTGAATACAAAAGGCACAATGTTGACTTAAGTACAAGAAGACTGACTCTTCTTACTGACTATGTTGTGAACATTTCTTGTGAGACCAGTTTTAGATTCCGATGCTTCACTATATCTTAACTGTATCCCTTGGACCTTCTTATTGACGATGAAACAGAGAAATTGCATCGGAATTAAATTGAAAAGGCACAATGCCGACTTAAGTACAAGAAGACTGACTCTTCCTACTGTCTATGATTTGAACCATTCCTGTGACACTAGTTATAGATTCCGATGCTTCTCTTCAGGTTTACTGCATCCCTCTGACCTTCTAATTGACGACGAAACACAGAAATTGCATCGGATTTAAATAGAAAAGGCACAATGCCGACTTAAGTACAAGAAGACTGACTCTTCTTACTGACTATGTTGTGAACATTTCCTGTGAGACCAGTTTTAGATTCCAAAGCTTCACTATATGTTTACTGTATCCCTTGGACCTTCTTATTGTCGATGAAACACAGAAATTGCATCGGAATTAAATACAAAAGGCACAATGCCGATTTAAGTACAAGTAGACTGACTCTTCTTACTGTCTATGTTTTCAACCATTCCTGTGACACTAGTTATAGATTCCGATGCTTCACTTCAGGTTTAGTGTATCCCTCTGACCATCTAATTGACGATGAAACACAGAAATTGCATCGGAATTAAATAGAAAAGGCACAATGCTGACTTAAGTACAAGAAGACTGACTCTTCTTATTGTCTATGTTTTAAACCATTCCTGTGACACTAGTTATAGATTCCGATGCTTCACTTCAGGTTTACTGTATCCCTTGGACCTTCTTATTGACGACGAAAGACAGAAATTGCATCGGAATTAAATAGAAAAGGCACAATGCCGACTTAAGTACAAGAAGACTGACTCTTCTTACTGACTATGTTTTGAACCATTCCTGTGACACTAGTTAGAGATTCCGATGCTTCACTTCAGGTTTACTGTATCCCTTGAACCTTCTTATTGTCGATGAAACACCGAAATTGCATCGGAATTAAATACGAAAGGCACAATGCCGACTTAAGTAAAAGATGACTGACTCTTCTTACTGATTATGTTTGAACCATTCCTGTGACACCACTTATAGATTCCGATGCTTCACTTCAGGTGTACTGCATCCCTTGGACCTCCTTATTGACGATGAAACACAGAAATTAGCATCGGAATTAAATACAAAAGGTACAATGCCGACTTAAGTACAAGAAGACTGGCTCTTCCTACTGTCAATGATTTGAACCATTCCTGTGACACTAGTTATAGATTCCGATGCTTCACTTCAGGTTCACTGTATCCATCTGACCTTCTTATTGACAATGAAACACAGAAATTGCACCGGAATTAAATAGAAAAGGCACAATGCCGACTTAAGTACATGACGACTGATTCTTCCTACTGTCTATGTTTTGAATCATTCCTATCACACTAGTTATACATTCCAATGCTTCACTTCAGGTTTACTGTATCCCTCTGACCTTCGTATTGACTATGAAACACAGAAATTGCATCGCAATTAGATTCAAAAAGCACTATGCCGTCTTAAGTACATGAAGACTGACTCTTCCTACCGTCTATGTTTTGAACCATTTCTGTGACACTAGTTATAGATTCCGATGCTTCACTTCAGGTTTACTGTATCCCTCTGACCTTCTAATTGACGATGAAACACAGAAATTGCATCGGAAATAAATACAAAAGGCACAATGCCGAATCAAGTAGAAGAAGACTGACTCTTCCTACTGTCTATGTTTTGAACGATTCCTGTGACACTAGTTATTCATTCCGATTCTTCACTTCACGTTTACTGTATCCCTCTGACCTGCTTATTGACGATGAAACACAGAAATCGCATTGGAATTAAATAGAATAGGCACTATGCCGACTTACGTACAAGAAGATTGACTCTTCTTACTGACTATGTTTTGAACCATTTCTGCGACACTAGTTACAGATTCCGATGTTTCACTTCAGGTTTACTGTATCCCTCTGACCTTCCTATTGAAGATGAAACACAGAAATTGCATCGGAATTAAATAGAAAAGGCACAATGCCGACTTAAGTACAAGAAGACTGACTCTTCTTACTGACTATGTTGTGAACATTTCTTGTGAGACCAGTTTTAGATTCCGATGCTTCACTATATCTTAACTGTATCCCTTGGACCTTCTTATTGACGATGAAACAGAGAAATTGCATCGGAATTAAATTGAAAAGGCACAATGCCGACTTAAGTACAAGAAGACTGACTCTTCCTACTGTCTATGTTTTGAACCATTCCTGTGACACTAGTTATAGATTCCGATGCTTCTCTTCAGGTTTACTGCATCCCTCTGACCTTCTAATTGACGACGAAACACAGAAATTGCATCGGATTTAAATAGAAAATTCACAATGCCGACTTAAGTACAAGAAGACTGACTCTTCTTACTGACTATGTTGTGAACATTTCCTGTGAGACCAGTTTTAGATTCCAAAGCTTCACTATATGTTTACTGTATCCCTTGGACCTTCTTATTGTCGATGAAACACAGAAATTGCATCGGAATTAAATACAAAAGGCACAATGCCGATTTAAGTACAAGTAGACTGACTCTTCTTACTGTCTATGTTTTCAACCATTCCTGTGACACTAGTTATAGATTCCGATGCTTCACTTCAGGTTTAGTGTATCCCTCTGACCATCTAATTGACGATGAAACACAGAAATTGCATCGGAATTAAATAGAAAAGGCACAATGCTGACTTAAGTACAAGAAGACTGACTCTTCTTATTGTCTATGTTTTAAACCATTCCTGTGACACTAGTTATAGATTCCGATGCTTCACTTCAGGTTTACTGTATCCCTTGGACCTTCTTATTGACGACGAAAGACAGAAATTGCATCGGAATTAAATAGAAAAGGCACAATGCCGACTTAAGTACAAGAAGACTGACTCTTCTTACTGACTATGTTTTGAACCATTCCTGTGACACTAGTTAGAGATTCCGATGCTTCACTTCAGGTTTACTGTATCCCTTGAACCTTCTTATTGTCGATGAAACACCGAAATTGCATCGGAATTAAATACGAAAGGCACAATGCCGACTTAAGTAAAAGATGACTGACTCTTCTTACTGATTATGTTTGAACCATTCCTGTGACACCACTTATAGATTCCGATGCTTCACTTCAGATTTACTGTATCCCTATAACCTTCTTATTGATGATGAAACACGGAAATTGCGTCGGAATTAAATGGAAAAGGCACAATGCCGACATAAGTAGAAGAAGACTGACTCTTCCTACTGTCAATGTTTTGAGCCATTCCTGTGACACTAGTTATAGATTCCGATGCTTCGCTTCAGGTTTACTGTATCCATCTGACCTTCTTATTGACGATGAAACACAGAAATTGCATCGGAATTAAATAGAAAAGGCACAATGCCGCCCTAAGTACAAGAAGACTGATTCTTTCTACTGTCTATGTTTTGAATCATTCCTGTCACACTAGTTATACATTCCAATGCTTCACTTCAGGTTTACTGTATTCCTCTGACCTTCTTATTGACGATGAAACACAGAAATTGCATCGGAATTAGATACAAAAAGCACAATGCCGTCTAAAGTACATGAAGACTGACCCTTCCTACCGTCTATGTTTTGAACCATTTCTGTGACACTAGTTATAGATTCCGATGCTTCACTTCAGGTTTACTGTATCGCTCTGGCCTGCTTATTGACGATGAAACACAGAAATTGCATTGGAATTAAATAGAATAGGCACTATGCCGACTTAAGTACAAGAAGATTGTCTCTTCTTACTGACTATGTTTTGAACCATTTCTGCGACACTAGTTATAGATTCCGATGCTTCACTTCAGGTTTACTGTATCCCTCCGACCTTCTTATTGACGATGAAACACAGAAATTGCATCGGAATTAAATAGATAAGGCACAATGCCGACTTAAGTACAAGAAGACTGACTCCTCTTACTGCCTACGTTTTGTACCATTCCTGTGACACTAGTTATTGATTCCGATACTTCACTTCAGGATTACTGCATCCCTCTGACCTTCTAATTGACGATGAAACACAGAAATTGCATCGGAATTAAATACAAAAGGCACAATTGCGACTTCGGTACAAGAAGACTGACTCCTCTTACTGTCTATGATTTGAACCATTCCTGTGACACTAGTTATAGACTGCGATGCTTTACTTTAGGTTTACTGTATCCCTTGGAACTTCTTACTGACGATGAAACACAGAAATTGCATCGGAATTAAATACAAAAAACACAATGCCGACTTAAGTACAAGAAGACTGACTCTTCTTACTGTCTATGTTTTTAACCATTCCTGTGACACTAGTTATAGATTCCGATGCATCACTTCAGGTTTAGTGTATCCCTCTGACCTCCTTATCGACGATGATACACAGAAATTGCATCGGAATTGAATACAAAAGGCACAATGTTGACTTAAGTACAAGAAGATTGACTCTTCTTACTGACTATGTTGTGAACATTTCTTGTGAGACCAGTTTTAGATTCCAATGCTTCACTATATCTTAACTGTATCCCTTGGACTTTCTTATTGACGATGAAACTGAGAAATTGCATCGGAATTAAATAGAAAAGGCACAATGCCGACTTAAGTACAAGAAGACTAACTCTTCCTACTGTCTATGTTTTGAACCATTCCTGTGACACAAGTTATAGATTCCGATGCTTCTCTTCAGGTTTGCTGCATCCCTCTGACCTTCTAATTGACGACGAAACACAGATATTGCATCGGAATTAAATAGAAAAAGCACAATGCCGACTTAAGTACAAGAAGACTGACTCTTCTTACTGAGTATGCTGTGAACATTTCCTGTGAGACCAGTTTTAGATTCCAAAGCTTCACTATATGTTTACTGTATCACTTGGACCTTCTTATTGACGATGAAACACAGAAATTGCATCGGAATTAAATACAAAAGGCACAATGCCGATTTAAGTACTAGTAGACTGACTCTTGTTACTGTCTATGTTTTCAACCATTCCTGTGACACTAGTTATAGATTCCGATGCTTCACTTCAGGTTTAGTGTACCCCTCTGACCATCTAATTGACGATGAAACACAGAAATTGCATCGGAATTAAATAGAAAAGGCACAATGCTGACTTAAGTACAAGAAGACTGACTCTTCTTACTGTCTATGATTTAAACCATTCCTGAGACACTAGTTATAGATTCCGATGCTTCACTTCAGGTTTACTGTATCCCTTGGACCATCTTATTGACGACGAAAGACCGAAATTGCATCGGAATTAAGTAGATAAGGCACAATGCCGAATTAAGTACAAGAAGACTGACTCTTCTTACTGACTATGTTTTGAACCATTCCTGTGACACTAGTTAGAGATTCCGATGCTTCACTTCAGGTTTACTGTATCCCTTGAACCTTTTTATTGACGATGAAACACCGAAATTGCATCGGAATTTAATACGAAAGTCACAATGATGACTTAAGTAAAAGATGACTGACTCTTCTTACTGACTATGTTTGAACCATTCCTGTGACACCACTTATAGATTCCGATGCTTCACTTCAGGTTTACTGTATCCCTATGACCTTCTTATTGATGATGAAACACAGAAATTGCGTCGGAATTAAATGGAAAAGGCACAATGCCGACATAAGTAGAAGAAGACTGACTCTTCTTACTGTCTATGTTTTGAACCATTCCTATGACACTAGTTATAGATACCGATGCTTCACTTCAGGTGTACTGCATCCCTTGGACCCCCTTATTGACGATGAAACACAGAAATTAGCATCGGAATTAAATACAAAAGGTACAATGCCGACTTAAGTACAAGTAGACTGGCTCTTCCTACTGTCAATGATTTGAACCATTCCTGTGACACTAGTTATAGATTCCGATGCTTCACTTCAGGTTTACTGTATCCCTCTGACCTTCTAATTGACGATGAAACACAGAAATTGCATCGGAAATAAATACAAAAGGCACAATGCCGAATCAAGTAGAAGAAGACTGACTCTTCCTACTGTCTATGTTTTGAACGATTCCTGTGACACTAGTTATTCATTCCGATTCTTCACTTCACGTTTACTGTATCCCTCTGACCTGCTTATTGACGATGAAACACAGAAATCGCATTGGAATTAAATAGAATAGGTACTATGCCGACTTACGTACAAGAAGATTGACTCTTCTTACTGACTATGTTTTGAACCATTTCTGCGACACTAGTTATAGATTCCGATGCTTCACTTCAGGTTTACTGTATCCCTCTGACCTTCCTATTGAAGATGAAACACAGAAATTGCATCGGAATTAAATAGAAAAGGCACAATGCCGACTTAAGTACAAGAAGACTGACTCTTCTTACTGACTATGTTTTGAACCATTCCTGTGACACTAGTTAGAGAATCCGATGCTTCACTTCAGGTTTGTTGTATCCCTTGAACCTTCTTATTGACGATGAAACACCGAAATTGCATCGGAATTAAATACGAAAGGCACAATGCCGACTTAAGTAAAAGATGACTGACTCTTCTTACTGACTATGTTTGAACCATTCCTGTGACACCACTTATAGATTCCGATGCTTCACTTCAGGTTTACTGTATCCCTATGACTTTCTTATTGATGATGAAACACAGAAATTGCGTCGGAATTAAATGGAAAAGGCACAATGCCGACATAAGTAGAAGAAGACTGACTCTTCTTACTGTCTATGTTTTGAACCATTTATGTGACACTAGTTATAGATTCCGATGCTTCAGTTCAGGTGTACTGCATCCCTTGGACCTCCTTATTGACGATGAAACACAGAAATTAGCATCGGAATTAAATACAAAAGGCACAATGCCGACTTAAGTACAAGAAGACTGGCTCTTCCTACTGTCAATGATTAGAACCATTCCTGTGACACTAGTTATAGATTCCGATGCTTCACCTTAGGTTCACTGTATCCATCTGACCTTCTTATTGACGATGAAACACAGAAATTGCATCGGAATTAAATAGAAAAGGCACAATGCCGACTTAAGTACATGAAGACTGATTCTTCCTACTGTCTATGTTTTGAATCATTCCTATCACACTAGTTATACATTCCAATGCTTCACTTCAGGTTTACTGTATCCCCCTGACCTTCGTGTTAACGATGAAACACAGAAATTGCATCGCAATTAGATTCAGAAAGCACTATGCCGTCTTAAGTACATGAAGACTGACTCTTCCTACCGTCTATGTTTTGAACCATTCCTGTGACACTAGTTATAGATTCCGATGCTTCACTTCAGGTTTACTGTATCCCTCTGACCTTCTAATTGACGATGAAACACAGAAATTGCATCGGAAATAAATACAAAAGGCACAATGCCGAATCAAGTAGAAGAAGACTGACTCTTCCTACTGTCTATGTTTTGAACGATTCCTGTGACACTAGTTATTCATTCCGATTGTTCACTTCACGTTTACTGTATCCCTCTGACCTGCTTATTGACGATGAAACACAGAAATTGCATTGGAATTAAATAGAATAGGCACTATGCCGACTTAAGTACAAGAAGATTGACTCTTCTTACTGACTATGTTTTGAACCATTTCTGCGACACTAGTTATAGATTCCGATGCTTCACTTCAGGTTTACTGTATCCCTCTGACCTTCCTGTTGAAGATGAAACACAGAAATTGCATCGGAATTAAATAGAAAAGGCACAATGCCGACTTAAGTACAAGAAGACTGACTCTTTTTACTGTCTATGTTTTGAACCATTCCTGTGACACTACTTATAGATTCCGATGCGTCACTACAGGTTTACTGTATCCCTTGGACCTTCTTATTGACGATGAAACAAAGAAATTTCATCGGAATTAAATACAAAAAGCACAATGCAGACTTAAGTACAAAAAGACTGACACTTCTTTCTGTCTATGTTTGAACAATTCCTGTGACACTAGTTATAATTTCCGATGCATCACTTCAGGTTTTCTGTATCCTCTGGACCTTCTTATCGACGATGAAACACAGAAATTGCATCGCAATTAAATACAAAAGGCACAATGCCACCTCAAGTACAAGAAGACTGACTCTTCTTACTGACTATGTTGTGAACATTTCTTGTGAGACCAGTTTTAGATTCCGATGCTTCACTGAATGATAACTGTATCCCTTGGACCTTCTTAATGACGATGAAACACAGAAATTGCATCGGAATTAAATAGAAATGGCACAATGCCGACTTAAGTACAAGATGACTGACTCCTCCTACTGTCTATGTTTTGAACCATTCCTGTGACACTAGTTATAAATTCCGATGCTTCTCTTCAGGTTTACTGTATCCCTCTGACCTTCTAATTGACGATGAAACACAGAAATTGCATCGGAATTAGATACAAATAGCACAATGCAGACTTAAGTACAAGAAGACTGACTCTTCTTACTGACTATGTTTGAACCATTTTTGTGACACTAGTTACAGATTCCGATGCTTCACTTCAGGTTTACTGAATCCCTTGGACCTTCTTATTGACGATGAAACACCGAAATTGCATCGGAATTAAATACGAAAGGCACAATGCCGACTTAAGTAAAAGATGACTGACTCTTCTTACTGACTATGTCTGAACTATTCCTGTGACACCACTTATAGATTCCGATGCTTCCTTTCAGGTTTACTGTATCCTTCTGACCTTCTTATTGATGATGAAACACAGAAATTGCGTCGGAATTAAATAGAAAAGGCACAATGCCGACATAAGTAAAAGAAGACTGACTCTTCTTACTGTCTATGTTTTGAACCATTCCTGTGACACTAGTTATAGATTCCGATGCTTCACATCAGGTGTACTGCATCCCTTGGACCTTCTTATTGACGATGAAACACAGAAATTAGCATCGGAATTAAATACAAAAGGCACTATGCCGACTTAAGTACAAGAAGACTGTCTCTTCCTACTGCCAATGATTTGAACCATTCCTGTGACACTAGTTATAGATTCCGATGCTTCACTTCAGGTTTACTGTATCCATCTGACCTTCCTATTGACGATGAAACACAGAAATTGCATCGGAATTAAATAGAAAAGGCACAATGCCGCCCTAAGTACAAGAAGACTGATTCTTTCTACTGTCTATGTTTTGAATCATTCCTGTCACACTAGTTATACATTCCAATGCTTCACTTCAGGTTTACTGTATTCCTCTGACCTTCTTATTGACGATGAAACACAGAAATTGCATCGGAATTAGATACAAAAAGCGCAATGCCGTCTTAAGTACATGAAGACTGACTCTTCCTACCGTCTGTGTTTTGAACCATTTCTGTGACACTAGTTATAGATTCCGATGCTTCACTTCAGGTTTACTGTATCCCTCCGACCTTCTTATTGACGATGAAACACAGAAATTGCATCGGAATTAAATAGAAAAGGCACAATGCCGACTTAAGTACAAGAAGACTGACTCCTCTTACTGTCTATGTTTTGAACCAATCCTGTGACACTAGTTATTGATTCCGATGCTTCACTTCAGGATTACTGCATCCCTCTGACCTTCTAATTGACGATGAAACACAGAAATTGCATCGGAATTAAATACAAAAGGCACAATTACGACTTTGGTACAAGAAGACTGACTCCTCTTACTGTCTATGATTTGAACCATTCCTGTGACACTAGTTATAGACTGCGATGCTTTACTTTAGGGTTACTGTATCCCTTGGAACTTCTTACTGACGATGAAACACAGAAATTGCATCGGAATTAAATACAAAAGGCACAATGCCGACTTAAGTACAAGAAGACTGACTCTTCTTACTGTCTATGTTTTTAACCATTCCTTTGACACTAGTTATAGATTCCGATGCTTCACTTCAGGTTTACTGTATTCCTCTGACCTTCTTATCGACGATGAAACACAGAAATTGCATCGGAATTGAATACAAAAGGCACAATGTTGACTTAAGTACAAGAAGACTGACTCTTCTTACTGACTATGTTGTGAACATTTCTTGTGAGACCAGTTTTAGATTCCGATGCTTCACTATATCTTAACTGTATCCCTTGGATCTTCTTATTGACGATGAAACAGAGAAATTGCATCGGAATTAAATAGAAAAGTCACAATGCCGACTTAAGTACAAGAAGACTGACTCTTCCTACTGTGTATGTTTTGAACCATTCCTGTGACACTAGTTATGGATTCCGATGCTTCTCTTCAGGTTTACTGCATCCCTCTGACCTTCTAATTGACGACGAAACACAGAAATTGCATCGGAATTAAATAGAAAAGGCACAATGCCGACTTAAGTACAAGAAGACTGACTCTTCTTACTGACTATGTTGTGAACATTTCCTGTGAGACCAGTTTTAGATTCCAAAGCTTCACTATATGTTTACTGTATCCCTTGGACCTTCTTATTGACGATGAAACACAGAAATTGCATCGGAATTAAATACAAAAGGCACAATGCCGATTTAAGTACAAGTAGACTGACTCTTCTTACTGTCTATGTTTTGAACCATTCCTGTGACACTAGTTATAGATTCCGATGCTTCACTTCAGGTTTAGTGTATCCCTCTGACCATCTAATTGACGATGAAACACAGAAATTGCATCGGAATTAAATAGAAAAGGCACAATGCTGACTTAAGTACAAGAAGACTGACTCTTCTTACTGTCTATGATTTAAACCATTCCTGTGACACTAGTTATAGATTCCGATGCTTCACTTCAGGTGTACTATATCCCTTGGACCTTCCTATTGACGATGAAACACAGAAATTGCATCCGAATTAAATACAAAAGCACAATGCCGACTTAAGTACAAGTAGACTGACTCTTCTTACTGTCTATGCTTGGAACCATTCCTGTGACACTAGTTAAAGACTCTGATGCTTCACTTCAGGTTTACTGTATCCCTATGACCTTCTTATTGACGATGAAACATAGAAATTGCATCGGAATTAAATACAAAAGGCACAATGCCGGCTTAAGTACAAGAAGACTGTCTCTTCTTACTGTCTATGTTTTGAACCATGCCTGTGACACTAGTTATAGATTCCGATGCATCACTTCAGGTTTACTGTATCCTCTGGACCTTCTTATCGACGATGAAACACAGAAATTGCATCGGAATTAAATACAAAACGCACAATGCCGACTTCAGTACAAGAAGACTGACTCTCCTTACTGACTATGTTGTGAACATTTCTTGTGAGACCAGTTTTAGATTCCGATGCTTCACTGAATGGTAACTGTAACCCTTGGACCTTCTTATTGACGATGAAACACAGAAATTGCATCGGAATTAAATAGAAATGGCACAATGCCGACTTAAGTACAAGATGACTGACTCCTCCTACTGTCTATATTTTGAACCATTCCTGTGACACTAGTTATAAATTCCGATGCTTCTCTTCAGGTTTACTGTATCCCTCTGACCATCTAATTGACGATGAAACACAGAAATTGCATCGGAATTAGATACAAAAAGCACAACGCCGACGTAAGTACAAGATGACTGACTCTTCTTACTATCTATGCTTGAAACATTCCTGTGACACTAGTTATAGATTCAGATGCTTCACTTCAGGTTACTGTATCAATTGGACCATCTTATTGACGACGAAACTAAGAAAATGCATTGGAATTAAATAGAAAAGGCACAATGCCGACTTAAGTACAAGAAGACTGACCCTTCCTATTGTCTATGCTTTGAACCATTCCTGTGACACTAGTTATAGATTCTGATGCTTCACTTCAGGTTTACTGTATCCCTCTGATTTTCTTATTGACGATGAAACACAGATACTGCATCGGAATTAAATAGAAAAGTCACAATGCCGACTTAAGTACAAGAAGACTGACTCATCATACTGTCTATGCTTTGAACCATTCCTGTGACACTAGTTATAGACTCCGACGCTTCACTTCAGGTTTACTGTATCCCTCTGACCTTCTTATTGAAGATAAAACACAGAAATTGCATCGGAATTAAATAGAAAAGGCACAATGCCGACTTAAGTACAAGAAGACTGGCTCTTCCAACTGTCAATGATTTGAACCATTCTTGTGACACTAGTTATAGATTCCGATGCTTCACTTCAGGTTTACTGTATCCCTCTGGCCGGCTTATTGACGATGAAACACAGAAATTAGCATCGGTATTAAATACAAAAGGCACAATGCCGACTTAAGTACAAGAAGACTGACTCTTCTTACTGACTATGTTTTGAACCATTCCTGTGACACTAGTTATTGATTCCGATGCCTCACTTCATGTTTACTATATTCGTTGGGCCTTCTTATTGACGATGAAACACAGAAATTGCATCGGAATTAAATACAAAAGGCACAATGCCGACTTAAGTACAAGAAGACTGGCTCTTCCTACTGTCAATGTTTTGAACCATTTCTGTGACACTAGTTATAGATTCCGATGCTTCACTTCAGGTTTACTGTATCCCTCTGGCCTGCTTATTGACGATGAAACACAGAAATTGCATTAAAATTAAATAGAATAGGCACTATGCCGACATAAGTACAAGAAGATTGTCTCTTCCTACTGACTATGTTTTGAACCATTTCTGCGACACTAGTTATAGATTCCGATGCTTCACTTCAAGTTTACTGTATCCCTCCGACCTTCTTATTGACGATGAAACACAGAAATTGCATCGGAATTAAATAGAAAAGGCACAATGCCGACTTAAGTACAAGAAGACTGACTCCTCTTACTGTCTATGTTTTGAACCATGTCTGTGACACTAGTTATTGATTCCGATGCTTCACTTCAGGATTACTGCATCCCTCTGACCTTCTAATTGACGATAAAACACAGAAATTGCATCGGAATTAAATACAAAAGGCACAATTACGACTTTGGTACAAGAAGACTGACTCCTCTTACTGTCTATGATTTGAACCATTCCTGTGACACTAGTTATAGACTGCGATGCTTTACTTTAGGTTTACTGTATCCCTTGGAACTTCTTACTGACGATGAAACACAGAAATTGCATCGGAATTAAATACAAAAGTCACAATGCCGACTTAAGTACAAGAAGACTGACTCTTCTTACTGACTAAGTTGTGAACATTTCCTGTGAGACCAGTTTTATATTCCAAAGCTTCACTATATGTTTACTGTATCCCTTGGACCTTCTTATTGACGATGAAACACAGAAATTGCATCGGAATTAAATACAAAAGGCACAATGCCGATTTAAGTACAAGTAGACTGACTCTTCTTACTGTCTATGTCTTGAACCATTCCTGTGACACTAGTTATAGATTCCGATGCTTCACTTCAGGTTTAGTGTATCCCTCTGACCATCTAATTGACGATGAAACACAGAAATTGCATCGGAATTAAATAGAAAAAGCACAATGCTGACTTAAGTACAAGAAGACTGACTCATCTTACTGTCTATGATTTAAACCATTCCTGTGACACTAGTTATAGATTCCGATGCTTCACTTCAGGTGTACTATATCCCTTGGACCTTCTTATTGACGATGAAACACAGAAATTGCATCCGAATTAAATACAAAAGGCACAATGCTGAGTTAAGTACAAGTAGATTGACTCTTCTTACTGTCTATGCTTTGAACCATTCCTGTGACACTAGTTAAAGACTCTGATGCTTCACTTCAGGTTTACTGTATCCCTGTGACCTTCTTATTGACGATGAAACATAGAAATTGCATCGGAATTAAATACAAAAGGCACAATGCCGGCTTAAGTACAAGAAGACTGACTCTTCTTACTGTCTATGTTTTGAACCATGACTGTGACACTAGTTATAGATTCTGATGTTTCCCTTCGGGTTTACTGTATCCCTCTGACCTTCTTATCGACGATGAAACACAGAAATTGCAGCGGAATTAAATAGAAAAAGCACAATGGCGACTTAAGTACAAAAAGACTGACTCTTCTTACTGACTATGTTTTGGACGATTCCTGTGACACTAGTTATAGATTCCGATGCTTCACTTCAAGTCTTCTGTATCCCTCTGACCTTCTTATTGACGATGAAACACAGAAATTGCATCCGAATTAAATACAAAAGGCTCAATGCCGACTTAAGTACAACAAGACTGACTCTTATTACTGTCTATGTTTTAAACCATTCCTGTGACACTAGTTACAGATTCCGATGCTTCACTTCAGGTTTAGTGTATCCCTTGGACCTTTTTATTGACGATGAAACACAGAAATTGCATCGGTATTAAATACAAAAGGCACAATGCCGACTTATGTACAAGGAGACTGACTCATCTTACTGTCTATGTTTTGAACCATTCCTGTGACACTAGTTATTGATCCCGATGCTTCACTACAGGTTAACTGTATCCCTTGGACCTTCTTATTGACGACGAAACACAGAAATTGCATCGGAATTAAACAGAAAATGCACAATGCCGACTTAAGTACAAGAAGACTGACTCTTCCTACTGTCTATGTTTTGAACCATTCCTGTGACACTAGTTATAGATTCCGATGCTTCACTTCAGGTTTACTGTATCCCTCTGACCTTCTTATTGACGATGAAACTCAGAAATTGCATCGGAATTAGATACAAAAAGCTCAAGGCCGACTTAAGTACAAGAGGATTGACTCTTCATACTGTCTATGTTTGAAACACTCCTGTGACACTAGTTATAGATTCCGATTCTTCACTTCAGGTATTTTGAATCCCTTGGACCTTCTTATTGACGACGATAGACAGAAATTGCATCGGAATTAAATAGAAAAGGCACAATGCCGACTTAAGTACAAAAAGACTGACTCTTCTTACTGACTATGTTTTGAACCATTCCTGTGTCACTAGTTATAGAATCCGATGCTTCACTTCAGGTTTACTGTTTCCCTTGGACCTTCTTATTGACGATGAAACACCGAAATTGCATCGGAATTCAATACGAAAGGCACAATGCCGACTTAAGTACACGATGACTGACTCTTCTTACTGACTATGTATGAACCATTCCTGTGACACCACTTATAGATTCCGATGCTTCACTTCAGGTTTACTGTATCCCTCTGACCTTCTTATTGACGATGAAACACAGAAATTTCGACGGAATTAAATAGAAAAGGAACAATGCCGACATAAGTACAAGAAGACTGACTCTTCTTACTCTCTATGTGTGAACCATTCCTGTGACACTAGTTATAGATTCCGATGCTTCACTTCAGGTGTACTGCATCCCGTGGACCTTCTTATTGACGTTGAAACACAGAAATTAGCATCGGAATTAAATACAAAAGGCACAATGCCGACTTAAGTACAAGAAGACTGACTCTTCTTACTGACTATGATTTGAACAATTCCTGTGACACTAGTTATTGATTCCGATGCCTCACTTCAGGTTTACTGTATTCCTTGGACCTTCGTATTGACGATGAAACACAGAAATTGCATCGGAATTAAATACAAAAGTCACAACGCCGACTTAAGTACAAGAAGACTGGAACTCCCTACTGTCAATGATTTGAACCATTCCTGTGACACTAGTTATAGATTCCGATGCTTCACTTCAGGTTTACTGTATCCATCTGACCTTCTTATTGACGATGAAACACAGAAATTGCATCGGAATTAAATAGAAAAGGCACAATGCCGACTTAAGTACATGAAGACTGATTCTTCCTACTGTCTATGTTTTGAATCATTCCTTTCACACTAGTTACACATTCCAATGCTTCACTTCAGGTTTACTGTATCCCTCTGACCTTCATATTGACGATGAAACACAGAAATTGCATCGGAATTAGATACAAAAAGCACAATGCCGTCTTAAGTACATGAAGACTGACTCTTCCTACCGTCTATGTTTTGAACCATTTCTGTGGTACTAGTTATACATTCCGATTCTTCACTTCAGGTTTACTGTATCCCTCAGACCTGCTTATTGAAGATGAAACACAGAAATTGCATCGGAATTAAATAGAAAAGGCACAATGCCGACTTAAGTACAAGAAGACTGACTCTTTTTACTGTCTATGTTTTGAGCAATTCCTGTGACACTGGTTATAGATTCCGATGCTTCACTTCAGGTTTACTGTATCCCTTGGACCTTCTTATTGACGATGAAACAAGAAATTTCATCGGAATTAAATACACAAGGCACAATTCCGACTTAAGTACAAGAAAACTGACACTTCTTTCTGTCTATGTTTGATCAATTCTTGTGACACTAGTTATAATTTCCGATGCATCACTTCAGGTTTACTGTATCCTCTGGACCTTCTTATCGACGATGAAACACAGAAATTGCATCGGAATTAAATGGAAAAGGCACAATGCCGACTTAAGTACAAGAAGACTGACTCTTCTTACTGACTATGTTGTGAACATTTCCTGTGAGACCAGTTTTAGATTCCGATGCTTCACTATATGTTTACTGTATCCCTTGGACCTTCTTATTGACGATGAAACACAGAAATTGCATCGGAATTAAATACAAAAGGTACAATGCCGACTTAAGTACAAGTACACTGACTCTTCTTACTGTCTATGTTTTGAACCACTCCTGTGACACTAGTTATAGATTCTGATGCTTCACTTCAGGTTTACTGTATCCCTCTGACCTTCTTACTGACGATGGAACACAGAAATTGCATCGGAATTAAATACAAAAGGCACAATGCCGACTTAAGTACATGTGGACTGACTCTTCCTACTGTCTGTGTTTTGAACCATTCCTGTGACACTAGTTATAGATTCCGATGCTTCACTTTAGGTTTACTGTATCCCTCTGACCTTTTTATTGACGATGAAACACAGTAATAGCATCGGAATTAAATACAAAAAGCACATGGCCGACTTAAGTACAAGAGGACTGCCTCTTCACACTGACTTTGTTTTGAAACATTCCTGTGACACTAGTTATAGATTCCGATGCTTCACTTCAGGTTTACTGTATTCCTTGGACCTTCTTATTGACGATGAAACACAGAAATTGCATCGGAATTAAATACGAAAGGCACAATGCCGACTTAAGTACAAGATGACTGATTCTTCTTACTGACTATGTTTGAACCATTCCTGTGACACCACTTATAGATTCCGATGCTTCACTTTTGGTTTACTGTATTCCCCTGACTTTCTTGTTGACGAGGAAACACAGAAATTGCGTCGGAATTAAATAGAAGAGGCACATTGCCGACATAAGTACAAGAAGACTGACTCTTCTTACTGTTTATGTTTTAAACCATTCCGGTGACACTAGTTATAGATTCCGATGCTTCACTTCAGGTTTACTGTATCCATCTGACCTTCTTATTGACGATGAAACACAGAAATTGCATCGGAATTAAATAGAAAAGGCACAATGCCGACTTAAGTACATGAAGACTGATTCTTTCTACTGTCTATGTTTAGAATCATTCCTGTCACACTAGTTAAGCATTCCAATGCTTCACTACAGGTTTACTGTTTCCCTCTGACCTTCTTATTGACGATGAAACACAGAAATTGCATCGGAATTAGAAACAAAAAGCACAATGCCGTCTTAAGTACACGAAGACTGACCCTTCCTACCGTTTATGTTTTGAACCATTTCTGTGACACTAGTTACAGATTACGATGCTTCACTTAATGTTTACTGTATTCCTCTGGCCTGCTTATTGACGATGAAACACAGAAATTGCATTGGAATTAAATAGAATAGGCACTATGCCGACTTGAGTACAAGAAGATTGACTCTTCTTACTGACTATGTTTTGAACCATTTCTGCGACACTAGTTATAGATTCCGATGCTTCACTTCAGGTTTACTGTATCCCTCTGACCTTCTTATTGACGATGAAACACAGAAATTGCATCGGAATTAAATAGAAAAGGCACAATGCCGACTTAAGTACAAGAAGACTGACTCCTCATACTGTCTATGTTTTGAACCATTCCTGTGACACTAGTTATTGATTCCGATGCTTCACTTCAGGTTTACTGTATCACTCTGAACTTCCTATTGAAGATGAAACACAGAAATTGCATCGGAATTAAATAGAAAAGGCACAATGCCGACTTAAGTACAAGAAGACTGACTCTCCTTACTGTCTATGCTTTGAACCATTCCTGTGACACTAGTTATAGATTCCGATGCTTCACTTCAGGTTTACTGTATCCCTTGGACCTTCTTATTGACGATGAAACAAAGAAATTTCATCGCAATTGAATACAAAAGGCACAATGTCGACTTAAGTACAAGAAGACTGACACTTCTTACTGTCTATGTCTGAACAATTCCTGTGACACTAGTTATAATTTCAGATGCATCACTTCAGGTTTACTGTATCCTCTGGACCTTCTTATCGACGATGAAACACAGAAACGGCATCGGAATTAAATACAAAAGGCACAATGCCGACTTAAGTACAAGAAGACTGACTCTTCTTACTGACTATGTTGTGAACATTTCCTGTGAGACCAGTTTTAGATTCCGATGAATCACTATATGTTTACTGTATCCCTTGGACCTTCTTATTGACGATGAAACACAGAAATTGCATCGGAATTAAATACAAAAGGCACAATGCCGACTGAAGTACAAGTAGACTGACTCCTCTTGCTGTCTTTGTTTTGAACCATTCCTGTGACACTAGTTATAGATTCCGATGCTTCACTTCAGATTTACTGTATCCCCCTGATCTTCTTATTGACGATGAAACACAGAAATTGCATCGTAATTAAATAGAAAATTCACGATGCCGACTTAAGTACAAGAGGACTGACTCATCTTACTGTCTATGCTTTGAACCATTCCTGTGACACTAGTTGTAGACTCCGATGCTTCACTTCAGGTTTATTGTATCCCTCTGATCATCTTATTGAAGATGAAACACAGAAATAGCATCGGAATTAAATAGAAAAGGCACAATGCCGACTTAAGTACATGAAGACTGACTCTTCTTACTGACTATGTTGTGAACATTTCCTGTGAGACCAGTTTTAGATTCCGATGCTTCACTATAAGTTTTCTGTATCCCTTGGACCTTCTTATTGACGATGAAACACAGAAATTGCATCGGAATTAAATACAAAAGGCACAATGCCGACTTAAGTACAAGTAGACTGACTCTTCTTACTGTCTATGTTTGAACCATTTCTGTGACACTACTTATAGGTTCCGATGCTTCACTTCAGGTTTACTGTATCCCTCTGACCTTCCTATTGAAGATGAATCACAGGGATTGCATCGGAATTAAATACAAAAGGCACGATGCCGACTTAAGTACAAGAAGACTGACTCTTCTTACTGTCTATGTTTGAACAAATCCTGTGACACTAGTTACAGATTCCGATGCTTCACTTCAGGTTTACTGTATACCACTAACCTTCCTAGTGATGATGAAACACAGAAATTGCATCGGAACTAAATACAACAGGCAGAATGCCGACTCAAGTACAAGAAGACTGACTCTTCCTACTGTCTATGTTTGAACCATTTCTGTGACACTAGTTATAGACTCCGATGCTTCACATCCAGTTTACTGTATCCCTCTGACCTTCCCATTGAAGATGAAACACAGAAATTGCATCAGAATTAAATACAAAAGGCACAATGCCGACTTAAGTACAAGAAGACTGACTCTTCTTACTGTCTATGTTTGAACAATTTCTGTGACACTAGTTATAGATACCGATGCTTCAGTTCAGATTTACTGTATTCCTCTGACCTTCCTATTGAAGATGAAACACGGAAATTGCATCGGAATTAAATGCAAAAGGCACAATGCCGACTTAAGTACAAGAAGACTGATTCTTCTTACTGTCTATGCTTTGAACCATTCCTGTGACACTAGTTATACATTCCGATGCTTCACTTCAGGATTACTGTATCCCTTGGAACTTCTAATTGACGATGAACCACAGAAATTGCATCGGAATTAAATAAAAAAGGCACAATGCCGACTTAAGTACAAGAAGACTAACACTACCTAATGTCTAAGTTTTGAACCATTCCTGTGACACTAGTTATACATTCCGATGCTTCACTTCAGGTTTACTGTAACCCTCTGACCTTCCTATAGAAGAAGAAACACAGAAATTGCTTCGGAATTAAATTCAAAAGGCACAATGCCGACTTAAGTACAAGAAGACTGACTCTTCTTACTGTCTATGCTTCGAACCATTCCTGTGACACTAGTTATACATTCCGATGCTTCACTTCCGGTTTACTGTATCCCTTGGACCTTCTTATTGACGATGAAACACAGAAATTGCGTCGGAATTAAATACAAAAGGCACAATGCCGACTTAAGTACAAGAAGACTGACTCTTCCTACTGTCTATGTTTTGAACCATTCCTGTGACACTAGTTATACATTCCGATGCTTCACTTCAGGTTTACTGTATCGTTTGGACATTCTTATTGACGATGAAACACAGAAATTGCATTGGAATTAAATACAAAAGGCACAATGCCGACTTAAGTACAAGAAGAATGACTCTTTTTACTGTCTATGTTTGAGCCATTCCTGTGACACTAGTGATAGATTCCGATGCTTCACTTCAGGTTTACTGTATCCCTCTGAGCTTCCTATTGCAGATGAAACACAGAAATTGCATCGGAATTAAATACAAAAGGCACAGTGCCGACATAAGTACAAGAAGATTGACACTTCTTACTGTCTATGTTTAAACAACTCCTATGACACTAATTATTGATTCTGATGCTTCACTTCAGTTTTACTGTATTCCTCTGACCTTCCTATTGAAGATGAAACACAGAAATTGCATCAGAATTAAATACAAAAGGCACAATGCCGACTTAAGTACAAGAAGACTGACGCTTCCTACTGTCTATGTTTTGAACCATTCCTGTGACATTAGTTATAGATTCCGATGCTTCACTTCAGGTTTACCGTATCCCTCTGACCTTCTTATTGACGATGAAACACAGAAATTGCATCGGCATTAAATACTAAAGGCACAATGCCGACTTAAGTACAAGAATACTGACTCTTCTTACTGTCTATGCTTTGAACCATTCCTGTGACACTAGTTATACAATCCGATGCTTCACTTCAGGTTTACTGTATCCCTTGGACCTTCTAATTGACGATGAAACACTGAAATTGCATCGGAATTAAATAAAACAGGCACAATGCCGACTTAAGTGCAAGAAGACTGACACTACCTAATGTCTAAGTTTCGAACCATTCCTGTGACACTAGTTATACATTCCGATGCTTCACTTCAGGTTTACTGTAACCCTCTGACCTTGCTATAGAAGAAGAAACACAGAAATTGCATCGGAATTAAATACAAAAGGCACAATGCCGACTCAAGTACAAGAAGACTGACTCTTCCTACTGTCTATGTTTTGAACCATTCCTGTGACACTAGTTATACATTCCGATGCTTCACTTCAGGTTTACTGTATCCCTTGGACCTTCTAATTGACGATGAAACACAGAAATTGCATCGGAATTAAATACAAAAGCACAATGCCGACTTAAGTACAAGATGACTGACATATCTTACTGTCTATGTTTTGAAACATTTCTGTGACACTACTTATAGATTCCGATGCTTCACTTCAGGTTTGCTGTATCCCTCTGACCTTCCTATTGAAGATGAAACACAGAGATTGCATCGGAATTAAATACAAAAGGCACAATGCCGACTTAAGTACAAGAAGACTGACTCTTCTTACTGTCTATGTGTGAACAATTCCTGTGACACTAGTTACAGGTTCCGATGCTTCACTTCAGGTTTACTGTATCATTCTGACCTTCCTATTGAAGATGAAACACAGAAATTGCATCGGAATTAAACACAAAAGGCACAAAGCCGACTCAAGTACAAGAAGACTGACTCTTCCTACTGTCTATGTTTTGAACCATTTCTGTGACACTTATTATAGATTCCGATGCTTCACTTCACGTTTACTGTATACCTCTGACCATCCCATTGAAGATGAAACACAGAAATTGCATCGGAATTAAATACAAAAGGCACAATGCCGACTTAAGTACAAGAAGACTGACTCTTCTTACTGTCTATGTTTGAACAATTCCTGTGACACTAGTTACAGATTCCGATGCTTCACTTCAGGTTTACTGTATCCTTCCGACCTTCCTATTGAGGATGAAACACAGAAATTGCATCGGAATTAAATACAAAAGGTATAAAGCCGACTTAAGTACAAGAAGACTGACTCTTCTTACTGTCGATGTTTGAACAATTCCTGTGACACTAGTTACAGGTTCCGATGCTTCACTTCAGGTTTACTGTATCCCTCTGACCTTCCTATTGAAGATGAAACACAGAAATTGCATCGGAATTAAATACAAAAGGCACAATGCCGACTCAAGTACAAGAAGACTGACTCTTCCTACTGTCTATGTTTTGAACCACTTCTGTGACACTAGTTATAGATTCCGATGCTTCACTTCAAGTTTACTGTATCCCTCTGACCTTCCCATTGAAGATGAAACACAGAAATTGCATGGGAATTAAATACAAAAGGCACAATGCCGACTTAATTACAAGAAGACTGACTCTTCTTAGTGTCTATGTCTGAACAATTCCTGTGACACTAGTTATAGATTCCGATGCTTAACTTCAGGTTTACTGTATCCCTCTGACCTTCCTATTGAAGATGAAACACAGAAATTGCATCGGAATTAAATACAAATGGCACAATGCCGACTTAAGTACAAGAAGAATGACTCTTCCTACTGTCTATGATTTGAACCATTCCTGTGACACTAGTTATAGATTCCGATGCTTCACTTCAGGTTTACTGTATCCCTTCGACCGTCTTATTGACAATGAAACACAGAAATTGCATTGGAATTAAATAGAAAAGGCACAATGCCGACTTAAGTACAAGAATACTGACTCTTCTTACTGTCTATGATTTCAACCATGCCTGTGACACTAGTTATAGATTACGATGCTTCACTTCAGGTTTACTGTATCCCTCAGACCTCCTTATTGACGATGAAACATAGTAATTTCATGGAAATTTAATACAAAAGGCACAATACCAACTTAAGTACAAGAAGACTGACTCTTCTTACTGTCTATGTTTGAACAATTCCTGTGACACTAGTTACAGATTCCGATGCTTCACTTCAGGTTTACTGTGTCCCTTGGACCTTCTTTTTGACGATGAAACACAGAAATTGCATCAGAATTATATAGAAAAGGCACAATGCCGACTTAAGTACAAGAAGAATGATTCTTCCTACTGTCTATGTTTTGAACCATTCCTGTGACACTGGTTATTGACTCCGATGATTCACTTCAGGTTTAGTGTATCCCTCTGACCTTCTTATTGATGATGAAACACAGAAATTTCATCGGAAATAAATACAAAAGGCACAATGCCGACTCAAGTACAAGAAGACTGACTCTTCCTACTGTCTATGTTTTGAACCATTCCTGTGACACTAGTTATACATTCTGATGCTACACTTCAGGTTTACTGTATCCCTCTGACCTTCTTATTGACGATGAAACACAGAAATTGCATCGGAATTAAATACAAAAGCACAATGCCGACTTAAGTACAAGAAGACTTACCCTTCTTACTGTCTATGTTTTGAACCATTTCTGTGACACTACTTATAGATTCCGATGCTTCACTTCAGGTTTACTGTATCCCTCTGACCTTCCTATTGAAGATGAATCACAGGGATTGCATCGGAATTAAATACAAAAGGCACGATGCCGACTTAAGTACAAGAAGACTGACTCTTCTTCCTGTCTATGTTTGAACAAATCCTGTGACACTAGTTACAGATTCCGATGCTTCACTTCAGGTTTACTGTATACCTCTAACCTTCCTATTGATGATGAAACACAGAAATTGCATCGGAATTAAATACAAAAGGCAGAATGCCGACTCAAGTACAAGAAGACTGACTCTTCCTACTGTCTATGTTTTGAACCATTTCTGTGACACTAGGTATAGACTCCGATGCTTCTCATCCAGTTTACTGTATCCCTCTGACCTTCCCATTGAAGATGAAACACAGAAATTGCATCGGAATTAAATACAAAAGGCACAATGCCGACTTAAGTACAAGAAGACTAACTCTTCTTACTGTCTATGTTTGAACAATTCCTGTGACACTAGTTATAGATTCCGATGCTTCACTTCAGGTTTACCGTATCCCTCGGACCTTCTTATTGACGATGAAACACAGAAATTGCATCGGCATTAAATACTAAAGGCACAATGCCGACTTAAGTACAAGAATACTGACTCTTCTTACTGTCTATGCTTTGAACCATTCCTGTGACACTAGTTATACATTCCGATGCTTCACTTCAGGTTTACTGTATGCCTTGGACCTTCTAATTGACGATGAAACACTGAAATTGCATCGGAATTAAATAAAAAAGGCACAATGCCGACTTAAGTACAAGAAGACTGACACTACCTAATGTCTAAGTTTTGAACCATTCCTGTGACACTAGTTATACATTCCGATGCTTCACTTCAGGTTTACTGTAACCCTCTGACCTTCCTATAGAAGAAGAAACACAGAAATTGCATCGGAATTAAATACAAAAGGCACAATGCCGACTCAAGTACAACAAGACTGACTCTTCCTACTGTCTATGTTTTGAACCATTCCTGTGACACTAGTTATACATTCCGATGCTTCACTTCAGGTTTACTGTATCCCTTGGACCTTCTAATTGACGATGAAACACAGAAATTGCATCGGAATTAAATACAAAAGGCACAATGCCGACTCAAGTACAAGAAGACTGACTCTTCCTACTGTCTATGTTTTGAACCATTTCTGTGACACTTATTATAGATTCCGATGCTTCACTTCAAGTTTACTGTATACCTCTGACCGTCCCATTGAAGATGAAACACAGAGATTGCATCGGAATTAAATACAAAAGGCACAATGCCGACTTAAGTACAAGAAGTCTGACTCTTCTTACTGTCTATGTTTGAACAATTCCTGTGACACTAGTTATAGATTCCGATGCTTCACTTCAGGTTTACTGTATCCCTCTGACCTTCCTATGGAAGATGAAACACAGAAATTGCATCGGAATTAAATACAAAAGGTATAAAGCCGACTTAAGTACAAGAAGACTGACTCTTCTTACTGTCTATGTTTGAACAATTCCTGTGACACTAGTTACAGGTTCCGATGCTTCACTTCAGGTTTACTGTATCCCTCTGACCTTCCTATTGAAGATGAAACACAGAAATTGCATCGGAATTAAATACAAAAGGCACAATGCCGACTCAAGTACAAGAAGACTGACTCTTCCTACTGTCTATGTTTTGAACCATTTATGTGACACTAGTTATAGATTCCGATGCTTCACTTCAAGTTTACTGTATCCCTCTGACCCTCCCATTGAAGATGAAACACAGAAATTGCATGGGAATTAAATACAAAAGGCACAATGCCGACTTAATTACAAGAAGACTGACTCTTCTTAGTGTCTATGTCTGAACAATTCCTGTGACACTAGTTATAGATTCCGATGCTTCACTTCAGGTTTACTGTATCCCTCTGACCTTCCTATTGAAGATGAAACACAGAAATTGCATCGGAATTAAATACAAATGGCACAATGCCAACTTAAGTACAAGAAGAATGACTCTTCCTACTGTCTATGATTTGAACCATTCCTGTGACACTAGTTATAGATTCCGATGCTTCACTTCAGGTTTACTGTATCCCTTCGTTCATCTTATTGACAATGATACACAGAAATTGCATTGGAATTAAATAGAAAAGGCACAATGCCGACTTAAGTACAAAGAGAATGACTTTTCCTACTGTCTATGTTTTGAACCATTCCTGTGACACTAGTTATAGATTCCGATGCTTCACTTTAGGTTTACTGTATCCCTCTGACCTTCCTATTGAAGATGAAACACAGAAATTGCATCGGAATTAAGTAGAAAAAGGCACAATGCCGACTTAAGTTCAAGAATACTGACTCTTCTTACTGTCTATGATTTCAACCATGCCTGTGACACTAGTTACAGATTACGATGCTTCACTTCAGGTTTACTGTATCCCTCAGACCTCCTTATTGACGATGAAACATAGTAATTTCATGGAAATTTAATACAAATGGCACAATACCAACTTAAGTACAAGAAGACTGACTCTTCTTACTGTCTATGTTTGAACAATTCCTGTGACACTAGTTACAGATTCCGATGCTTCACTTCAGGTTTACTGTATCCCTTGGACCTTCTTTTTGACGATGAAACACAGAAATTGCATCAGAATTATATAGAAAAGGCACAATGCCGACTTAAGTACAAGAAGAATGATTCTTCCTATTGTCTATATTTTGAACCATTCCTGTGAACTGGCTATAGACTGCGATGATTCACTTCAGGTTTAGTGTATCCCTCTGACCTTCTTATTGACGATGAAACAAAGAAATTGCATCGGAAATAAATACAAAAGGCACAATGCAGACTCAAGTACAAGAAGACTGACTCTTCCTACTGTCTATGTTTTGAACCATTCCTGTGACACTAGTTATACATTCTGATGCTACACTTCAGGTTTACTGTAACCCTCTGACCTTCTTATTGACGATGAAACACAGAAATTGCATCGGAATTAAATACAAAAGCACAATGCCGACTTAAGTACAAGAAGACTTACTCTTCTTACTGTCTATGTTTTGAACCATTTCTGTGACACTACTTATAGATTCCGATGCTTCACTTCAGGTTTACTGTGTCCCTTTGACCTTCCTATTGAAGATGAATCACAGGGATTGCATCGGTATTAAATACAAAAGGCACGATGCCGACTTAAGTACAAGAAGACTGACTTTTCTTACTGTCTATGTTTGATTAAATCCTGTGACACTAGTTACAGATTCCGATGCTTCACTTCAGGTTTACTGTATACCTCTAACCTTCCTATTGATGATGAAACACAGAAATTGCATCGGAAATAAATACAAAAGGCAGAATGCCGACTCAAGTACAAGAAGACGGACTCTTCCTACTGTCTATGTTTTGAACCATTTCTGTGACACTAGTTATATATTCCGATGCTACACTTCAGGTTTACTGTATCCCTTGGGCCTTCTAATTGACGATGAAACACTGAAATTGCATCGGAATTAAATAAAAAAGGCACAATGCCGACTTAAGTACAAGAAGACTGACACTACCTAGTGTCTAAGTTTCGAACCATTCCTGTGACACTAGTTATACATTCCGATGCTCACTTCAGGTTTTCTGTAACCCTCTGACCTTCCTACAGAAGAAGAAACACAGAAATTGCATCGGAATTAAATACAAAAGGCACAATGCCGACTTAAGTACAAGAAGACTGACTCTTCCTACTGTCTATGTTTTGAACCATTCCTGTGACACTAGTTATACATTCCGATGCTTCACTTCAGGTTTACTGTATCCCTTGGACCTTCTAATTGACGATGAATCACAGAAATTGCATCGGAATTAAATACAAAAGCACAATACCGACTTAAGTACAAGATTACTGACACATATTACTGTCTATGTTTTGAAACATTTCTGTGACACTACTTATAGAGTCCGATGCTTCACTTCAGGTTTGCTGTATCCCTCTGACCTTCCTATTGAAGATGAAACACAGAGATTGCATCGGAATTAAATACAAAAGGCACAATGCCCACTTAAGAACTAGAAGACTGACTCTTCTTACTGTCTATGTGTGAACAATTCCTGTGACACTAGTTACAGGTTCCGATGCTTCACTTCAGGTTTACTGTATCCCTCTGACCTTCCTATTGAAGATGAATCACAGAAATTGCTTTGGAATTAAATACAAAAGGCACAATGCCGACTCAAGTACAGGAAGACTGACTGTTCCTACTGTCTATGTTTTGAACCATTTCTGTGACACTTATTATAGATTCCGATGCTTCACTTCAAGTTTACTGTATACCTCTGACCTTCCCATTGAAGATGAAACACAGAAATTGCATCGGAATTAAATACAAAAGGCACAATGCCGACTTAAGTACAAGAAGACTGACTCTTCTTACTGTCTATGTTTGAACAATTCCTGTGACACTAGTTATAGATTCCGATGCTTCACTTCAGGTTTACTGTATCCCTCTGACCTTCCTATTGAAGATGAAACACAGATATTGCATCGGAATTAAATACAAAAGGTATAAAGCCGACTTAAGTACAAGAAGACTGACTCTTCTTACTGTCTATGTTTGAACAATTCCTGTGACACTAGTTACAGGTTCCGATGCTTCACTTCAGGTATACTGTATCCCTCTGACCTTCCTATTGAAGATGAAACACAGAAATTGCATCGGAATTAAATACAAAAGGCACAATGCCGACTCAAGTACAAGAAGACTGACTCTTCCTACTGTCTATGTTTTGAACCATTTCTGTGACACTAGTTATAGATTCCGATGCTTCACTTCAAGTTTACTGTATCCCTCTGACCGTCCCATTGAAGATGAAACACAGAAATTGCATGGGAATTATATACAAAAGGTACAATGCCGACTTAAGTACAAGAAGACTGACTCTTCTTAGTGTCTATGTCTGAACAATTCCTGTGACACTAGTTATAGATTCCGATGCTTCACTTCAGGTTTACTGTATCCCTCTGACCTTCCTATTGAAGATGAAACAGAGAGATTGAATCGGAATTAAATTCAAAATGCACAATGCCGACTTAAGTACAAGAACACTGACTCTTCTTACTGTCTATGTTTTCAACCATTCCTGTGGCGCTAGTTATAGATTACGATGCTTCACTTCAGGTTTACTGTATCCCTCAGACCTCCTTATTGACGATGAAACATAGTAATTTCATGGGAATTTAATACAAAAGGCACAATACCAACTTAAGTACAATAAGACTGACTCTTCCTACTGTCTATGGTTGAACAATTCCTGTGACACTAGTTACAGATTCCGATGCTTCACTTCAGGTTTACTGTATCCCTTGGACCTTCTTTTTGACGATGAAACACAGAAATTGCATCAGAATTATACAGAAAAGGCACAATGCCGAATTAAGTCCAAGAAGAATGATTCTTCTTACTGTCTATGCTTTGAACCATTCCTGTGACACTAGTTATACATTCCGATGCTTCACTTAATTTTACTGTATCCCTTGGACCTTCTAATTGACGATGAAACACTGAAATTGCATCGGAATTAAATAAAAGGCACAATGCCGACTTAACTACAAGAAGACTGACACTACCTAATGTCTAAGTTTTGAAGCATTCCTGTGACACTAGTTATACATTCCGATGCTTCACTTCAGGTTTACTGTAACCCTCTGACCTTCCTATAGAAGAAGAAACACAGAAATTGCATCGGAATTAAATACAAAAGGCACAATGCCGACTTAAGTATAAGAAGACTGACTCTTCCTACTGTCTACGTTTTGAACCATTCCTGTGACACTAGTTATACATTCCGATGCTTCACTTCAGGTTTACTGTATCCCTTGGACCTTCTAATTGACGATGAAACACAGAAATTGCATCGAAATTAAATACAAAAGCACAATGCCGACCGAAGTGCAAGATGACTGACTCATCTTACTGTCTATGTTTTGAAACATTTCTGTGACACTACTTATAGATTCCGATGCTTCACTTCAGGTTTGCTGTATCCCTCTGACCTTCCTATTGAAGATGAAACACAGAGAATGCATCGGAATTAAATATAAAAGGCACAATGCCGACTTAAGTACAAGAAGACTGACTCTTCTTACTGTCTATGTGTGAACAATTCCTGTGACACTAGTTACAGGTTCCGATGCTTCACTTCAGGTTTACTGTATCCCTCTGACCTTCCTATTGAAGATGAAACACAGAAATTGCATCGGAATTAAATACAAAAGGCACAATGCCGACTCAAGTACAAGAAGACTGACTCTTCCTCTTGTCTATGTTTTGAACCATTTCTGTGACACTTACTATAGATTCCGATGCTTCACTTCAAGTTTACTGTATACCTCTGACCTTCCCATTGAAGATGAAACACAGAAATTGCATCGGAATTAAATACAAAAGGCACAATGCCGACTTAAGTACAAGAAGACTGACTCTTCTTACTGTCTATGTTTGAACAATTCCTGTGACACTAGTTATAGATTCCGATGCTTCACTTCAGGTTTACTGTATCCCTCTGACCTTCCTATTGAAGATGAAACACAGAAATTGCATCGGAATTAAATACAAAAGGTATAAAGCCGACTTAAGTATAAGAAGACTGGCTCTTCATACTGTCTATGTTTGAACAATTCCTGTGACACTAGTTACAGGTTCCGATGCTTCACTTCAGGTTTACTGTATCCCTCTGACCTTCCTATTGAAGATGAAACACAGAAATTGCATCGGAAATAAATACAAAAGGCACAATGCCGACTCAAGTACAAGAAGACTGACTCTTCCTACTGTCTATGTTTTGAACCATTTCTGTGACACTAGTTATGGATTCCGATGCTTCACTTCAAGTTTACTGTATCCCTCTGACCTTCCCATTGAAGATGAAACACAGAAATTATATGGGAATTAAATACAAAAGGCACAATGCCGACTTAAGTACAAGAAGACTGACTCTTCTTAGTGTCTATGTCTGAACAATTCCTGTGACACTAGTTATAGATTCCGATGCTTCACTTCAGGTTTACTGTATCCCTCTGACCTTCCCATTGAAGATGAAACACAGAAATTGCATCGGAATTAAATACAAAAGGCACAATGCCGTCTTAAGTACAAGAAGAATGACTCTTCCTTCTGTCTATGATTTGAACCATTCCTGTGACACTAGTTATAGATTCCGATGCTTCACTTCAGGATTACTGTATCCCTTCGACCGTCTTATTGACAATGAAACACAGAAACTGCATTGGAATTAAATAGAAAAGGAACAATGCCGACTTAAGTACAAGAAGAATGACTATTCCTACTGTCTATGTTTTGAACCATTCCTGTGACACTAGTTATAGATTCCGATGCTTCACTTCAGGTTTACTGTATCCCTCTGACCTTCCTATTGAATATGAAACACAGAAATTGCATCGGAATTAAATAGAAAAAGGCACAATGCCGACTTAAGTTCAAGAATACTGACTCTTCTTACTGTCTATGTTTTCAACCATTCCTGTGACATTAGTTATAGATTCCGATGCTTCACTTCAGGTTTACTGTATCCCTCTGACCTTCCTATTGAAGATGAAACACAGAAATTGCATCGGAATTAAATACAAAAGGTATAAAGCCGACTTAAGTACAAGAAGACTGACTCTTCTTACTGTCTATGTTTGAACAATTCCTGTGACACTAGTTACAGGTTCCGATGCTTCACTTCAGGTTTAGTGTATCCCTCTGACCTTCCTATTGAAGATGAAACACAGAAATTGCATCGGAAATAAATACAAAAGGCACAATGCCGACTCAAGTACAAGAAGACTGACTCTTCCTACTGTCTATGTTTTGAACCCTTTCTGTGACACTAGTTATAGATTCCGGTGCTTCACTTCAAGTTTACTGTATCCCTCTGACCTTCCCATTGAAGATGAAACACAGAAATTGCATGGGAATTAAATACAAAAGGCACAATGCCGACTTAAGTACAAGAAGACTGACTCTTCTTAGTGTCTATGTCTGAACAATTCCTGTGACACTAGTTATAGATTCCGATGCTTCACTTCAGGTTTACTGTATCCCTCTGACCTTCCTATTGAAGATGAAACACAGAAATTGCATCGGAATTAAATACAAAAGGCACAATGCCGACTTAAGTACAAGAAGAATGACTCTTCCTACTGTCTATGATTTGAACCATTCCTGTGACACTAGTTATAGATTCCGATGCTTCACTTCAGGTTTACTGTATCCCGTCGACCGCCTTACTGAAAATGAAACACAGAAATTGCATTGGAATTAAATAGAAAAGGCACAATGCCGACTTAAGTACAAGAAGAATGACTTTTCCTACTGTCTATGTTTTGAACCATTCCTGTGACACTAGTTATAGATTCCGATGCTTCACTTCAGGTTTACTGTATCCCTCTGACCTTCCTATTGAAGATGAAACACAGAAATTGCATCGGAATTAAATAGAAAAAGGCACAATGCCGACTTTAGTTCAAGAATACTGACTCTTCTTACTGCCTATGTTTTCAACCATTCCTGTGACACTAGTTATAGATTACGATGCTTCACTTCAGGTTTACTGTATCCCTCAGACATCCTTATTGACGATGAAACATAGTAATTTCATGGGAATTTAATACAAAAGGCACAATACCAACTTAAGTACAAGAAGACTGACTCTTCTTACTGTCTATGTTTGAACAATTCCTGTGACACTAGTTACAGATTCCGATGCTTCACTTCAGGTTTACTGTAACCCTCTGACCTTCCTATTGAAGATGAAAGACAGAGATTGAATCGGAATTAAATTCAAAAGGCACAATGCCGACTTAAGTACAAGAAGACTGACTCTTCTTACTGTCTATGTTTGAACAATTCCTGTGACACTAGTTACAGATTCCGATGCTTCACTTCAGGTCTACTGTATCCCTCTGACCTTCCTATTGAAGATGAAACACAGAAATTGCATCGGAATTAAATAGAAAAAGGCACAATGCCGACTTTAGTTCAAGAATACTGACTCTTCTTACTGCCTATGTTTTCAACCATTCCTGTGACACTAGTTATAGATTACGATGCTTCACTTCAGGTTTACTGTATCCCTCAGACATCCTTATTGACGATGAAACATAGTAATTTCATGGGAATTTAATACAAAAGGCACAATACCAACTTAAGTACAAGAAGACTGACTCTTCTTACTGTCTATGTTTGAACAATTCCTGTGACACTAGTTACAGATTCCGATGCTTCACTTCAGGTCTACTGTATCCCTCTGACCTCCTTATTGATGATGAAACACAGAAATTGATCGGAAATAAATACAAAAGGCACAATACCGACTCAAGTACAAGAAGACTGACTCTTCCTACTGTCTATGTTTTCAACCATTCCTGTGACACTAGTTATACATTCCGATGCTTCACTTCAGGTTTACTGTATCCCTCTGACCTTCTTATTGACGATGAAACACAAATATTGCATCAAATTAAATACAAAAGCACAATGCCGACTTAAGTACAAGAAGACTTACTCGTCTTACGGTCTATGCTTTGAACCATTTCTGTGACACTACTTATAGATTCCGATGCTTCACTTCAGGTTTACTGTATCCCCCTGACCTTCCTATTGAAGATGAAACACAGAGATTGCTTCGGAATTAAATACAAAATTCACAATGCCGACTTAAGTACAAGAAGACTGACTCTTCTTACTGTCTATGTTTGAACAATTCCTGTGACACTAGTTACAGTTTCCGATGCTTCACTTCAGGTTTACTGTATCCCTCTGACCATCCTATTGAAGATGATAGACAGAAATTGCATCGGAATTAAATACAAAAGGCAGAATGCCGACTCAAGTACAAGAAGACTGACTCTTCCTACTGTCTATGTTTTGAACCATTTCTGTGACACTAGTTATAGTTTCCGATGCTTCACTTCAGGTTTACTGTACCCTTTGGACCTTCTAATTGATGATGCAACACAGAAATTGCAAGGAATTAAATAAAAAAGGCACAATGCCGACTTAAGTACAAGCAGACTGACACTACGTAATGTCTAAGTTTTGAACCATTCCTGTGACACTAGTTATACATTCCGATGCTTCACTTCAGGTTTACTGTAACCCTCTGACCTCCCTATAGAAGAAGAAACACAGAAATTGCATCGGAATTAAATACAAATGGCACAATCCCGACTTAAGTACAAGAAGACTGACTCTTTTTAATGTCTATGTTTCGAACCATTCCTGTGACACTAGTTATACATTCCGATGCTTCACTTCAGGTTTACTGTATCCCTTGGACCTTCTTATTGACGATGAAACACAGAAATTGCATCGGAATTAAATACAAAAGGCACCATGCCGACTTAAGTACAAGAAGACTGACTCTTCCTACTGCCTATGTTTTGAACCATTCCTGTGACGCTAGTTATACATTCCGATGCTTCACTTCAGGTTTACTGTATCGTTTGGACCTTCTTATTGACGATGAAACACAGAAATTGCGTTGGAATTAAATACAAAAGGCACAATGCCGACTTAAGTACAAGGAGAATGACTCTTCTTACTGTCTATGTTTGAGCCATTCCTGTGACACTAGTTATAGATTACGCTGCTTCACTTCAGGTTTACTGTATACCTCTGAGCTTCCTATTGAAGATGAAACACAGCAATTGCATCGGAATTAAATACTAAAGGCACAATGCCGATATAAGTACAAGAAGACTGACTCTTCTTACTGTCTATGTTTGAACAACTCCTGTGACACTAATTATTGATTCCGATGCTTCACTTCAGGTTTACTGTATTCCTCTGACCTTCCTATTGAAGATGAAACACAGAAATTACATCGGAATTAAATACAATAGGCACAATGCCGACTTAAGTACAAGAAGACTGACTCTTCTTACTGTCTATGTTTGAACAATTCCTGTGACACTAGTTATAGATTCCGATGCTTCACTTCAGGTTTACTGTATCCCTCTGACCTTCCTATTGAAGATAAAACACAGAAATTGCATCGGAATTAAATACAAAAGGCATAAAGCCGACTTAAGTACAAGAAGACTGTCTCTTCTTACTGTCTATGTTTTGAACCATTCCTGTGACACTAATAATACATTCCGATGCTTCACTTCAGGAGGTTTACTGTATCCCTTGGACCTTGTCATTGACGATTAAACACAGAAATTGCATCGGAATTAAATACAAAAGGCACAATGCCGACTTAAGTACAAGAAGAATTACTCTTCCTACTGACTATGTTTTGAACCATTCCTGTGACACTAGTTGTAGGTTCCGATACTTCACTTCAGGTTTACTATATCCCTCTGACCTTCCTATTGAAGATGAAACACAGATATTGCATCGGAATTAAGTAGAAAAAGGCACAATGCCGACTTAAGTTCAAGAATACTGACTCTTCTTACTGACTATGTTTTCAACCATTCCTGTGACACTAGTTATAGATTCCGATGCTTCACTTCAGGTTTACTGTATCCCTCAGACCTCCTTATTGACGATGAAACAAAGTAATTTCATGGGAATTTAATACAAAAGGCACAATACCGACTTAAGTACAAGAAGACTGACTCTTCTTACTGTCTATGTTTGAACAATTCCTGTGACACTACTTATAGATTCCAATGCTTCACTTGAGGTTTACTGTATCCCTTGGACCTTCTTTTTGACGATGAAACACAGAAATTGCATCGGAATTATATAGAAAAGGCACAATGCCGACTTAAGTACAAGAAGAAAGATTCTTCCTACTGTCTATGTTTTGAACCATTCCTGTGACACTGGTTATAGGTTCCGATGATTCACTTCAGGTTTACTGTATCCCTCTGACCTTCTTATTGATGATGAAACACAGAAATTGCATCGGAAATAAATACAAAAGGCACAATACCGACTCAAGTACAAGAAGACTGACTCTTCCTACTGTCTATGTTTTCAACCATTCCTGTGACACTAGCTATACATTCCGATGCTTCACTTCAGGTTTACTGTATCCCTCTGACCTTCTTATTGACTGAGAAAAATACAGATATTGCATCGGAATTAAATACAAAAGCACAATGCCGACATAAGTACAAGAAGACTTACTCTTCTTACGGTCTATGTTTTGAACCATTTCTGTGACACTACTTATAGATTCCGATGCTTCACTTCAGGTTTACTGTATCCCTTTGACCTTCCTGTTGAAGATGAAACACAGAGATTGCATCGGAATTAAATACAAAATTCACAATGCCGACTTAAGTACAAGAAGACTGACTCTTCTTACTGTCTATGTTTGAACAATTCCTGTGACACTAGTTACAGATACCGATGCTTCACTTCAGGTTTACTGTATCCCTCTGACCATCCTATTGAAGATGAAACACAGAAATTGCATCGGAATTAAATACAAAAGGCAGAATGCCGACTCAAGTACAAGAAGACTGACTCTACCTACTGTCTATGTTTTGAACCATTTCTGTGACACTAGTTATAGATTCCGATGCTTCACTTCAGGTTTACTGTACCCTTTGGACCTTCTAATTGACGATGAAACACAGAAATTGCAACGGAATTGAATAAAAAAGGCACAATGCCGACTTAAGTACAAGAAGACTGACACTACCTAATGTCTTAGTTTTGAACCATTCCTGTGACACTAGTTATAGATTCCGATGCTTCACTTCATGTTTACTGTATCCCTCTGACCTTCTTATTGACGATGAAACAGAGAAATTGCATCGGAATTACATACAAAAAGGCACAATGCCGACTTAAGTATAAGAATACTGACTCTTCTTACTGTCTATGCTTTGAACCATTCCTGTGACACTAGTTATACATTCCGATGCTTCACTTCAGGTTTACTGTACTCTTTGGACCTTCTAATGGACGATGAAACACAGAAATTGCATCGGAATTAAATGAAAAAGGCACAATGCCGACTTAAGTACAAGAAGACTGACACTACCTAATGTCTAAGTTTTGAACCATTCCTGTGACACTAGTTATACATTCCGATGCTTCACTTCAGGTTTACTGTAACCCTCTGACCTTCCTATAGAAGAAGAAACACAGAAATTGCATCGGAATTAAATACAAATGGCACAATGCCGACTTAAGTACAAGAAGACTGACTCTTCTTACTGTCTATGTTTCGAACCATTCCTGTGACACTAGTTATACATTCCGATGCTTCACTTCAGGTTTACTGTATCCCTTGGACCTTCTTATTGACTATGAACCACAGAAATTGCATCGGAATTAAATACAAAAGGCACAATGCCGACTTAAGTACAAGAAGACTGACTCTTCCTACTGCCTATGCTTTGAACCATTCCTGTGACACTAGTTATACATTCCGATGCTTCACTTCAGGTTTACTGTACCGTTTGGACCTTCTTGTTGACGATGAAACACAGAAATTGCGTTGGAATTAAATACAAAAGACACAATGCCGACTTAAGTACAAGAAGAATGACTCTTCTTACTTTCTATGTTTGAACAACTCCTGTGACACTAATTATTGATTCCGATGCTTCACTTCAGGTTTACTGTATTCCTCGGACCTTCCTATTGAAGATGAAACACAGAAATTGCATCGGAATTAAATACAAAAGGCACAATGCCGACTTAAGTACAAGAAGACTGACTCTTCTTACTGTCTATGTTTGAACAATTCCTGTGACACAAGTTATAGATTCCGATGCTTCACTTCAGGTTTACTGTATCCCTCTGAAATTCCTATTGAAGATAAAACACAGAAATTGCATCGGAATTAAGTAGAAAAAGGCACAATGCCGACTTAAGTTCAAGAATACTGACTCTTCTTACTGTCTATGTTTTCAACCATTCCTGTGACACTAGTTATAGATTCCGATGCTTCACTTCTGGTTTACTGTATCCCTCAGACCTTCTTATTGACGATGAAACATAGTAATTTCATGGGAATTTAATACAAAAGGCACAATACCGACTTAAGTACAAGAAGACTGACTCTTCTTACTGTCTATGTTTGAACAATTCCTGTGACACTAGTTATAGATTCCGATGCTTCACTTGAGGTTTACTGTATCCCTTGGACCTTCTTTTTGACGATGAAACACAGAAATTGCATCGGTATTATATAGAAAAGGCACAATGCCGACTTAAGTACAAGAAGAATGATTCTTCCTACTGTCTATGCTTTGAACCATTCCTGTGACACTGGTTATAGATTCCGATGATTCACTTCAGGTTTACTGTATCCCTCTGACCTTCTTATTGATGATGAAACACAGAGATTGCATCGGAATTAAATACAAAAGGCACAATGCCGACTTAAGTACAAGAAGACTGACTCTTCTTACTGTCTATGTTTGAACAATTCCTGTGACACTAGTTACAGATTCCGATGCTTCACTTCAGGTTTACTGTATCCCTCTGACCTTCCTATTGAAGATGAAACACAGAAATTGCATCGGAATTAAATTCAAATGACAGAATGCCGACTCAAGTACAAGAAGACTGACTCTTCCTACTGTCTATGTTTTGAAACATTTCTGTGACACTAGTTATAGATTCCGATGCTTCACTTCAAGTTTACTGTATCCCTCTGACCGTCCCATTGAAGATGAAACACAGAAATTGCATCGGAATTAAATACAAAAGGCACATTGCCGACTTAAGTACAACAAGACTGACTCTTCATACTGTCTATGTTTGAACAATTCCTGTGAGACTAGTTACAGATTCCGATGCTTCACTTCAGGTTTACTGTATTCCTTTGACCTTCCTATTGAAGATGAAACACAGAAATTGCATGGAAATTAAATACAAAAGGCACAATGCCGACTTAAGTACAAGAAGAATGACTCTTCCTACTGTCTATGCTTTGAACCATTCCTGTGACACTAGTTATAGATTCCGATGCTTCACTTCATGTTTACTGTATCCCTCTGACCTTCTTATTGACGATGAAACAGAGAAATTGCATCGGAATTACACACAAAAAGGCACAATGCCGACTTAAGTATAAGAATACCGACTCTTCTTACTGTCTATGTTTCGAACCATTCCTGTGACACTAGTTATACATTCCGATGCTTCACTTCCGGTTTACTGTATCCCTTGGACCTTCTTATTGACGATGAAACACAGAAATAGCATCGGAATTAAATACAAAAGGCACAATGCCGACTCAGGTACAAGAAGACTGACTCTTCCTACTGCCTATGTTTTGAACCATTCCTGTGACACTAGTTATACATTCCGATGCTTCACTTCAGGTTTACTGTATCGTTTGGACCTTCTTATTGACGATGAAACACAGAAATTGCGTTGGAATTAAATACAAAAGGCACAATACCGACTTAAGTACAAGAAGAATGACTCTTCTTACTGTCTATGTTTGAGCCATTCCTGTGACACTAGTTATAGATTACGATGCTTCACTTCAGGTTTACTGTATACCTCTGAGCTTCCTATTGAAGATGAAACACAGAAATTGCATCGGAATTAAATACAAAAGGCATAAGTACAAGAAGATTGACTCTTCTTACTGTCTATGTTTGAACAACTCCTGTGACACTAATTATTGATTCCGATGCTTCACTTAAGGTTTACTGTATTCATCGGACCTTCCTATTGAAGATGAAACACAGAAATTGCATTGGAATTAAATACAAAAGGCAGAATGCCGACTCATGTACAAGGAGACTGACTCTTCCTACTGTCTATGTTTTGATCCATTTCCGTGACACTAGTTATAGATTCCGATGCTTCACATCAAGTTTACTGTATCCCACTGACCTTCCCATTGAAGATGATATACAAAAATTGCATCGGAATTAAATACAAAGGGCACAATGCCGACTTAAGTACAAGAAGACTGACTCTTCATACTGTCTATGTTTGAACAATTCCTGTGACACTAGTTATGGATTCCGATGCTTCACTTTAGGTTTACTGTATTCCTCTGACCTTCCTATTGAAGATGAAACACAGAAATTGCTTGGAAATTAAATACAAATGGCACAATGCCGACTTAAGTACAAGAAGAATGACTCTTCCTACTGTCTATGCTTTGAACCATTCCTGTGACACTAGTTATAGATTCCGATGCTTCACTTCATGTTTACTGTATCCCTCTGACCTTCTTATTGACGATGAAACAGAGAAATTGCATCGGAATTACACACAAAAAGGCACAATGCCGACTTAAGTATAAGAATACCGACTCTTCTTACTGTCTATGCTTTGAACCGTTCCTGTGACACTAGTAATACATTCCGATGCTTCACTTCAGGTTTACTGTATCCCTTGGACCTTCTAATTGACGATGAAACACAGAAATTGCATCGGAATTAAATAAAAAAGGCACAATGCCGACTTAAGTACAAGAAGACTGACACTACCTAATGTCTAAGATTTGAACCATTCCTGTGACACTAGTTATACATTCCGATGCTTCACTTCAGGTTTAGTGTAACCCTCTGACCTTCCTATAGAAGAAGAAACACAGAAATTGCATCGGAATTAAATACAAAAGGCACAATGCCGACTTAAGTACAAGAAGACTGACTCTTTTTACTGTCTATGTTTCGAACCATTCCTGTGACACTAGTTATACATTCCGATGTTTCACTTCCGGTTTACTGTATCCCTTATACTTTCTTATTGACGATGAAACACAGAAATTGCATCGGAATTAAATACAAAAGGCACAATGCCGACTCAGGTACAAGAAGACTGACTCTTCCTACTGCCTATGTTTTGAACCATTCCTGTGACACTAGTTATACATTCCGATGCTTCACTTCAGGTTTACTGTATACCTCTGAGCTTCCTATTGAAGATGAAACACAGAAATTGCATCGGAATTAAATACAAAAGGCACAATGCCGACATAAGTAGAAGAAGACTGACTCTTCTTACTGTCTATGTTTGAACAACTCCTGTGACACTAATTATTGATTCCGATGCTTCACTTAAGGTTTACTGTATTCCTCTGACCTTCCTATTGAAGATGAAACACAGATATTGCATCGGAATTAAATACAAAAGGCACAATGCCGACTTAAGTACAAGAAGACTGACTCTTCTTACTGTCTATGTTTGAACAACTCCTGTGACACTAGTTAACGATTCCGATGCTTCACTTTAGGTTTACTGTATCCCTCTGACCTTCCTAATGAAGATAAAACACAGAAATTGCATCGGAATTAAATACAAAAGCATAAAGCCGACTTAAGTACAAGAAGACTGTCTCTTCTTACTGTGTATGTTTGAACAATTCCTGTGACACTAGTTACAGATTCCGATGCTTCACTTCAGGTCCACTGTATCCCTCTGACCTTCCTATTGAAGACGAAACACAGAAATTGCATCGGAATTAAATACAGAAGGCAGAATGCCGACTCATGTACAAGGAGACTGACTCTTCCTACTGTCTATGTTTTGATCCATTTCCGTGACACTAGTTATAGATTCCGATGCTTCACTTCAAGTTTACTGTATCCCACTGACCTTCCCATTGAAGATGAAACACAAAAATTGCATCGGAATTAAATACAAAGGGCACAATGCCGACTTAAGTACAAGAAGACTGACTCTTCATACTGTCTATGTTTGAACAATTCCTGTGACACTAGTTATAGATTCCGATGCTTCACTTTAGGTTTACTGTATTCCTCTGACCTTCCTATTGAAGATGAAACACAGAAATTGCATCGGAATTAAATACAAAAGGCACAATTCCGACTTAAGTACAAGAAGACTGACTCTTCTTACTGTCTATGTTTCGAACCATTCCTGTGACACTAGTTATACATTCCGATGCTTCACTTCAGGTTTACTGTATCCCTTGGACCTTCTTATTGACGATGAACCACAGAAATTGCATCGGAATTAAATACAAAAGGCACAATGCCGACTTAAGTACAAGAAGACTGACTCTTCCTACTGCCTATGCTTTGAACCATTCCTGTGACACTAGTTATACATTCCGATGCTTCACTTCAGGTTTACTGTACCGTTTGGACCTTCTTGTTGACGATGAAACACAGAAATTGCGTTGGAATTAAATACAAAAGACACAATGCCGACTTAAGTACAAGAAGAATGACTCTTCTTACTTTCTATGTTTGAACAACTCCTGTGACACTAATTATTGATTCCGATGCTTCACTTCAGGTTTACTGTATTCCTCGGACCTTCCTATTGAAGATGAAACACAGAAATTGCATCGGAATTAAATACAAAAGGCACAATGCCGACTTAAGTACAAGAAGACTGACTCTTCTTACTGTCTATGTTTGAACAATTCCTGTGACACTAGTTATAGATTCCGATGCTTCACTTCAGGTTTACTGTATCCCTCTGACCTTCCTATTGTAGATAAAACAATGAAATTGCATCGGAATTAAGTAGAAAAAGGCACAATGCCGACTTAAGTTCAAGAATACTGACTCTTCTTACTGTCTATGTTTTCAACCATTCCTGTGACACTAGTTATAGATTCCGATGCTTCACTTCTGGTTTACTGTATCCCTCAGACCTCCTTATTGACGATGAAACATAGTAATTTCATGGGAATTTAATACAAAAGGCACAATACCGACTTAAGTACAAGAAGACTGACTCTTCTTACTGTCTGTGTTTGAACAATTCCTGTGACACTAGTTATAGATTCCGATGCTTCACTTGAGGTTTACTGTATCCCTTGGACCTTCTTTTTGACGATGAAACACAGAAATTGCATCGGTATTATATAGAAAAGGCACAATGCCGACTTAAGTACAAGAAGAATGATTCTTCCTACTGCCTATGCTTTGAACCATTCCTGTGACACTAGTTATACATTCCGATGCTTCACTTCAGGTTTACTGTACCGTTTGGACCTTCTTGTTGACGATGAAACACAGAAATTGCGTTGGAATTAAATACAAAAGACACAATGCCGACTTAAGTACAAGAAGAATGACTCTTCTTACTTTCTATGTTTGAACAACTCCTGTGACACTAATTATTGATTCCGACGTTTCACCTCAGGTTTACTGTATCCCTCTGACCTTCCTATTGAAGATGAAACACAGAAATTGCATCGGAATTAAATTCAAATGACAGAATGCCGACTCAAGTACAAGAAGACTGACTCTTCCTACTGTCTATGTTTTGAAACATTTCTGTGACACTAGTTATAGATTCCGATGCTTCACTTCAAGTTTACTGTATCCCTCTGCCCGTCCCATTGAAGATGAAACACAGAAATTGCATCGGAATTAAATACAAAAGGCACATTGCCGACTTAGGTACAACAAGACTGACTCTTCATACTGTCTATGTTTGAACAATTCCTGTGAGACTAGTTACAGATTCCGATGCTTCACTTCAGGTTTACTGTATTCCTTTGACCTTCCTATTGAAGATGAAACACAGAAATTGCATGGAAATTAAATACAAAAGGCACAATGCCGACTTAAGTACAAGAAGAATGACTCTTCCTACTGTCTATGCTTTGAACCATTCCTGTGACACTAGTTATAGATTCCGATGCTTCACTTCATGTTTACTGTATCCCTCTGACCTTCTTATTGACGATGAAACAGAGAAATTGCATCGGAATTACACACAAAAAGGCACAATGCCGACTTAAGTATAAGAATACCGACTCTTCTTACTGTCTATGTTTCGAACCATTCCTGTGACACTAGTTATACATTCCGATGCTTCACTTCCGGTTTACTGTATCCCTTGGACCTTCTTATTGACGATGAAACACAGAAATTGCATCGGAATTAAATACAAAAGGCACAATGCCGACTCAGGTACAAGAAGACTGACTCTTCCTACTGCCTATGTTTTGAACCATTCCTGTGACACTAGTTATACATTCCGATGCTTCACTTCAGGTTTACTGTATCGTTTGGACCTTCTTATTGACGATGAAACACAGAAATTGCGTTGGAATTAAATACAAAAGGCACAATACCGACTTAAGTACAAGAAGAATGACTCTTCTTACTGTCTATGTTTGAGCCATTCCTGTGACACTAGTTATAGATTACGATGCTTCACTTCAGGTTTACTGTATACCTCTGAGCTTCCTATTGAAGATGAAACACAGAAATTGCATCGGAATTAAATACAAAAGGCATAAGTACAAGAAGATTGACTCTTCTTACTGTCTATGTTTGAACAACTCCTGTGACACTAATTATTGATTCCGATGCTTCACTTAAGGTTTACTGTATTAATCGGACCTTCCTATTGAAGATGAAACACAGAAATTGCATTGGAATTAAATACAAAAGGCAGAATGCCGACTCATGTACAAGGAGACTGACTCTTCCTACTGTCTATGTTTTGATCCATTTCCGTGACACTAGTTATAGATTCCGATGCTTCACATCAAGTTTACTGTATCCCACTGACCTTCCCACTGAAGATGATATACAAAAATTGCATCGGAATTAAATACAAAGGGCACAATGCCGACTTAAGTACAAGAAGACTGACTCTTCATACTGTCTATGTTTGAAGAATTCCTGTGACACTAGTTATGGATTCCGATGCTTCACTTTAGGTTTACTGTATTCCTCTGACCTTCCTATTGAAGATGAAACACAGAAATTGCTTGGAAATTAAATACAAATGGCACAATGCCGACTTAAGTACAAGAAGAATGACTCTTCCTACTGTCTACGCTTTGAACTATTCCTGTGACACTAGTTATAGATTCCGATGCTTCACTTCATGTTTACTGTATCCCTCTGACCTTCTTATTGACGATGAAACAGAGTAATTGCATCGGAATTACACACAAAAAGGCACAATGCCGACTTAAGTATAAGAATACCGACTCTTCTTACTGTCTATGCTTTGAACCATTCCTGTGACACTAGTAATACATTCCGATGCTTCACTTCAGGTTTACTGTATCCCTTGGACCTTCTAATTGACGATGAAACACAGAAATTGCATCGGAATTAAATAAAAAAGGCACAATGCCGACTTAAGTACAAGAAGACTGACACTACCTAATGTCTAAGATTTGAACCATTCCTGTGACACTAGTTATACATTCCGATGCTTCACTTCAGGTTTAGTGTGACCCTCTGACCTTCCTATAGAAGAAGAAACACAGAAATTGCATCGGAATTAAATACAAAAGGCACAATGCCGACTTAAGTACAAGAAGACTGACTCTTTTTACTGTCTATGTTTCGAACCATTCCTGTGACACTAGTTATACATTCCGATGTTTCACTTCCGGTTTACTGTATCCCTTGGACCTTCTTATTGACGATGAAACACAGAAATTGCATCGGAATTAAATACAAAAGGCACAATGCCGACTCAGGTACAAGAAGACTGACTCTTCCTACTGCCTATGTTTTGAACCATTCCTGTGACACTAGTTATACATTCCGATGCTTCACTTCAGGTTTACTGTATACCTCTGAGCTTCCTATTGAAGATGAAACACAGAAATTGCATCGGAATTAAATACAAAAGCATAAAGCCGACTTAAGTACAAGAAGACTGTCTCTTCTTACTGTGTATGTTTGAACAATTCCTGTGACACTAGTTACAGATTCCGATGCTTCACTTTAGGTTTACTGTATTCCTCTGACCTTCCCATTGAAGATGAAACACAAAAATTGCATCGGAATTAAATACAAAGGGCACAATGCCGACTTAAGTACAAGAAGACTGACTCTTCATACTGTCTATGTTTGAACAATTCCTGTGACACTAGTTATAGATTCCGATGCTTCACTTTAGGTTTACTGTATTCCTCTGACCTTCCTATTGAAGATGAAATACAGAAATTGCATCGGAATTAAATACAAAAGGCACAATTCCGACTTAAGTACAAGAAGACTGACTCTTCTTACTGTCTATGTTTGAACAATTCCTGTGACACTAGTTATACATTCCGATGCTTCACTTCAGGTTTACTGTATCGTTTGGACCTTCTTATTGACGATGAAACACAGAAATTGCGTTGGAATTAAATACAAAAGGCACAATGCCGACTTAAGTACAAGAAGAATGACTCTTCTTACTGTCTATGTTTGAGCCATTCCTGTGACACTAGTTATAGATTACGATGCTTCACTTCAGGTTTACTGTATACCTCTGAGCCTCCTATTGAAGATGAAACACAGAAATTGCATCGGAATTAAATACAAAAGGCACAATGCCGACTTAAGTACAAGAAGACTGACTCTTCTTACTGTCTATGTTTGAACAATTCCTGTGACACTAGTTATAGATTCCGATGCTTCACTTCAGGTTTACTGTATCCCTCTGACCTTCCTATTGAAGATAAAACACAGAAATTGCATCGGAATTAAATACAAAAGGCATAAAGCCGACTTAAGTACAAGAAGACTGTCTCTTCTTACTGTCTATGTTTTGAACCATTCCTGTGACACTAATAATACATTCCGATGCTTCACTTCAGGAAATTTACTGTATCCCTTGGACCTTGTTATTGACGATTAAACACAGAAATTGCATCGGAATTAAATACAAAAGGCACAATGCCGACTTAAGTACAAGAAGAATTACTCTTCCTACTGTCTATGTTTTGAACATTTCCTGTGACACTAGTTATAGATTCCGATACTTCACTTCAGGTTTACTGTATCCCTCTGACCTTCCTATTGAAGATGAAACACAGAAATTGCATCGGAATTAAGTAGAAAAAGGCACAATGCCTACTAAAGTTCAAGAATACTGACTCTTCTTACTGTCTATGTTTTCAACCCTTCCTGTGACACTAGTTATAGATTCCGATGCTTTACTTCAGGTTTACTGTATCCCTCAGACCTCCTTATTGACGATGAAACAATGTAATTTCATGGGAATTTAATACAAAAGGCACAATACCGACTTAAGTACAAGAAGACTGACTCTTCTTACTGTCTATGTTTGAACAATTCCTGTGACACTAGTTATAGATTCCGATGCTTCACTTGAGGTTTACTGTATCCCTTGGACCTTCTTTTTGACGATGAAACACAGAAATTGCATCGGAATTATATAGAAAAGGCACAATGCCGACTTAAGTACAAGAAGAATGATTCTTCCTACTGTCTATGTTTTGAACCATTCCTGTGACACTGGTTATAGATTCCGATGATTCACTTCAGGTTTACTGTATCCCTCCGACATTCTTATTGATGATGAAACACAGAAATTGCATCGGAAATAAATACAAAAGGCACAATACCGACACAAGTACAAGAGGACTGACTCTTCCTACTGCCTATGTTTTGAACCATTCCTGTGACACTAGTTATACATTCCGATGCTTCACTTCAGGTTTACTCTATCGTTTCTACCTTCTTATTGACGATGAAACACAGAAATTGCGTTGGAATTAAATACAAAAGGCACAATACCGACTAAAGTACAAGAAGAATGACTCTTCTTACTGTCTATGTTTGAGCCATTCCTGTGACACTAGTTACAGATTACGATGCTTCACTTCAGGTTTACTGTATACCTCTGAGCTTCCTATTGAAGATGAAACACAGAAATTGCATCGGAATTAAATACAAAAGGCACAATGCCGACATAAGTACAAGAAGACTGACTCTTCTTACTGTCTATGTTTGAACAACTCCTGTGACACTAATTATTGATTCCGATGCTTCACTTAAGGTTTACTGTATTCCTCGGACCTTCCTATTGAAGATGAAACACAGAAATTGCATCGGAATTAAATACAAAAGGCACAATGCCGACTTAAGTACAAGAAGACTGACTCTTCTTACTGTCTATGTTTGAACAATTCCTGTGACACTAGTTATAGATTCCGATGCTTCACTTCAGGTTTACTGTATCCCTCTGACCTTCCTATTGAAGATAAAACACAGAAATTGCATCGGAGATAAATACAAAAGGCATAAAGCCGACTTAAGTACAAGAAGACTGTCTCTTCTTACTGTCTATGTTTGAACAATTCCTGTGACACTAGTTACAGATTCCGATGCTTCACTTCAGGTCTACTGTATCCCTCTGACCTTCCTATTGAAGATGAAACACAGAAATTGCATTGGAATTAAATACAAAAGACAGAATGCCGACTCATGTACAAGGAGACTGACTCTTCCTACTGTCTATGTTTTGATCCATTTCCGTGACACTAGTTATAGATTCCGATGCTTCACATCAAGTTTACTGTATCCCACTGACCTTCCCATTGAAGATGATACACAAAAATTGCATCGGAATTAAATACAAAGGGCACAATGCCGACTTAAGTACAAGAAGACTGACTCTTCATACTGTCTATGTTTGAACAATTCCTGTGACACTAGTTATGGATTCCGATGCTTCACTTTAGGTTTACTGTATTCCTCTGACCTTCCTATTGAAGATGAAACACAGAAATTGCTTAGAAATTAAATACAAAAGGCACAATGCCGACTCAAGTACAAGAAGAATGACTCTTCCTACTGTCTATGCTTTGAACCATTCCTGTGACACTAGTTATAGATTCCGATGCTTCACTTCATGTTTACTGTATCCCTCTGACCTTCTTATTGACGATGAAACAGAGAAATTGCATCGGAATTACACACAAAAAGGCACAATGCCGACTTAAGTATAAGAATACCGACTCTTCTTACTGTCTATGCTTTGAACCATTCCTGTGACACTAGTAATACAGTCCGATGCTTCACTTCAGGTTTACTGTATCCCTTGGACCTTCTAATTGACGATGAAACACAGAAATTGCATCGGAATTAAATAAAAAAGGCACAATGCCGACTTAAGTACAAGAAGACTGACACTACCTAATGTCTAAGATTTGAACCATTCCTGTGACACTAGTTATACATTCCGATGCTTCACTTCAGGTTTAGTGTAACCCTCTGACCTTCCTATAGAAGAAGAAACACTGAAATTGCATCGGAATTAAATACAAAAGGCACAATGCCGAATTAAGTACAAGAAGACTGACTCTTTTTACTGTCTATGTTTCGAACCATTCCTGTGACACTAGTTATACATTCCGATGCTTCACTTCCGGTTTACTGTATCCCTTGGACCTTCTTATTGACGATGAAACACAGAAATTGCATCGGAATTAAATACAAAAGGCACAATGCCGACTCAGGTACAAGAAGACTGACTCTTCCTACTGCCTATGTTTTGAACCATTCCTGTGACACTAGTTATACATTCCGATGCTTCACTTCAGGTTTACTGTATACCTCTGAGCTTCCTATTGAAGATGAAACACAGAAATTGCATCGGAATTAAATACAAAAGGCACAATGCCGACATAAGTAGAAGAAGACTGACTCTTCTTACTGTCTATGTTTGAACAACTCCTGTGACACTAATTATTGATTCCGATGCTTCACTTAAGGTTTACTGTATTCCTCTGACCTTCCTATTGAAGATGAAACACAGAAATTGCATCGGAATTAAATACAAAAGGCACAATGCCGACTTAAGTACAAGAAGACTGACTCCTCTTACTGTCTATGTTTGAACAATTCCTGTGACACTAGTTAACGATTCCGATGCTTCACTTCAGGTTTACTGTATCCCTCTGACCTTCCTAATGAAGATAAAACACAGAAATTGCATCGGAATTAAATACAAAAGGCATAAAGCCGACTTAAGTACAAGAAGACTGTCCCTTCTTACTGTCTATGTTTGAACAATTCCTGTGACACTAGTTACAGATTCCGATGCTTCACTTCAGGTCTACTGTATCCCTCTGACCTTCCTATTGAAGATGAAACACAGAAATTGCATTGGAATTAAATACAGAAGGCAGAATGCCGACTCGTGTACAAGGAGACTGACTCTTCCTACTGTCTATGTTTTGATCCATTTCCGTATCACTAGTTATAGATTCCGATGCTTCACTTCAAGTTTACTGTATCCCACTGACCTTCCCATTGAAGATGAAACACAAAAATTGCATCGGAATTAAATACAAAGGGCACAATGCCGACTTAAGTACAAGAAGACTGACTCTTCATACTGTCTATGTTTGAACAATTCCTGTGACACTAGTTATAGATTCCGATGCTTCACTTTAGGTTTACTGTATTCCTCTGACCTTCCTATTGAAGATGAAACACAGAAATTGCATCGGAATTAAATACAAAAGGCACAATTCCGACTTAAGTACAAGAAGACTGACTCTTCTTACTGTCTATGTTTGAACAATTCCTGTGACACTAGTTATACATTCCGACGCTTCACTTCAGGTTTACTGTATCGTTTGGACCTTCTTATTGACGATGAAACACAGAAATTGCGTTGGAATTAAATACAAAAGGCACAATGCCGACTTAAGTACAAGAAGAATGACTCTTCTTACTGTCTATGTTTGAGCCATTCCTGTGACACTAGTTATAGATTACGATGCTTCACTTCAGGTTTACTGTATACCTCTGAGCCTCCTATTGAAGATGAAACACAGAAATTGCATCGGAATTAAATACAAAAGGCACAATGCCGACTTAAGTACAAGAAGACTGACTCTTCTTACTGTCTATGTTTGAACAATTCCTGTGACACTAGTTAGAGATTCAGATGCTTCACTTCAGGTTTACTGTATCCCTCTGACCTTCCTATTGAAGATAAAACACAGAATTTGCATCGGAATTAAATACAAAAGGCATAAAGCTGACTTAAGTACAAGAAGACTGTCTCTTCTTACTGTCTATGTTTTGAACCATTCCTGTGACACTAATAATACATTCCGATGCTTCACTTCAGGAAATTTACTGTATCCCTTGGACCTTGTTATTGACGATTAAACACAGAAATTGCATCGGAATTAAATACAAAAGGCACAATGCCGACTTAAGTACAAGAAGAATTACTCTTCCTACTGTCTATGTTTTGAACATTTCCTGTGACACTAGTTATAGATTCCGATACTTCACTTCAGGTTTACTGTATCCCTCTGACCTTCCTATTGAAGATGAAACACAGAAATTGCATCGGAATTAAATACAAAAGGGACAATGCCGACTAAAGTTCAAGAATACTGACTCTTCTTACTGTCAATGTTTTCAACCATTCCTGTGACACTAGTTATAGATTCCGATGCTTTACTTCAGGTTTACTGTATCCCTCAGACCTCCTTATTGACGATGAAACAATGTAATTTCATGGGAATTTAATACAAAAGGCACAATACCGACTTAAGTACAAGAAGACTGACTATTCCTACGGCCTATGTTTCGAACCATTCCTGTGACACTAGATATACATTCCGAAGCTTCACTTCAGGTTTACTGTATCGTTTGGACCTTCTTATTGACGATGAAACACAGAAATTGCGTTGGAATTAAATACAAAAGGCACAATGCCGACATAAGTACAAGAAGAATGACTCTTCTTACTGTCTATGTTTGAGCCATTCCTGTGACACTAGTTATACATTACGATGCTTCACTTCAGGTTTACTGTATACCTCTGAGCTTCCTATTGAAGATGAAACACAGAAATTGCATCGGAATTAAATACAAAAGGCACAATGCCGACATAAGTACAAGAAGACTGACTCTTCTTACTGTCATTGTTTGAACAACTCCTGTGACACTACTAAGAAAATTAGTGAATGCCTAAGATCAACAAAAGATGCTCGTCACCCCCTAGCCACCCCAGGGGTATATAAAATTCCGTGTAGTTGCGGCAGGGTTTACATAGGAACTACCAAAAGAAGCATCAATACACGGTTGACGGAGCACAAAAGAAACTGTCGCTTGGGACATATCGACAAATCGGCAGTAGCGGAACATGTTTTTAAGGATGGAGATCACGACATAAAATTTGGTGAAACAAGCGTGCTAGCGAGGACGTCGCACTATTATACACGTATGTATAGAGAGGCAATTGAAATCCACAAACATCAATACAATTTTAATCGTAAAGAAGAAGGATTAAAATTGGATAAGATATGGCGGTCGACGTTGCATCATTCACGTGACAATCGATTGCCTGCAATCGAGAGAACAGACGATAGCCAGAGAGAGCTGCACATCGACGCCATGTGACGTGTGGTGGCGCCCCCTACGATCTCTATATAAGCGGCGGCCCCAGCTCCTAGCAGCCAGTCGTCGACTCACCTCGGAAGATGTTCTCCGCAGTTGAGAACGAAACGTCAGGGAGAAGAAGTTCTACAGATCGACCACGGCAACTTAGCCCGGAAGAGTTTACTGATAAAGACGCCGGCCGTGAAAGCCTACATGGAATGATTCCTGTGACACTAATTATTGATTCCGATGCTTCACTTCAGGTTTACTGTATTCCTCTGACTTCCTATTGAAGATGAAACACAGAAATTGCATCGGAATTAAATACAAAAGGCACAATGCCGACTTAAGTACAAGAAGACTGACTCTTCTTACTGTCTATGTTTGAACAATTCCTGTGACACTAGTTATAGATTCCGATGCTTCACTTCAGGTTTACTGTATCCCTCTGACCTTCCTATTGAAGATAAAACACAGAAATTTCATCGGAATTAAATACAAAAGGCATAAAGCCGACTTAAGTACAAGAAGACTGTCTCTTCTTACTGTCTTTGTTTTGAACCATTCCTGTGACACTAATAATATATTCCGATGCTTCACATCAGGAGGTTTACTGTATCCCTTGGACCTTGTTATTGACGATTAAACACAGATATTGCATCGGAATTAAATACAAAAGGCACAATGCCGACTTAAGTACAAGAAGAATTACTCTTCCTACTGTCTATGTTTTGAACCATTCCTGTGACACTAGTTATAGATTCCGATACTTCACTTCAGGTTTACTGTATCCCTCTGACCTTCCTATTGAAGATGAAAAACAGAAATTGCATCGGAATTAAGTAGAAAAAGGCACAATGCCGACTTAAGTTCAAGAATACTGACTCTTCTTACTGTCTATGTTTTCAACTATTCCTGTGACACTAGTTATAGATTCCGATGCTTCACTTCAGGTTTACTGTATCCCTCTGACCTCCTTATTGACGATGAAACAAAGTAATTTCATGGGAATTTAATACAAAAGGCACAATACCGACTTAAGTACAAGAAGACTGACTCTTCTAACTGTCTATGTTTGAACAATTCCTGTGACACTAGTTATAGATTCCGATGCTTCACTTGAGGTTTACTGTATCCCTTGGACCTTCTTTTTGACGATGAAACACAGAAATTGCATCGGAATTATATAGAAAAGGCACAATGCCGACTTAAGTACAAGAGGACAGACTCTTCCTACTGTCTATGTTTTGAACCATTCCTGTGACACTGGTTATAGATTCCGATGATTCACTTCAGGTTTACTGTATCCCTCTGACCTTCTTATTGATGATGAAACACAGAAATTGCATCGGAAATAAATACAAAAGGCACAATACCGACTCAAGTACAAGAGGACTGACTCTTCCTACTGTCTATGTTTTGAACCATTCCTGTGACACTAGTTATTCATTCCGATGCCTCACTTCAGGTTTACTGCATCCCTCTGACCTTCCAATTGAAGATGAAACACAGAGATTGCATCGAAATTAAATACAAAAGGCACAATGCCGACTTAAGTACAAGAAGACTGACTCTTCTTACTGTCTATGTTTGAACAATTCCTGTGACACTAGTTATAGATTCCGATGCTTCACTTCAGGTTTACTGTATCCCTCTGACCTTCCTATTGAAGATGAAACACAGAAATTGCATCGGAATTAAATACAAAAGGCAGAATGCCGACTCAAGTACAATAAGACTGACTCTTCCTACTGTCTATGTTTTGAACCATTTCTGTGACACTAGTTATAGATTCCGATGCTTCACTTCAAGTTTACTGTATCCCTCTGACCTTCCCATTGAAGATTAACACAGAAATTGCATCGGAATTAAATACAAAAGGCACAATGCCGACTTAAGTACAAGAAGACTGACTCTTCTTACTGTCTATGTTTGAACAATTCCTGTGACACTAGTTATAGATTCCGATGCTTCACTTCAGGTTTACAGTATTCCTCTGACCTTCCTATTGAAAATGAAACACAGAAATTGCATGGGAATTAAATACAAAAGGCACAATGCCGACTTAAGTACAAGAAGAATGACTCTTCCTACTGTCTATGCTTTGAACCATTCCTGTGACACTAGTTATAGATTCCGATGCTTCACTTCATGTTTACTGTATCCCTCTGACCTTCTTATTGACGATGAAACAGAGAAATTGCATCGGAATTACATACAAAAAGGCACAATGCCGACTTAAGTATAAGAATACTGACTCTTCTTACTGTCTATGCTTTGAACCATTCCTGTGACACTAGTTATACATTCCGATGCTTCACTTCAGGTTTACTGTATCCCTTGGACCTTCTAATTGACGATGAAACACAGAAATTGCGTTGGAATTAAATACAAAAGGCACAATGCCGACATAAGTACAAGAAGAATGACTCTTCTTACTGTCTATGTTTGAGCCATTCCTGTGACACTAGTTATACATTACGATGCTTCACTTCAGGTTTACTGTATACCTCTGAGCTTCCTATTGAAGATGAAACACAGAAATTGCATCGGAATTAAATACAAAAGGCACAATGCCGACATAAGTACAAGAAGACTGACTCTTCTTACTGTCATTGTTTGAACAACTCCTGTGACACTACTAAGAAAATTAGTGAATGCCTAAGATCAACAAAAGATGCTCGTCACCCCCTAGCCACCCCAGGGGTATATAAAATTCCGTGTAGTTGCGGCAGGGTTTACATAGGAACTACCAAAAGAAGCATCAATACACGGTTGACGGAGCACAAAAGAAACTGTCGCTTGGGACATATCGACAAATCGGCAGTAGCGGAACATGTTTTTAAGGATGGAGATCACGACATAAAATTTGGTGAAACAAGCGTGCTAGCGAGGACGTCGCACTATTATACACGTATGTATAGAGAGGCAATTGAAATCCACAAACATCAATACAATTTTAATCGTAAAGAAGAAGGATTAAAATTGGATAAGATATGGCGGTCGACGTTGCATCATTCACGTGACAATCGATTGCCTGCAATCGAGAGAACAGACGATAGCCAGAGAGAGCTGCACATCGACGCCATGTGACGTGTGGTGGCGCCCCCTACGATCTCTATATAAGCGGCGGCCCCAGCTCCTAGCAGCCAGTCGTCGACTCACCTCGGAAGATGTTCTCCGCAGTTGAGAACGAAACGTCAGGGAGAAGAAGTTCTACAGATCGACCACGGCAACTTAGCCCGGAAGAGTTTACTGATAAAGACGCCGGCCGTGAAAGCCTACATGGAATGATTCCTGTGACACTAATTATTGATTCCGATGCTTCACTTCAGGTTTACTGTATTCCTCTGACCTTCCTATTGAAGATGAAACACAGAAATTGCATCGGAATTAAATACAAAAGGCACAATGCCGACTTAAGTACAAGAAGACTGACTCTTCTTACTGTCTATGTTTGAACAATTCCTGTGACACTAGTTATAGATTCCGATGCTTCACTTCAGGTTTACTGTATCCCTCTGACCTTCCTATTGAAGATAAAACACATAAATTGCATCGGAATTAAATACAAAAGGCATAAAGCCGACTTAAGTACAAGAAGACTGTCTCTTCTTACTGTCTATGTTTTGAACCATTCCTGTGACACTAATAATACATTCCGATGCTTCACATCAGGAGGTTTACTGTATCCCTTGGACCTTGTTATTGACGATTAAACACAGATATTGCATCGGAATTAAATACAAAAGGCACAATGCCGACTTAAGTACAAGAAGAATTACTCTTCCCACTGTCTATGTTTTGAACCATTCCTGTGACACTAGTTATAGATTCCGATGCTTCACTTGAGGTTTACTGTATCCCTTGGACCTTCTTTTTGACGATGAAACACAGAAATTGCATCGGAATTTTATAGAAAAGGCACAATGCCGACTTAAGTACAAGAAGAATGATTCTTCCTACTGTCTATGTTTTGAACCATTCCTGTGACACTGGTTATAGATTCCGATGATTCACTTCAGGTTTACTGTATCCCTCTGACCTTCTTATTGATGATGAAACACAGAAATTGCATCGGAAATAAATACAAAAGGCACAAAACCGACTCAAGTACAAGAGGACTGACTCTTCCTACTGTCTATGTTTTGAACCATTCCTGTGACACTAGTTATTCATTCCGATGCTTCACTTCAGGTTTACTGTATCCCTCTGACCTTCTTATTGACGATGAAACACAGTTATTGCATCGGAATTAAATACAAAAGCACAATGCCGACTTAAGTACAAGAAGACTTACTCTTCTTATTGTCTATGTTTTGAACCATTTCTGTGACACTACTTATAGATTCCGATGCTTCACTTCAGGTTTACTGTATCCCTCTGACCTTCCCATTCAAGATGAAACACAGAGATTGCATCGGAATTAAATACAAATGGCACATTGCCGACTTAAGTACAAGAAGACTGACTCTTCTTACTGTCTATGTTTGAACAATTCCTGTGACACTAGTTATAGATTCCGATCCTTCATTTCATGTTTACTGTATCCCTCTGACTTTCTTATTGACGATGAAACAGAGAAATTGCATCGGAATTACATACAAAAAGGCACAATGCCGACTTAAGTATAAGAATACTGACTCTTCTTACTGTCTATGCTTTGAACCATTCCTGTGACACTAGTTATACATTCCGATGCTTCACTTCTGGTTTACTGTATCCCTTGGACCTTCTAATTGACGATGAAAGACAGAAATTGCTTCGGAATTAAATAAAAAAGGCACAATGCCGACTTAAGTACAAGAAGACTGACACTACCTAATGTCTAAGATTTGAACCATTCCTGTGACACTAGTTATACATTCCGATGCTTCACTTCAGGTTTACTGTAACCCTCTGACCTTCCTATAGAAGAAGAAACACAGAAATTGCATCGGAATTAAATACAAAATGCACAATGCCGACTTAAGTACAAGAAGACTGACTATTCTTAGTGACTATGTTTCGAACCTTTCCTGTGACACTAGTTATACATTCCGATGCTTCACTTCCGGTTTACTGTATCCCTTGGACCTTCTTATTGACGATGAAACACAGAAATTGCATCGGAATTAAATACAAGAGGCACAATGCCAATTAGGTACAAGAAGACTGACTCTTCCTACTGCCTATGTTTTGAACCATTCCTGTGACACTAGTTATACATTCCGATGCTTCACTTCAGGTTTACTGTATGGTTTGGACCTTCTTATTGACGATGAAACACAGAAATTGCGTTGGAATTAAATACAAAAAGCACAATGCCGACTTAAGTACAAGAAGAATGTCTCTTCTTACTGTCTATGTTTGAGCCATTCCTGTGACACTAGTTATAGATTACGATGCTTCACTTCAGGTTTACTGTATACCTCTGAGCTTCCTATTGAAGATGAAACACAGAAATTGCATCGGAATTAAATACAAAAGGCACAATGCCGACATAAGTACAAGAAGACTGACTCTTCTTACTGTCTATGTTTGAATAACTCCTGTGACACTAATTATTGATTCCGATTATTCACTTCAGGTTTACCGCATTCCTCTGACCTTCCTATTGAAGATGAAACACAGAAATTGCATCAGAATTAAATACAAAAGGCACAATGCTGACTTAAGTACAAGAAGACTGACGCTTCCTACTGTCTATGTTTTGAACCATTCCTGTGACATTAGTTATAGATTCCGATGCTTCACTTCAGGTTTACTATATCCCTCTGACCTTCTTACTGACGATGAAACACAGAAATTGCATCGGAATTAAATACAAAAGGCACAATGCCGACTTAAGTACAAGAATACTGACTCTTATTACTGTCTATGTTTTGAACCATTCCTGTGACACTAATTATACATTCCGATGCTTCAGGTTTACTGTTGTCCTTGGACCTTCTTATTGACGATGAAACACAGAAATTGCATCGGAATTAAATACAAATGGCACAATGCCGACTTAAGTACAAGAAGTCTGACTCTTCCTACTGTCTATGTTTGAACCATTCCTGTGACACTAGTTATACATTCCGATGCATCACTTCAGGTTTACTGTATCCCTTGGACCTTCTTATTGACGATGAATCACAGAAATTGTATCGGAATTTAATACAAAGGGCACAATGTCGACTTAAGTACAAGAAGACTGACGCTTCTTACTGTCTATGTTTTGAACCATTTCTGTGACACTAGTTATAGATTCCGATGCTTCACTTCAGGTTCACTGTATCCCTGTGACCGTCCTATTGAAGATGAAACACAGAAATTGCATCGGAATTAAATACAAAGGCATAAAGCCGACTTAAGTACAAGAAGACTGACTCTTCTTACTGTTTATGTTTCGAACCATTCCTGTGGCATTAATAATACATTCCGATGCTTCACTTCAGGAGGTTCACTGTATCCCTTGGACCTTCTTATTGACGATGAAACACAGAAATTGCATCGGAATTAAATACAAAAGGCACAATGCCGACTTAAGTACAAGAAGAATTACCCTTCCTACTGTCTATGTTTTGAACCATTCCTGTGACACTAGTTACAGATTCCGACGCTTCACTTCAGCTTTACTGTATCCCTCTGACCTTCCTATTGAAGGTGAAACACAGAAATTGCATCGGAATTAAATACTAAAGGCACAATGCCGACTTAAGTACGAGAAGACTGACTCTTCTTACTGTCTATGTTTGAACAATTCCTGTGACACTAGTTATAGATTCCGATGCTTCACTTCATGTTTACTGTATCCCTTGGACCTTCTTTCTGACGATGAAACACAGAAATAGCTACGGAATTAAATACAAAAGGCACAATGCCGACTTAAGTATAAGAAGAATGACTCTTCCTACTGTATATGTTTTGAACCCTTCCTGTGACACTAGTTATACATTGAGATGCTTCACTTCAGGTTTACTGTATCCCTCTGACCTTCTTATTGACGATGAAACACAGAAATTGCATCGGAATTAAATAGAAAAGGCACAATGCCGACTTAAGTACACGAAGACTTACTCTTCTTACTGACTATGTTTGAACCATTTCTGTCACACTAGTTATAGATTCCGATGCTTCACTTCAGATTTACTGTATCCCTTGGACCTCCTTATTGACGATGAAACAAAGAAATTTCATTGGAATTAAATACAAAAGGCACAATGCCGACTTAAGTACAGGAAGAATGACTCTCCCTACTGTCTATGATTTGAAACATTCCTGTGACACTAGTTATAGATTCCGATGCTTATTTCCAGTTTACTGTATCCCTCTGACCTTCTTATTGATGTTGAAACACAGATATTGCATCGGAAATAAATACAAAAGGCACAATGCCGACTCAAGTACAAGAAGACTGACTCTTCCCACTGTCTATGTTTTGAACCATTCCTGTGACACTAGTTATAGATTCCGATGCTTCACTTCAGGTTTACTGTATCCCTCTGCCCTCCTTATTGACGATGAAACAAAGTAATTTCATGGGAATTTAATACAAAAGGCACAATACCGACTTAAGTACAAGAAGACTGACTCTTCTAACTGTCTATGTTTGAACAATTCCTGTGACACTAGTTATAGATTCCGATGCTTCACTTGAGGTTTACTGTATCCCTTGGACCTTCTTTTTGACGATGAAACACAGAAATTGCATCGGAATTATATAGAAAAGGCACAATGCCGACTTAAGTACAAGAGGACTGACTCTTCCTACTGTCTATGTTTTGAACCATTCCTGTGACACTGGTTATAGATTCCGATGATTCACTTCAGGTTTACTGTATCCCTCTGACCTTCTTATTGATGATGAAACACAGAAATTGCATCGGAAATAAATACAAAAGGCACAATACCGACTCAAGTACAAGAGGACTGACTCTTCCTACTGTCTATGTTTTGAACCATTCCTGTGACACTAGTTATTCATTCCGATGCCTCACTTCAGGTTTACTGTATCCCTCTGACCTTCCAATTGAAGATGAAACACAGAGATTGCATCGGAATTAAATACAAAAGGCACAATGCCGACTTAAGTACAAGAAGACTGACTCTTCTTACTGTCTATGTTTGAACAATTCCTGTGACACTAGTTATAGATTCCGATGCTTCACTTCAGGTTTACTGTATCCCTCTGACCTTCCTATTGAAGATGAAACACAGAAATTGCATCGGAATTAAATACAAAAGGCAGAATGCCGACTCAAGTACAAGAAGACTGACTCTTCCTACTGTCTATGTTTTGAACCATTTCTGTGACACTAGTTATAGATTCCGATGCTTCACTTCAAGTTTACTGTATCCCTCTGACCTTCCCATTGAAGATTAACACAGAAATTGCATCGGAATTAAATACAAAAGGCACAATGCCGACTTAAGTACAAGAAGACTGACTCTTCTTACTGTCTATGTTTGAACAATTCCTGTGACACTAGTTATAGATTCCGATGCTTCACTTCAGGTTTACAGTATTCCTCTGACCTTCCTATTGAAAATGAAACACAGAAATTGCATGGGAATTAAATACAAAAGGCACAATGCCGACTTAAGTACAAGAAGAATGACTCTTCCTACTGTCTATGCTTTGAACCATTCCTGTGACACTAGTTATAGATTCCGATGCTTCACTTCATGTTTACTGTATCCCTCTGACCTTCTTATTGACGATGAAACAGAGAAATTGCATCGGAATTACATACAAAAAGGCACAATGCCGACTTAAGTATAAGAATATTGACTCTTCTTACTGTCTATGCTTTGAACCATTCCTGTGACACTAGTTATACATTCCGATGCTTCACTTCAGGTTTACTGTATCCCTTGGACCTTCTAATTGACGATGAAACACAGAAATTGCATCGGAATTAAATAAAAAATGCACAATGCCGACTTAAGTACAAGAAGACTGACACTACCTAATGTCTAAGTTTTGAACCATTCCCGTGACACTAGTTATACATTCCGATGCTTCACTTCAGGTTTACTGTAACCCTCTGACCTTCCTATAGAAGAAGAAACACAGACATTGCATCGGAATTAAATACAAAAGGGACAATGCCGACTTATGTACAAGAAGACTGACTCTTCTTACTGTCTATGTTTCGAACCATTCCTGTGACACTAGTTATACATTCCGATGCTTCACTTCCGGTTTACTGTATCCCTTGGACCTTCTTATTGACGATGAAACACAGAAATTGCATCGGAATTAACTACAAAAGGCACAATGCCGACTTAAGTACAAGAAGACTGACTCTTCCTACGGCCTATGTTTCGAACCATTCCTGTGACACTAGATATACATTCCGAAGCTTCACTTCAGGTTTACTGTATCGTTTGGACCTTCTTATTGACGATGAAACACAGAAATTGCGTTGGAATTAAATACAAAAGGCACAATGCCGACATAAGTACAAGAAGAATGACTCTTCTTACTGTCTATGTTTGAGCCATTCCTGTGACACTAGTTATACATTACGATGCTTCACTTCAGGTTTACTGTATACCTCTGAGCTTCCTATTGAAGATGAAACACAGAAATTGCATCGGAATTAAATACAAAAGGCACAAAGCCGACATAAGTACAAGAAGACTGACTCTTCTTACTGTCATTGTTTGAACAACTCCTGTGACACTACTAAGAAAATTAGTGAATGCCTAAGATCAACAAAAGATGCTCGTCACCCCCTAGCCACCCCAGGGGTATATAAAATTCCGTGTAGTTGCGGCAGGGTTTACATAGGAACTACCAAAAGAAGCATCAATACACGGTTGACGGAGCACAAAAGAAACTGTCGCTTGGGACATATCGACAAATCGGCAGTAGCGGAACATGTTTTTAAGGATGGAGATCACGACATAAAATTTGGTGAAACAAGCGTGCTAGCGAGGACGTCGCACTATTATACACGTATGTATAGAGAGGCAATTGAAATCCACAAACATCAATACAATTTTAATCGTAAAGAAGAAGGATTAAAATTGGATAAGATATGGCGGTCGACGTTGCATCATTCACGTGACAATCGATTGCCTGCAATCGAGAGAACAGACGATAGCCAGAGAGAGCTGCACATCGACGCCATGTGACGTGTGGTGGCGCCCCCTACGATCTCTATATAAGCGGCGGCCCCAGCTCCTAGCAGCCAGTCGTCGACTCACCTCGGAAGATGTTCTCCGCAGTTGAGAACGAAACGTCAGGGAGAAGAAGTTCTACAGATCGACCACGGCAACTTAGCCCGGAAGAGTTTACTGATAAAGACGCCGGCCGTGAAAGCCTACATGGAATGATTCCTGTGACACTAATTATTGATTCCGATGCTTCACTTCAGGTTTACTGTATTCCTCTGACCTTCCTATTGAAGATGAAACACAGAAATTGCATCGGAATTAAATACAAAAGGCACAATGCCGACTTAAGTACAAGAAGACTGACTCTTCTTACTGTCTATGTTTGAACAATTCCTGTGACACTAGTTATAGATTCCGATGCTTCACTTCAGGTTTACTGTATCCCTCTGACCTTCCTATTGAAGATAAAACACATAAATTGCATCGGAATTAAATACAAAAGGCATAAAGCCGACTTAAGTACAAGAAGACTGTCTCTTCTTACTGTCTATGTTTTGAACCATTCCTGTGACACTAATAATACATTCCGATGCTTCACATCAGGAGGTTTACTGTATCCCTTGGACCTTGTTATTGACGATTAAACACAGATATTGCATCGGAATTAAATACAAAAGGCACAATGCCGACTTAAGTACAAGAAGAATTACTCTTCCTACTGTCTATGTTTTGAACCATTCCTGTGACACTAGTTATAGATTCCGATGCTTCACTTGAGGTTTACTGTATCCCTTGGACCTTCTTTTTGACGATGAAACACAGAAATTGCATCGGAATTTTATAGAAAAGGCACAATGCCGACTTAAGTACAAGAAGAATGATTCTTCCTACTGTCTATGTTTTGAACCATTCCTGTGACACTGGTTATAGATTCCGATGATTCACTTCAGGTTTACTGTATCCCTCTGACCTTCTTATTGATGATGAAACACAGAAATTGCATCGGAAATAAATACAAAAGGCACAAAACCGACTCAAGTACAAGAGGACTGACTCTTCCTACTGTCTATGTTTTGAACCATTCCTGTGACACTAGTTATTCATTCCGATGCTTCACTTCAGGTTTACTGTATCCCTCTGACCTTCTTATTGACGATGAAACACAGTTATTGCATCGGAATTAAATACAAAAGCACAATGCCGACTTAAGTACAAGAAGACTTACTCTTCTTATTGTCTATGTTTTGAACCATTTCTGTGACACTACTTATAGATTCCGATGCTTCACTTCAGGTTTACTGTATCCCTCTGACCTTCCCATTCAAGATGAAACACAGAGATTGCATCGGAATTAAATACAAATGGCACATTGCCGACTTAAGTACAAGAAGACTGACTCTTCTTACTGTCTATGTTTGAACAATTCCTGTGACACTAGTTATAGATTCCGATCCTTCATTTCATGTTTACTGTATCCCTCTGACTTTCTTATTGACGATGAAACAGAGAAATTGCATCGGAATTACATACAAAAAGGCACAATGCCGACTTAAGTATAAGAATACTGACTCTTCTTACTGTCTATGCTTTGAACCATTCCTGTGACACTAGTTATACATTCCGATGCTTCACTTCTGGTTTACTGCATTCCTTGGACCTTCTAATTGACGATGAAAGACAGAAATTGCTTCGGAATTAAATAAAAAAGGCACAATGCCGACTTAAGTACAAGAAGACTGACACTACCTAATGTCTAAGATTTGAACCATTCCTGTGACACTAGTTATACATTCCGATGCTTCACTTCAGGTTTACTGTAACCCTCTGACCTTCCTATAGAAGAAGAAACACAGAAATTGCATCGGAATTAAATACAAAATGCACAATGCCGACTTAAGTACAAGAAGACTGACTATTCTTAGTGACTATGTTTCGAACCTTTCCTGTGACACTAGTTATACATTCCGATGCTTCACTTCCGGTTTACTGTATCCCTTGGACCCTCTTATTGACGATGAAACACAGAAATTGCATCGGAATTAAATACAAGAGGCACAATGCCAATTAGGTACAAGAAGACTGACTCTTCCTACTGCCTATGTTTTGAACCATTCCTGTGACACTAGTTATACATTCCGATGCTTCACTTCAGGTTTACTGTATGGTTTGGACCTTCTTATTGACGATGAAACACAGAAATTGCGTTGGAATTAAATACAAAAAGCACAATGCCGACTTAAGTACAAGAAGAATGACTCTTCTTACTGTCTATGTTTGAGCCATTCCTGTGACACTAGTTATAGATTACGATGCTTCACTTCAGGTTTACTGTATACCTCTGAGCTTCCTATTGAAGATGAAACACAGAAATTGCATCGGAATTAAATACAAAAGGCACAATGCCGACATAAGTACAAGAAGACTGACTCTTCTTACTGTCTATGTTTGAATAACTCCTGTGACACTAATTATTGATTCCGATTATTCACTTCAGGTTTACCGTATTCCTCTGACCTTCCTATTGAAGATGAAACACAGAAATTGCATCAGAATTAAATACAAAAGGCACAATGCTGACTTAAGTACAAGAAGACTGACGCTTCCTACTGTCTGTGTTTTGAACCATTCCTGTGACATTAGTTATAGATTCCGATGCTTCACTTCAGGTTTACTGTATCCCTCTGACCTTCTTACTGACGATGAAACGCAGAAATTGCATCGGAATTAAATACAAAAGGCACAATGCCGACTTAAGTACAAGAATACTGACTCTTATTACTGTCTATGTTTTGAACCATTCCTGTGACACTAATTATACATTCCGATGCTTCAGGTTTACTGTTGTCCTTGGACCTTCTTATTGACGATGAAACACAGAAATTGCATCGGAATTAAATACAAATGGCACAATGCCGACTTAAGTACAAGAAGTCTGACTCTTCCTACTGTCTATGTTTGAACCATTCCTGTGACACTAGTTATACATTCCGATGCATCACTTCAGGTTTACTGTATCCCTTGGACCTTCTTATTGACGATGAATCACAGAAATTGTATCGGAATTTAATACAAAGGGCACAATGTCGACTTAAGTACAAGAAGACTGACTCTTCTTACTGTCTATGTTTTGAACCATTTCTGTGACACTAGTTATAGATTCCGATGCTTCACTTCAGGTTCACTGTATCCCTGTGACCGTCCTATTGAAGATGAAACACAGAAATTGCATCGGAATTAAATACAAAGGTATAAAGCCGACTTAAGTACAAGAAGACTGACTCTTCTTACTGTTTATGTTTCGAACCATTCCTGTGGCATTAATAATACATTCCGATGCTTCACTTCAGGAGGTTCACTGTATCCCTTGGACCTTCTTATTGACGATGAAACACAGAAATTGCATCGGAATTAAATACAAAAGGCACAATGCCGACTTAAGTACAAGAAGAATTACCCTTCCTACTGTCTATGTTTTGAACCATTCCTGTGACACTAGTTATAGATTCCGACGCTTCACTTCAGCTTTACTGTATCCCTCTGACCTTCCTATTGAAGGTGAAACACAGAAATTGCATCGGAATTAAATACTAAGGGCACAATGCCGACTTAAGTACGAGAAGACTGACTCTTCTTACTGTCTATGTTTGAACAATTCCTGTGACACTAGTTATAGATTCCGATGCTTCACTTCATGTTTACTGTATCCCTTGGACCTTCTTTCTGACGATGAAACACAGAAATAGCTACGGAATTAAATACAAAAGGCACAATGCCGACTTAAGTATAAGAAGAATGACTCTTCCTACTGTATATGTTTTGAACCCTTCCTGTGACACTAGTTATACATTGAGATGCTTCACTTCAGGTTTACTGTATCCCTCTGACCTTCTTATTGACGATGAAACACAGAAATTGCATCGGAATTAAATAGAAAAGGCACAATGCCGACTTAAGTACAAGAAGACTTACTCTTCTTACTGACTATGTTTGAACCATTTCTGTCACACTAGTTATAGATTCCGATGCTTCACTTCAGATTTACTGTATCCCTTGGACCTCCTTATTGACGATGAAACAAAGAAATTTCATTGGAATTAAATACAAAAGGCACAATGCCGACTTAAGTACAGGAAGAATGACTCTCCCTACTGTCTATGATTTGAAACATTCCTGTGACACTAGTTATAGATTCCGATGCTTATTTCCAGTTTACTGTATCCCTCTGACCTTCTTATTGATGTTGAAACACAGATATTGCATCGGAAATAAATACAAAAGGCACAATGCCGACTCAAGTACAAGAAGACTGACTCTTCCCACTGTCTATGTTTTGAACCATTCCTGTGACACTAGTTATAGATTCCGATGCTTCACTTCAGGTTTACTGTATCCCTCTGACCTTCCTATTGAAGATGAAACACAGAAATTGCATCGGAATTAAATAGAAAAGCCACAATGCCGACTTAAGTACAAGAATACTGACTCTTCATACTGTCTATGTTTCGAACCATTCCTGTGACACTAGTTATACATTCCGATGCTTCAGGTTTCCTGTAACCCTTGGACCTTCTTATTGACGATGAAACACAGAAATTTGCATCAGAATTAAATACAAAAGGCACAATGCCGACTTAAGTACAAGAAGCCTAACTCTTCCTACTGTCAATGTTTTGAACTATTCCTGTGACACTAGTTATACATTCCGATGATTCACTTCAGGTTTACTGTATCCCTTGGACCTTCTTATTGACGATGAAACACAGAAATTGTATCGCAATTAAATACAAAACTCACAATGCCGACTTAAGTACAAGAAGACTGACATATCTTGCTGTCTATGTTTTGAACCATTCCTGTGACACTAGTTATACATTCCGATGCTTCACTTCAGGAGGTTTACTGTATCCCTTGGACCTTCTTATTGACGATGAAACACAGAAATTGCATCGAAATTAAATACAAAAGGCACATTGCCGGCTTAAGTACAAGAAGAATGACTCTTCCTACACTCAATGTGTTAAACCATTCCTGTGACAGTAGTTATAGATTCCGATGCTTCACTTCAGGTTTACTGCATCCCTCTGACCTTCCTATTGAAGATGAAACACAGATATTGCATCGGAATTAAATACAAAAGGCACAATGCCGACTTAAGTACAAGAATACTGACTCTTCTTACTGTCTAAGTTATGAACCATTCCTGTGACGCTAGTTATACATACCGATGCTTCACTTCAGGCTTACTGTATCCCTTGGACCTTCTTATTGACGATGAAACACACAAATTGCATCGGAATTAAATACAAAAAGCACAATGCCGACTTAAGTACAAGAAGACTGATTCTTCCTACTGTCTATGTTTTAAACCATTCCTGTGACACTAGTTATACATTCCGATGCTTCACTTCAGGTTTACTGTATCGTTTGGACCTTCTTATTGACGATGAAACCAGAAGTTGCATCGGAATTAAATACAAAAGGCACAATGCCGACTTAAGTACAAGAAGAATGACTCTTCTTACTGTCTATGTTTGAACAATTCCTGTGACACTAGTTATAGATTCCGATGCTTCACTTCAGGTTTACTGTATCCCTCTGACCTTCCTATTACAGATGAAACACAGAAATTGCATCGGAATTAAATACAAAAGGCACAATGCCGACTTAAGTACAAGAAGACTGAGTCTTCCTACTGTCTATGCTTTGAACCATTCCTATGACACTAGTTATACATTCCGATGCTTCACTTCAGGTTTACTGTATCGTTTGGATCTTCTTATTGACGATGAAACACAGAAAGTGCGTCGGAATTAAATACAAAAGGCACATTGCCGACTTAAGTACAAGAAAAATGACTTTTCTTACTGTCTATGTTTGAACCATTCCTGTGACACTAGTTATAGATTCCGATGCTTCACTTCAGGTTTACTGTATCCCTCTGACCTTCCTATTGAAGGTGAAACACAGAAATTGCATCGGAATTAAATACAAAAGGCACAATGCCGACTTAAGTACAAGAAGACTGACTCTTCGTACTGTCTATGTTAGAACAATTCCTGTGACACTAGTTATAGATTCCGATGCTTCACTTCAGGTTTACTGTATCCCTCTGACCTTCCTATTGAAGATGAAACACAGAAATTGCAACGGAATTAAATACAAAAGGCACAACGCCGACTTAAGTACAAGAAGACTGACTCTTCCAACTGTCTATGTTTTTGAACCATTCCTGTGACATTAGTTATAGATTCCGATGCTTCACTTCAGGTTTACAGTATCCCTCTGACCTTCATATTGACGATGAAACACAGAAATTGCATCGGAATTAAATACAAAAGGCACAATGCCGACTTAAGTACAAGAATACTGACTCTTCTTACTGTCTATGTTTCGAACCATTCCCGTGACACTAGTTATACATTCCGATGCTTCAGGTTTACAGTATCCCTTGGACCTTCTTATTGACGATGAAACACTGAAATTTGCATCAGAATTAAATACAAAAGGCACAATGCCGACTTAAGTACAAGAAGCCTAACTCCTCCTACTGTCAATGTTTTGAACTATTCCTGTGACACTAGTTATACATTCCGATGATTCACTTCAGGTTTACTGTATCCCTTGGACCTTCTTATTGACGATGAAACACAGAAAGTGCATCGGAATTAAATGCAAAAGGCACAATGCCGACTTAAGTACAAGAAGAATGACTTTTCTTACTGTCTATGTTTGAACCATTCCTGTGACACTAGTTATAGATTCCGATGCTTCACTTCAGGTTTACTGTATCCCTCTGACCTTCCTATTGAAGATGAAACACAGAAATTGCAACGGAATTAAATACAAAAGGCACAACGCCGACTTAAGTACAAGAACACTGACTATTCCAACTGTCTATGTTTTGAACCATTCCTGTGACATTAGTTATAGATTCCGATGCTTCACTTCAGGTTTACAGTATCCCTCTGACCTTCATATTGACGATGAAACACAGAAATTGCATCGGAATTAAATACAAAAGGCACAATGCCGACTTAAGTATAAGAAGAATGACTCTTCCTACTGCATATGTTTTGAACCCTTCCTGTGACACTAGTTATACATTGAGATGCTTCACTTCAGGTTTACTGTATCCCTCTGACCTTCTTATTGACGATGAAACACAGAAATTGCATCGGAATTAAATAGAAAAGGCACAATGCCGACTTAAGTACAAGAAGACTTACTCTTCTTACTGACTATGTTTGAACCATTTCTGTCACACTAGTTATAGATTCCGATGCTTCACTTCAGATTTACTGTATCCCTTGGACCTCCTTATTGACGATGAAACAAAGAAATTTCATTGGAATTAAATACAAAAGGCACAATGCCGACTTAAGTACAGGAAGAATGACTCTCCCTACTGTCTATGTTTTGAAACATTCCTGTGACACTAGTTATAGATTCCGATGCTTATTTCCAGTTTACTGTATCCCTCTGACCTTCTTATTGATGTTGAAACACAGATATTGCATCGGAAATAAATACAAAAGGCACAATGCCGACTCAAGTACAAGAAGACTGACTCTTCCCACTGTCTATGTTTTGAACCATTCCTGTGACACTAGTTATAGATTCCGATGCTTCACTTCAGGTTTACTGTATCCCTCTGACCTTCCTATTGAAGATGAAACACAGAAATTGCATCGGAATTAAATAGAAAAGGCACAATGCCGACTTAAGTACAAGAATACTGACTCTTCTTACTGTCTATGTTTCGAACCATTCCTGTGACACTAGTTATACATTCCGATGCTTCAGGTTTCCTGTAACCCTTGGACCTTCTTATTGACGATGAAACACAGAAATTTGCATCAGAATTAAATACAAAAGGCACAATGCCGACTTAAGTACAAGAAGCCTAACTCTTCCTACTGTCAATGTTTTGAACTATTCCTGTGACACTAGTTATACATTCCGATGATTCACTTCAGGTTTACTGTATCCCTTGGACCTTCTTATTGACGATGAAACACAGAAATTGTATCGCAATTAAATACAAAAGGCACAATGCCGACTTAAGTACAAGAAGACTGACATATCTTGCTGTCTATGTTTTGAACCATTCCTGTGACACTAGTTATACATTCCGATGCTTCACTTCAGGAGGTTTACTGTATAACTTGGACCTTCTTATTGACGATGAAACACAGAAATTGCATCGAAATTAAATACAAAAGGCACATTGCCGGCTTAAGTACAAGAAGAATGACTCTTCCTACACTCAATGTGTTAAACCATTCCTGTGACAGTAGTTATAGATTCCGATGCTTCACTTCAGGTTTACAGTATCCCTCTGACCTTCATATTGACGATGAAACACAGAAATTGCATCGGAATTAAATACAAAAGGCACAATGCCGACTTAAGTCCAAGAATACTGACTCTTCTTACTGTCTATGTTTCGAACCATTCCTGTGACACTAGTTATACAATCCGATGCTTCAGGTTTACAGTATCCCTTGGACCTTCTTATTGACGATGAAACACAGAAATTTGCATCAGAATTAAATACAAAAGGCACAATGCCGACTTAAGTACAAGAAGCCTAACTAGTCCTACTGTCAATGTTTTGAACTATTCCTGTGACACTAGTTATACATTCCGATGATTCACTTCAGGTTTACTGTATCCCTTGGACCTTCTTATTGTCGATGAAACACAGAAATTGTATCGGAATTAAATACAAAAGGCACAATGCCGACTTAAGTACAAGATGACTGACTCTTTTTACTGTCTATGTTTTGAACCATTTCTGTGACACTAGTTACAGATTCCGATGCTTCATTTCAGGTTTACTGTATCCCTCTGACCTTCCAATTGAAGATGAAACACAGAAATTGCATCGGAATTAAATACAAAAGGCATAAAGCCGACTTAAGTACAAGAAGACTGACACTTCTTGCTGTCTATGTTTTGAAGCATTCCTGTGACACTAGTAATACATTCCGATGTTTCACTTCAGGAGGTTTACTGTATCCCTTGGACTTTCTTATTGACGATGAAACACAGAAATTCCATCGAAATTAAATACAAAAGGCACATTGCCGACTTAAGTACAAGAAGAATGACTCTTCCTACACTCTATGTTTTAAACCATTCCTGTGACACTTGTTATAGATTCTGATGCTTCACTTCAGGTTTACTGTATCCCTCTGACCTTCCTATTGAAGATGAAACACAGATATTGCATCGAAATTAAATACAAAAGGTACAATGCCGACTTAAGTACAAGAATACTGACTCTTTTTATTGTCTATGTTATGAACCATTCCTGTGACGCTAGTTATACATTCCGATGCTTCACTTCAGGTTAACTGTATCCCTTGGACCTTCTTATTTTCGATGAAACACAGAAATTGCATCGGAACTAAATACAAAAATTACAATGCCGACTTAAGTACAAGTAGACTGACTCTTCCTACTGTCTATGTTTTAAACCATTCCTGTGACACTTGGTATACATTCCGATGCTTCACTTCAGGTTTACTGTATCGTTTGGACCTTCTAATTGACGATGAATCCAGAAATTGCATCGGAATTAAATACAAAAGGCACAATGCCGACTTAAGTACAAGAAGAATGACTCTTCTTACTGTCTATGTTTTGAACCATTCCTGTGACACTAGTTATACATTCCGATGCTTCACTTCAGGTTTACTGTATCGTTTGGATCTTCTTATTGACGATGAAACACAGAAAGTGCATCGGAATTAAATACAAAAGGCACAATGCCGACTTAAATACAAGATGAATGACTATTCTTACTGTCTACGTTTGAACCTATCCTGTGACACTAGTTATAGATTCCGATGCTTCACTTCAGGTTTACTGTATCCCTCTGACCTTCCTATTGAAGATGAAACACAGAAATTGCAACGGAATTAAATACAAAAGGCACAACGCCGACTTAAGTACAAGAAGACAGACTCTTCCTACTGTCTATGTTTTAAACCATTCCTGTGACACTAGGTATACATTCCGATGCTTCACTTCAGGTTTACTGTATCGTTTGGACCTTCTTATTGACGGTGAAGCACAGACATTGCATCGGAATTAAATACAAAGGGCACAATGCCGACTTAAGTACAAGAAGAATGACTTTTCTTACTGTCTATGTTTGAACCATTCCTGTGACACTAGTTATAGATTTCGATGCTTCACTTCAGGTTTACTGTATCCCTCTGACCTTCCTATTGAAGATGAAACACAGAAATTGCATCGGAATAAGATACAAAAGGCACAATGCCGACTTAAGTACAAGAAGACTGACTCTTCGTACTGTCTATGTTAGAACAATTCCTGTGACACTAGTTATAGATTCCGATGCTTCACTTCAGGTTTACTGTATCCCTCTGACCTTCCTATTGAAGATGAAACACAGAAATTGCAACGGAATTAAATACAAAAGGCACAACGCCGACTTAAGTACAAGAAGACAGACTCTTCCTACTGTCTATGTTTTGAACCATTCCTGTGACATTAGTTATAGATTCCGATGCTTCACTTCAGGTTTACAGTATCCCTCTGACCTTCTTATTGACGATGAAACACAGAAATTGCATCGGAATTAAATACAAAAGGCACAATGCCGACTTAAGTACAAGAATACTGACTCTTCTAACTGTCCATGTTTCGAACCATTCCTGTGACACTAGTTATACATTCCGATGCTTCTACTTTACTGTATCCCTTGGACCTTCTTATTGACGATGAAACACAGAAATTTGCATCAGAATTAAATACAAAAGGCACAATGCCGACTTCAGTACAAGATGCCTAACTCTTCCTACTGTCAATGTTTTGAACTATTCCTGTGACACTAGTTATACATTCCGATGATTCACTTCAGGTTTACTGTATCCCTTGGACCTTCTTATAGACGATGAAACACCGAAATTGTATCGGAATTAAATACAAAAGGCACAATGCCGACTTAAGTACAAGATGACTGACTCTTGTTACTGTCTATGTTTTGAACCATTTCTGTGACACTAGTTATAGATTCCGATGCTTCACTTCAGGTTTACTGTATCCCTCTGACCTTCCTGTTGAAGATGAAACACAGAAATTGCATCGGAATTAAATACAAAAGGCATAAAGCCGACTTAAGTACAAGAAGACTGACACTTCTTACTGTCTATGTTTTGAACCATTCCTGTGACACTAGTTATACATTCCGATGCTTAACTTCAGGAGGTTTACTGTATCCCTTGGACCTTCTTATTGACGATGAAACACAGAAATTGCATGGAAATTAAATACAAAAAGCACAATGCCGACTTAGGTACAAGAAGAGTGACTCTTCCTACTCTCTATGTTTTAAACCATTCCTGTGACACTAGTTATAGATTCCGATGCTTCACTTCAGGTTTACTGTATCCCTCTGACCTTCCTATTGAAGATGGAACACAGAAATTGCATGGGAATTAAATACAAAAGGCACAATGCCGACTTAAGTACAAGAATACTGACTCTTCTTACTGTCTATGTTATGAACAATTCCTGTGACGCTAGTTATACATTCCGATGCCTCACTTCAGGTTTACTGTATCCCTTGGACCTTCTTATTGACGATGAAACACAGAAATTGCATCGGAATTAAATACAAAAACACAATGCCGACTTAAGTACAAGATGACTGACTCTTCCTACTGTCTATGTTTTAAACCATTCCTGTGACACTAGTTATACATTCCGATGCTTCACTTCAGGTTTACTGTATCGTTTGGACCTTCTTATTGACGATGAAACCAGAAATTGCATCGGAATTAAATACAAAAGGCACAATGCCGACTTAAGTACAAGAAGAATGACTCTTCTTACTGTCTATGTTTGAACCATTCCTGTGACACTAGTTATAGATTCCGATGCTTCACTTCAGGTTTACTGTATCCCTCTGACCTTCCTATTACAGATGAAACACAGAAATTGCATCGGAATTAATTACAAAAGGCACAATGCCGATTTAAGTACAAGAAGACTGACTCATCGTACTGTCTATGTTTGAACAATTCCTGTGACACTAGTTATAGATTCCGATGCTTCACTTCAGGTTTACTGTATCCCTCTGACCTTCCTATTGAAGATGAAACACAGAAATTGCAACGGAATTAAATACAAAAGGCCCAATGCCTACAAGTACAAGAAGACTGACTCTTCCTACTGTCTATGTTTTGAACCATTCCTGTGACATTAGTTATAGATTCCGATGCTTCACTTCAGGTTTACTGTATTCCTCTGACCTTCTTATTGACGATGAAACACAGAAATTGCATCGGAATTAAATACAAAAGGCACAATGCCGACTTAAGTACAAGAATACTGACTCTTCTTACTGTCTATGTTTCGAACCATTCCTGTGACACTAGTTATACATTCCGATGCTTCAGGTTTACTGTATCCCTTGGACCTTCTCATTGACGATGAAACACAGAAATTTGCATCAGAATTAAATACAAAAGGCACAATGCCAACTTAAGGACAAGAAGTCTAACTCTTCCTACTGTCAATGTTTTGAACTATTCCTGTAACACTAGTTATACATTCCGATGCTTCACTTCAGGTTTACTGTATCCCTTGGACCTTCTTATTGACGATGAAACACAGAAATTGTATCGGAATTAAATACAAAAGGCACAATGCCGACTTAAGTACAAGATGACTGACTCTTCTTACTGTCTATGTTTTGAACCATTTCTGTGACTTTAGTTATAGATTCTGATTCTTCACTTCAGGTTTACTGTATCCCTCCGACCTTCCTATTGAAGATGAAACACAGAAATTGCATCGGAATTATATACAAAAGGCATAAAGCCGATTTATGTACAAGATGACTGACTCTTATTACTGTCTATGTTTTGAGCCATTTCTGTGACACTAGTTATACATTCCGATGCTTCACTTCAGGTTTACTGTATCCCTTGGACCTTCTTTTTGACGATGAAACACGGAAATAGCTACGGAATTAAATACAAAAGGCACAATGCCGACTTAAGTACAAGAGGAATGTCTCTTCCTACTGTATATGTATTGAACCCTTCCTGTGACACTAGTTATACATTCAGATGCTTCACTTCAGGTTCACTGTATCCCTCTGACCTTCTTATTGACGATGAAACACAGAAATTGCATTGGAATTAAATAGAAAAGGCACAATGCCGACTTAAGTACAAGAAGACTTACTCTTCTTACTGACAATGTTTGAACCATTTCTGTGACACTAGTTATAGATTCCGATGCTTCACTTCAGATTTACTGTATCCCTTGGACCTCCTTATTGACGATGAAACAAAGAAATTTCATTGGAATTAAATACAAAAGGCACAATGCCGACTTAAGTACACGAAGACTGACTCTTCGTACTGTCTATGTTAGAACAATTCCTGTGACACTAGTTATAAATTCCGATGCTTCACTTCAGGTTTACTGTATCCCTCTGACCTTCCTATTGAAGATGAAACACAGAAATTGCAATGGAATTAAATACAAAAGGCACAACGCCGACTTAAGTACAAGAAGACTGACTCTTCCAACTGTCTATGTTTTGAACCATTCCTGTGACATTAGTTATAGATTCCGATGCTTCACTTCAGGTTTACTGTATCCCTCTGACCTTCTTATTGACGATTAAACACAGAAATTGCATCGGAATTAAATACAAAAGGCACAATGCCGACTTAAGTACAAGAATACTGACTCTTCTTACTGTCTATGTTTCGAACCATTCCTGTGACACTAGTAATACATTCCGATGCTTCAGGTTTACTGTATCCCTTGGACCTTCTTATTGACGATGAAACACAGAAATTTGCATCAGAATTAAATACAAGAGGCACAATGCCGACTTCAGTACAAGAAGCCTATCTCTTCCAACTGTCAATGTTTTGAACTATTCCTGTGACACTAGTAATACATTCCGATGATTCACTTCAGGTTTACTGTATCCCTTGGACCTTCTTATTGAGGATGAAACACAGAAATTGTATCGGAATTAAATACAAAAGGCACAATGCCGACTTAAGTACAAGAAGACTGACTCTTCTTACTGTCTATGTTTTGAACCATTTCTGTGACACTAGTTATAGATTCCGATGTTTCACTTCAGGTTTACTGTATCCCTCTGACCTTCCTATTGAAGATGAAACACAGAAATTGCATCGGAATTAAATACAAAACGCATAAAGCCGACTTAAGTACAAGAAGACTGACACTTCTTGCTGTCTATGTTTTGAACCATTCCTGTGACACTAGTTATACATTCCGATGCTTCACTTCAGGAGGTTTACTGTATCCCTTGGACCTTCTTATTGACGATGAAACACAGAAATTGCATCGAAATTATATACAAAAGGCACAATGCCGACTTAAGTACAAGAAGAATGACTCCTTCTACACTCTATGTTTTAAACCATTCCTGTGACACTAGTTATAGATTCCGATGCTTCACTTCAGGTTTACTGTATCCCTCTGACCCTCTTATAGAAGATGAAACGCAGAAATTGCATCGGAATTAAATACAAAAGGCACAATGCCGACTTAAGTACAAGAATACTAACTCTTCTTACTGTCTATGTTATGAATCATTCCTGTGACGCTAGTTATACATTCCGATTCTTCACTTCAGGTTTACTGTATCCCTTGGACCTTCTTATTGACGATGAAACACAGAAATTGCATCGGAATTAAATACAAAAAGCACAATGCCGACTTAAGTACAAGAAGACCGACTCTTCCTACTGTCTATATTTTAAACCATTCCTGTGACACTAGTTATACATTCCGATGCTTCACTTCAGGTTTACTGTATCGTTTGGACCTTCATATAGACGATGAAACCAGAAATTGCATCGGAATTAAATACAAAAGGCACAATGCCGACTTAAGTACAAGAAGAATGACTCTTCTTAATGTCTATGTTTGAACCATTCCTGTGACACTAGTTATAGATTCCGATGCTTCACTTCAGGTTTACTGTATCCCTCTGACCTTCCTATTGAAGATAAAACACAGAAATTGCAACGGAACTAAATACAAAAGGCACAATGCCGACTTAAGTACAAGAAGACTGACTCTTCCTACTGTCTATGTTTTGAACCATTCCTGTGACATAAGTTATAGATTCCGATGCTTCACTTCAGGTTTACTGTATCCCTCTGACCTTCTTATTGACGATGAAACACAGAAATTGCATCGGAATTAAATACAAAAGGCACAATGGCGACTTAAGTACAAGAATACTGACTCTTCTTACTGTCTATGTTTCGAACTATTCCTGTGACACTAGTTATACATTCCGATGCTTCAGGTTTACTGTATCCCTCGGACCTTCTTATTGACGATGAAACACAGAAATTTGCATCAGAATTAAATCCAAAAGGCACAATGCCGACTTAAGTACAAGAAGTCTAAGTCTTTCTACTGTCAATGTTTTGAACTATTCCTGTGACACTAGTTATACATTCCGATGCTTCACTTCAGGTTTACTGTATCCCTTGGACCTTCTTATTGACGATGAAACACAGAAATTGTATCGGAATTAAATACAAAAGGCACAATGCCGACTTAAGTACAAGATGACTGACTCTTCTTACTGTCTATGTTTTGAACCATTTCTGTGACTTTAGTTATAGATTCCGATTCTTCACTTCAGGTTTACTGTATCCCTCCGACCTTCCTATTGAAGATGAAACACAGAAATCGCATCGGAATTATATACAAAAGGCATAAAGCCGACTTATGTACAAGATGACTGACTCTTATTACTGTCTATGTTTTGAGCCATTTCTGTGACACTAGTTATACATTCCGATGCTTCACTTCAGGTTAACTGTATCCCTTGGACCTTCTTTTTGACGATGAAACACAGAAATAGCTACGGAATTAAATTCAAAAGGCACAATGCCGGCTTAAGTACAATAAGAATGTCTCTTCCTACTGTATATGTATTGAACCCTTCCTGTGACACTAGTTATACATTCAGATGCTTCACTTCAGGTTTACTGTATCCCTCTGACCTTCTTATTGACGATGAAACACAGAAATTGCATCGGAATTAAATAGAAGATGCACAATGCCGACTTAAGTACAAGAAGACTTACTCTTCTTACTGACAATGTTTGAACCATTTCTGTGACACTAGTTATAGATTCCGATGCTTCACTTCAGATTTACTGTATCCTTTGGACCTCCTTATTGACGATGAAACAAAGATATTTCATTGGAATTAAATACGAAAGGCACAATGCCGACTTAAGTACAAGAAGACTGACTCTTCGTACTGTCTATGTTAGAACAATTCCTGTGACACTAGTTATAAATTCCGATGCTTCACTTCAGGTTTACTGTATCCCTCTGACCTTCTTATTGAAGATGAAACACAGAAATTGCAACGGAATTAAATACAAAAGGCACAATGCCGACTTAAGTATAAGAATACTGACTCTTCTTACTGTCTATGTTTCGAACCATTCCTGTGACACTAGTTATACATTCCGATGCTTCAGGTTTACTGTATCCCTTGGACCTTCTCATTGACGATGAAACACAGAAATTTGCATCAGAATTAAATACAAAAGGCACAATGCCGACTTAAGTACAAGAAGTCTAACTCTTCCTACTGTCAATGTTTTGAACTATTCCTGTAACACTAGTTATACATTCCGATGCTTCACTTCAGGTTTACTGTATCCCTTGGACCTTCTTATTGACGATGAAACACAGAAACTGTATCGGAACTAAATACAAAAGGCACAATGCCGACTTAAGTACAAGATGACTGACTCTTCTTACTGTCTATGTTTTGAACCATTTCTGTGACTTTAGTTATAGATTCCGATTCTTCACTTCAGGTTTACTGTATCCCTCCGACCTTCCTATTGAAGATGAAACACAGAAATTGCATCGGAATTATATACAAAAGGCATAAAGCCGACTTATGTACAAGATGACTGACTCTTATTACTGTCTATGTTTTGAGCCATTTCTGTGATACTAGTTATACATTCCGATGCTTCACTTCAGGTTTACTGTATCCCTTGGACCTTCTTTTTGACGATGAAACACAGAAATAGCTACGGAATTAAATACAAAAGGCACAATGCCGACTTAAGTACAAGAAGAATGTCTCTTCCTACTGTATATGTATTGAACCCTTCCTGTGACACTAGTTATACATTCAGATGCTTCACTTCAGGTTTACTGTATCCCTCTGACCTTCTTATTGACGATGAAACACAGAAATTGCATCGGAATTAAATAGAAAAGGCACAATGTCGACTTAAGTACAAGAAGACTTACTCTTCTTACTGACAATGTTTGAACCATTTCTGTGACACTAGTTATAGATTCCGATGCTTCACTTCAGATTTACTGTATCCTTTGGACCTCCTTATTGACGATGAAACAAAGAAATTTCATTGGAATTAAATACAAAAGGCACAATGCCGACTTAAGTACAAGAAGACTGACTCTTCCAACTGTCTATGTTTTGAACCATTCCTGTGACATTAGTTATAGATTCCGATGCTTCACTTCAGGTTTACTGTATCCCTCTGACCTTCATATTGACGATTAAACACAGAAATTGCATCGGAATGAAATACAAAAGGCACAATGCCGACTTAAGTACAACAATACTGACTCTTCTTACTGTCTATGTTTCGAACCATTCCTGTGACACTAGTTATACATTCCGATGCTTCAGGTTTACTGTATCCCTTGGACCTTCTTATTGACGATGAAACACAGAAATTTGCATCAGAATTAAATACAAGAGGCACAATGCCGACTTCAGTACAAGAAGCCTAACTCTTCCTACTGTCAATGCTTTGAACTATTCCTGTGACACTAGTTATACATTCCGATGATTCGCTTCAGGTTTACTGTATCCCTTGGACCTTCTTATTGAGGATGAAACACAGAAATTGTATCGGAATTAAATACAAAAGGCACAATGCCGACTTAAGTACAAGAAGACTGACTCTTCTTACTGTCTATGTTTTGAACCATTTCTGTGACACTAGTTATAGATTCCGATGCTTCACTTCAGGTTTACTGTATCCCTCTGACCTTCCTATTGAAGATGAAACGCAGAAATTGCATCGGAATTAAATACAAAAGGCACAATGCCGACTTAAGTACAAGAATACTGACTCTTCTTACTGTCTATTTTATGAACCATTCCTGTGACGCTAGTTATACATTCCGATTCTTCACTTCAGGTTTACTGTATCCCTTGGACCTCCTTATTGACGATGAAACACAGAAATTGCATCGGAATTAAATACAAAAAGCACAATGCCGACTTAAGTACAAGAAGACCGATTCTTCCTAGTGTCTATATTTTAAACCATTCCTGTGACACTAGTTATACATTCCGATGCTTCACTTCAGGTTTACTGTATCTTTTGGACCCTCTTATTGACGATGAAACCAGAAATTGCATCGGAATTAAATACAAAAGGCACAATGCCGACTTAAGTACAAGAAGAATGACTCTTCTTACTGTCTATGTTTGAACCATTCCTGTGACACTAGTTATAGATTCCGATGCTTCACTTCAGGTTTACTGTATCCCTCTGACCTTCCTATTGAAGATGAAACACAGAAATTGCAACGGAATTAAATACAAAAGGCACAATGCCGACTTAAGTACAAGATGACTGACTCTTCCTACTGTCTATGTTTTGAACCATTCCTGTGACATAAGTTATAGATTCCGATGCTTAACTTCAGGTTTACTGTATCCCTCTGACCTTCTTATTGACGATGAAACACAGAAATTGCATCGGAATTAAATACAAAAGGCACAATGGCGACTTAAGTACAAGAATACTGACTCATCTTACTGTCTATGTTTCGAACCATTCCTGTGACACTAGTTATACATTCCGATGCTTCAGGTTTACTGTATCCCTCGGTCCTTCTTATTGACGATGAAACACAGAAATGGCATCGGAATTAAATACAAAAGGCAGAATGCCGACTTAAGTACAAGAATACTGACCCTTCCTACTGTCTATGTTTTGAACCATTTCTGTGACACTACTTATAGATTCCGATGCATCACTTCAGGTTTACTATATCCCTCTGACCTTGCTATTGAAGATGAAACACAGAAATTGCATCGGAATTAAATACAAAAAGCACAATGAAGTCTTAAGTACAAGAAGACTGACTCTTCTTACTGACTATGTTTTGAACCATTTCTTTGACACTAGTTACAGATTCCGATGCTTCACTTCAGGTTTACTGTATCCCTCTGACTTTCCTATTGAAGATGAAACACAGAAATTGCATCGGTATTAAATACAAAAGGCACAATGCCGACTTAAGTACAAGAAGGATGACTCTTCTTTCTCTCTATGTTTGAACAATTCCTGTGACACTAGTTATAGATTCCGATGCTTAACTACAGGTTTACTCTATCCCTTGGACCTTCTAATTGACGATGAAACCAGAAATTGCATCGGAATTAAATTCAAAAGGCACAATGCCGACTTATGTACAAGAAGAATGACTCTCCTTACTGTCTATGTTTGAACCATTCCTGTGACACTAGTTATAGATTCCGATGCTTCACTTCAGGTTTACTGTATCCCTCTGACCTTCCTATTACAGACGAAACACAGAAATTGCATCGGAAGTAAATACAAAAGGCACAATGCCGACTTAATTACAAGAAGACAGACTCTTTCTGCTGTCTATGCTTTGAACCATTCCTGTGACACTAGTTTTACATTCCGATGCTTCACTTCAGGTTTACTGTATCCCTTGGACCTTCTTATTGACGATGAAACACAGAAATTGCATCGGAATTAAATACAAAAGGCACAATGCCGACTTAAGAACAAGAAGACTGACTCTTCCTACTGTCTATGTTTTGAACCATTGCTGTGACACTAGTTATACATTCCGATGCTTCACTTCTGGTTTACTAAATCGTTCGGACCTTCTTATTGACGGTGAAGCACAGAAATTGCATCGGAATTAAATACAAAGGGCACAATGCCACCTTAAGTACAAGAAGAATGACTTTTCGTACTGTCTATGTTTGAACCTTTCCTGTGACATTAGTTATAGATTCCGATGCTTCACTTCAGGTTTACTATATCCCTCTGATCTTCCTATTGAAGATGAAACACAGAAATTGAATCGGAATTAAATACAAAAGGCACAATGCCGACTTAAGTACAAGAAGACTGACTCTTCGTACTGTCTATGCTTGAACAACTCCTGTGACACTAGTTATACATTCCGATGCTTCACTTCAGGTTTACTGTATCCCTTGGACCTTGATATTGAAGATGAAACACAGAAATTGAATCGGAATTAAATACAAAAGGCACAATGCCGACTTATGTAAAGAATACTGACTCTTCTTACTGCTTATGTTGTGAACCATTCCTGTGACGCTAGTTATACATTCCGATGCTTCACTTCAGGTTTACTGTATCCCTTGGACCTTCTTATTGACGATGAAACACAGAAATTGCATCGGAATTAAATACAAAAGGCACAATGCCGACTTAAGTTTAAGAAGACTGACTCTTCTTACTGACTACGTTTTGAACCATTTCTTTGACACTAGTTATAGATTCCGATGCTTCACTTCAGGTTTACTGTATCCCTCTGACTTTCCTATTGAAGATGAAACACAGAAATTGCAACGGCATTAAATACAAAAGGCACAATGCCAACTTAAGTACAAGAAGGATGACTCTTCTTTCTCTCTATGTTTGAACAATTCCTGTGACACTAGTTATAGATTCCGATGCTTAACTACAGGTTTACTCTATCCCTTGGACCTTCTAATTGACGATGAAACCAGAAATTGCATCGGAATTAAATACAAAAGGCACAATGCCGACTTATGTACAAGAAGAATGACTCTTCTTACTGTCTATGTTTGAACCATTCCTGTGACACTAGTTATAGATTCCGATGCTTCACTTCAGGTTTACTGTATCCCTCTGACCTTCCTATTACAGACGAAACACAGAAATTGCATCGGAATTAAATACAAAAGGCACAATGCCGACTTAATTACAAGAAGACAGACTCTTTCTGCTGTCTATGCTTTGAACCATTCCTGTGACACTAGTTTTACATTCCGATGCTTCACTTCAGGTTTACTGTATCCCTTGGACCTTCTTATTGACGATGAAACACAGAAATTGCATCGGAATTAAATACAAAAGGCACAATGCCGACTTAAGAACAAGAAGACTGACTCTTCCTACTGTCTATGTTTTGAACCATTGCTGTGACACTAGTTATACATTCCGATGCTTCACTTCTGGTTTACTGTATCGTTCGGACCTTCTTATTGACGGTGAAGCACAGAAATTGCATCGGAATTAAATACAAAGGGCACAATGCCACCTTAAGTACAAGAAGAATGACTTTTCGTACTGTCTATGTTTGAACCTTTCCTGTGACATTAGTTATAGATTCCGATGCTTCACTTCAGGTTTACTGTATCCCTCTGATCTTCCTATTGAAGGTGAAACACAGAAATTGAATCGGAATTAAATACAAAAGGCACAATGCCGACTTAAGTACAAGAAGACTGACTCTTCGTACTGTCTATGCTTGAACAACTCCTGTGACACTAGTTATATATTCCGATGCTTCACTTCAGGTTTACAGTATCCCTCTGACCTTCCTATTGGAGATGAAACACAGAAATTGCAACGGAATTAAATACAAAAGGCACAACGCCGACTTAAGTACAAGAAGACTAACTCTTCCTACTGTCTATGTTTTGAACCATTCCTATGACATTAGTTATAGATTCCGATGCTTAACCTCAGGTTTACTGTATCCCTCTGACCTTCTTATTGGCGATGAAACACAGAAATTGCATCGGAATTAAATACAAAAGGCACAATGCCGACTTAAGTACAAGAATACTGGCTCTTCTCACTGTCTATGTTTCGAACCATTCCTGTGACACTAGTTATACATTCCGATGCTTCACTTCAGGTTTACTGTATCCCTTGGACCTTCTTATTGACGATGAAACACAGAAATTGTATCGGAATTAAATACAAAAGGCACATTGCCGACTTAAGTACAAGATGACTGACTCTTCTTACTGTCTATGTTTTGAACCATTTCTGTGACACTAGCTATAGATTCCGATTCTTCACTTCAGGTTTACTGTATCCCTCCGATCTTTCTATTGAAGATGAAGCACAGAAATTGCATCGGAATTATATACAAAAGGCATAAAGCCGACTTAAGTACAAGAAGACTGACTCTTCTTACTGTCTATGTTTTGAACCATTCCTGTGACACTAGTTATACATTCCGATGCTTCATTTCAGGAGGTTTACTGTATTCCTTGGACCTTCTTATTGACGATGAAACACAGAAATTGCATCGGAATTAAATACAAAAGGCACAATGCCGACTTAAGTACAAAAAGAATGACTCTTCCTACTGTCTATGTTTTAAACCACTCCTGTGACACTAGTTGTAGATTCCGATGCTTCACTTCAAGTTTACTGTATCCCTCTGACCTTGATATTGAAGATGAAACACAGAAATTGAATCGGAATTAAATACAAAAGGCACAATGCCGACTTATGTAAAGAATACTGACTCTTCTTACTGTCTATGTTGTGAACCATTCCTAACCGCTAGTTATACATTCCGATGCTTCACTTCAGGTTTACTGTATCCCTTGGACCTTCTTATTGACGATGAAACACAGAAATTGCATCGGAATTAAATACAAAAGGCACAATGCCGACTTAAGTACAAGAAAACTGACTCTTCCTACTGTCTATGTTTGAACCATTTCTGTGACACTACTTATACATTCCGATGCTTCACTTCAGGTTTACTGTATTCCTCTGACCTTCCTATTGAAGATGAAGGACAGAAATTGCATCGGAATATAATACAAATGGCACAGTGCCGACTTAAGTACAAGAAGACTGACTCTTCTTTCTCTCTATGTTTGAACAATTCCTGTGGCACTAGTTACAGAATCCGGCGCTTCACTTCAGGTTTACTGTATCCCTCTGACCTTCCTATTGAAGATGAAACACAGAAATTGCATCGGAATTAAGTACAAAAGGCACAATGCAGACTCAAGTACAAGAAGACTGACTCTTCTTACTGACTATGCATTGAACCATTTCTGTGACACTAGTTATAGATTCCGATGCTTCACTTCAGGTTTACTGTATCCCTCTGACCTTCTTATTGGCGATGACACACAGAAATTGCATCGGAATTGAATACAAAAGGCACAATGCAGACTCAAGTACAAGAAGACTGACTCTTCTTACTGTCTTTGATTTGAACCATACCTGTGACACTAGTTATACATTCCGATGCTTCACATCAGGTTTACTGTACCCCTTGGACCTTCTTATTGACGATGAAACACAGAAATTGCTTCGGAATTAAATACAAAAGGCACAATGCCCACTTAAGTACAAGAAGACTGACTCTTCCTACTGTCTATGTTTTGAACCATTTCTGTGACACTAGTTACAGATTCCGATGCTTCACTTCAGGTTTACTATATCCCTCTGACCTTCCTATTGAAGATGAAACACAGAAATTGCATCGGAATTAAATACAAAAGGCACAATGCCGACTTAAGTCCAAGAAGACTGACTCTTCTTACTGTCTATGTTTGAACAATTCCTGTGACACTAGTTATAGATTCCGATGTTTCACTTCCGGTTTACTGTATCCCTCTGACCTTCTCATTGCCGATGAGACATAGAAATTGCATCGGAATTTAATACAAAAGGCACAATGCCGACTCAAGTACAAGAAGACTGACTCTTCTTACTGTGTATGATTTGAACCATTCCTGTGACACTAGTTATACATTCCGATGCTTCACTTCAGGTTTACTGTATCCCTTGGACCTTCTTATTGGCGATGAAACACAGAAATTGCTTCGGAATTAAATACAAAAGGCACAATGCCGACTTAAGTAAAAGAAGACTGACTCTTCCTAATGTCTATGTTTTGAACCATTTCTGTGACACTAGTTATAGATTCCGATGCATCTTTTCACTTTACTGTATCTCTCAGACCTTCTTATAGATGATGAAACACAGAGATTGCATCGTAAATAAATACAAAAGGCACAATGCCGTCTCAGGTACAAGAAGATTGACTCTTCCTACTGTCTATGCCTTGAACCATTCCTGTGACACTAGTTATACATTCCGATGCTTCACTTCAGGTTCACTGTATCCCTTGGACTTTCTTATTGACGATGAAACACAGAAATAGCATCGGAATTAAATACAAAAGGCACAATGCAGACTTAAGTACAAGAAGACTGACTCTTCTTACTGTCAATGTTTTGAACCTTCCCTGTGACACTAGTTATAGATTCCAATGCTTCACTGCAGGTTTACTGTATCCCTCTGACCTTCCTATTGAAGATGAAACACAGAAATTGCATCGGAATTAAATACAAAAGGCACAATGCCGTCTTAAGTACAAGGAGACTGACTCATCCTACTGTCTACGTTTTAAGCCATTCCTGTGACACGAGTTATAGATTCCGATGCTTCACTTCAGGTTTACTGTATCCCTCTGACCTTCTTATTGACGATGTAACACAGACATTGCATCGGAATTAAATAGAAAAGGCACAATGCCGACTTAAGTACAAGAATACTGACTCTTCTTACTGTCTATGTTATGAACCATTCCTGTGACACTAGTTATACATTCCGATGCTTCACTTCAAGTTTACTGTATCCCTTGGACCTTCTTATTGACGATGAAACACAGAAATTGCATCGGAATTAAATTCCAGAGGCACAATGCCGACTTAAGTATAAGAAGACTGCCTCTTCCTACTGTATATCTTTTGAACCATTTCTGTGACACTAGTTAGAGATTCCGATGCTTCACTTCAGGGTTACTGTATCCCTCTGACCTTCCTATTGAAGATGAAACACAGAAATTGCATCGGAATTAAATACAAAATTCACAATGCCGACTTAAGTACAAGAAGACTGATTCTTCTTTCTCTCTGTGTTTGAACAATTCTTGTGACACTAGTTATAGATTCCGATGCTTAACTACAGGTTTACTGTATCCCTTGGACCTTCTTATTGACGATGAAACACAGAAATTGCATCGGAATTAAATACAAAAGGCACAATGCCGACTTAAGTACAAAAAGAATGACTCTTCCTACGGTCTATGTTTTAAACCACTCCTGTGACACTAGTTGTAGATTCCGATGCTTCACTTCAAGTTTACTGTATCCCTCTGACCTTGATATTGAAGATGAAACACAGAAATTGAATCGGAATTAAATACAAAAGGCACAATGCCGACTTATGTAAAGAATACTGACTCTTCTTACTGTCTATGTTGTGAACCATTCCTGTGACGCTAGTTATACATTCCGATGCTTCACTTCAGGTTTACTGTATCCCTTGGACCTTCTTATTGACGATGAAACACAGAAATTGCATCGGAATTAAATACAAAAGGCACAATGCCGACTTAAGTACAAGAAAACTGACTCTTCCTACTGTCTATGTTTGAACCATTTCTGTGACACTACTTATACATTCCGATGCTTCACTTCAGGTCTACTGTATTCCTCTGACCTTCCTATTGAAGATGAAGGACAGAAATTGCATCGGAATATAATACAAATGGCACAGTGCCGACTTAAGTACAAGAAGACTGACACTTCTTTCTCTCTATGTTTGAACAATTCCTGTGGCACTAGTTACAGAATCCGGCGCTTCACTTCAGGTTTACTGTATCCCTCTGACCTTCCTATTGAAGATGAAACACAGAAATTGCATCGGAATTAAATACAAAAGGCACAATGCAGACTCAAGTACAAGAAGACTGACTCTTCTTACTGACTATGCATTGAACCATTTCTGTGACACTAGTTATAGATTCCGATGCTTCACTTCAGGTTTACTGTATCCCTCTGACCTTCTTATTGGCGATGAAACACAGAAATTGCATCGGAATTGAATACAAAAGGCACAATGCAGACTCAAGTACAAGAAGACTGACTCTTCTTACTGTCTTTGATTTGAACCATACCTGTGACACTAGTTATACATTCCGATGCTTCACATCAGGTTTACTGTACCCCTTGGACCTTCTTATTGACGATGAAACACAGAAATTGCTTCGGAATTAAATACAAAAGGCACAATGCCCACTTAAGTACAAGAAGACTGACTCTTCCTACTGTCTATGTTTTGAACCATTTCTGTGACACTAGTTACAGATTCCGATGCTTCACTTCAGGTTTACTATATCCCTCTGACCTTCCTATTGAAGATGAAACACAGAAATTGCATCGGAATTAAATACAAAAGGCACAATGCCGACTTAAGTCCAAGAAGACTGACTCTTCTTACTGTCTATGTTTGAACAATTCCTGTGACACTAGTTATAGATTCCGATGTTTCACTTCCGGTTTACTGTATCCCTCTGACCTTCTCATTGCCGATGAGACATAGAAATTGCATCGGAATTTAATACAAAAGGCACAATGCCGACTCAAGTACAAGAAGACTGACTCTTCTTACTGTGTATGATTTGAACCATTCCTGTGACACTAGTTATACATTCCGATGCTTCACTTCAGGTTTACTGTATCCCTTGGACCTTCTTATTGGCGATGAAACACAGAAATTGCATCGGAATTAAATACAAAATTCACAATGCCGACTTAAGTACAAGAAGACTGATTCTTCTTTCTCTCTGTGTTTGAACAATTCTTGTGACACTAGTTATAGATTCCGATGCTTAACTACAGGTTTACTGTATCCCTTGGACCTTCTTATTGACGATGAAACACAGAAATTGCATCGGAATTAAATACAAAAGGCACAATGCCGACTTAAGTACAAAAAGAATGACTCTTCCTACGGTCTATGTTTTAAACCACTCCTGTGACACTAGTTGTAGATTCCGATGCTTCACTTCAAGTTTACTGTATCCCTCTGACCTTGATATTGAAGATGAAACACAGAAATTGAATCGGAATTAAATACAAAAGGCACAATGCCGACTTATGTAAAGAATACTGACTCTTCTTACTGTCTATGTTGTGAACCATTCCTGTGACGCTAGTTATACATTCCGATGCTTCACTTCAGGTTTACTGTATCCCTTGGACCTTCTTATTGACGATGAAACACAGAAATTGCATCGGAATTAAATACAAAAGGCACAATGAAGACTTAAGTACAAGAAAACTGACTCTTCCTACTGTCTATGTTTGAACCATTTCTGTGACACTACTTATACATTCCGATGCTTCACTTCAGGTTTACTGTATTCCTCTGACCTTCCTATTGAAGATGAAGGACAGAAATTGCATCGGAATATAATACAAATGGCACAGTGCCGACTTAAGTACAAGAAGACTGACTCTTCTTTCTCTCTATGTTTGAACAATTCCTGTGGCACTAGTTACAGAATCCGGCGCTTCACTTCAGGTTTACTGTATCCCTCTGACCTTCCTATTGAAGATGAAACACAGAAATTGCATCGGAATTAAATACAAAAGGCACAATGCAGACTCAAGTACAAGAAGACTGACTCTTCTTACTGACTATGCATTGAACCATTTCTGTGACACTAGTTATAGATTCCGATGCTTCACTTCAGGTTTACTGTATCCCTCTGACCTTCTTATTGGCGATGAAACACAGAAATTGCATCGGAATTGAATACAAAAGGCACAATGCAGACTCAAGTACAAGAAGACTGACTCTTCTTACTGTCTTTGATTTGAACCATACCTGTGACACTAGTTATACATTCCGATGCTTCACATCAGGTTTACTGTACCCCTTGGACCTTCTTATTGACGATGAAACACAGAAATTGCTTCGGAATTAAATACAAAAGGCACAATGCCCACTTAAGTACAAGAAGACTGACTCTTCCTACTGTCTATGTTTTGAACCATTTCTGTGACACTAGTTACAGATTCCGATGCTTCACTTCAGGTTTACTATATCCCTCTGACCTTCCTATTGAAGATGAAACACAGAAATTGCATCGGAATTAAATACAAAAGGCACAATGCCGACTTAAGTCCAAGAAGACTGACTCTTCTTACTGTCTATGTTTGAACAATTCCTGTGACACTAGTTATAGATTCCGATGTTTCACTTCCGGTTTACTGTATCCCTCTGACCTTCTCATTGCCGATGAGACATAGAAATTGCATCGGAATTTAATACAAAAGGCACAATGCCGACTCAAGTACAAGAAGACTGACTCTTCTTACTGTGTATGATTTGAACCATTCCTGTGACACTAGTTATACATTCCGATGCTTCACTTCAGGTTTACTGTATCCCTTGGACCTTCTTATTGGCGATGAAACACAGAAATTGCTTCGGAATTAAATACAAAAGGCACAATGCCGACTTAAGTAAAAGAAGACTGACTCTTCCTAATGTCTATGTTTTGAACCATTTCTGTGACATTAGTTATAGATTCCGATGCATCTTTTCACTTTACTGTATCCCTCAGACCTTCTTATAGATGATGAAACACAGAGATTGCATCGTAAATAAATACAAAAGGCACAATGCCGTCTCAGGTACAAGAAGATTGACTCTTCCTACTGTCTATGCCTTGAACCCTTCCTGTGACACTAGTTATACATTCCGATGCTTCACTTCAGGTTCACTGTATCCCTTGGACTTTCTTATTGACGATGAAACACAGAAATAGCATCGGAATTAAATACAAAAGGCACAATGCAGACTTAAGTACAAGAAGACTGACTCTTCTTACTGTCAATGTTTTGAACCTTCTCTGTGACACTAGTTATAGATTCCAATGCTTCACTGCAGGTTTACTGTATCCCTCTGACCTTCCTATTGAAGATGAAACACAGAAATTGCATCGGAATTAAATACAAAAGGCACAATGCCGTCTTAAGTACAAGGAGACTGACTCATCCTACTGTCTACGTTTTAAGCCATTCCTGTGACACGAGTTATAGATTCCGATGCTTCACTTCAGGTTTACTGTATCCCTCTGACCTTCTTATTGACGATGTAACACAGACATTGCATCGGAATTAAATAGAAAAGGCACAATGCCGACTTAAGTACAAGAATACTGACTCTTCTTACTGTCTATGTTATGAACCATTCCTGTGACACTAGTTATACATTCCGATGCTTCACTTCAAGTTTACTGTATCCCTTGGACCTTCTTATTGACGATGAAACACAGAAATTGCATCGGAATTAAATTCAAGAGGCACAATGCCGACTTAAGTATAAGAAGACTGCCTCTTCCTACTGTATATCTTTTGAACCATTTCTGTGACACTAGTTAGAGATTCCGAAGCTTCACTTCAGGGTTACTGTATCCCTCTGACCTTCCTATTGAAGATGAAACACAGAAATTGCATCGGAATTAAATACAAAATTCACAATGCCGACTTAAGTACAAGAAGATTGATTCTTCTTTCTCTCTGTGTTTGAACAATTCTTGTGACACTAGTTATAGATTCAGATGCTTAACTACAGGTTTACTGTATCCCTTGGACCTTCTTATTGACGATGAAACACAGAAATTGCATCGGAATTAAATACAAAAGGCACAATGCCGACTTCAGTACAAGAAGAATGACTCTTCCTACTGTCTATGATTTGAACCATTCCTGTGACACTAGTTATAGATTCCGATGCTTCACTTCAGGTTTACTGTATCCCTCTGACCTTCGTATTGAAGATGAAACACAGAAATGGCATCGGAATTAAATAGAAAAGGCACAATGCCGACTTAAGTACAAGAAGACTGACTCTTCTTACTGTCTATGTTTTGAACCATTCCTGTGACACTAGTTATACATTCCGATGCTTCACTTCAGGTTTACTGTATCCCTCTGACCTTCCTATTGAAGATGAAACACAGAAATTGCATCGGAATTAAATACAAAAGGCATAAAGCCGACTTAAGTACAAGAAGACTGACACTTCTTACTGTCTATGTTTTGAACCATTCCTGTGACACTAGTTATACATTCCGATGCTTCACTTCAGGAGGTTTACTGTATCCCTTGGACCTTCTTATTGACGATGAAACACCGAAATTGCATCGGAATTAAATACAAAAGGCACAATGCCGACTTAAGCACAAGAAAACTGACTCTTCCTACGGTCTATGTTTGAACCATTTCTGTGACACTACTTATAGATTCCGATGCTTCACTTCAGGTTTACTGTATTCCTCTGACCTTCCTATTGAAGATGAAAGACAGAAATTGCATCGGAATATAATACAAAAGGCACAGTGCCGAATTAAGTACAAGAAGACTGACTCTTCTTTCACTCTATGTTTGAACAATTCCTGTGGCACTAGTTATAGAATCCGATGTTTCACTTCAGGTTTACTGTATCCCTCTGACCTTCCTATTGAGGATGAAACACAGAAATTGCATCGGAATTAAATACAAAATGCACAGTGCCGACTTAAGTACAAGAAGACTGACACATCCTACTGTCTATGTTTTGAACCATTCCTGTGTCACTAGTTATAGATTCCGATGCTTCACTTCAGGTTTACTGTATCCCTCTGACCTTCTTATTGGCGATGAAACACAGAAATTGCATCGGAATTAAATACAAAAGGCACAATGCAGACTCAAGTACAAGAAGACTGACTCTTCTTACTGTCTTTGATTTGACCATACCTGTGACACTAGTTATACATTCCGATGCTTCACATCAGGTTTATTGTATCCCTTGGACCTTCTTATTGACGATGAAACACAGAAATTGCTTCGGAATTAAATACAAAAGGCACAATGCCGACTTATGTACAAGAAGACTGACTCTTCCTACTGTCTATGTTTTGAACCATTTCTGTGACACTAGTTACAGATTCCGATGCTTCACTTCAGGTTTACTATATCCCTCTGACCTTCCTATTGAAGGTGAAACACAGAAATTGCATCGGAATTAAATACAAAAGGCACAATGCCGACTTAAGTACAAGAAGACTGACTCTTCTTACTGACTATGCATTGAACCATTTCTGTGACACTACTTATAGATTCCGATGCTTCACTTCAGGTTTACTGTATCCCTTGGACCTTCTTATTGACGATGAAACAAAGAAATTTCATTGGAATTAAATACAAAAGGCACAATGCCTACTTAAGTACAAGAAGACTGACTCTTCTTACTGTCAATGTTTTGAACCTTTTCTGTGACACTAGTTATAGATTACGATGCTTCACTTCAGGTTTACTGTATCCCTCTGACCTTCCTATTGAAGATGAGACACAGAAATTGCATCTGTATTAAATACAAAATGCACAATGCCAACTTAAGTACAAGAAGACTGACTCATCTTACTGTCTATGTGTGAACAATTCCTGTGAGACTAGTTATAGATTCCGATGCTTCACTTCAGGTTTACTGTATCCCTCTGACCTTCCTATTGAAGATGACACACTGAAATTGCATCGGAATTAAATAGAAAAGGCACAATGCCGACTTAAGTACAAGAATACTGACTCTTCTTACTCTCTATGTTATGATCCATTCCTGTGACACTAGTTATACATTCCGATGCTTCACTTCAAGTTTACTGTATCCCTTGGACCTTCTTATTGACGATGAAACACAGAAATTGCATCGGAATTAAATTCAAGAGGCACAATGCCGACTTAAGTATAAGAAGACTGCCTCTTCCTACTGTATATCTTTTGAACCATTTCTGTGACACTAGTTAGAGATTCCGATGATTCACTTCAGGGTTACTGTATCCCTCTGACCTTCCTATTGAAGATGAAACACAGAAATTGCATCGGAACTAAATACAAAATTCACAATGCCGACTTAAGTACAAGAAGACTGACTCTTCTTTCTCTCTATGTTTGAACAATTCCTGTGACACTAGTTATAGATTCCGATGCTTAACTACAGGTTTACTGTATCCCTTGGACCTTCTTATTGACGATGAAACACAGAAATTGCATCGGAATTAAATACAAAAGGCACAATGCCGACTTCAGTACAAGAAGAATGACTCTTCCTACTGTCTATGATTTGAACCATTCCTGTGACACTAGTTATAGATTCCGATGCTTCACTTCAGGTTTACTGTATCCCTCTGACCTTCCTATTGAAGATGAAACACAGAAATGGCATCGGAATTAAATAGAAAAGGCACAATGCCGACTTAAGTACAAGAAGACTGACTCTTCTTACTGTCTATGTTTTGAACCATTCCTGTGACACTAGTTATACATTCCGATGCTTCACTTCAGGAGGTTTACTGTATCCCTTGGACCTTCTTATTGACGATGAAACACAGAAATTGCATCGAAATTATATACAAAAGGCACAATGCCGACTTAAGTACAAGAAGAATGACTCTTCCTACACTCTATGTTTTAAACCATTCCTGTGACACTAGTTATAGATTCCGATGCTTCACTTCAGGTTTACTGTATCCCTCTGACCTTCCTATTGAAGATGAAACGCAGAAATTGCATCGGAATTAAATACAAAAGGCACAATGCCGACTTAAGTACAAGAATACTGACTCTTCTTACTGTCTATGCTATGAACCATTCCTGTGACGCAAGTTATACATTCCGATTCTTCACTTCAGGTTTACTGTATCCCTTGGACCTTCTTATTGACGATGAAACACAGAAATTGCATCGGAATTAAATACAAAAAGCACAATGCCGACTTAAGTAGAAGAAGTCCGACTCTTCCTACTGTCTATATTTTAAACCATTCCTGTGACACTAGTTATAGATTCCGATGCATCACTTCAGGTTTACTGTATCCCTCTGACCTTCCTATTGAAGATGAAACACAGAAATTGCAACGGAATTAAATACAAAAGGCACAATGCCGACTTAAGTACAAGAAGACTGACTCTTCTTACTGTCTATGTTTCGAACCATTCCTGTGACACTAGTTATACATTCCGATGCTTCAGGTTTACTGTATCCCTCGGACCTTCTTATTGACGATGATCACAGAAATTTGCATCAGAATTAAATCCAAAAGGCACAATGCCGACTTAAGTACAAGAAGTCTAACTCTTTCTACTGTCAATGTTTTGAACTATTCCTGTGACACTAGTTATACATTCCGATGCTTCACTTCAGGTTTACTGTATCCCTTGGACCTTCTTATTGACGATGAAAAACAGATATTGTATCGGAATTAAATACAAAAGGCACAATGCCGACTTAAGTACAAGATGACTGACTCTTCTTACTGTCTATGTTTTGAACAATTTCTGTGACACTAGTTATAGATTCCGATTCTTCACTTCAGGTTTACTGTATCCCTCCGACCTTCCTATTGAAGATGAAACACAGAAATTGCATCGGAATTATATACAAAAGGCATAAAGCGGACTTAAGTACAAGAAGACTGACTCTTCTTGCTGTCTATGTTTTGAACCATTCCTGTGACACTAGTTATACATTCCAATGCTTCAATTCAGGAGGTTTACTGTATCCCTTGGACCTTCTTATTGACGATGAAACACAGAAATTGCATCGGAATTAAATACAAAAGGCACAATGCCGACTTTAGTACAAGAAGAATGACTCTTCCTACTGTCTATGTTTTAAACCATTCCTGTGACACTAGTTATAAATTCCGATGCTTCACTTCAAGTTTACTGTATCCCTCTGACATTCCTATTGAAGATGAAACATAGAAATTGCATCGGAATTAAATACAAAAGGCACAATGCCGACTTAAGTACAAGAATACTGACTCTTCTTACTGTCTATGTTGTGTACCATTCCTGTGACGCTAGTTATACATTCAGATGTTTCACTTCCGGTTTACTGTATCCCTCTGACCTTCTCATTGCCGATGAGACACAGAAATTGCTTCGGAATTAAATACAAAAGGCACAATGCCGACTTAAGTAAAAGAAGACTGACTCTTCCTACTGTCTATGTTTTGAACCATTTCTGTGACACTAGTTATAGATTCCGATGCTTCACTTCAGGTTTACTATTTCCCTCTGACCTTCCTACTGAAGATGAAACACAGAAATTGCACGGAATTAAATACAAAAGGCACAATGCCGACTTAAGTACAAGAAGACTGACTCTTCTTACTGACTATGTTTTGAACCATTTCTGTGACACTAGTTATAGATTCCAATGCTTCACTTCACGTTTACTGTATCCCTTGGACCTTCTTATTGACGATGAAACAATGAAATTTCATTGGAATTAAATACAAAAGGCACAATGCCGACTGAAGTACAAGTAGAATGTCTCTTCCTACTGTCTTTGTTTGAACCATTTCTGTGACCCTAGTTATAGATTCCGATGCTTCACTTCAGGTTTACTGTATCCCTCTGACCATCATATTGAAGTTGAAACACAGAAATTGCATCTGAATTAAATACAGAAAGTCACAATGCCGACTTAAGTACAAGAAGACTGACTCATCTTACTGTCTATGTGTGAACAATTCCTGTGAGACTAGTTATAGATTCCGATGCTTCACTTCAGGTTTACTGTATCCCTCTGACCTTCCTATTGAGGATGACACCCAGAAATTGCATCGGAATTAAATACAAAAGGCACAATGCCGTCTTAAGTACGAGGAGACTGACTCATCCTACTGTCTATGCTTTGAACCATTCCTGTGACACTAGTTATAGATTCCGATGCTTACTTCAGGTTTACTGTATCCCTCTGACCTTCTTATTGACGATGTAACACAGAAATTGCATCGGAATAAAATCGAAAAGGCACAATGCCGACTTAACTGCAAGAATACTGACTCTTCTTACTGTCTATGATATGAATCATTCCTCTGACACTAGTTATACATTCCGATCCTTCATTTCAAATTTACTGTATCCCTTGGACCTTCTTATTGACGATGAAACACAGAAATTCCAATGAAATCAATACAAGAGGCACAATGCCGACTTAAGTATAAGATGACTGCCTCTTCCTAGTGTCTATGTTTTGAACCATTTCTGTGACACTAGTTACAGATTCCGATGCTTCACTTCAGGTTTACTGTATCTCTCTGACTTTCCTATTGAAGATGAAACACAGAAACTGCATCGGAATTAAATACAAAAGGCACAATGCCGACTTAAGTACAAGAAGGATGACTCTTCTTTCTCTCTATGTTTGAACAATTCCTGTGACACTAGTTATAGATTCCGATGCTTAACTACAGGTTTACTGTATCCCTTGGACCTTCTTATTGACGATGAAACCAGAAATTGCATCGGAATTAAATACAAAAGGCACAATGCCGACTTATGTACAAGAAGAATGACTCTTCTTACTGTCTATGTTTGAACCATTCCTGTGACACTAGTTATAGATTCTGATGCTTCACTTCAGGTTTACTGTATCCCTCTGACCTTCCTATTACAGATGAAACACAGAAATTGCATCGGAATTAAATACAAAATGCACAATGCCGACTTAATTACAAGAAGACAGACTCTTCCTGCTGTCTATGCTTTGAACCATTCCTGTGACACTAGTTATACATTCCGATGCTTCACTTCAGGTTTACTGTATCCCTTGGACCTTCTTATTGACGATGAAACACAGAAATTGCATCGGAATTAAATACAAAAGGCACAATGCCGACTTAAGTACGAGAAGACTGACTCTTCCTACTGTCTATGCTTTGAACCATTCCTGTGACACTAGTTATAGATTCCGATGCTTCACTTCAGGTTTACTGTATCCCTCTGATCTTCCTATGGAAGATGAAACACAGAAATTGAATCGGAATTAAATACAAAAGGCACAATGCCGACTTAAGTACAAGAAGACTGACTCTTCGTACTGTCTATGTTTTGAACCATTCCTGTGACACTAGTTATAGATTCCGATTCTTCACTTCAGGTTTACTGTATCATTACGACCTTCCTATTGAAGATCAAGCACAGAAATTGCATCGGAATTATATACAAAAGGCATAAAGTCGACTTAAGTACAAGAAGACTGACTCTTCTTACTGTCTATGTTTTGAACCATTCCTGTGACACTAGTTATACATTCCGATGCTTCATTTCAGGAGGTTTACTGTATCCCATGGACCTTCTTATTGACCATGAAACACAGAAATTGCATCGGAATTAAATACAAAAGGCACAATGCCGACTTAAGTACAAGAAGAATGACTCTTCCTACTGTCTATGCTTTAAACCATTCCTGTGACACTAGTAATAGATTCCGATGCTTCACATCAAGTTTACTGTGTCCCTCTGACCTTCCTATTGAAGATGAAACACAGAAATTGCATCGGAATTAAATACAAAAGGCATAATGATGACTTATGTAAATAATACTGACTCTTCTTACTGTCTACGTTGTGAACCATTCCTGTGACGCTAGTTATACATTCCGATGCTTCACTTCAGGTTTACTGTATCCCTTGGACCTTCTTATTGACGATGAAACACAGAAATTGCATGGGTATTTAATACAAAAGGCACAATGCCGACTTAAGTACAAGAAAACTGACTCTTCCTACTGTCTATGTTTTGAACCATTTCTGTGACACTACTTATAGATTCCGATGCTTCACTTCAGGTTTACTGTATTCCTCTGACCTTCCTATTGAAGATGAAAGACAGAAATTGCATCGGAATATAATACAAAAGGCACAGTGCCGACTTAAAGACAAGAAGACTGACTCTTCTTTCTCTTTATGTTTGAACAATTCCTGTGGCACTAGTTATAGAATCCGATGCTTCACTTCAGGTTTACTATATCCCTCTGACCTTCCTATTGAAGATGAAACACAGAAATTGCATCGGAATTAAATACAAAAGGCACAATGCCGACTTAAGTACAAGAAGACTGACTCTTCTTACTGACTATGCATTGAACCATTTCTGTGACACTACATATAGATTCCGATGCTTCACTTCAGGTTTACTGTATCCCTTGGACCTTCTTATTGACGATGAAACTAAGAAATTTCATTGGAATTAAATACAAAAGGCACAATGCCTACTTAAGTACAAGAAGACTGACTCTTCTTACTGTCAATGTTTTGAACCTTTTCTGTGACACTAGTTATAGATTACGATGCTTCACTTCAGGTTTACTGTATCCCTCTGACCTTCCTATTGAAGATGAAACACAGAAATTGCATCGGAATTAAATACAAAAGGCACAATGCAGACTCAAGTACAAGAAGACTGACTCTTCTTACTGTCTTTGATTTGAACCATACCTGTGACACTAGTTATACATTCCGATGCTTCACATCAGGTTTATTGTATCCCTTGGACCTTCTTATTGACGATGAAACACAGAAATTGCATCGGAATTAAATACAAAAGGCACAATGCCGACTTAAGTACAAGAAGACTGACTTTTCTTACTGACTATGCATTGAACCATTTCTGTGACACTACATATAGATTCCGATGCTTCACTTCAGGTTTACTGTATCCCTTGGACCTTCTTATTGACGATGAAACTAAGAAATTTCATTGGAATTAAATACAAAAGGCACAATGCCTACTTAAGTACAAGAAGACTGACTCTTCTTACTGTCAATGTTTTGAACCTTTTCTGTGACACTAGTTATAGATTACGATGCTTCACTTCAGGTTTACTGTATCCCTCTGACCTTCCTATTGAAGATGAAACACAGAAATTGCATCGGAATGAAATACAAAAGTTACAATCCCGACTTAAGTACAAGAAGACTGACTCTTCTTACTGTCTATGTTTGAACAATTCCTGTGACACTAGTTATAGATTCCGATGTTTCACTTCCGGTTTACTGTATCCCTCTGACCTTCTCATTGCCGATGAGACAAAGAAATTGCATCGGAATTTAATACAAAAGGCACAATGCCAACTCAAGTACAAGAAGACAGACTCTTCTTACTGTCAATGATTTGAACCATTCCTGTGACACTAGTTATATATTCCGATGCTTCACTTCAGGTATACTGTATCCCTTGGACCTTCTTATTGGCGATGAAACACAGAAATTGCTTCGGAATTAAATACAAAAGGCACAATGCCGACATAAGAAAAAGAAGACTGACTCTTCCTACTGTCTATGTTTGGAACCATTTCTGTGACACTAGTTATAGATTCCGATGCATCTTTTCAGTTTACTGTATCCCTCAGACTTTCTTATAGATGATGAAACACAGAGATTGCATCGGAAATAAATACAAAAGGCACAATGCCGTCTCAGGTACAAGAAGATTGACTCTTCCTACTGTCTATGCCTTGAACCATTCCTGTGACACTAGTTATACATTCCGATGCTTCACTTCAGGTTCACTGTATCTTTTGGACCTTCTTATTGACGATGATACACAGAAATAGCATCGGAATTAAATACAAAAGGCACAATGCCGTCTTAAGTACAAGGAGACTGACATATCCTACTGTCTACGTTTTAAACCATTCCTGTGACACGAGTTATAGATTCCGATGCTTCACTTCAGGTTTACTGTATCCCTCTGACCTTCTTATTGACGATGTAACACAGAAATTGCATCGGAATTAAATAGAAAAGCGCAATGCCGACTTAAGTACAAGAATACTGACTCTTCTTACTGTCTATGTTATGAACCATTCCTGTGACACTAGTTATACATTCCGATGCTTCACTTCAAGTTTACTGTATCCCTTGGACCTTCTTATTGACGATGAAACACAGAAATTGCATCGGAATTAAATTCAAGAGGCACAATGCCGACTTAAGTATAAGAAGACTGCCTCTTCCTACTGTATATCTTTTGAACCATTTCTGTGACACTAGTTAGAGATTCCGATGCTTCACTTCAGGGTTACTGTATCCCTCTGACCTTCCTATTGAAGATGAAACACAGATATTGCATCGGAATTAAATACAAAATTCACAATGCCGACTTAAGTACAAGAAGACTGACTCTTCTTTCTTTCTATGTTTGAACAATTCCTGTGACACTAGTTATAGATTCCGATGCTTAACTACAGGTTTACTGTTTCCCTTGGACCTTCTTATTGACGATGAAACACAGAAATTGCATCGGAATTAAATACAAAAGGCACAATGCCGACTTCAGTACAAGAAGAATGACTCTTCCTACTGTCTATGATTTGAACCATTCCTGTGACACTAGTTATAGATTCCGATGCTTCACTTTAGGTTTACTGTATCCTCTGACCTTCCTATTGAAGATGAAACACAGAAATGGCATCGGAATTAAATAGAAAAGGCACAATGCCTACTTAAGTACAAGAAGACTGACTCTTCTTACTGTCTATGTTTTGAACCATTCCTGTGACACTAGTTATACATTCCGATGCTTCACTTCAGGTTTACTGTATCCCTTGGACCTTCTTAATGACGATGAAACAAAGAAATTGCATCGGAATTAAACACAAAGGGCACAATGCCGACTTAAGTACAAGAAGACTGACTCTTCTTACTGTCTATGTTTGAACAATTCCTGTGACACTAGTTATTGCTTTCGATGCTTCACTTCAGGTTTACTGTATCCCTCTGACCTTCCTATTGAGGATGAGACACAGATATTTAATCGGAAGTAAATACAAAAGGCACAATGCCGACCTAAGTACAGGTAGACTGACTCTTCCTACTGTCTATGCTTTGAACCATTCCTGTGACACTACTTATAGATTCCGATGATTCATTTCAGGTTTACTGTATCCATCTGAGCTTCTTATTGACGATGATACACAGAAATTGCATCGGAATTAAATAGAAAAGGCGCAATGCCGACTTAAGTACAAGAAGACTGACTCTTCCTACTGTCTATATTTTGAATCATTCCTGTGACACTAGTTATCCACTCCGATGCTTCACTTCAGCTTTACTGTATCTCTCTGACCCTCTTATTGACGATGAAACACAGAAAATGCATCGGAGTTAAATACTAAAGGCACAATGCCGACTTAAGTACAAGAAGTCTGACCCTTCTTACTCACTATGTTTTGAACTATTCCTGTGACACTAGTTATAGATTCCGATGCTTCACTTCAGGGTTACTGTATCCCTTGGACCTTCCTATTGACGATGAAACACAAAAATTGCATCAAAATTAAATACAAAAGGCACAATGCCGACTTAAGTACATGTAGACTGACTATTTATACTGTGTATGTTTTGAACCATTCCTGTGACACTTGTTATAGATTCCGATGATTCACTTCAGGGTTACTGTATCCCTCTGACCGTCTCATTGACGATGAAACACAGAAATTGCATCGGAACTAAATAGAAAAGGCACAATGCCGACTTATGTACAAGAAGAATGACTCTCCCTACTGTCTATGTTTTGTACCATTCCTGTGACACTAGTTATATATTCCGATGCTTCACTTCAGGTTTACTGTATCCCTTTGACCTTCTTATTGACGATGTAATACGGATATTGCATCGGAATTAAATACAAATAGCACAATGCCGACTTAAGTATAAGAAGACTGACTCTTCTTACTGTCTATGTTTTGAACCATTCGTCTGACACTAGTTATAGATTCCGATGCTACACTTCAGGTTTACTGTTTCGCTTGGACCTACTTATTGACGAAGAAACACAGAAATTGCCTCGGAATTAAATTGAAAAGGCACAATGCCGACTTAAGTACAATAAGTCTAACTCTTCCTACTGTCTATGCTTTGAACCATTTCTGTGACACTAGTTATAGATTCCGATGCTTCAAATTTACTGTATCCCTTGGACCTTCTTATTGACGATGAAACACAGAAATTTGCATCAGAATTAAATACAAAAGGCACAATGCCGACTTAAGTACAATAAGTCTAACTCTTCCTACTGTCTATGTTTTGAACCATTTCTGTGACACTAGTTATAGATTCCGATTCTTCACTTCAGGTTTACTGTATCATTACGACCTTCCTATTGAAGATGAAGCACAGAAATTGCATCGGAATTATATACAAAAGGCATAAAGTCGACTTAAGTACAAGAAGACTGACTCTTCTTACTGTCTATGTTTTGAACCATTCCTGTGACACTAGTTATACATTCCGATGCTTCATTTCAGGAGGTTTACTGTATCCCATGGACCTTCTTATTGACCATGAAACACAGAAATTGCATCGGAATTAAATACAAAAGGCACAATGCCGACTTAAGTACAAGAAGAATGACTCTTCCTACTGTCTATGTTTTAAACCTTTCCTGTGACACTAGTAATAGATTCCGATGCTTCACTTCAAGTTTACTGTGTCCCTCTGACCTTCCTATTGAAGATGAAACACAGAAATTGCATCGGAATTAAATACAAAAGGCACAATGCCGACTTATGTAAAGAATACTGACTCTTCTTACTGTCTATGTTGTGAACCATTCCTGTGACGCTAGTTATACATTCCGATGCTTCACTTCAGGTTTACTGTATCCCTTGGACCTTCTTATTGACGATGAAACACAGAAATTGCATCGGAATTTAATACAAAAGGCACAATGCCGACTTAAGTACAAGAAAACTGACTCTTCCTACTGTCTATGTTTTGAACCATTTCTGTGACACTACTTATAGATTCCGATGCTTCACTTCAGGTTTACTGTATTCCTCTGACCTTCCTATTGAAGTTGAAAGACAGAAATTGCATCGGAATATAATACAAAAGGCACAGTGCCGACTTAAGGACAAGAAGACTGACTCTTCTTTCTCTCTATGTTTGAACAATTCCTGTGGCACTAGTTATAGAATCCGATGCTTCACTTCAGGTTTACTGTATCCCTCTGACCTTCCTATTGAAGATGAAACACAGAAATTGCATCGGAATTAAATACAAAATGCACAGTGCCGACTTAAGTACAAGAAGACTGACACATCCTACTGTCTATGTTTTGAACCATTCCTGTGTCACTAGTTATAGATTCCGATGCTTCACTTCAGGTTTACTGTATCCCTCTGACCTTCTTATTGGCGATGAAACACAGAAATTGCATCGGAATTAAATACAAAAGGCACAATGCAGACTCAAGTACAAGAAGACTGACTCTTCTTACTGTCTTTGATTTGAACCATACCTGTGACACTAGTTATACATTCCGATGCTTCACATCAGGTTTACTGTATCCCTTGGACCTTCTTATTGACGATGAAACACAGAAATTGCTTTGGAATTAAATACAAAAGGCACAATGCCGACCTAAGTACAAGAAGACTGACTCTTCCTACTGTCTATGTTTTGAACCATTTCTGTGACACTAGTTATAGATTCCGATGCTTCACTTCAGGTTTACTATATCCCTCTGACCTTCCTATTGAAGATGAAACAAAGAAATTGCATCGCAATTAAATACAAAAGGCACAATGCCGACTTAAGTACAAGAAGACTGACTCTTCTTACTGACTATGCATTGAACCATTTCTGTGACACTACATATAGATTCCGATGCTTCACTTCAGGTTTACTGTATCCCTTGGACCTTCTAATTGACGATGAAACTAAGAAATTTCATTGGAATTAAATACAAAAGGCACAATGCCTACTTAAGTACAAGAAGACTGACGCTTCTTACTGTCAATGTTTTGAACCTTTTCTGTGACACTAGTTATAGATTACGATGCTTCACTTCAGGTTTACTGTATCCCTCTGACCTTCCTATTGAAGATGAAACACAGAAATTGCATCGGAATTAAATACAAAAGTTACAATGCCGACTTAAGTACAAGAAGACTGACTCTTCTTACTGTCTATGTTTGAACAATTCCTGTGACACTAGTTATAGATTCCGATGTTTCACTTCCGGTTTACTGTATCCCTCTGACCTTCTCATTGTCGATGAGACAAAGAAATTGCATCGGAATTTAATACAAAAGGCACAATGCCGACTCAAGTACAAGAAGACAGACTCTTCTTACTGTCTATGATTTGAACCATTCCTGTGACACTAGTTATATATTCCGATGCTTCACTTCAGGTATACTGTATCCCTTGGACCTTCTTATTGGCGATGAAACACAGAAATTGCTTCGGAATTAAATACAAAAGGCACAATGCCGACATAAGTAAAAGAAGACTGACTCTTCCTACTGTCTATGTTTGGAACCATTTCTGTGACACTAGTTATAGATTCCGATGCATCTTTTCAGTTTACTGTATCCCTCAGACTTTCTTATAGATGATGAAACACAGAGATTGCATCGGAAATAAATACAAAAGGCACAATGCCGTCTCAGGTACAAGAAGATTGACTCTTCCTACTGTCTATGCCTTGAACCATTCCTGTGACACTAGTTATACATTCCGATGCTTCACTTCAGGATCACTGTATCCTTTGGACCTTCTTATTGACGATGATACACAGAAATAGCATCGGAATTAAATACAAAAGGCACAATGCCGACTTAAGTACAAGAAGACTGACTCTTCTTACTGTCAATGTTTTGAACCCTATCTGTGACACTAGTTATAGATTCCAATGCTTCACTGCAGGTTTACTGTATCCCTCTGACCTTCCTATTGAAGATGAAACACAGAAATTGCATCGGAATTAAATACAAAAGTCACAATGCCGACTTAAGTACAAGAAGACTAACTCTTCTTACTGTCTATGTTTGAATAATTCCCGTGACACTAGTTATAGATTCCGATGCTTCACTTCAGGTTTACTGTATCCCTCTGACCTTCCTATTGAAGATGAAACACAGAAATTGCATCTGAATTAAATAAAAAATGCACAATGCCGACTTAAGTACAAGAAGACTGACTCATCTTACTGTCTATGTGCGAACAATTCCTGTGAGACTAGTTATAGATTCCGATGCTTCACTTCAGGTTTACTGTATCCCTCTGACCTTCCTATTGAAGATGACACACAGAAATTGCATCGGAATTAAATACAAAAGGCACAATGCCGTCATAAGTACAAGGAGACTGACTCATCCTACTGTCTACGTTTTAAACCATTCCTGTGACACGAGTTATAGATTCCGATGCTTCACTTCAGGTTTACTGTATCCCTCTGACCTTCTTATTGACGATGTAACACAGAAATTGCATCGGAATTAAATAGAAAAGCACAATGCCGACTTAAGTACAAGAATACTGACTCTTCTTACTGTCTATGTTATGAACCATTCCTGTGACACTAGTTATACATTCCGATGCTTCACTTCAAGTTTACTGTATCCCTTGGACCTTCTTATTGACGATGAAACACAGAAACTGCATCGGAATTAAATTCAAGAGGCACAATGCCGACTTAAGTATAAGAAGACTGCCTCTTCCTACTGTATATCTTTTGAACCATTTCTGTGACACTAGTTAGAGATTCCGATGCTTCACTTCAGGGTTACTGTATCCCTCTGACCTTCCTATTGAAGATGAAACACAGAAATTGCATCGGAATTAAATACAAAATTCACAATGCCGACTTAAGTACAAGAAGACTGACTCTTCTTTCTCTCTATGTTTGAACAATTCCTGTGACACTAGTTATAGATTCCGATGCTTAACTACAGGTTTACTGTTTCCCTTGGACCTTCTTATTGACGATGAAACACAGAAATTGCATCGGAATTAAATACAAAAGGCACAATGCCGACTTCAGTACAAGAAGAATGACTCTTCCTACTGTCTATGATTTGAACCATTCCTGTGACACTAGTTATAGATTCCGATGCTTCACTTTAGGTTTACTGTATCCCTCTGACCTTCCTATTGAAGATGAAGCACAGAAATGGCATCGGAATTAAATAGAAAAGGCACAATGCCTACTTAAGTACAAGAAGACTGACTCTTCTTACTGTCTATGTTTTGAACCATTCCTGTGACACTAGTTATACATTCCGATGCTTCACTTCAGGTTTACTGTATCCCTTGGACCTTCTTAATGACGATGAAACACAGAAATTGCATCGGAATTAAACACAAAGGGCACAATGCCGACTTAAGTACAAGAAGACTGACCCTTCTTACAGTCTATGTTTGAACAATTCCTGTGACACTAGTTATTGTTTTCGATGCTTCACTTCAGGTTTACTGTATCCCTCTGACCTTCCTATTGAGGATGAGACACAGATATTTAATCGGAAGTAAATACAAAAGGCACAATGCCAACTTAAGTACAGGAAGACTGACTCTTCCTACTGTCTATGCTGTGAACCATTCCTGTGACACTAGTTATAGATTCCGATGATTCATTTCAGGTTTACTGTATCCATCTGAGCTTCTTATTGACGATGATACACAGAAATTGCATCGGAATTAAATAGAAAAGGCGCAATGCCGACTTAAGTACAAGAAGACTGACTCTTCCTACTGTCTATGTTTTGAATCATTCCTGTGACACTAGTTATCCACTCCGATGCTTCACTTCAGCTTTACTGTATCTATCAGACCCTCTTATTGACGATGAAACACAGAAAATGCATCGGAGTTAAATACAAAAGGCACAATGCCGACTTAAGTACAAGAAGACTGACTCTTCTTACTCACTATGTTTTGAACTATTCCTGTGACACTAGTTATAGATTCCGATGCTTCACTTCAGGGTTACTGTATCCCTTGGACCTTCCTATTGACGATGAAACACAAAAATTGCATCAAAATTAAATACAAAAGGCACAATGCCGACTTAAGTACATGTAGACTGACTATTTATACTGTGTATGTTTTGAACCATTCCTGTGACACTTGTTATAGATTCCGATGATTCACTTCAGGTTTACTGTATCCCTCTGACCGTCTCATTGACGATGAAACACAGAAATTACATCGGAACTAAATAGATAAGGCACAATGCCGACTTAAGTACAAGAAGAATGACTCTCCCTACTGTCTATGTTTTGTACCATTCCTGTGACACTAGTTATATATTCCGATGCTTCACTTCAGGTTTACTGTATCCCTTTGACCTTCTTATTGACGATGTAATACGGATATTGCATCGGAATTAAATACAAAAAGCACAATGCCGACTTAAGTATAAGAAGACTGACTCTCCTTACTGAATGTGTTTTGAACCATTTCTGTGACACTAGTTATAGATTCTGATGCTTCACTTCAGGTTTACAGTATCCCTCTGACCTTCTTATTGACGATGAAAACCAAAAATTGCATCGGAATTAAATACAAAAGGCACAATGCCGACTTATGTACAAGACGACTGACTCATCTTACTGTCTATGTTTTGAACCATTCGTCTGACACTAGTTATAGATTCCGATGCTACACTTCAGGTTTACTGTTTCGCTTGGACCTACTTATTGACGAAGAAACACAGAAATTGCATCGGAATTAAATTGAAAAGGCACAATGCCGACTTAAGTACAAGCAGACTGACTCTTCCTACTGTCTATGGTTTGAACCATTCCTGTGACACTAGTTATAGATTCCGATGCTTCACTTCAGGTTTAGTCTATCCTTCTGACCTTCTTATTGACGACGAAACACAAAAATTGCATCGGAATTAAATAGAAAAGGCACAATGCCGACATAAGTACAAAAAGACTGACCCTTCCTATTGTATATGCTTGGAACCATTCCTGTGACACTAGTTATAGATTCCGATGCTTCACTTCGGGTTTACTGTATCCCTCTGACCTTATTATTGACGATGAAACATATAAATTGCATCGGAATTAAATGAAAAAGGCACAATTACGACTTAAGTACTAGAAGACTGTCTCTTCCTACTGTCTCTGTCTTGAACCATTCCTGTGCCACTCTTTATATATTCCGATGATTCACTTCAGGTTTACTGTATCCCTCTGACCTTCTTATTGACAATGAAACACAGAAAATGCATCGGAATTAAATAGAAAAATCACAATGCCGACTTAAGTACAAGATGTTTGACTCCTCTTACTGTCTATGATTTGAAACATTCCTGAGACACTAGTTATAGATTCCGATGCTTCACTTCAGGTATACTGTGTCCCTTGGACCTTCTTATTGACGATGAAACACTGAAATCGCATCGGAATTAAATACAAAAGGCACAATGCCGACTTAAGTACAAGTACACTGAATCTTCTTACTGTCTATGTGTTGAACCATTCCTGTGACTCTAGTTATAGATTCTGATGCTTCACTTCAGGCTTACTGTATCCCTCTGACCTTCTTATTGACGATGAAACACAGAAATTTCATCGGAATTAAAAAAAAAAGGCACAATGCCGACTTCAGTACAAGAAGACTGACTCTTCCCGCTGTCTATGTTATGAATCATTCCTGTGACAGTAGTTATACATTCCAATGCTTCACTTCAGGTTTACTGTATCCCACTGACGTTCTTATTGACGAAGAAACAAAGAAAATGCATCGGAATTAAATAGAAAAGACACAATGCCGACTTAAGTACAAGATGACTGACACTTCTTACTGTCTATGATTTGAACCATTCCTGTGACACTAGTTATAGATTCCGATGCTTCACTTCAGGTATACTGTATCCCTTGGACCTTCGTATTGACGACGAAACACAGATATTGCATCGGAATTAATTACAAAAGGCACAATGCCGACTTAAGTACAAGTAGACTGAATCTTCTTACTGTCTATGTTTTGAACCATTCCTGTGACACTAGTTATAGATTCCGATGCTTCACTTCAGGTTTACTGTATCCCTTGCACCTTCTTATTGACGACGAAACACAGAAGTTGCATCGGAATTAAATAGAAAAGGCACAATGCCGACTTAAGTACAAGAAGACTGACCCTTCCTATTGTCTATGGTTTGAACCATTCCTGTGACACTAGATATAGATTCCGATGCTTCACTTCAGGTTTACTGTATCCATCTGACCCTCTTATTGACGATGAAACACAGAAATTGCATCGGAATTAAATACAAAAGGCAGAATGCCGACTCAAGTAGAAGAAGACGGACTCTTCCTAATGTGTATGTTTTAAACGATTCCTGTGACACTAGTTATACATTCCGATGCTTAACTTCAGGTTTACTGTATCCATCTGACCTTCGTATTGACGACGTAACACAGATATTGCATCGGAATTAAATAGAAATTGCACAATGCCGACTTAAGTACAAGGAGACTGACTCTTCTTACTGACTATGTTTTGAACCATTTCTGTGACACTAGTTATAGATTGCGATGCTTCACTTCAGGTTTACTGTATCCCTCTGACCTACTTATTGACGATGAAACACAGAAATAGCATCGGAATTAAATGCAATAGGCACAATGCCGAATTAAGTACAAGAAGACTGACTCTTCTTACTGACTATGTTTTGAACCATTCCTGTTACACTAGTTATAGATTCCGATGCTTCACTTCAGGTTTACTGTATCCCTTGGACCTTCTTATTGACGAAGAAACACAGAAACTGCATCGGAATTAAATTGAAAAGCACAATGCCGACTTAAGTACAAGCAGACTGACTCTTCCTACAGTCTATGTTTTCAAAAATTCCTGTGACACTGGTTATAGATTCCGATGCTTCACTTCAGGTTTACAGTATCCTTCTGACCTTCTTATTGACGATGAAACACAGAAATTGCATCGGAAATAAATACAAAAGGCAGAATGCTGACTCAAGTAGAAGAAGACGGATTCTTCCTAATGTGTATGTTTTAAACGATTCCTGTGACACTAGTTATACATTCCGATGCTTCACTTCAGGTTTACTGTATCCATCTGACCTTCGTATTGACGACGTAACACAGATATTGCATCGGAATTAAATAGAAATGGCACAATGCCGACTTAAGTACAAGAAGACTGACTCTTCTTACTGACTATGTTTTGAACCATTCCTGTTACACTAGTTATAGATTCCGATGCTTCACTTCAGGTTTACTGTATCCCTCTGTCCTTCTTATTGACGATGAAACACAGAAATTGCATCGGAATTATGTACAAAAGGCACAATGCCGAATTAAGTACAAGAAGACTGACTCTTCCTACTCCCTATGTTCAGAACCTTTCCCGTGACACTAGTTTTAAATTCCGATGCTTCACTTCAGTTTTACTGTATCCCTCTGACCCTCTTATTGACGATGAAACACAGAGATTGAATCGGAATTAAATACAAAAAGCACAATGCCGACTTAAGTACAAGGAAACTGACTCTTATTACTCTCTATGTTTTGAACCATTCCTGTGACACTAGTTACAAATTCCGATGCTTCACTTAAGGCTTACTGTATCCCTTGGACCTTCATATTGACGATGAAACACAGAAATTGCATCGGAATTAAATACAAAAAGCACAATGCCGACTTATGTACAGGAAGACTGACTCATCTTACTGTCTATGTTTTGAACCATTCCTCTGACACTAGTTATAGATTCCGATGCTTCACTTCAGGTTTACTGCATCCCTTGCACCTTCTTATTGACGACGAAACACAGAAATTGCATCGGAATTAAATAGAAAAGGCACAATGCCGACTTATGTACAAGAAGACTGACTCTTCCTACTGTCTACGTTTTGAACCATTCCTGTGACACTAGTTATAGATTCCGATGCTTCACTTCAGGTTTACAGTATCCCTCTGACCTTCTTATTGACGATGAAAACCAAAAATTGCATCGGAATTAAATACAAAAGGCACAATGCCGACTTATGTACAAGACGACTGACTCATCTTACTGTCTATGTTTTGAACCATTCGTCTGACACTAGTTATAGATTCCGATGCTACACTTCAGGTTTACTGTTTCGCTTGGACCTACTTATTGACGAAGAAACACAGAAATTGCATCGGAATTAAATTGAAAAGGCACAATGCCGACTTAAGTACAAGCAGACTGACTCTTCCTACTGTCTATGGTTTGAACCATTCCTGTGACACTAGTTATAGATTCCGATGCTTCACTTCAGGTTTAGTCTATCCTTCTGACCTTCTTATTGACGACGAAACACAAAAATTGCATCGGAATTAAATAGAAAAGGCACAATGCCGACATAAGTACAAAAAGACTGACCCTTCCTATTGTATATGCTTGGAACCATTCCTGTGACACTAGTTATAGATTCCGATGCTTCACTTCGGGTTTACTGTATCCCTCTGACCTTATTATTGACGATGAAACATATAAATTGCATCGGAATTAAATGAAAAAGGCACAATTACGACTTAAGTACTAGAAGACTGTCTCTTCCTACTGTCTCTGTCTTGAACCATTCCTGTGCCACTCTTTATATATTCCGATGATTCACTTCAGGTTTACTGTATCCCTCTGACCTTCTTATTGACAATGAAACACAGAAAATGCATCGGAATTAAATAGAAAAATCACAATGCCGACTTAAGTACAAGATGTTTGACTCCTCTTACTGTCTATGATTTGAAACATTCCTGAGACACTAGTTATAGATTCCGATGCTTCACTTCAGGTATACTGTGTCCCTTGGACCTTCTTATTGACGATGAAACACTGAAATCGCATCGGAATTAAATACAAAAGGCACAATGCCGACTTAAGTACAAGTACACTGAATCTTCTTACTGTCTATGTGTTGAACCATTCCTGTGACTCTAGTTATAGATTCTGATGCTTCACTTCAGGCTTACTGTATCCCTCTGACCTTCTTATTGACGATGAAACACAGAAATTTCATCGGAATTAAAAAAAAAAGGCACAATGCCGACTTCAGTACAAGAAGACTGACTCTTCCCGCTGTCTATGTTATGAATCATTCCTGTGACAGTAGTTATACATTCCAATGCTTCACTTCAGGTTTACTGTATCCCACTGACGTTCTTATTGACGAAGAAACAAAGAAAATGCATCGGAATTAAATAGAAAAGACACAATGCCGACTTAAGTACAAGATGACTGACACTTCTTACTGTCTATGATTTGAACCATTCCTGTGACACTAGTTATAGATTCCGATGCCTCACTTCAGGTATACTGTATCCCTTGGACCTTCGTATTGACGACGAAACACAGATATTGCATCGGAATTAATTACAAAAGGCACAATGCCGACTTAAGTACAAGTAGACTGAATCTTCTTACTGTCTATGTTTTGAACCATTCCTGTGACACTAGTTATAGATTCCGATGCTTCACTTCAGGTTTACTGTATCCCTTGCACCTTCTTATTGACGACGAAACACAGAAGTTGCATCGGAATTAAATAGAAAAGGCACAATGCCGACTTAAGTACAAGAAGACTGACCCTTCCTATTGTCTATGGTTTGAACCATTCCTGTGACACTAGATATAGATTCCGATGCTTCACTTCAGGTTTACTGTATCCATCTGACCCTCTTATTGACGATGAAACACAGAAATTGCATCGGAATTAAATACAAAAGGCAGAATGCCGACTCAAGTAGAAGAAGACGGACTCTTCCTAATGTGTATGTTTTAAACGATTCCTGTGACACTAGTTATACATTCCGATGCTTAACTTCAGGTTTACTGTATCCATCTGACCTTCGTATTGACGACGTAACACAGATATTGCATCGGAATTAAATAGAAATTGCACAATGCCGACTTAAGTACAAGGAGACTGACTCTTCTTACTGACTATGTTTTGAACCATTTCTGTGACACTAGTTATAGATTGCGATGCTTCACTTCAGGTTTACTGTATCCCTCTGACCTACTTATTGACGATGAAACACAGAAATAGCATCGGAATTAAATGCAATAGGCACAATGCCGAATTAAGTACAAGAAGACTGACTCTTCTTACTGACTATGTTTTGAACCATTCCTGTTACACTAGTTATAGATTCCGATGCTTCACTTCAGGTTTACTGTATCCCTTGGACCTTCTTATTGACGAAGAAACACAGAAACTGCATCGGAATTAAATTGAAAAGCACAATGCCGACTTAAGTACAAGCAGACTGACTCTTCCTACAGTCTATGTTTTCAAAAATTCCTGTGACACTGGTTATAGATTCCGATGCTTCACTTCAGGTTTACAGTATCCTTCTGACCTTCTTATTGACGATGAAACACAGAAATTGCATCGGAAATAAATACAAAAGGCAGAATGCTGACTCAAGTAGAAGAAGACGGATTCTTCCTAATGTGTATGTTTTAAACGATTCCTGTGACACTAGTTATACATTCCGATGCTTCACTTCAGGTTTACTGTATCCATCTGACCTTCGTATTGACGACGTAACACAGATATTGCATCGGAATTAAATAGAAATGGCACAATGCCGACTTAAGTACAAGAAGACTGACTCTTCTTACTGACTATGTTTTGAACCATTCCTGTTACACTAGTTATAGATTCCGATGCTTCACTTCAGGTTTACTGTATCCCTCTGTCCTTCTTATTGACGATGAAACACAGAAATTGCATCGGAATTATGTACAAAAGGCACAATGCCGAATTAAGTACAAGAAGACTGACTCTTCCTACTCCCTATGTTCAGAACCTTTCCCGTGACACTAGTTTTAAATTCCGATGCTTCACTTCAGTTTTACTGTATCCCTCTGACCCTCTTATTGACGATGAAACACAGAGATTGAATCGGAATTAAATACAAAAAGCACAATGCCGACTTAAGTACAAGGAAACTGACTCTTATTACTCTCTATGTTTTGAACCATTCCTGTGACACTAGTTACAAATTCCGATGCTTCACTTAAGGCTTACTGTATCCCTTGGACCTTCATATTGACGATGAAACACAGAAATTGCATCGGAATTAAATACAAAAAGCACAATGCCGACTTATGTACAGGAAGACTGACTCATCTTACTGTCTATGTTTTGAACCATTCCTCTGACACTAGTTATAGATTCCGATGCTTCACTTCAGGTTTACTGCATCCCTTGCACCTTCTTATTGACGACGAAACACAGAAATTGCATCGGAATTAAATAGAAAAGGCACAATGCCGACTTATGTACAAGAAGACTGACTCTTCCTACTGTCTACGTTTTGAACCATTCCTGTGACACTAGTTATAGATTCCGATGCTTCACTTCAGGTTTACTGTATCCCTCTGACCTTCGTATTGACGATGAAACACAGAAATTGCATCGGAATTAGATACAAAAAGCACAATGCCGACTTAAGTACAAGAGGATTGACTCTTCTTACTGTCTATGATTTGAAACATTCCTGTGACACTAGTTATACATTCCGATGCTTCACTTCAGGTTTACTGTATCCCTTGGACCTTCTTATTGACGACGAAACGTAGAAATTGCCTCGGAATTAAATAGAAAATTCACAATGCCGACTTAAGTACAAGAAGACTGACTTTTCCTACTGTCTATGTTTTGAATTATTTCTGTGACACTAGTTATAGTTTCCGATGCTTCACTTCAGGTTTACTGTATCCCTCTGACCTTCTTATTGACGATGAAACATAGAAATTGCATCGGAAATAAATACAAAAGGTACAATGCCGACTCAAGTAGAAGAAGACGGACTCTTCCTACTGTGTATGTTTTGAACGATTCCTGTGACACTAGTAATACATTCCGATGCTTCACTTCAGGTTTACTGTATCCCTCTGACATTCGTATTGACGACGTAACACAGATATTGCATCGGAATTAAATAGAAATGGCACAATGCCGACTTAAGTACTAGAAGACTGACTCTTCTTACTGACTATGTTTCGAACCATTCCTGTTACACTAGTTATAGATTCCGATGCTTCACTTCAAGTTTACTTTATCCCTCTGTCCTTCTTATTGACGATGAAACACAGAAATTGCATCGGAATTATGTACAAAAGGCACAATGCCGAATTAAGTACAAGAAGACTGACTCTTCCTACTCCCTATGTTATAACCTTTCCCGTGACACTAGTTATAAATTCCGATGCTTCACTTCAGTTTTACTGTATCCCTCTGACCCTCTTATTGACGATGAAACACAGAGATTGAATCGGAATTAAATACAAAAAGCACAATGCCGACTTAAGTACAAGGAAACTGACTCTTATTACTCTCTATGTTTTGATCCATTCCTGTGACACTAGTTACAAATTCCGATGCTTCACTTAAGGTTTACTGTATCCCTTGGACCTTCATATTGACGATGAAACACAGAAATTGCATCTGAATTAAATACAAAAAGCACAATGCCGACTTATGTACAGGAAGACTGTCTCATCTTACTGTCTATGTTTTGAACCATTCCTCTGACACTAGTTATAGATTCCGATGCTTCACTTCAGGTTTACTGTATCCCTTGGACCTTCTTATTGACGACGAAACACAGAAATTGCATCGGAATTAAATAGAAAAGGCACAATGCCGACTTATGTACAAGAAGACTGACTCTTCCTACTGTCTACGTTTTGAACCATTCCTGTGACACTACTTATAGATTCCGATGCTTCACTTCAGGTTAACTGTATCCCTCTGACCTTCGTATTGACGATGAAACACAGAAATTGCATCGGAATTAGATACAAAAAGCACAATGCCGACTTAAGTACTAGAAGACTGACTCTTCTTACTGACTATGTTTTGAACCATTCCTGTTACACTAGTTATAGATTCCGATGCTTCACTTCAAGTTTACTTTATCCCTCTGTCCTTCTTATTGACGATGAAACACAGAAATTGCATCGGAATTATGTACAAAAGGCACAATGCCGAATTAAGTACAAGAAGACTGACTCTTCCTACTCCCTATGTTATAACCTTTCCCGTGACACTAGTTATAAATTCCGATGCTTCACTTCAGTTTTACTGTATCCCTCTGACCCTCTTATTGACGATGAAACACAGAGATTGAATCGGAATTAAATACAAAAAGCACAATGCCGACTTAAGTACAAGGAAACTGACTCTTATTACTCCCTATGTTTTGATCCATTCCTGTGTCACTAGTTACAAATTCCGATGCTTCACTTAAGGTTTACTGTATCCCTTGGACCTTCATATTGACGATGAAACACAGAAATTGCATCGGAATTAAATACAAAAAGCACAATGCCGACTTATGTACAGGAAGACTGTCTCATCTTACTGTCTATGTTTTGAACCATTCCTCTGACACTAGTTATAGATTCCGATGCTTCACTTCAGGTTTACTGTATCCCTTGGACCTTCTTATTGACGACGAAACACAGAAATTGCATCGGAATTAAATAGAAAAGGCACAATGCCGACTTATGTACAAGAAGACTGACTCTTCCTACTGTCTACGTTTTGAACCATTCCTGTGACACTACTTATAGATTCCGATGCTTCACTTCAGGTTAACTGTATCCCTCTGACCTTCGTATTGACGATGAAACACAGAAATTGCATCGGAATTAGATACAAAAAGCACAATGCCGACTTAAGTACAAGAGGACTGACTCTTCTTACTGTCTATGTTTTGAAACATTCCTGTGACACTAGTTATACATTCCGATGCTTCACTTCAGGTTTACTGTATCCCTTGGACCTTCTTATTGACGATGAAACAAAGAAATTTCATCGGAATGAAATACAAAGGGCACAATGCCGACTAAGGTACAAGAAGACTAACTCTTCTTACTGTCTATGTTTGAACAATTCTTGTGACTCTAGTTATAGAATCCGATGCTTCACTTCAGGTTTACTGTATTCCTTGGACCTTCTTTTCGACGATGAAACACAGAAATTGCATCCGAATCACATACAAAAGGCACAATGCCGACTTAAGTACAAGATGAATGACTCCTCCTACTGTCTATGTTTAGAACCATTCCTGTGATACTGGTTATAGATTCCGATGCTTCGCTTCAGGTTTTGTGTATCCCTCTGACCTTCTTATTGATGATGAAACACAGAAATTGCATCGGAAATAAATATAAAAGGCACAATGCCGACTCAAGTACAAAGGAGACTGACTCTTCTTACTGTCTATGTTTTGAACCATTTCTGTGACACTGGTTATAGATTCCGATGCTTCACTTCAGGTTTACTGTATCCCTCTGACCTTCACATTGATGATGAAACACAGAAATTGCATCGGAATTAAATACAAAAGGCACAATGCCGACTTTAGTACAAGAAGACTGACTCTTCCTACTGTCTATGTTTTGAACCATTTCTGTGACACTACTTATAGATTCCGTTGCTTCACTTCAGGTTTACTGTATCCCTCTGACCTTCCTATTGAAGATGAAACACAGAAATTGCATCGGAATTACGTACAAAAGGCACAATGCCGACTTAAGTACAAGAAGACTGACTCTTCTTACTGTCTATGTTTGAACAATTCCTGTGACACTAGTTATAGATTCCGATGGTTCACTTCAGGTTTACTGTATCCCTCTGACCTTCCTATTGAAGATGAAACACAGAAATTGCATCGGAATTAAACACAAGACGCACAATGCCGACTTATGTACTAGAAGACTGACATTTCCTATTGTCTATGATTTTGAACCATTACTGTGACACTACTTAGAGATTCCGATGCTTCACTTCAGGTTTACTGTATCCCTCTGACCTTCTTATTGACGATGAAACACAGAAATTGCATCGGAATTAAATAGAAAAGGCACAATGCAGACTTAAGTTCAAGAAGACTGACTCTTCTTACTGTCTTTGTTTTGAACCATTCCTGTGACACTAATTATAGATTCCGATGCCTCACTTCAGGTTTACTGTATCCCTCTGACCTTCCAATTGAAGATGAAACACAGATATTGCATCGGAATTGAATAGAAAAGGCACAATGCCGACTTAAGTACAAGAAGAGTGACTCTTCCCACTGTCTATGTTTAGAACCATTCCTGTGACACTGGTTATAGATTCCGATGCTTCACTTCAGGTTTACTGTATCCCTCTGACCTTCTTATTGATGATGAAACACAGAAATTGCATCGGAAATAAATACAAAAGGCACAATGCCGACGCAAGTACAAGAAGACTGACTCTTCCTACTGTCTATTTTTTGAACCATTTCTGTGACACTAGTTATAGATTCCGATGCTTCACTTCAGGTTTACCGTATCCCTCTGACCTTCCTATTGAAGATGAAACACAGAAATTGCATCGGAATTAAATACAAAAGGCACAATGCCGACTTAAGTACAAGAAGACTGACTCTTCTTACTGTCTATGTTTTAACAATTCCTGTGACACTAGTTATAGATTCCGATGCTTCACTTCAGGTTTACTTTATCCCTCTGACCCTCCTATTGAAGATGAAACACAGAAATTGCATCGGAATTAAATACAAAAGGCACAATGCCGACATAAGTACAAGAAGACTGACTCCTCTTACTGTCTATGTTGTGAACCATTCCTGTGACACTAGTTATACATTCCGATGCTTCACTTCAGGCTTACTGTATCCTTTGGACCTTCTAACTGACGATGAAACACAGCAATTGCATCGGAATAATATACAAAAGGCACAAAGCCGACTTAAGTACAAGAAGACTGACTTTAACTAATGTCTATGTTTTGAACCATTCCTGTGATACTAGTTATAGATTCCGATGCTTCACTTCAGGTTTACTGTATACCTCTGACCTTCCTATTGAAAAAGAAACACAGAAATTGCATCGGAATTAAATACAAAAGGCACAATGCCGACTTAAGTACAAGAAGACTGACTCTTCTTACTGTCTATGTTTGAACAATTCCTGTGACACTAGTTATAGATTCCGATGCTTCACTTCAGGTTTACTGTATCCCTCTGACCTTCCTATTGAAGATGAAACAATGAAATTGCATCGGAATTAAACACAAAAGGCACAATGCCGACTTATGTAAAAGAAGACTGACCCTTCCTATTGTCTATGACTTTGAACCATTCCTGTGACACTAGTTAGAGTTTCCGATGCTTCACTTCAGGTTTACTGTATCCCTCTGACCTTCTTATTGACGATGAAACACAGAAATTACATCGGAATTAATTAGAAAAAGCACAATGCCGACTTTAAATACAAGAAGACTGACTCTTCTTACTGTCTATCTTTTGAACCATTCCTGTGACACTAATTAAAGATTCCGATGCTTCACTTCAGGTTTACTGTACCCCTCTGACCTTCCTATTGAAGATGAAACACAGACATTGCATCGGAATTAAGTAGAAAAGGCACAATGCCGACTTAAGTACAAGAATACTGACTCTTCTTACTGGCTATGTTTGAACCATTCCTGTGACACTAGTTATAGATTGCGATGCTTCACTTCAGGTTTACTGTATCCCTCTGACCTTCTTATTGACGATGAAACACAGAAATTGCATCGGAATTAAATACAAAAGGCACAATGCCGACTTAAGTACAAGAATATTGACTCCTCTTACTGTCTATGTTTTGAACCATTCCTGTGACACTAGTTATACATTCCGATGCTTCACTTCAGGTTTACTGTATCCCTTGGACCTTCTAACTGACGATGAAACACATAAATTGCATCGGAATAATATACAAAAGGCACAAAGCCGACTTAAGTACAAGAAGACTGACTTTACCTAATGTCTATGTTATGAACCATTCCTGTGATACTAGTTATACATTCCGATGCTTCACTTCAGGTTTACTGTATACCTCTGACCTTCCTATTGAAAAAGAAACACAGAAATTGCATCGGAATTAAATACAAAAGGCACAATGGCGAATTATGTACAAGAGGACTGACTCGACTTACTGTCTATGTTTTGAACCATTCCTGTGACACTAGTTATAGTTTCCTATGCTTCACTTCAGGTTTACTGTATCCTTGGACTTTCTTATTGACGATGAAACAAAGAAATTTCGTCGGAATTAAATACAAAAAGCACAATGCCGACTTAAATACAAGAAGATTGACTCTTCTTAATGTCTATGTTTGAACAATTCCTGTGACACTAGTTATAGATTCCGATGCTTCACTTCAGGTTTCCTGTATACCTTGGACCTTCTTTTTGACGATGTAACACAGAAATTGCATCGGAATTAAATACAAAAGGCACAATGCCGACTTAAGTACAAGAAGAATAACTCTTCCTACTTTCTATGTTTTGAACCATTCCTGTGACACTGGTTATAGATTCGGATACTCCCCTTCAGGTTTACTGAATCCCTCTGTCCTTCTTATTGATGATGAAACACAGAAATTGCATCGGAAATAAATACAAAAGGCACAATGCCGACTCAAGTAGAAGAAGACTGACTCTTCCTACTGTATAAGTTTTGAACCATTCCTGTGACACTAGTTATAGATTCCGATGCTTCACTTTAGGTTTACTGTATCACTCTGATTTTCCTATTGAAGATGAAACACAGAAATTGCATCGGAATTAAATACAAAAGGCACAATGCCGACTTAAGTACAAGAAGACTGACTCTTCTTACTGTCTATGTTTGAACAATTCCTGTGACTCTAGTTATGGATTTCGATGCTTCACTTCAGGTTTACTGTATCCCTTGGACCTTCTTATTGACGATGAAACACAGAAATTGCATCGGAATTAAATACAAAAGCACAATGACTACTTAAGTACAAGAAGACTGACTCTTCTTGCTGTCTATGCTTTTGAACTATTTCTGTGACAGTAGTTATAGATTCAGATGCTTCACTTCAGGTTTACTGTATCATTCTGTCCTTCCTATTGTAGATGAAACACAGAAATTGCATCGGAATTATATACAAAAGGCACAATGCCGACTTAAGTACAAGAAGACTGACTCTTCTTACTGTCTATGTTTGAGCAATTCCTGTGACACTAGTTATAGATTCCGATGCTTCACTTCAGGTTTGCTGTATCCCTCTGACCTTCCTATTGAAGATGAAACACAGAAATTGCATCGGAATTAAATACAAAAGGCACATTGCCGACTTAAGTACAAGAAGACTGACTCTACGTAGTGTCTATGTTTTGAACCATTCCTGTGACACTAGTTATACATTCCGATGCTTCTCTTCAGGTTTACTGTATCCCTATGACCTTCCTATTGAAGAAGAAACACAGAAATTTCATCGGAATTAAATACAAAAGTCACAATGCCGACTTAAGTACAAGATGACTGACACTTCTTACTGTCTATGTTTTGAACCATTCCTGTGACACTAGTTATACATTCCGATGCTTCACTTCAGGTTTACTGTATCCCTCTGACCTTCTTATTGATGATGTAACACAGAAATTGCATCGGAATTAAATAGAAAAGGCACAATGCCGACATAAGTACAAGAATACTGACTCTTCTTACTGTCTATGTTATGAACCATTCCTGTGACACAAGTTATACATTCCGATGCTTCACTTCAAGTTTACTGTATCCCTTGGACCTTCTTATTGACGATGAAACACAGAAATTGCATGGGAAGTAAATACAAGAGGCACAATGCCGACTTAAGTACAAGAATACTGACTCCTCTTACTGTCTATGTTTAGAACCATTCCTGTGACACTAATTATACATTCCGATGCTTCACTTAAGGTTTACTGTATCCCTTGGACCTTCTTAATGACGATGAAACACAGAAATTGCATCGGAATTATATACAAAACGCACAAAGCCGACTTAAGTACAAGAAGACTGACTTTACCTAATGTCTATGTTTTGAACCATTCCTGTGATACTAGTTATACATTCCGATGCTTCACTTTAGGTTTACTGTATACCTCTGACCTTCCTATTGAAAAAGGAACACAGAAATTGCATCGGAATTAAATATAAAAGGCACAATGCCGACTTAAGTACAAGTTGAATAACTCTTCCTACTGTCTATGTTTTGAACCATTCCTGTGACACTGGTTGTAGATTCCGATGCTTCACTTCAGGTTTACTGAATCCCTCTGTCCTTCTTATTGATGATGAAAGACAGAAATTGCATCGGAAATAAATACAAAAGGCACAATGCCGACTCAAGTACAAGAAAACTGACTCTTCCTACTGTCTAAGATTTGAACCATTCCTGTGACACTAGTTATACACTCCGAAGCTACTTTTCAGGTTTACTGAATCCCTTGGACCTTCTTATTGACGATGAAACACAGAAATTGCATCGGAATTAAATACAAAAGCACAATGCCGACTTAAGTACAAGAAGACTGACTCTTCTTACTGTGTATGCTTTTGAACTATTTCTGTGACACTAGTTATAGATTCCGATGCTTCACTTCAGGTTTACTGTATCCCTCTGTCCTTCCTATTGAAGATGAAACACAGAAATTGCATTGGAATTATATACAAAAGGCACAATGCCGACTTAAGTACAAGAAGACTGACTCTTCTTACTGTCTATGTTTGAGCAATTCCTGTGACACTAGTTATGGATTCCGATGCTTCACTTCAGGTTTGCTGTATCCCTCTGACCTTCCTATTGAAGATGAAACACAGAAATTGCATGGGAATTAAATACAAAAGGCACATTGCCGACTTAAGTACAAGAAGACTGACTCTACCTAGTGTCTATGTTTTGAACCATTCCTGTGACACTAGTTATACATTCCGATGCTTCACTTCAGGTTTACTGTATCCCTCTGACCTTCTTATTGATGATGTAACACAGAAATGGCATCGGAATTAAATAGAAAAGGCACAATGCCGACTTAAGTACAAGAATACTGACTCTTCTTACTGTCTATGTTATGAACTATTCCTGTGACGCAAGTTATACATTCCGATGCTTCACTTCAAGTTTACTGTATCCCTTGGACCTTCTTATTGACGATGAAACACAGAAATTGCATGGGAAGTAAATACAAGAGGCACAATGCCGACTTAATTATAAGAAGACTGCCTCTTCCTACTGTCTATGTTTTGAACCAATTCTGTGACACTAGTTACAGATTCCGATGCTTCACTTCAGGTTTACTGCATCCCTCTGACCATCCTATTGAAGATGAAACACAGAAATTGCATCGGAATAAAATACAAAAGGCACAATGCCGACTTAAGTACAAGAAGACTGACTCTCCTTTCTCTCTATGTTTGAACAATTCCGGTGACACTTTTTATAGATTTCGATGCTTAACTACAGGTTTACTGTATCCCTCTGACCTTCCTATTGAAGATGAAACTCAGAAATGGCATCGGAATTAAATTGAAAAGGCACAATGCCGACTTAAGTACAAGAAGACTGACTCTTCTTACTGTCTATGTTTTGAACCATTCCTGTGACACTAGTTATAAATTCCGATGCTTCACTTCAGGTTTACTGTATCCCTTGGACCTTCTTAATGACGATGAAACACAGAAATTGCATCGGAATTAAATACAAAGGGCACAATGCCGACTTTAGTACAAGAAGACTGACTCTTCTTACTGTCTACATTTGAACAATTCCTGTGACACTAGTTATAGTTTTCGATGCTTCACTTCAGGTTTACTGTATCCCTCTGACCTTCCTATTGAAGATGAAACACAGAAATTTAATCGGAAGTAAATACAAAAGGCACAATGCCGACTTAAGTACAAGATGACTGACACTTCTTACTGTCTATGTTTTGAACCATTCCTGTGACACTAGTTATAAATTCCGATGCTTCACTTCAGGTTTACTGTATCCCTCTGACCTTCTTATTGATGATGTAACACAGAAATTGCATCGGAATTAAATAGAAAAGGCACAATGCCGACATAAGTACAAGAATACTGACTCTTCTTACTGTCTATGTTATGAACCATTCCTGTGACACAAGTTATACATTCCGATGCTTCACTTCAAGTTTACTGTATCCCTTGGACCTTCTTATTGACGATGAAACACAGAAATTGCATGGGAAGTAAATACAAGAGGCACAATGCCGACTTAAGTACAAGAATACTGACTCCTCTTACTGTCTATGTTTAGAACCATTCCTGTGACACTAATTATACATTCCGATGCTTCACTTCAGGTTTACTGTATCCCTTGGACCTTCTTAATGACGATGAAACACAGAAATTGCATCGGAATTATATACAAAACGCACAAAGCCGACTTAAGTACAAGAAGACTGACTTTACCTAATGTCTATGTTTTGAACCATTCCTGTGATACTAGTTATACATTCCGATGCTTCACTTTAGGTTTACTGTATACCTCTGACCTTCCTATTGAAAAAGGAACACAGAAATTGCATCGGAATTAAATACAAAAGGCACAATGCCGACTTAAATGCAAGAAGATTGACTCTTCTTTCTGTCTATGTTTGAAAAAATCCTGTGACACTAGTTATAGATTCCGATGCTTCACTTCAGGTTTACTGTATCCCTTGGACCTTCTTTTTGACGATGTAACACAGAAATTGCATCGGAATTAAATATAAAAGGCACAATGCCGACTTAAGTACAAGTTGAATAACTCTTCCTACTGTCTATGTTTTGAACCATTCCTGTGACACTGGTTGTAGATTCCGATGCTTCACTTCAGGTTTACTGAATCCCTCTGTCCTTCTTATTGATGATGAAAGACAGAAATTGCATCGGAAATAAATACAAAAGGCACAATGCCGACTCAAGTACAAGAAAACTGACTCTTCCTACTGTCTAAGATTTGAACCATTCCTGTGACACTAGTTATACACTCCGAAGCTACTTTTCAGGTTTACTGAATCCCTTGGACCTTCTTATTGACGATGAAACACAGAAATTGCATCGGAATTAAATACAAAAGCACAATGCCGACTTAAGTACAAGAAGACTGACTCTTCTTACTGTGTATGCTTTTGAACTATTTCTGTGACACTAGTTATAAATTCCGATGCTTCACTTCAGGTTTACTGTATCCCTCTGTCCTTCCTATTGAAGATGAAACACAGAAATTGCATTGGAATTATATACAAAAGGCACAATGCCGACTTAAGTACAAGAAGACTGACTCTTCTTACTGTCTATGTTTGAGCAATTCCTGTGACACTAGTTATGGATTCCGATGCTTCACTTCAGGTTTGCTGTATCCCTCTGACCTTCCTATTGAAGATGAAACACAGAAATTGCATGGGAATTAAATACAAAAGGCACATTGCCGACTTAAGTACAAGAAGACTGACTCTACCTAGTGTCTATGTTTTGAAATATCCCTGTGACACTAGTTATACATTCCGATGCTTCACTTCAGGTTTACTGTATCCCTATGACCTTCCTATTGAAGAAGAAACACAGAAATTGCATCGGAATTAAATACAAAAGGCACAATGCGGACTTAAGTACAAGAAGACTGACTCTACCTAGTGTCTATGTTTTGAACCATTCCTGTGACACTAGTTATACATTCCGATGCTTCACTTCAGGTTTACTGTATCCCTCTGACCTTCTTATTGATGATGTAACACAGAAATTGCATCGGAATTAAATAGAAAAGGCACAATGCCGACTTAAGTACAAGAATACTGACTCTTCTTACTGTCTATGTTATGAACTATTCCTGTGACGCAAGTTATACATTCCGATGCTTCACTTCAAGTTTACTGTATCCCTTGGACCTTCTTATTGACGATGAAACACAGAAATTGCATGGGAAGTAAATACAAGAGGCACAATGCCGACTTAATTATAAGAAGACTGCCTCTTCCTACTGTCTATGTTTTGAACCAATTCTGTGACACTAGTTACAGATTCCGATGCTTCACTTCAGGTTTACTGCATCCCTCTGACCATCCTATTGAAGATGAAACACAGAAATTGCATCGGAATAAAATACAAAAGGCACAATGCCGACTTAAGTACAAGAAGACTGACTCTCCTTTCTCTCTATGTTTGAACAATTCCGGTGACACTTTTTATAGATTTCGATGCTTAACTACAGGTTTACTGTATCCCTCTGACCTTCCTATTGAAGATGAAACTCAGAAATGGCATCGGAATTAAATAGAAAAGGCACAATGCCGACTTAAGTACAAGAAGACTGACTCTTCTTACTGTCTATGTTTTGAACCATTCCTGTGACACTAGTTATAAATTCCGATGCTTCACTTCAGGTTTACTGTATCCCTTGGACCTTCTTAATGACGATGAAACACAGAAATTGCATCGGAATTAAATACAAAGGGCACAATGCCGACTTTAGTACAAGAAGACTGACTCTTCTTACTGTCTACATTTGAACAATTCCTGTGACACTAGTTATAGTTTTCGATGCTTCACTTCAGGTTTACTGTATCCCTCTGACCTTCCTATTGAAGATGAAACACAGAAATTTAATCGGAAGTAAATACAAAAGGCACAATGCCGACTTAAGTACAAGATGACTGACACTTCTTACTGTCTATGTTTTGAACCATTCCTGTGACACTAGTTATAAATTCCGATGCTTCACTTCAGGTTTACTGTATCCCTCTGACCTTCTTATTGATGATGTAACACAGAAATTGCATCGGAATTAAATAGAAAAGGCACAATGCCGACATAAGTACAAGAATACTGACTCTTCTTACTGTCTACGTTATGAACCATTCCTGTGACACAAGTTATACATTCCGATGCTTCACTTCAAGTTTACTGTATCCCTTGGACCTTCTTATTGACGATGAAACACAGAAATTGCATGGGAAGTAAATACAAGAGGCACAATGCCGACTTAAGTACAAGAATACTGACTCCTCTTACTGTCTATGTTTAGAACCATTCCTGTGACACTAATTATACATTCCGATGCTTCACTTCAGGTTTACTGTATCCCTTGGACCTTCTTAATGACGATGAAACACAGAAATTGCATCGGAATTATATACAAAACGCACAAAGCCGACTTAAGTACAAGAAGACTGACTTTACCTAATGTCTATGTTTTGAACCATTCCTGTGATACTAGTTATACATTCCGATGCTTCACTTTAGGTTTACTGTATACCTCTGACCTTCCTATTGAAAAAGGAACACAGAAATTGCATCGGAATTAAATACAAAAGGCACAATGCCGACTTAAATGCAAGAAGATTGACTCTTCTTTCTGTCTATGTTTGAAAAAATCCTGTGACACTAGTTATAGATTCCGATGCTTCACTTCAGGTTTACTGTATCCCTTGGACCTTCTTTTTGACGATGTAACACAGAAATTGCATCGGAATTAAATATAAAAGGCACAATGCCGACTTAAGTACAAGTTGAATAACTCTTCCTACTGTCTATGTTTTGAACCATTCCTGTGACACTGGTTGTAGATTCCGATGCTTCACTTCAGGTTTACTGAATCCCTCTGTCCTTCTTATTGATGATGAAAGACAGAAATTGCATCGGAAATAAATACAAAAGGCACAATGCCGACTCAAGTACAAGAAAACTGACTCTTCCTACTGTCTAAGATTTGAACCATTCCTGTGACACTAGTTATACACTCCGAAGCTACTTTTCAGGTTTACTGAATCCCTTGGACCTTCTTATTGACGATGAAACACAGAAATTGCATCGGAATCAAATACAAAAGCACAATGCCGACTTAAGTACAAGAAGACTGACTCTTCTTACTGTGTATGCTTTTGAACTATTTCTGTGACACTAGTTATAGATTCCGATGCTTCACTTCAGGTTTACTGTATCCCTCTGTCCTTCCTATTGAAGATGAAACACAGAAATTGCATTGGAATTATATACAAAAGGCACAATGCCGACTTAAGTACAAGAAGACTGACTCTTCTTACTGTCTATGTTTGAGCAATTCCTGTGACACTAGTTATGGATTCCGATGCTTCACTTCAGGTTTGCTGTATCCCTCTGACCTTCCTATTGAAGATGAAACACAGAAATTGCATGGGAATTAAATACAAAAGGCACATTGCCGACTTAAGTACAAGAAGACTGACTCTACCTAGTGTCTATGTTTTGAACCATTCCTGTGACACTAGTTATACATTCCGATGCTTCACTTCAGGTTTACTGTATCCCTATGACCTTCCTATTGAAGAAGAAACACAGAAATTGCATCGGAATTAAATACAAAAGGCACAATGCGGACTTAAGTACAAGAAGACTGACTCTACCTAGTGTCTATGTTTTGAACCATTCCTGTGACACTAGTTATACATTCCGATGCTTCACTTCAGGTTTACTGTATCCCTCTGACCTTCTTATTGATGATGTAACACAGAAATTGCATCGGAATTAAATAGAAAAGGCACAATGCCGACTTAAGTACAAGAATACTGACTCTTCTTACTGTCTATGTTATGAACTATTCCTGTGACGCAAGTTATACATTCCGATGCTTCACTTCAAGTTTACTGTATCCCTTGGACCTTCTTATTGACGATGAAACACAGAAATTGCATGGGAAGTAAATACAAGAGGCACAATGCCGACTTAATTATAAGAAGACTGCCTCTTCCTACTGTCTATGTTTTGAACCAATTCTGTGACACTAGTTACAGATTCCGATGCTTCACTTCAGGTTTACTGCATCCCTCTGACCATCCTATTGAAGATGAAACACAGAAATTGCATCGGAATAAAATACAAAAGGCACAATGCCGACTTAAGTACAAGAAGACTGACTCTCCTTTCTCTCTATGTTTGAACAATTCCGGTGACACTTTTTATAGATTTCGATGCTTAACTACAGGTTTACTGTATCCCTCTGACCTTCCTATTGAAGATGAAACTCAGAAATGGCATCGGAATTAAATAGAAAAGGCACAATGCCGACTTAAGTACAAGAAGACTGACTCTTCTTACTGTCTATGTTTTGAACCATTCCTGTGACACTAGTTATAAATTCCGATGCTTCACTTCAGGTTTACTGTATCCCTTGGACCTTCTTAATGACGATGAAACACAGAAATTGCATCGGAATTAAATACAAAGGGCACAATGCCGACTTTAGTACAAGAAGACTGACTCTTCTTACTGTCTACATTTGAACAATTCCTGTGACACTAGTTATAGTTTTCGATGCTTCACTTCAGGTTTACTGTATCCCTCTGACCTTCCTATTGAAGATGAAACACAGAAATTTAATCGGAAGTAAATACAAAAGGCACAATGCCGACTTAAGTACAGGAAGACTGACTCTTCCTACTGTCTATGTTTTGAACCATTCCTGTGACACTAGTTATCCATTCCGATGCTTCACTTCAGCTTTACTGTATCTCTCTGACCCTCTTATTGACGATGAAACACAGAAAATGCATCAAAATTAAATACAAAAGGCACAATGCCGACTTAAGTACATGTAGACTGACTATTTATACTGTCTATGTTTTGAACCATTCCTGTGACACTTGTTATAGATTCCGATGATTCACTTCAGGTTTACTGTATCCCTCTGACCGTCTCATTGACGATGAAACACAGAAATTGCATCGGAACTAAATAGAAAACGCACAGTGCCGACTTAAGTACAAGAAGAACGACTCTTCCTACTGTCTATGTTTTGAACCATTCCTGTGACACTAGATATATATTCCGATGCTTCACTTCACGTTTACTGTATCCCTCTGACCTTCTTATTGACGATGAAACACGGAAATTGCATCGGAATTAAATACAAAAGGCACAATGCCGACTTAAGTATAAGAAGACTGACTCTCCTTACTGAATGTGTTTTGAACCATTTCTGTGACACTAGTTATAGATTCCGATGCTTCACTTCAGGTTTACAGAATCCCTCTGACCTTCTTATTGAAGATAAAAACCAAAAATTGCATCGGAATTAAATACAAAAGGCACAATGCCGACTTATGTACAAGACGACTGACTCATCTTACTGTCTATGTTTTGAACCATTCGTCTGACACTAGTTATAGATTCCGATGCTACACTTCAGGTTTACTGTTTCGCTTGGACCTCCTTATTGACGAAGAAACACAGAAATTGCATCGGAATTAAATTGAAAAGGCCCAATGCCAACTTAAGTTCAAGCAGCCTGACTCTTCCTACTGTCTATGTTTTGAACCATTCCTGTGACACTAGTTATAGATTCCGATGCTTCACTTCAGGTTTACAGTATCCCTCTGACCTTCTTATTGACGATGAAAACCAAGAATTGCATCGGATTTTAATACAAAAGGCACAATGCCGGCTTATGTGCAAGACGACTGACTCATCTTACTGTCTATGTTTTGAACCATTCGTCTGACACTAGTTATAGATTCCGATGCTACACTTCAGGTTTACTGTTTCGCTTGGACCTCCTTATTGACGAAGAAACACAGAAATTGCATCGGAATTAAATTGAAAAGGCACAATGCCGACTTAAGTACAAGCAGCCTGACTCTTCCTACTGTCTATGTTTTGAGCCATTCCTGTGGCACTTGTTATAGATACCGATGCTTCACTTCAGGTTTAGTGTATCCTTCTGACCTTCTTATTGTCGACGAAACACAAAAATGGCATCGGAATTAAATGGAAAAGGCACAATGCCGACTTAAGTACAAAAAGACTGACCCTTCCTATTGTCTATGCTTTGAACCATTCCTGTGACACTAGTTATACATTCCAATGCTTCACTTCAGGTTTACTGCATCCCTCTGACCTTCTTATTGACGATGAAACACAGAAAATGCATCGGAATTAAATAGAAAAATCACAATGCCGACTTAAGTACAAGATGTTTGAATCCTCTTACTGTCTATGATTTGAAACATTCCTGTGACACTAGTTATAGATTCCGATGCTTCATTTCAGGTATACTGTTTCCCCTGGACCTTCTTATTGACGATGAAACACAGAAATCGCATTGGAATTAAATACAAAAGGCACAATGCGGACTAAAGTACAAGTACACTGAATCTTCTTACTGTCTATGTGTTGAACCATTCCTGTGACACTAGTTATAGATTCTGATGCTTCACTTCAGGTTTACTGTATCCCTCTGACCTTCTTATTGACGATGAAACACAGAAATTTCATCTGAATTAAATAAAAAAGGCACAATGCCGACTGAAGTACAAGAAGACTGACTCTTCCTACTGTCTATGTTTTGAACCATTCCTGTGACACTAGTTATAGATTCCGATGCTTCACTTCAGGTTTACTGTATCCCTTGCACCTTCTTATTGACGACGAAACACAGAAGTTGCGTCGGAATTAAATTGAAAAGGCAAACTGCCGACTTAAGTACAAGAAGACTGATCCTTCCTATTGTCTATGCTTTGAACCATTCCTGTGACACTAGTTATAGATTCCGATGCTTCACTTCAGGTTTACTGTATCCATCTGACCCTCATATTGACGATGAAACACAGAAATTGCATCGGAATTAAGTAAAAAAGGCACAATGCCGACTTAAGTACAGGAAGAGTGACTCTTCCTAATGTCTATGATTTGAACCATTCCTCTGACACTAGTTATAGATTCCGATGCTTCACTTCAGGTTTACTGTATCCATCGGACCTTCTTATTGACGACGAAACACAGAAATTGCATCGGAATTAAATAGAAAAGGCACAATGCCGACTTAAGTACAAGAAGACTGACTCTTTCCACTGTCTATGCTTTGAATCATTCCTGTGACAGTAGTTATAGATTCCAATGCTTCACTTTAGGTTTACTGTATCCCTCTGACCTTCTTATTGACGAAGAAACACAGAAAATGCATCGGAATTAATAGAAAAGACACAATGCCGACTTAAGTACAAGATGACTGACACTTCTTACTGTCTATGATTTGAGCCATTCCTGGGACACTAGTTATAGATTCCGATGCTTCACTTCAGGTATACTGTATCCCTTGGACCTTCTTATTGACGATGAAACACAGACATTGCATCGGAATTAATTACAAAAGGCACAATGCCGACTTAAGTACAAGTAGACTGAATCTTCTTACTGTCTATGTTTTGAACCATTCCTGTGACACTAGTTATAGATTCTGATGCTTCACTTCAGGTTTACTGTATCCCTTGGCCCTTCTTATTGACGAAGAAACACAGAAGTTGCATCGGAATTAAATTGAAAAGGCACAATGCCGACTTAACTACAAGCAGACTGACTCTTCCTACGGTCTATGTTTTGAACCATTCCCTTGACACTAGTTATAGATTCCGATGCTTCACTTCAGGTTTACAGTATCCTTCTGACCTTCTTATTGACGATGAAACACAGAAATGGCATCGGAATTAGATACAAAAAGCACAATGCCGACTTAAGTACAAGAGGACTGACTCTTCTTACTGTCTATGTTTTGAAACATTCCTGTGACACTACTTATAGATTCCGATGCTTCACTTCAGGTTTGCTGTATCCCTCTGACCTTCCTATTGAAGATGAAACACAGAAATTGCATCGGAATTAAATACAAAAGGCACATTGCCGACTTAAGTCCAAGAAGACTGACTCTACGTAGTGTCTATGTTTTGAACCATTCCTGTGACACTAGTTATACATTCCGATGCTTCTCTTCAGGTTTACTGTATCCCTATGACCTTCCTATTGAAGAAGAAACACAGAAATTTCATCGGAATTAAATACAAAAGTCACAATGCCGACTTAAGTGCAAGAAGAATGACACTTCTTACTGTCTATGTTTTGAACCATTCCTGTGACACTAGTTATACATTCCGATGCTTCACTTCAGGTTTACTGTATCCCTCTGACCTTCTTATTGATGATGTAACACAGAAATTGCATCGGAATTAAATAGAAAAGGCACAATGCCGACATAAGTACAAGAATACTGACTCTTCTTACTGTCTATGTTATGAACCATTCCTGTGACACAAGTTATACATTCCGATGCTTCACTTCAAGTTTACTGTATCCCTTGGACCTTCTTATTGACGATGAAACACAGAAATTGCATGGGAAGTAAATACAAGAGGCACAATGCCGACTTAAGTACAAGAATACTGACTCCTCTTACTGTCTATGTTTTGAACCATTCCTGTGACACTAATTATACATTCCGATGCTTCACTTCAGGTTTACTGTATCCCTTGGACCTTCTTAATGACGATGAAACACAGAAATTGCATCGTAATTATATACAAAACGCACAAAGCCGACTGAAGTACAAGAAGACTGACTTTACCTAATGTCTATGTTTTGAACCATTCCTGTGATACTAGTTATACATTCCGATGCTTCACTTTAGGTTTACTGTATACCTCTGACCTTCCTATTGAAAAAGGAACACAGAAATTGCATCGGAATTAAATACAAAATTCACAATGCCGACTTAAATGCAAGAAGATTGACTCTTCTTTCTGTCTATGTTTGAAAAAATCCTGTGACACTAGTTATAGATTCCGATGCTTCACTTCAGGTTTACTGTATCCCTTGGACCTTCTTTTTGACGATGTAACACAGAAATTGCATCGGAATTAAATATAAAAGGCACAATGCCGACTTAAGTACAAGTTGAATAACTCTTCCTACTGTCTATGTTTTGAACCATTCCTGTGACACTGGTTGTAGATTCCGATGCTTCACTTCAGGTTTACTGAATCCCTCTGTCCTTCTTATTGATGATGAAAGACAGAAATTGCATCGGAAATAAATACAAAAGGCACAATGCCGACTCAAGTACAAGAAAACTGACTCTTCCTACTGTCTAAGATATGAACCATTCCTGTGACACTAGTTATACACTCCGAAGCTACACTTCAGGTTTACTGAATCCCTTGGACCTTCTTATTGACGATGAAACACAGAAATTGCATCGGAATTAAATACAAAAGCACAATGCCGACTTAAGTACAAGAAGACTGACTCTTCTTACTGTGTATGCTTTTGAACTATTTCTGTGACACTAGTTATAGATTCCGATGCTTCACTTCAGGTTTACTGTATCCCTCTGTCCTTCCTATTGAAGATGAAACACAGAAATTGCATTGGAATTATATACAAAAGGCACATTGCCGACTTAAGTACAAGAAGACTGACTCTACGTAGTGTCTATGTTTTGAACCATTCCTGTGACACTAGTTATACATTCCGATGCTTCTCTTCAGGTTTACTGTATCCCTATGACCTTCCTATTGAAGAAGAAACACAGAAATTTCATCGGAATTAAATACAGAAGTCACAATGCCGACTTAAGTACAAGAAGACTGACTCTTCCTACGGTCTATGTTGTGAACCATTCCCTTGACACTAGTTATAGATTCCGATGCTTCACTGCAGGTTTACAGTATCCTCCTGACTTTCTTATTGACGATGAAACACAGAAATTGCATCGGAATTAGATACAAAAAGCACAATGCCGACTTAAGTACAAGAGGAATGACTCTTCTTACTGTCTATGTTTTGAAACATTCCTGTGACACTAGTTATAGATTCCGATGCTTCACTTCAGGTTTGCTGTATCCCTCTGACCTTCCTATTGAAGATGAAACACAGAAATTGCATCGGAATTAAATACAAAAGGCACATTGCCGACTTAAGTACAAGAAGACTGACTCTACGTAGTGTCTATGTTTTGAACCATTCCTGTGACACTAGTTATACATTCCGATGCTTCTCTTCAGGTTTACTGTATCCCTATGACCTTCCTATTGAAGAAGAAACACAGAAATTTCATCGGAATTAAATACAAAAGTCACAATGCCGACTTAAGTACAAGAAGACTGACTCTTCTTACTGTCTATGTTTGAGCAATTCCTGTGACACTAGTTATAGATTCCGATGCTTCACTTCAGGTTTGCTGTATCCCTCTGACCTTCCTATTGAAGATGAAACACAGAAATTGCATGGGAATTAAATACAAAAGGTACATTGCCGACTTAAGTACAAGAAGACTGACTCTACCTAGTGTCTATGTTTTGAACCATTCCTGTGACACTAGTTATACATTCCGATGCTTCACTTCAGGTTTACTGTATCCCTATGACCTTCCTATTGAAGAAGAAACACAGAAATTGCATCGGAATTAAATACAAAAGGCACAATGCGGACTTAAGTACAAGAAGACTGACTCTTCTTACTGTCTATGTTTTGAACCATTCCTGTGACACTAGTTATACATTCCGATGCTTCACTTCAGGTTTACTGTATCCCTCTGACCTTCTTATTGATGATGTAACACAGAAATTGCATCGGAATTAAATAGAAAAGGCACAATGCCGACTTAAGTACAAGAATACTGACTCTTCTTACTGTCTATGTTATGAACTATTCCTGTGACGCAAGTTATACATTCCGATGCTTCACTTCAAGTTTACTGTATCCCTTGGACCTTCTTATTGACGATGAAACACAGAAATTGCATGGGAAGTAAATACAAGAGGCACAATGCCGACTTAATTATAAGAAGACTGCCTCTTCCTACTGTCTATGTTTTGAACCAATTCTGTGACACTAGTTACAGATTCCGATGCTTCACTTCAGGTCTACTGCATCCCTCTGACCTTCCTATTGAAGATGAAACACAGAAATTGCATCGGAATAAAATACAAATGGCACAATGCCGACTTAAGTACAAGAAGACTGACTCTTCTTTCTCTCTATGTTTGAACAATTCCGGTGACACTTTTTATAGATTTCGATGCTTAACTACAGGTTTACTGTATCCCTCTGACCTTCCTATTGAAGATGAAACTCGGAAATGGCATCGGAATTAAATAGAAAAGGCACAATGCCGACTTAAGTACAAGAAGACTGACTCTTCTTACTGTCTATGTTTTGAACCATTCCTGTGACACTAGTTATAAATTCCGATGCTTCACTTCAGGTTTACTGTATCCCTTGGACCTTCTTAATGACGATGAAACACAGAAATTGCATCGGAATTAAATACAAAGGGCACAATGCCGACTTTAGTACAAGAAGACTGACTCTTCTTACTGTCTATATCTGAACAATTCCTGTGACACTAGTTATAGTTTTCGATGCTTCACTTCAGGTTTACTGTATCCCTCTGACCTTCCTATTGAAGATGAAACACAGAAATTTAATCGGAAGTAAATACAAAAGGCACAATGCCGACTTAAGTACAGGAAGACTGACTCTTCCTACTGTCTATGTTTTGAACCATTCCTGTGACACTTGTAATAGATTCCGATGATTCACTTCAGGTTTACTGTATCCCTCTGACCGTCTCATTGACGATGAAACACAGAAATTGCATCGGAACTAAATAGAAAACGCACAGTGCCGACTTAAGTACAAGAAGAATGACTCTTCCTACTGTCTATGTTTTGAACCATTCCTGTGACACTAGATATATATTCCGATGCTTCACTTCAGGTTTACTGCATCCCTCTGACCTTCTTATTGACGATGAAACACGGAAATTGCATCGGAATTAAATACAAAAGGCACAATGCCGACTTAAGTATAAGAAGACTGACTCTCCTTACTGAATGTGTTTTGAACCATTTCTGTGACACTAGTTATAGATTCAGATGCTTCACTTCAGGTTTACAGAATCCCTCTGACCTTCTTATTGAAGATAAAAACCAAAAATTGCATCGGAATTAAATTGAAAAGGCCCAATGCCGACTTAAGTTCAAGCAGCCTGACTCTTCCTACTGTCTATGTTTTGAACCATTCCTGTGACACTAGTTATAGATTCCGATGCTTCACTTCAGGTTTACAGTATCCTTCTGACCTTCTTATTGTCGACGAAACACAAAAATGGCATCGGAATTAAATGGAAAAGGCACAATGCCGACTTAAGTACAAAAAGACTGACCCTTCCTATTGTCTATGCTTTGAACCATTCCTGTGACACTAGTTATACATTCCAATGCTTCACTTCAGGTTTACTGCATCCCTCTGACCTTCTTATTGACGATGAAACACAGAAAATGCATCGGAATTAAATAGAAAAATCACAATGCCGACTTAAGTACAAGATGTTTGAATCCTCTTACTGTCTATGATTTGAAACATTCCTGTGACACTAGTTATAGATTCCGATGCTTCACTTCAGGTATACTGTATCCCCTGGACCTTCTTATTGACGATGAAACACAGAAATCGAATTGGAATTAAATACAAAAGGCACAATGCGGACTAAAGTACAAGTACACTGAATCTTCTTACTGTCTATGTGTTGAACCATTCCTGTGACACTAGTTATAGATTCTGATGCTTCACTTCAGGTTTACTGTATCCCTCTGACCTTCTTATTGACGATGAAACACAGAAATTTCATCTGAATTAAATAAAAAAGGCACAATGCCGACTGAAGTACAAGAAGACTGACTCTTCCTACTGTCTATGTTTTGAACCATTCCTGTGACACTAGTTATAGATTCCGATGCTTCACTTCAGGTTTACTGTATCCCTTGCACCTTCTTATTGACGACGAAACACAGAAGTTGCGTCGGAATTAAATTGAAAAGGCAAACTGCCGACTTAAGTACAAGAAGACTGATCCTTCCTATTGTCTATGCTTTGAACCATTCCTGTGACACTAGTTATAGATTCCGATGCTTCACTTCAGGTTTACTGTATCCATCTGACCCTCATATTGACGATGAAACACAGAAATTGCATCGGAATTAAGTAAAAAAGGCACAATGCCGACTTAAGTACAAGAAGAGTGACTGTTCCTAATGTCTATGATTTGAACCATTCCTCTGACACTAGTTATAGATTCCGATGCTTCACTTCAGGTTTACTGTATCCATCGGACCTTCTTATTGACGATGAAACACAGAAATTGCATCGGAATTAAATAGAAAAGGCACAATGCCGACTTAAGTACAAGAAGACTGACTCTTTCCACTGTCTATGCTTTGAATCATTCCTGTGACAGTAGTTATAGATTCCAATGCTTCACTTTAGGTTTACTGTATCCCTCTGACCTTCTTATTGACGAAGAAACACAGAAAATGCATCGGAATTAAATAGAAAAGACACAATGCCGACTTAAGTACAAGATGACTGACACTTCTTACTGTCTATGATTTGAGCCATTCCTGGTACACTAGTTATAGATTCCGATGCTTCACTTCAGGTATACTGTATCCCTTGGACCTTCTTATTGACGATGAAACACAGACATTGCATCGGAATTAATTACAAAAGGCACAATGCCGACTTAAGTACAAGTAGACTGAATCTTCTTACTGTCTATGTTTTGAACCATTCCTGTGACACTAGTTATAGATTCTGATGCTTCACTTCAGGTTTACTGTATCCCTTGGCCCTTCTTATTGACGAAGAAACACAGAAATTGCATCGGAATTAAATTGAAAAGGCAAACTGCCGACTTAAGTACAAGAAGACTGATCCTTCCTATTGTCTATGCTTTGAACCATTCCTGTGACACTAGTTATAGATTCCGATGCTTCACTTCAGGTTTACAGTATCCTTCTGACCTTCTTATTGACGATGAAACACAGAAATTGCATCGGAATTAGATACAAAAAGCACAATGCCGACTTAAGTACAAGAGGACTGACTCTTCTTACTGTCTATGTTTTGAAACATTCCTGTGACACTAGTTATAGATTCCGATGCTTCACTTCAGGTTTACTGTATCCCTTGCACCTTCTTATTGACGACGAAACACAGAAGTTGCGTCGGAATTAAATAGAAAAGGCAAACTGCCGACTTAAGTACAAGAAGACTGATCCTTCCTATTGTCTATGCTTTGAACCATTCCTGTGACACTAGTTATAGATTCCGATGCTTCACTTCAGGTTTACTGTATCCATCTGACCCTCATATTGACGATGAAACACAGAAATTGCATCGGAATTAAATAGAAAAAGCAGAATGCAGACTTAAGTACAAGAAGACTGACTCTTCCCACTGTCTATGTTTTGAATCATTCCTGTGACAGTAGTTATACATTCCAATGCTTCACTTCAGGTTTACTGTATCCCTCTGACCTTCTTATTGACGATGAAACACAGAAAATGCATCGAAATTAAATAGAAAAGGCACAATGCCGCCTTAACTACAAGATGTTTGACTCTTCTTACTGTCTATGATTTGAAACATTCCTGTGACACTAGTTATAGATTCCGATGCCTCACTTCAGGTTTACTGTATCCCTTGGACCTTCTTATTGACGATGAAACACAGATATTGCATCGGAATTAAATACAAAAGGCACAATGCCGACTTAAGTACAAGAAGACTGACTCTTCCTACTGTCTATGCTTTGAACCATTCCTGTGACACTAGTTATAGATTCCGATGCTTCACTTCAGGTTTACTGTATCCCTCTGACCTTCTTATTGACGTTGAAACACAGAAATTGCATCGGAATTATGTACAAAAGGCACAATGCCGAATTAAGTACAAGAAGACTAACTCTTCTCTCTCCCTATGTTTAGAACCTTTCCCGTAACACTAGTTATAGCTTCCGATGCTTCACTTCAGGTTTACTGTATCCCTCTGACCCTCTTATTGACGAGGAAACACAGAGATTGCATCGGAATTAAATACAAAAAGCACAATGCCGACTTAAGTAAAGGAAAACTGACTCTTATTACTCTCTATGTTTTGAACCATTCCTGTGACACTAGTTACAAATTCCGATGCTTCACTTCAGGTTTACTGTATCCCTTGGACCTTCTTATTGACGATGAAACACAGAAATTGCATCGGAATTAAATACAAAAAGCACAATGCCGACTTATGTACAGGAAGACTGACTCTTCCTACTGTCTATGTTTTGAATTATTTCTGTGTCACTAGTTATAGATTCCGATGCTTCACTTCAGGTTTACTGTATCCCTCTGACCTTCTTATTGACGATGAAACACAGAAATTGCATCGGAAATAAATACAACAGGCACAATGCCGACTCAAGTAGAAGAAGACGGACTCTTCCTACTGTGTATGTTTTGAACGATTCCTGTGACACTAGTAATACATTCCGATGCTTCACTTCAGGTTTACTGTATCCCTCTGACATTCGTATTGACGACGTAACATAGATATTGCTTCGGAATGAAATAGAAATGGCACAATGCCGACTTAAGTACAAGATGACTGACTCTTCTTACTGACTATGTTTTGAACCATTTCTGTGACACTAATTATATAGATTCCGATGCTTCAATTCAGGTTTACTGTATCCCTCTGACCTTCTTATTGACGATGAAACACAGAAATAGCATCGGAATTAAATACAACAAGCACAATGCCGGATTAAGTACAAGAAGACTGATTCTTCTTACTGACTATGCTTTGAACCATTCCTGTTACACTAGTTATATATTCCGATGCTTTACTTCAGGTTTACTGTATCCCTCTGACCTTCTTATTGACGATGAAACACGGAAATTGCATCGGAATTGTTTACAAAAGGCACAATTCCGAATTAAGTACAAGAAGTCTGACTCTTCCTACTCCCTATGTTTAGGACCAATCCCGTGACACTAGTTACAGATTCCGATGCTTCACTTCAGGTTTACTGTATCCCTCTGACCTTCTTATTGACGATTAAAAACAGAGATTGCATCGGAATTAAATACAAAAAGCACAATGCCGACTTAAGTACAAGGAAACTGACTCTTATTACTATCTATGTTTTAAACCATTCCTGTGACACTAGTTACAAATTCCGATGCTTCACTTCAGGTTTACTGTATCCCTTGGACCATCTTATTGACGATGAAACACAGAAATTGCATTGGATTTAAATACAAAAGGCACAATGCCGACTTATGTACAAGAAGACTGACTCATCTTACTGTCTATGTTTTGAACCATTCCTCTGACACTAGTTATAGATTCCGATGCTTCACTTCAGGTTTACTGTATCCCTTGGACCTTCTTATTGACGATGAAACACAGAAACTGCATCGGAATTAAATAGAAAAGGCACAATGCCGACTTATGTACAAGAAGACTGACTCTTCCTACTGTCTATGTTTTGACCATTCCTGTGACACTAGTTACAGATTCCGATGCTTCACTTCAGGTTTACTGTATCCCTCTGACCATCGTATTTACGATGAAACACAGAAATTGCATCGGAATTAGATACAAAAAGCACAAGGCCGACTTAAGTACAAGAGGACTGACTCTTCTTACTGTCTATGTTTTCAAACATTTAAGTGACACTAGTTATAGATTCCGATGCTTCACTTAAGGTTTACTATATCCCTGGACCTTCTTATTGACGACGAAACACAGAAATTGCATCGGAATTAAATAGAAAAGGCACAATGCCGACTTAAGTACAAGAAGACTGACTCTTCTTACTGTCTATGTTTGAACAATTCTTGTGTCTCTAGTTATAGAATCCGATGCTTCACTTCAGTTTTACTGTATCCCTTGGACCTTCTTTTCGACGATTAAACACAGAAATTGCATCCGAATTACATACAAAAGGCACAATGCCGACTTAAGTACAAGAAGAATGACTCTTCCTACTGTCTATGTTTAGAACCATTTCTGTGATACTGGTTATAGATTCCGATGCTTCACTTCAGGTTTTCTGTATCCCTCTGACCTTCGTATTGATGATGAAACACAGAAATTGCATCGGAATTAAATACAAAAAGCACAATGCCGACTTAAGTACAAGGAAACTGACTCTTATTACTATCTATGTTTTAAACCATTCCTGTGACACTAGTTACAAATTCCGATGCTTCACTTCAGGTTTACTGTATCCCTTGGACCATCTTATTGACGATGAAACACAGAAATTGCATTGGATTTAAATACAAAAGGCACAATGCCGACTTATGTACAAGAAGACTGACTCATCTTACTGTCTATGTTTTGAACCATTCCTCTGACACTAGTTATAGATTCCGATGCTTCACTTCAGGTTTACTGTATCCCTTGGACCTTCTTATTGACGATGAAACACAGAAACTGCATCGGAATTAAATAGAAAAGGCACAATGCCGACTTATGTACAAGAAGACTGACTCTTCCTACTGTCTATGTTTTGACCATTCCTGTGACACTAGTTACAGATTCCGATGCTTCACTTCAGGTTTACTGTATCCCTCTGACCATCGTATTTACGATGAAACACAGAAATTGCATCGGAATTAGATACAAAAAGCACAAGGCCGACTTAAGTACAAGAGGACTGACTCTTCTTACTGTCTATGTTTTCAAACATTTAAGTGACACTAGTTATAGATTCCGATGCTTCACTTAAGGTTTACTATATCCCTGGACCTTCTTATTGACGACGAAACACAGAAATTGCATCGGAATTAAATAGAAAAGGCACAATGCCGACTTAAGTACAAGAAGACTGACTCTTCTTACTGTCTATGTTTGAACAATTCTTGTGTCTCTAGTTATAGAATCCGATGCTTCACTTCAGTTTTACTGTATCCCTTGGACCTTCTTTTCGACGATTAAACACAGAAATTGCATCCGAATTACATACAAAAGGCACAATGCCGACTTAAGTACAAGAAGAATGACTCTTCCTACTGTCTATGTTTAGAACCATTTCTGTGATACTGGTTATAGATTCCGATGCTTCACTTCAGGTTTTCTGTATCCCTCTGACCTTCGTATTGATGATGAAACACAGAAATTGCATCGGAAATAAATACAAAAGGCACAATGCCGACTCAAGTACAAGAAGACTGACACTTCCTACTGTCTATGATTTGAACCATTCCTGTGACACTAGTTATACATTCCGTTGCTTCACCTCAGGTTTACTGTATCCCTTGGACCTTCTTATTGGCGATGAAACACAGAAATTGCATCGGAATTAAATACAAAAGGCACAGTGCAAACTTAAGTAAAAGAAGACTGAATCTTCTTACTGTCTATGTTTTGAACCATTTCTGTGACACTAGTTATAGATTCCGATGCATCACTTCAGGTTTACTGTATCCCTCTGACCCTCCCATTGAAGATGAAACACAGAAATTGCATCGAAATTAAATACAAAAGGCACAATGCCGACTTAAGTACAAGAAGACTGACTCTTCTTACTGTCTATGTTTGAACTATTCCTGTGACACTAGTTATAGATTCCGATGCTTCACATCAGGTCTACTGTATCCCTATGACCTTCCTGTTGAAGATGAAACACAGAAATTGCATCGGAATTAAATACAAAATTCACAATGCCGACTCAAGTACAAGAAGACTGACTTTTCTTATTGTCTATGTTTTGAACCATTTCTGTGACACTGCCTATAGATTCCGTTGCTTCCCTCCAGGTTTACAGTATCCCTCTGACCTTCCTTTTGAAGATGAAACACAGAAATTGCATCGGAATTACGTACATAAGGCACAATGCCGACTTAAGTACAAGAAGACTGACTCTTCTTACTGTCTATGTTTGAACAATTCCTGTGACACTAGTTATAGATTCCGATGCTTCACTTCAGGTTTATTGTACCCCTCTGACCTTCTTATTGACGATGAAACACAGAAAATGCATCGGAATTAAATAGAAAGATCACAATGCCGACTTAAGTACAAGATGTTTGACTCCTCTTACTGTCTATGATTTGAAACATTCCTGTGACACTAGTTATAGATTCCGGTGCTTCACTTCAGGTATACTGTATCCCCTGGACCTTCTTATTGACGATGAAACAGAGAAATCGCATTGGAATTAAATACAAAAGGCGCAATGCGGACTAAAGTACAAGTACACTGAATCTTCTTACTGTCTATGTGTTGAACCATTCCTGTGACACTAGTTATAGATTCTGAAGCTTCACTTCAGGTTTACTGTATCCCTCTGACCTTCTTATTGACGATGAAACACAGAAATTTCATCTGAATTAAATAAAAAAGGCACAATGCCGACTTAAGTACAAGAAGACTGACTCTTCCTACTGTCTATGTTTTGAACCATTCCTGTGACACTAGTTATAGATTCCGATGCTTCACTTCAGGTTTACTGTATCCCTCTGACCTTCTTATTGACGATGAAACACAGAAATTGCATCGGAATTAAATAAAAAAGGCACAATGCCGACTTAAGTACTAGAAGACTGACTCTTCCTACTGTCTATGTCCTGAACCATTCCTGTGACACTCTTTATGGATTCCGATGATTCACTTCAGGTTTACTGTATCCCCCTGACCTTCTAATTGACGATAAAACACAGAAATTGCATCGGAATTAAATAGAAATGGTACAATGCCGACCTAAGTACAAGAAGACTGACTCTTCTTACTGTCTATGGTTCAAATGGTTCAAGTGGCTTTGAGCACTATGGGACTCAACTGCTGTGTTGATCAGTCCCCTAGAACTTAGAACTACTTAAACCTAACTAACCTAAGGACATCACACACATCCATGTCCGAGGCAGGATTTGAACCTGCGACCGTAGCAGTCGCTTGGTTCCGGGCTGCGCGCCTAGAGCCGCGAGACCATCGCTACTGTCTATGTTTGAATTATTTCTGTGACACTAGTTATAGTTTCCGATGCTTCACTTCAGGTTTACTGTATCCCTCTGACCTTCTTATTGACGATGAAACACAGAAATTGCATCGGAATTAAATACAAAAGTCACAATGCTGACTTAAGTACAAGAAGAGTGACTCTTCCTAATGTCTATGATTTGAACCATTCCTCTGACACTAGTTATAGATTCCGATGCTTCACTTCAGGTTTGCTGTATCCATCTGACCTTCTTATTGACGATGAAACACAGAAATTGCATCGGAATTAAATAGAAAAGGCACAATGCCGACTTAAGTACAAGAAGACTGACTCTTTCCACTGTCTATGTTTTGAATCATTCCTGTGACAGTAGTTATAGATTCCAATGCTTCACTTCAGGTTTACTGTATCCCTCTGACCTTCTTATTGACGGAGAAACACAGAAAATGCATCGGAATTAAATAGAAAAGACACAATGCCGACTTAAGTACAAGATGACTGACACTTCTTACTGTCTATGATTTGAGCCATTCCTGTGACACTAGTTATAGATTCCGATGCTTCATTTCAGGTATACTGTATCCCTTGGACCTTCTTATTGACGATGAAACACAGACATTGCATCGGAATTAATTACAAAAGGCACAATGCCGACGTAAGTATAAGTAGACTGAATCTTCTTACTGTCTATGTTTTGAACCATTCCTGTGACACCAGTTATAGATTCAGATGCTTCACTTCAGGTTTACAGTATCATTCTGACCTTCTTATTGACGATGAAACACAGAAATTGCATCGGAATTAGATACAAAAAGCACAATGCCGACTTAAGTACAAGAGGACTGACTCATCTTACTGTCTATGTTTTGAAACATTCCTGTGACACTAGTTATAGATTCCGATGCTTCACTTCAGGTTTACTGTATCCCTTGCACCTTCTTATTGACGACGAAACACAGAAGTTGCATCGGAATTAAATAGAAAAGGCAAACTGCCGACTTAAGTACAAGAAGACTGATCCTTCATATTGTCTATGCTTTGAACCATTCCTGTGACACTAGTTATAGATTCCGATGCTTCACTTCAGGTTTACTGTATCCATCTGACCCTCATATTGACGATGAAACACAGAAATTGCATCGGAATTAAATAGAAAAAGCAGAATGCAGACTTAAGTACAAGAAGACTGACTCTTCCCACTGTCTATGTTTTGAATCATTCCTGTGACAGTAGTTATACATTCCAATGCTTCACTTCAGGTTTACTGTATCCCTCTGACCTTCTTATTGACGATGAAACACAGAAAATGCATCGAAATTAAATAGAAAAGGCACAATGCCGCCTTAACTACAAGATGTTTGACTCTTCTTACTGTCTATGATTTGAAACATTCCTGTGACACTAGTTATAGATTCCGATGCCTCACATCAGGTTTACTGTATCCCTTGGACCTTCTTATTGACGATGAAACACAGATATTGCATCGGAATTAAATACAAAAGGCACAATGCCGACTTAAGTACAAGAAGACTGACTCTTCCTACTGTCTATGCTTTGAACCATTCCTGTGACACTAGTTATAGATTCCGATGCTTCACTTCAGGTTTACTGTATCCATCTGACCTTCTTATTGACGATGAAACACAGAAATTGCATCGGAATTAAATAGAAAAGGCACAATGCCTACTTAAGTACAAGAAGACAGACTCTTCCCACTGTCTATGTTTTGAATCATTCCTGTGACAGTAGTTATACACTCCAATGCTTCACTTCAGGTTAACTGTATCCCTCTGACCTTCTTATTGACGATGAAACACAGAAAATGCATCGGAATTAAGTAGAAAAGGCACAATGCCGACTTAAGTACAAGATGACTGACACTTCTTACTGTCTATGATTTGAACCATTCCTGTGACACTAGTTATAGATTCCGATGCTTCACTTCAGGTTTACTGTATGCCTCTGACCTTCGTATTGACGATGAAACACAGAAATTGCATCGGAAATAAATACAAAAGGCAGAATGCCGACTCAGGTAGAAGAACACGGACTCTTCCTACTGTGTATGTTTTAAACGATTCCTGTGACACTAGTTATACATTCCGATGCTTCACTTCAGGTTTATTGTATCCATCTGACCTTCGTATTGACGACGTAACACAGATATTGCATCGGAATTAAATAGAAATGGCACAATGCCGACTTAAGTATAAGAAGACTGACTCTTCTTACTGACTATGTCTTGAACCATTTCTGTGACACTAGTTATAGATTCCGATGCTTCACTTCAGGTTTACTGTATCCTTCTGACCTTCTTATTGACGATGTAACACAGAAATTGCATCGGAATTAAATTCAAAAGGCACAATGCCGACTTAAGTACAAGAAGAATAACTCTTCCTACTGTCTATGTTTTGAACCGTTCCTGTGACACTGGTTATAGATTCCGATGCTTCACTTCAGGTTTACTGATACCCTCTGTCCTTCTTATTTATGATGAAACACAGAAATTGCATCGGAAATAAATACAAAACGCACAATGCCGATTCAAGTACAAGAAGACTGACTCTTCTTACTGTCTATGTTTTGAACCATTCCTGTAACACTAGTTATAGATTCCGATGCTTCACTTCAGGTTTACTGTATCCCTCTGACCTTCTTATTGACGATGAAACACAGTAATTGCATCGGAATTAAATACGAAAGGCACAATGCCGACTTAAGTACAAGAAAACTGACTCCTCTTACTGTCTATGTTTTGAACCATTCCTGTGACACTAGTTATACATTCCGATGCTTCACTTAAGGTTTACTGTATCCCTTGGACCTTCTAACTGACGATGAAACACAGAAATTGCATCGGAATTATATACAAAAGGCACAAAGCCGACATAAGTACAAGAAGACTGACTTTACCTAATGTCTATGTTTTGAACAATTCCTGTGATACTAGTTATACATTCCGATGCTTAACTTCAGGTTTACTGTATACCTCTGACCTTCCTATTGAAAAAGAAACACAGATATTGAATCGGAATTAAATACAAAAGGCACAATGGCGAATTAAGTACAAGGAGACTGACACGTCTCACTATCTATGTTTTGAACCATTCCTGTGACACTAGTTATAGATTCCGATGCTTCACTTCAGGTTTACTGTATCCTTGGAATTTCTTATTGACGATGAAACAAAGAAATTTCATCGGAATTAAATACAAAAGGCACAATGCCGACTTAAATACAAGAAGATTGACTCTTCTTACTGTCTATGTTTGAACAATTCCTGTGACACTAGTTATAGATTCCGATGCTTCACTTCTGGTTTACTGTATCCCTCTGGCCTTCCTATTGCAGATGAAACACAGAAATAGCATCGGAATTAAATACAAAATTCACAATGCCGACTTAAGCACAATAAGACTGACTCTTCTTACTGTCTATGTTTTGAACCATTCCTGTGACGTTAGTTATAGATTCCGATGCTACAATTCGGGTTTACTGTATCTCTTGGACCTTCTTATTGACGATGAAACACAGAAATTGCATCGGAATTAAATACAAAATGCACAATGCCGACTTAAGTACAAGAAGAATGACTCTTCCTACTGTCTATGTTTTGAACCATTCCTGTGACACTAGTTATAGATTCCGATGCTTCACTTCAGGTTTACTGTATCCCTTGGACCTTCTTATTGACGAAGAAACACAGAAATTGCATCGGAATTAAATGCAAAAGGCACAATGCAGACTTAAGTGCAAGAAGAATGACTCTTCCTACTGTCTATGTTTTGAACCATTCCTGTGACACTAGTTATAGATTCCGATACTTCACTTCAGGTTTACTGTATCCTTGGACCTTCTTATTGACGATGAAACAAAGAAATTTCATCGGAATTAAATACAAAAGGCACAATGCCGACTTAAATACAAGAAGATTGACTTTTCTTACTGTCTATGATTTGAACCATTCCTGTGACACTAGTTATACATTCCGTTGCTTCACTTCAGGTTTACTGTATCCCTTGGACCTTCTTATTGGCGATGAAACACAGAAATTGCATAGGAATTAAATACAAAAGGCACAATGCAAACTTAAGTAAAAGAAGACTGAATCTTCTTACTGTCTATGTTTTAAACCATTTCTGTGACACTAGTTATAGATTCCGATGCATCACTTCAGGTTTACTGTATCCCTCTGACCCTCCTGTTGAAGATGAAACACAGAAATTGCATCGGAAATAAATACAAAAGGCACAATGCCGACTTAAGTACAAGAAGACTGAATCTTCTGTCTGTCTATGTTTTGAACCATTTCTGTGACACTGCTTATAGATTCCGTTGCTTCCCTTCAGGTTTACAGTATCCCTCTGACCTTCGTTTTGAAGATGAAACACAGAAATTGCATCGGAATTACGTACAAAAGGCACAATGCCGACTTAAGTACAAGAAGACTGACTCTTCTTACTGTCTATGTTTGAACAATTCCTGTGACACTAGTTATAGATTCCGATGCTTCACTTCAGGTTTACTGTATCCCTCTGACCTTCCTATTGAAGATGAAACACAGCAATTGCATCGTAATTAAACACAAGAAGCACAATGCCGACTTATGTACAAGAAGACTGACCCTTTCTGTTGTCTATGATTTTGAACCATTCCTGTGACACTAGTTAGAGATTCCGATGCTTCACTTCAGGTTTACTGTATCCCTCTGACCTTCTTATTGACGATGAAACACAGAAATTGCATCGGAATTAAATAGAAAAGGCACAATGCAGACTTAAGTACAAGAAGACTGACTCTTCCTACTGTCTATGTTTTGAACCATTCCTGTGACACTAATTATAGATTCCGATGCTTCACTTCAGGTTTACTGTATGCCTCTGATCTTCCAATTGAAGATGAAACACAGATATTGCATCGGAATTAAATAGAAAAGGCACAATGCCGACTTAAGTACAAGGAAACTGACTCTTATTACTATCTATGTTTTAAACCATTCCTGTGACACTAGTTACAAATTCAGATGCTTCACTTCAGGTTTACTGTATCCCTTGGACCATCTTATTGACGATGAAACACAGAAATTGCATTGGATTTAAATACAAAAGGCACAATGCCGATTTATGTACAAGAAGACTGACTCATCTTACTGTCTATGTTTTGAACCATTCCTCTGACACTCGTTATAGATTCCGATGCTTCACTTCAGGTTTACTGTATCCCTTGGACCTTCTTATTGCCGACGAAACACAGAAATTGCATCGGAATTAAATAGAAAAGGCACAATGCCGACTTATGTACAAGAAGAATGACTCTTCCTACTGTCTATGTTTTGAACCATTCCTGTGACACTAGTTACAGATTCCGATGCTTCACTTCAGGTTTACTGTATCCCTCAGACCATCGTATTTACGATGAAACACAGAAATTGCATCGGAATTAGATACAAAAAGCACAAGGCCGACTTAAGTACAAGAGGACTGACTCATCTTACTGTCTATGTTTTCAAACATTTAAGTGACACTAGTTATAGATTCCGATGCTTCACTTCAGGTTTACTATATCCCTGGACCTTCTTATTGACGACGAAACACAGAAATTGCATCGGAATTAAATACAAAACGCACAATGCCGACTTAAGTACAAGAAGACTGACTCTTCTTACTGTCTATGTTTGAACAATTCTTGTGACTCTAGTTATAGAATCCGATGCTTCACTTCAGTTTTACTGTATCCCTTGGACCTTCTTTGCGACGATGAAACACAGAAATTGCATCCGAATTACATACAAAAGGCACAATGCCGACTTAAGTACAAGAAGAATGACTCTTCCTACTGTCTATGTTTAGAACCATTTCTGTGTTACTGGTTATAGATTCCGATGCTTCACTTCAGGTTTTCTGTATCCCTCTGACCTTCTTATTGATGATGAAACACAGAAATTGCATCGGAAATAAATACAAAAGGCACAATGCCGACTCAAGTACAAGAAGACTGACACTTCCTACTGTCTATGATTTGAACCATTCCTGTGACACTAGTGATAGATTCCGTTGCTTCACTTCAGGTGTACTGTATCCCTTGGACCTTCTTATTGGCGATGAAACACAGAAATTGCATCGGAATTAAATACAAAAGGCACAATGCAAACTTAGGTAAAAGAAGACTGAATCTTCTTACTGTCTATGTTTTGAACCATTTCTGTGACACTAGTTATAGATTCCGATGCATCACTTCAGGTTTACTGTATCCCTCTGACCCTCCCATTGAAGATGAAACACAGAAATTGCATCGGAATTAAATACAAAAGGCACAATGCCGACTTAAGTACAAGAAGACTGACTCTTCTTACTGTCTATGTTTGAACAATTCCTGTGACACTAGTTATAGATTCCGATGCTTCACATCAGGTCTACTGTATCCCTCTGACCTTCCTGTTGAAGATGAAACACAGAAATTGCATCGGAATTAACTACAAAATTCACAATGCCAACTCAAGTACAAGAACACTGACTCTTCTTACTGTCTATGTTTTGAACCATTTCTGTGACACTAGTTATAGATTCCGATGCCTCACTTCAGGTTTACTGTATCCCTCTGACCTTCCTATTGACGATGAAACACAGATATTGCATCGGAATTAAATACAAAAGGCACAATGCCGACTTTAGTACAAGAAGACTGACTCTTCCTACTGTCTATGTTTTGAACCATTTCTGTGACACTGCTTATAGATTCCGTTGCTTCCCTCCAGGTTTACAGTATCCCTCTGACCTTCCTTTTGAAGATGAAACACAGAAATTGCATCGGAATTACGTACAAAAGGCACAATGCCGACTTAAGTACAAGAAGACTGACTCTTCTTACTGTCTATGTTTGAACAATTCCTGTGACACTAGTTATAGATTCCGATGCTTCACTTCAGGTTTACTGTATCCCTCTGACCTTCCTATTGAAGATGAAACACAGAAATTGCATCGGAATTAAACACAAGAGGCACAATGCCGACTTATGTACAAGAAGACTGAACCTTCCTATTGTCTATGATTTTGAACCATTCCTTTGACAGTAGTTAGAGATTCCGATGCTTCACTTCAGGTTTACTGTATCCCTCTGACCTTCTTATTGACGATGAAACACAGAAATTGCATCGGAGTTAAATAGAAAAGGCACAATGCCGACTTAAGTACAAGAAGAATGACTCTTCCTACTGTCTATGTTTAGAACCATTCCTGTGACACTGGTTATAGATTCTGATGCTTCACTTCAGGTTTACTGTATCCTTCTGACCTTCTTATTGACGATGTAACACAGAAATTGCATCGGAATTAAATTCAAAAGGCACAATGCCGACTTAAGTACAAGAAGAATAACTCTTCCTACTGTCTATGTTTTGAACCGTTCCTGTGACACTGGTTATAGATTCCGATGCTTCACTTCAGGTTTACTGATACCCTCTGTCCTTCTTATTTATGATGAAACACAGAAATTGCATCGGAAATAAATACAAAACGCACAATGCCGATTCAAGTACAAGAAGACTGACTCTTCTTACTGTCTATGTTTTGAACCATTCCTGTAACACTAGTTATAGATTCCGATGCTTCACTTCAGGTTTACTGTATCCCTCTGACCTTCTTATTGACGATGAAACACAGAAATTGCATCGGAATTAAATACGAAAGGCACAATGCCGACTTAAGTACAAGAAAACTGACTCCTCTTACTGTCTATGTTTTGAACCATTCCTGTGACACTAGTTATACATTCCGATGCTTCACTTCAGGTTTACTGTATCCCTTGGACCTTCTAACTGACGATGAAACACAGAAATTGCATCGGAATTATATACAAAAGGCACAAAGCCGACATAAGTACAAGAAGACTGACTTTACCTAATGTCTATGTTTTGAACAATTCCTGTGATACTAGTTATACATTCCGATGCTTAACTTCAGGTTTACTGTATACCTCTGACCTTCCTATTGAAAAAGAAACACAGATATTGAATCGGAATTAAATACAAAAGGCACAATGGCGAATTAAGTACAAGGAGACTGACACGTCTCACTATCTATGTTTTGAACCATTCCTGTGACACTAGTTATAGATTCCGATGCTTCACTTCAGGTTTACTGTATCCTTGGAATTTCTTATTGACGATGAAACAAAGAAATTTCATCGGAATTAAATACAAAAGGCACAATGCCGACTTAAATACAAGAAGATTGACTCTTCTTACTGTCTATGTTTGAACAATTCCTGTGACACTAGTTATAGATTCCGATGCTTCACTTCTGGTTTACTGTATCCCTCTGGCCTTCCTATTGCAGATGAAACACAGAAATAGCATCGGAATTAAATACAAAATTCACAATGCCGACTTAAGCACAATAAGACTGACTCTTCTTACTGTCTATGTTTTGAACCATTCCTGTGACGTTAGTTATAGATTCCGATGCTACAATTCGGGTTTACTGTATCTCTTGGACCTTCTTATTGACGATGAAACACAGAAATTGCATCGGAATTAAATACAAAATGCACAATGCCGACTTAAGTACAAGAAGAATGACTCTTCCTACTGTCTATGTTTTGAACCATTCCTGTGACACTAGTTATAGATTCCGATGCTTCACTTCAGGTTTACTGTATCCCTTGGACCTTCTTATTGACGAAGAAACACAGAAATTGCATCGGAATTAAATGCAAAAGGCACAATGCCGACTTAAGTGCAAGAAGAATGACTCTTCCTACTGTCTATGTTTTGAACCATTCCTGTGACACTAGTTATAGATTCCGATACTTCACTTCAGGTTTACTGTATCCTTGGACCTTCTTATTGACGATGAAACAAAGAAATTTCATCGGAATTAAATACAAAAGGCACAATGCCGACTTAAATACAAGAAGATTGACTTTTCTTACTGTCCTATGATTTGAACCATTCCTGTGACACTAGTTATACATTCCGTTGCTTCACTTCAGGTTTACTGTATCCCTTGGACCTTCTTATTGGCGATGAAACACAGAAATTGCATCGGAATTAAATACAAAAGGCACAATGCAAACTTAAGTAAAAGAAGACTGAATCTTCTTACTGTCTATGTTTTGAACCATTTCTGTGACACTAGTTATAGATTCCGATGCATCACTTCAGGTTTACTGTATCCCTCTGACCCTCCTGTTGAAGATGAAACACAGAAATTGCATCGGAAATAAATACAAAAGGCACAATGCCGACTTAAGTACAAGAAGACTGACTCTTCTTACTGTCTATGTTTTGAACCATTTCTGTGACACTGCTTATAGATTCCGTTGCTTCCCTTCAGGTTTACAGTATCCCTCTGACCTTCGTTTTGAAGATGAAACACAGAAATTGCATCGGAATTACGTACAAAAGGCACAATGCCGACTTAAGTACAAGAAGACTGACTCTTCTTACTGTCTATGTTTGAACAATTCCTGTGACACTAGTTATAGATTCCGATGCTTCACTTCAGGTTTACTGTATCCCTCTGACCTTCCTATTGAAGATGAAACACAGCAATTGCATCGGAATTAAACACAAGAAGCACAATGCCGACTTATGTACAAGAAGACTGACCCTTTCTGTTGTCTATGATTTTGAACCATTCCTGTGACACTAGTTAGAGATTCCGATGCTTCACTTCAGGTTTACTGTATCCCTCTGACCTTCTTATTGACGATGAAACACAGAAATTGCATCGGAATTAAATACAAAAGGCACAATGCCGACTTAAGTACAAGAAGACTGACTCTTCCTACTGTCTATGTTTTGAACCATTCCTGTGACACTAATTATAGATTCCGATGCTTCACTTCAGGTTTACTGTATGCCTCTGATCTTCCAATTGAAGATGAAACACAGATATTGCATCGGAATTAAATAGAAAAGGCACAATGCCGACTTAAGTACAAGGAAACTGACTCTTATTACTATCTATGTTTTAAACCATTCCTGTGACACTAGTTACAAATTCAGATGCTTCACTTCAGGTTTACTGTATCCCTTGGACCATCTTATTGACGATGAAACACAGAAATTGCATTGGATTTAAATACAAAAGGCACAATGCCGATTTATGTACAAGAAGACTGACTCATCTTACTGTCTATGTTTTGAACCATTCCTCTGACACTCGTTATAGATTCCGATGCTTCACTTCAGGTTTACTGTATCCCTTGGACCTTCTTATTGCCGACGAAACACAGAAATTGCATCGGAATTAAATAGAAAAGGCACAATGCCGACTTATGTACAAGAAGAATGACTCTTCCTACTGTCTATGTTTTGAACCATTCCTGTGACACTAGTTACAGATTCCGATGCTTCACTTCAGGTTTACTGTATCCCTCAGACCATCGTATTTACGATGAAACACAGAAATTGCATCGGAATTAGATACAAAAAGCACAAGGCCGACTTAAGTACAAGAGGACTAACTCATCTTACTGTCTATGTTTTCAAACATTTAAGTGACACTAGTTATAGATTCCGATGCTTCACTTCAGGTTTACTATATCCCTGGACCTTCTTATTGACGACGAAACACAGAAATTGCATCGGAATTAAATAGAAAAGGCACAATGCCGACTTAAGTACAAGAAGACTGACTCTTCTTACTGTCTATGTTTGAACAATTCTTGTGACTCTAGTTATAGAATCCGATGCTTCACTTCAGTTTTACTGTATCCCTTGGACCTTCTTTGCGACGATGAAACACAGAAATTGCATCCGAATTACATACAAAAGGCACAATGCCGACTTAAGTACAAGAAGAATGACTCTTCCTACTGTCTATGTTTAGAACCATTTCTGTGATACTGGTTATAGATTCCGATGCTTCACTTCAGGTTTTCTGTATCCCTCTGACCTTCTTATTGACGATGAAACAAAGAAATTTCATCGGAATTAAATACAAAAGGCACAATGCCGTCTTAAATACAAGAAGATTGACTCTTCTTACTGTCTATGTTTGAACAATTCCTGTGACACTAGTTATAGATTCCGATGCTTCACTTCTGGTTTACTGTATCCCTCTGGCCTTCCTATTGCAGATGAAACACAGAAATAGCATCGGAATTAAATACAAAATTCACAATGCCGACTTAAGCACAATAAGACTGACTCTTCTTACTGTCTATGTTTTGAACCATTCCTGTGACGTTAGTTATAGATTCCGATGCTACAATTCGGGTTTACTGTATCTCTTGGACCTTCTTATTGACGATGAAACACAGAAATTGCATCGGAATTAAATACAAAATGCACAATGCCGACTTAAGTACAAGAAGAATGACTCTTCCTACTGTCTATGTTTTGAACCATTCCTGTGACACTAGTTATAGATTCCGATGCTTCACTTCAGGTTTACTGTATCCCTTGGACCTTCTTATTGACGAAGAAACACAGAAATTGCATCGGAATTAAATGCAAAAGGCACAATTCCGACTTAAGTGCAAGAAGAATGACTCTTCCTACTGTCTATGTTTTGAACCATTCCTGTGACACTAGTTATAGATTCCGATACTTCACTTCAGGTTTACTGTATCCCTTGGACCTTCTTATTGACGAAGAAACACAGAAATTGCATCGGAATTAAATACAAAAGGCAGAATGCCGACTTTAGTACAAGAAGACTGACTCTTCCTACTGTCTATGTTTTGAACCATTTCTGTGACACTGCTTATAGATTCCGTTGCTTCCCTCCAGGTTTACAGTATCCCTCTGACCTTCCTTTTGAAGATGAAACACAGAAATTGCATCGGAATTACGTACAAAAGGCACAATGCCGACTTAAGTACAAGAAGACTGACTCTTCTTACTGTCTATGTTTGAACAATTCCTGTGACACTAGTTATAGATTCCGATGCTTCACTTCAGGTTTACTGTATCCCTCTGACCTTCCTATTGAAGATGAAACACAGAAATTGCATCGGAATTAAACACAAGAGGCACAATGCCGACTTATGTACAAGAAGACTGAACCTTCCTATTGTCTATGATTTTGAACCATTCCTTTGACAGTAGTTTGAGATTCCGATGCTTCACTTCAGGTTTACTGTATCCCTCTGACCTTCTTATTGACGATGAAACACAGAAATTGCATCGGAGTTAAATAGAAAAGGCACAATGCCGACTTAAGTACAAGAAGAATGACTCTTCCTACTGTCTATGTTTAGAACCATTCCTGTGACACTGGTTATAGATTCTGATGCTTCACTTCAGGTTTACTGTATCCTTCTGACCTTCTTATTGACGATGTAACACAGAAATTGCATCGGAATTAAATTCAAAAGGCACAATGATGACTTAAGTACAAGAAGAATAACTCTTCCTACTGTCTATGTTTTGAACCGTTCCTGTGACACTGGTTATAGATTCCGATGCTTCACTTCAGGTTTACTGATACCCTCTGTCCTTCTTATTTATGATGAAACACAGAAATTGCATCGGAAATAAATACAAAACGCACAATGCCGATTCAAGTACAAGAAGACTGACTCTTCTTACTGTCTATGTTTTGAACCATTCCTGTAACACTAGTTATAGATTCCGATGCTTCACTTCAGGTTTACTGTATCCCTCTGACCTTCTTATTGACGATGAAACACAGAAATTGCATCGGAATTAAATACGTAAGGCACAATGCCGACTTAAGTACGAGAAAACTGACTCCTCTTACTGTCTATGTTTTGAACCATTCCTGTGACACTAGTTATACATTCCGATGCTTCACTTCAGGTTTACTGTATCCCTTGGACCTTCTAACTGACGATGAAACACAGAAATTGCATCGGAATTATATACAAAAGGCACAAAGCCCACATAAGTACAAGAAGACTGACTTTACCTAATGTCTATGTTTTGAACAATTCCTGTGATACTAGTTATACATTCCGATGCTTAACTTCAGGTTTACTGTATACCTCTGACCTTCCTATTGAAAAAGAAACACAGATATTGAATCGGAATTAAATACAAAAGGCACAATGGCGAATTAAGTACAAGGAGACTGACACGTCTCACTATCTATGTTTTGAACCATTCCTGTGACACTAGTTATAGATTCCGATGCTTCACTTCAGGTTTACTGTATCCTTGGAATTTCTTATTGACGATGAAACAAAGAAATTTCATCGGAATTAAATACAAAAGGCACAATGCCGACTTAAATACAAGAAGATTGACTCTTCTTACTGTCTATGTTTGAACAATTCCTGTGACACTAGTTATAGATTCCGATGCTTCACTTCTGGTTTACTGTATCCCTCTGGCCTTCCTATTGCAGATGAAACACAGAAATAGCATCGGAATTAAATACAAAATTCACAATGCCGACTTAAGCACAATAAGACTGACTCTTCTTACTGTCTATGTTTTGAACCATTCCTGTGACGTTAGTTATAGATTCCGATGCTACAATTCGGGTTTACTGTATCTCTTGGACCTTCTTATTGACGATGAAACACAGAAATTGCATCGGAATTAAATACAAAATGCACAATGCCGACTTAAGTACAAGAAGAATGACTCTTCCTACTGTCTATGTTTTGAACCATTCCTGTGACACTAGTTATAGATTCCGATGCTTCACTTCAGGTTTACTGTATCCCTTGGACCTTCTTATTGACGAAGAAACACAGAAATTGCATCGGAATTAAATGCAAAAGGCACAATGCCGACTTAAGTGCAAGAAGAATGACTCTTCCTACTGTCTATGTTTTGAACCATTCCTGTGACACTAGTTATAGATTCCGATACTTCACTTCAGGTTTACTGTATCCTTGGACCTTCTTATTGACGATGAAACAAAGAAATTTCATCGGAATTAAATACAAAAGGCACAATGCCGACTTAAATACAAGAAGATTGACTTTTCTTACTGTCTATGATTCGAACCATTCCTGTGACACTAGTTATACATTCCGTTGCTTCACTTCAGGTTTACTGTATCCCTTGGACCTTCTTATTGGCGATGAAACACAGAAATTGCATCGGAATTAAATACAAAAGGCACAATGCAAACTTAAGTAAAAGAAGACTGAATCTTCTTACTGTCTATGTTTTGAACCATTTCTGTGACACTAGTTATAGATTCCGATGCATCACTTCAGGTTTACTGTATCCCTCTGACCCTCCTGTTGAAGATGAAACACAGAAATTGCATCGGAAATAAATACAAAAGGCACAATGCCGACTTAAGTACAAGAAGACTGACTCTTCTTACTGTCTATGTTTTGAACCATTTCTGTGACACTGCTTATAGATTCCGTTGCTTCCCTTCAGGTTTACAGTATCCCTCTGACCTTCGTTTTGAAGATGAAACACAGAAATTGCATCGGAATTACGTACAAAAGGCACAATGCCGACTTAAGTACAAGAAGACTGACTCTTCTTACTGTCTATGTTTGAACAATTCCTGTGACACTAGTTATAGATTCCGATGCTTCACTTCAGGTTTACTGTATCCCTCTGACCTTCCTATTGAAGATGAAACACAGCAATTGCATCGGAATTAAACACAAGAAGCACAATGCCGACTTATGTACAAGAAGACTGACCCTTTCTGTTGTCTATGATTTTGAACCATTCCTGTGACACTAGTTAGAGATTCCGATGCTTCACTTCAGGTTTACTGTATCCCTCTGACCTTCTTATTGACGATGAAACACAGAAATTGCATCGGAATTAAATAGAAAAGGCACAATGCCGACTTAAGTACAAGAAGACTGACTCTTCCTACTGTCTATGTTTTGAACCATTCCTGTGACACTAATTATAGATTCCGATGCTTCACTTCAGGTTTACTGTATGCCTCTGATCTTCCAATTGAAGATGAAACACAGATATTGCATCGGAATTAAATAGAAAAGGCACAATGCCGACTTAAGTACAAGAATACTGACTCTTCTTACTGGCTTTGTTTTCAACCATTCCTGTGACACTAGTTATAGATTCCGATGCTTCACTTCAGGATTACTGTATCCCTTGGACCTTCTTATTGACGATGAAACAAAGAAATTTCATCGGAATTAAATACAAAGGGCACAATGCGGACTTAAGTACAAGAAGACTGACTCTTCTTACTGTCTATGTTTGATCAATTCTTGTGACACTAGTTATAGAATCCGATGCTTCACTTCAGGTTTACTGTATCCCTTGGACCTTCTTTTTGACGATGAAACACAGAAATTGCATCCGAATTAAATACAAAAGGCACAATGCCGACCTAAGTACAAGAAGAATGACTCTTCCTACTGTCTATGTTTAGAAACATTCCTGTGACACTGGTTATAGATTCTGATGCTTCACTTCACGTTTACTGTATCCTTCTGACCTTCTTATTGACGATGTAACACAGAAATTGCATCGGAATTAAATTCAAAAGGCACAATGCCGACTTAAGTACAAGAAGAATAACTCTTCCTACTGTCTATGTTTTGAACCGTTCCTGTGACACTGGTTATAGATTCCGATGCTTCACTTCAGGTTTACTGATACCCTCTGTCCTTCTTATTTATGATGAAACACAGAAATTGCATCGGAAATAAATACAAAACGCACAATGCCGATTCAAGTACAAGAAGACTGACTCTTCTTACTGTCTATGTTTTGAACCATTCCTGTAACACTAGTTATAGATTCCGATGCTTCACTTCAGGTTTACTGTATCCCTCTGACCTTCTTATTGACGATGAAACACAGAAATTGCATCGGAGTTAAATAGAAAAGGCACAATGCCGACTTAAGTACAAGAAGAATGACTCTTCCTACTGTCTATGTTTAGAACCATTCCTGTGACACTGGTTATAGATTCTGATGCTTCACTTCAGGTTTACTGTATCCTTCTGACCTTCTTATTGACGATGTAACACAGAAATTGCATCGGAATTAAATTCAAAAGGCACAATGCCGACTTAAGTACAAGAAGAATAACTCTTCCTACTGTCTATGTTTTGAACCGTTCCTGTGACACTGGTTATAGATTCCGATGCTTCACTTCAGGTTTACTGATACCCTCTGTCCTTCTTATTTATGATGAAACACAGAAATTGCATCGGAAATAAATACAAAACGCACAATGCCGATTCAAGTACAAGAAGACTGACTCTTCTTACTGTCTATGTTTTGAACCATTCCTGTAACACTAGTTATAGATTCCGATGCTTCACTTCAGGTTTACTGTATCCCTCTGACCTTCTTATTGACGATGAAACACAGAAATTGCATCGGAATTAAATACGAAAGGCACAATGCCGACTTAAGTACAAGAAAACTGACTCCTCTTACTGTCTATGTTTTGAACCATTCCTGTGACACTAGTTATACATTCCGATGCTTCACTTCAGGTTTACTGTATCCCTTGGACCTTCTAACTGACGATGAAACACAGAAATTGCATCGGAATTTATACAAAAGGCACAAAGCCGACATAAGTACAAGAAGACTGACTTTACCTAATGTCTATGTTTTGAACAATTCCTGTGATACTAGTTATACATTCCGATGCTTAACTTCAGGTTTACTGTATACCTCTGACCTTCCTATTGAAAAAGAAACACAGATATTGAATCGGAATTAAATACAAAAGGCACAATGGCGAATTAAGTACAAGGAGACTGACACGTCTCACTATCTATGTTTTGAACCATTCCTGTGACACTAGTTATAGATTCCGATTCTTCACTTCAGGTTTACTGTATCCTTGGAATTTCTTATTGACGATGAAACAAAGAAATTTCATCGGAATTAAATACAAAAGGCACAATGCCGACTTAAATACAAGAAGATTGACTCTTCTTACTGTCTATGTTTGAACAATTCCTGTGACACTAGTTATAGATTCCGATGCTTCACTTCTGGTTTACTGTATCCCTCTGGCCTTCCTATTGCAGATGAAACACAGAAATAGCATCGGAATTAAATACAAAATTCACAATGCCGACTTAAGCACAATAAGACTGACTCTTCTTACTGTCTATGTTTTGAACCATTCCTGTGACGTTAGTTATAGATTCCGATGCTACAATTCGGGTTTACTGTATCTCTTGGACCTTCTTATTGACGATGAAACACAGAAATTGCATCGGAATTAAATACAAAATGCACAATGCCGACTTAAGTACAAGAAGAATGACTCTTCCTACTGTCTATGTTTGAACCATTCCTGTGACACTAGTTATAGATTCCGATGCTTCACTTCAGGTTTACTGTATCCCTTGGACCTTCTTATTGACGAAGAAACACAGAAATTGCATCGGAATTAAATGCAAAAGGCACAATGCCGACTTAAGTGCAAGAAGAATGACTCTTCCTACTGTCTATGTTTTGAACCATTCCTGTGACACTAGTTATAGATTCCGATACTTCACTTCAGGTTTACTGTATCCTTGGACCTTCTTATTGACGATGAAACAAAGAAATTTCATCGGAATTAAATACAAAAGGCACAATGCCGACTTAAATACAAGAAGATTGATTTTTCTTACTGTCTATGATTTGAACCATTCCTGTGACACTAGTTATACATTCCGTTGCTTCACTTCAGGTTTACTGTATCCCTTGGACCTTCTTATTGGCGATGAAACACAGAAATTGCATCGGAATTAAATACAAAAGGCACAATGCAAACTTAAGTAAAAGAAGACTGAATCTTCTTACTGTCTATGTTTTGAACCATTTCTGTGACACTAGTTATAGATTCCGATGCATCACTTCAGGTTTACTGTATCCCTCTGACCCTCCTGTTGAAGATGAAACACAGAAATTGCATCGGAAATAAATACAAAAGGCACAATGCCGACTTAAGTACAAGAAGACTGACTCTTCTTACTGTCTATGTTTTGAACCATTTCTGTGACACTGCTTATAGATTCCGTTGCTTCCCTTCAGGTTTACAGTATCCCTCTGACCTTCGTTTTGAAGATGAAACACAGAAATTGCATCGGAATTACGTACAAAAGGCACAATGCCGACTTAAGTACAAGAAGACTGACTCTTCTTACTGTCTATGTTTGAACAATTCCTGTGACACTAGTTATAGATTCCGATGCTTCACTTCAGGTTTACTGTATCCCTCTGACCTTCCTATTGAAGATGAAACACAGCAATTGCATCGGAATTAAACACAAGAAGCACAATGCCGACTTATGTACAAGAAGACTGACCCTTTCTGTTGTCTATGATTTTGAACCATTCCTGTGACACTAGTTAGAGATTCCGATGCTTCACTTCAGGTTTACTGTATCCCTCTGACCTTCTTATTGACGATGAAACACAGAAATTGCATCGGAATTAAATAGAAAAGGCACAATGCCGACTTAAGTACAAGAAGACTGACTCTTCCTACTGTCTATGTTTTGAACCATTCCTGTGACACTAATTATAGATTCCGATGCTTCACTTCAGGTTTACTGTATGCCTCTGATCTTCCAATTGAAGATGAAACACAGATATTGCATCGGAATTAAATAGAAAAGGCACAATGCCGACTTAAGTACAAGGAAACTGACTCTTATTACTATCTATGTTTTAAACCATTCCTGTGACACTAGTTACAAATTCAGATGCTTCACTTCAGGTTTACTGTATCCCTTGGACCATCTTATTGACGATGAAACACAGTAATTGCATTGGATTTAAATACAAAAGGCACAATGCCGATTTATGTACAAGAAGACTGACTCATCTTACTGTCTATGTTTTGAACCATTCCTCTGACACTCGTTATAGATTCCGATGCTTCACTTCAGGTTTACTGTATCCCTTGGACCTTCTTATTGCCGACGAAACACAGAAATTGCATCGGAATTAAATAGAAAAGGCACAATGCCGACTTATGTACAAGAAGAATGACTCTTCCTACTGTCTATGTTTTGAACCATTCCTGTGACACTAGTTACAGATTCCGATGCTTCACTTCAGGTTTACTGTATCCCTCAGACCATCGTATTTACGATGAAACACAGAAATTGCATCGGAATTAGATACAAAAAGCACAAGGCCGACTTAAGTACAAGAGGACTGACTCATCTTACTGTCTATGTTTTCAAACATTTAAGTGACACTAGTTATAGATTCCGATGCTTCACTTCAGGTTTACTATATCCCTGGACCTTCTTATTGACGACGAAACACAGAAATTGCATCGGAATTAAATAGAAAAGGCACAATGCCGACTTAAGTACAAGAAGACTGACTCTTCTTACTGTCTATGTTTGAACAATTCTTGTGACTCTAGTTATAGAATCCGATGCTTCACTTCAGTTTTACTGTATCCCTTGGACCTTCTTTGCGACGATGAAACACAGAAATTGCATCCGAATTACATACAAAAGGCACAATGCCGACTTAAGTACAAGAAGAATGACTCTTCCTACTGTCTATGTTTAGAACCATTTCTGTGATACTGGTTATAGATTCCGATGCTTCACTTCAGGTTTTCTGTATCCCTCTGACCTTCTTATTGACGATGAAACAAAGAAATTTCATCGGAATTAAATACAAAAGGCACAATGCCGACTTAAATACAAGAAGATTGACTCTTCTTACTGTCTATGTTTGAACAATTCCTGTGACAATAGTTATAGATTCCGATGCTTCACTTCTGGTTTACTGTATCCCTCTGGCCTTCCTATTGCAGATGAAACACAGAAATAGCATCGGAATTAAATACAAAATTCACAATGCCGACTTAAGCACAATAAGACTGACTCTTCTTACTGTCTATGTTTTGAACCATTCCTGTGACGTTAGTTATAGATTCCGATGCTACAATTCGGGTTTACTGTATCTCTTGGACCTTCTTATTGACGATGAAACACAGAAATTGCATCGGAATTAAATACAAAATGCACAATGCCGACTTAAGTACAAGAAGAATGACTCTTCCTACTGTCTATGTTTTGAACCATTCCTGTGACACTAGTTATAGATTCCGATGCTTCACTTCAGGTTTACTGTATCCCTTGGACCTTCTTATTGACGAAGAAACACAGAAATTGCATCGGAATTAAATGCAAAAGCACAATGCCGACTTAAGTGCAAGAAGAATGACTCTTCCTACTGTCTATGTTTTGAACCATTCCTGTGACACTAGTTATAGATTCCGATACTTCACTTCAGGTTTACTGTATCCCTTGGACCTTCTTATTGACGAAGAAACACAGAAATTGCATCGGAATTAAATACAAAAGGCACAATGCCGACTTTAGTACAAGAAGACTGACTCTTCCTACTGTCTATGTTTTGAACCATTTCTGTGACACTGCTTATAGATTCCGTTGCTTCCCTCCAGGTTTACAGTATCCCTCTGACCTTCCTTTTGAAGATGAAACACAGAAATTGCATCGGAATTAAATACAAAAGGCACAATGCCGACTTAAGTACAAGAAGACTGACTCTTCTTACTGTCTATGTTTGAACAATTCCTGTGACACTAGTTATAGATTCCGATGCTTCACTTCAGGTTTACTGTATCCCTCTGACCTTCCTATTGAAGATGAAACACAGAAATTGCATCGGAATTAAACACAAGAGGCACAATGCCGACTTATGTACAAGAAGACTGAACCTTCCTATTGTCTATGATTTTGAACCATTCCTTTGACAGTAGTTAGAGATTCCGATGCTTCACTTCAGGTTTACTGTATCCCTCTGACCTTCTTATTGACGATGAAACACAGAAATTGCATCGGAGTTAAATAGAAAGGGCACAATGCCGACTTAAGTACAAGAAGAATGACTCTTCCTACTGTCTATGTTTAGAACCATTCCTGTGACACTGGTTATAGATTCTGATGCTTCACTTCAGGTTTACTGTATCCTTCTGACCTTCTTATTGACGATGTAACACAGAAATTGCATCGGAATTAAATTCAAAAGGCACAATGATGACTTAAGTACAAGAAGAATAACTCTTCCTACTGTCTATGTTTTGAACCGTTCCTGTGACACTGGTTATAGATTCCGATGCTTCACTTCAGGTTTACTGATACCCTCTGTCCTTCTTATTTATGATGAAACACAGAAATTGCATCGGAAATAAATACAAAACGCACAATGCCGATTCAAGTACAAGAAGACTGACTCTTCTTACTGTCTATGTTTTGAACCATTCCTGTAACACTAGTTATAGATTCCGATGCTTCACTTCAGGTTTACTGTATCCCTCTGACCTTCTTATTGACGATGAAACACAGAAATTGCATCGGAATTAAATACGAAAGGCACAATGCCGACTTAAGTACGAGAAAACTGACTCCTCTTACTGTCTATGTTTTGAACCATTCCTGTGACACTAGTTATACATTCCGATGCTTCACTTCAGGTTTACTGTATCCCTTGGACCTTCTAACTGACGATGAAACACAGAAATTGCATCGGAATTATATACAAAAGGCACAAAGCCGACATAAGTACAAGAAGACTGACTTTACCTAATGTCTATGTTTTGAACAATTCCTGTGATACTAGTTATACATTCCGATGCTTAACTTCAGGTTTACTGTATACCTCTGACCTTCCTATTGAAAAAGAAACACAGATATTGAATCGGAATTAAATACAAAAGGCACAATGGCGAATTAAGTACAAGGAGACTGACACGTCTCACTATCTATGTTTTGAACCATTCCTGTGACACTAGTTATAGATTCCGATGCTTCACTTCAGGTTTACTGTATCCTTGGAATTTCTTATTGACGATGAAACAAAGAAATTTCATCGGAATTAAATACAAAAGGCACAATGCCGACTTAAATACAAGAAGATTGACTCTTCTTACTGTCTATGTTTGAACAATTCCTGTGACACTAGTTATAGATTCCGATGCTTCACTTCTGGTTTACTGTATCCCTCTGGCCTTCCTATTGCAGATGAAACACAGAAATAGCATCGGAATTAAATACAAAATTCACAATGCCGACTTAAGCACAATAAGACTGACTCTTCTTACTGTCTATGTTTTGAACCATTCCTGTGACGTTAGTTATAGATTCCGATGCTACAATTCGGGTTTACTGTATCTCTTGGACCTTCTTATTGACGATGAAACACAGAAATTGCATCGGAATTAAATACAAAATGCACAATGCCGACTTAAGTACAAGAAGAATGACTCTTCCTACTGTCTATGTTTTGAACCATTCCTGTGACACTAGTTATAGATTCCGATGCTTCACTTCAGGTTTACTGTATCCCTTGGACCTTCTTATTGACGAAGAAACACAGAAATTGCATCGGAATTAAATGCAAAAGGCACAATGCCGACTTAAGTGCAAGAAGAATGACTCTTCCTACTGTCTATGTTTTGAACCATTCCTGTGACACTAGTTATAGATTCCGATACTTCACTTCAGGTTTACTGTATCCTTGGACCTTCTTATTGACGATGAAACAAAGAAATTTCATCGGAATTAAATACAAAAGGCACAATGCCGACTTAAATACAAGAAGATTGACTTTTCTTACTGTCTATGATTTGAACCATTCCTGTGACACTAGTTATACATTCCGTTGCTTCACTTCAGGTTTACTGTATCCCGTGGACCTTCTTATTGGCGATGAAACACAGAAATTGCATCGGAATTAAATACAAAAGGCACAATGCAAACTTAAGTAAAAGAAGACTGAATCTTCTTACTGTCTATGTTTTGAACCATTTCTGTGACACTAGTTATAGATTCCGATGCATCACTTCAGGTTTACTGTATCCCTCTGACCCTCCTGTTGAAGAAGAAACACAGAAATTGCATCGGAAATAAATACAAAAGGCACAATGCCGACTTAAGTACAAGAAGACTGACTCTTCTTACTGTCTATGTTTTGAACCATTTCTGTGACACTGCTTATAGATTCCGTTGCTTCCCTTCAGGTTTACAGTATCCCTCTGACCTTCGTTTTGAAGATGAAACACAGAAATTGCATCGGAATTACGTACAAAAGGCACAATGCCGACTTAAGTACAAGAAGACTGACTCTTCTTACTGTCTATGTTTGAACAATTCCTGTGACACTAGTTATAGATTCCGATGCTTCACTTCAGGTTTACTGTATCCCTCTGACCTTCCTATTGAAGATGAAACACAGCAATTGCATCGGAATTAAACACAAGAAGCACAATGCCGACTTATGTACAAGAAGACTGACCCTTTCTGTTGTCTATGATTTTGAACCATTCCTGTGACACTAGTTAGAGATTCCGATGCTTCACTTCAGGTTTACTGTATCCCTCTGACCTTCTTATTGACGATGAAACACAGAAATTGCATCGGAATTAAATAGAAAAGGCACAATGCCGACTTAAGTACAAGAAGACTGACTCTTCCTACTGTCTAAGATTTGAAAAATTCCTGTTACACTAGTTATAGATTCCGATGCTTCACTTCAGGTTTACTGTATCCCTCTGATCTTCCTATTGAAGATGAAACACAGAAATTGCATCGGAATTAAATACAAAAGGCACAATGCCTACTTAAGTACAAGAAGACTGACTCTTCTTACTGTCTATGTTTGAACAATTCCTGTGACACTAGTTATGGATTCCGATGCTAGACTTCAGGTTTACTGTATCCCTCTGACCCTCCTATTGAAGATGAAACACAGAAATTGCGTCGGAATTAAATACAAAAGGCACAATGCCGACTTAAGTACCAGAAGACTGACTCTTCTTACTGTCTATGTTTTGAACCATTCCTGTGACACTAGTTATAGATTCCGATACTTCACTTCAGGTTTACTGAATCCTTGGACCTTCTTATTGACGAAGAAACACAGAAATTGCATCGGAATTAAATGCAAAAGGCACTATGCCGACTTAAGTACAAGAAGAATGACTCTTCCTACTGTCTATGCTTTGAACCATTCCTGTGCCACTAGTTATAGATTCCGATACTTCACTTCAGGTTTACTGTATCCTTGGACCTTCTTATTGACGATGAAACAAAGAAAATTCATCGGAATTAAATACAAAAGGCACAATGCCGACTTAAGTACAAGAAGAATGACACTTCCTACTGTCTATGTTTAGAACCATTTCTGTGATACTGGTTATAGATTCCGATGCTTCGCTTCAGGTTTTCTGTATCCATCTGACCTTCTTATTGATGATGGAACACAGAAATTGCATCGGAAATAAATACAAAAGGCACAATGCCGACTCAAGTACAAGAAGACTGACACTTCCTACTGTCTATGATTTGAACCATTCCTGTGACACTAGTTATAGATTCCGATGCTTCACTTCAGGTTTACTGTATCCTTGGACCTTCTTATTGACGATGAAACAAAGAAATTTCATCGGAATTAAATACAAAAGGCACAATGCCGACTTAAATACAAGAAGATTGACTCTTCTTACTGTCTATGTTTGAACAATTCCTGTGACACTAGTTATAGATTCCGATGCTTCACTTCAGGTTTACTGTATCCCTCTGGCCTTCCTATTGCAGATGAAACACAGAAATAGCATCGGAATTAAATACAAAATTCACAATGCCGACTTAAGCACAAGAAGACTGACTCTTCTTACTGTCTATGTTTTGAACCATTCCTGTGACACTAGTTATAGATTCCGATGCTACAATTCGGGTTTACTGTATCTCTTGGACCTTCTAATTGACGATGAAACACAGAAATTGCATCGGAATTAAATACAAAAGGCACAATGCCGACTTAAATACAAGAAGATTGACTTTTCTTACTGTCTATGATTTGAACCATTCCTGTGACACTAGTTATACATTCCGTTGCTTCACTTCAGGTTTACTGTATCCCTTGGACCTTCTTATAGGCGATGAAACACAGAAATTGCATCGGAATTAAATACAAAAGGCACAATGCAAACTTAAGTAAAAGAAGACTGAATCTTCTTACTGACTATGTTTTGAACCATTTCTGTGACACTAGTTATAGATTCCGATGCATCACTTCAGGTTTACAGTATCCCTCTGACCTTCGTTTTGAAGATGGAACACAGATATTGCATCGGAATTACGTACAAAAGGCACAATGCCGACTTAAGTACAAGAAGACTGACTCTTCTTACTGTCTATGTTTGAACAATTCCTGTGACACTAGTTATAGATTCCGATGCTTCACTTCAGGTTTACTGTATCCCTCTGACCTTCCTATTGAAGATGAAACACAGAAATTGCATCGGAATTAAACACAAGGGACACAATCTCGACTTATGTACAAGAAGACTGACCCTTTCTGTTGTCTATGATTTTGAACCATTCCTGTGACACTAGTTCGTGATTCCGATGCTTCACTTCAGGTTTACTGTATCCCTCTGACCTTCTTATTGACGATGAAACAACACAGAAATTGCATCGGAATTAAATAGAAAAGGCACAATGCCGACTTAAGTACAAGAAGAATGACTCTTCCTACTGTCTATGTTTTGAACCATTCCTGTGACACTAATTATAGATTCCGATGCTTCACTTCAGGTTTACTGTATCCCTCTGACCTTCCAATTGAAGATGAAACACAGATATTGCATCGGAATTAAATAGAAAAGGTACAATGCCGACTTAAGTACAAGAATACTGACTCTTCTTACTGGCTTTGTTTTGAACCATTCCTGTGACACTAGTTATAGATTCCGATGCTTCACTTCAGGATTACTGTATCCCTTGGACCTTCTTATTGACGATGAAACAAAGAAATTTCATCGGAATTAAATACAAAGGGCACAATGCGGACTTAAGTACAAGAAGACTGACTCTTCTTACTGTCTATGTTTGAACAATTCTTGTTACACTAGTTATAGAATCCGATGCTTCACTTCAGGTTTACAGTATCCCTTGGACCTTCTTTTTGACGATGAAACACAGAAATTGCATCCGAATTAAATACAAAAGGCACAATGCCGACTTAAGTACAAGAAGAATGACTCTTCCTACTGTCTATGTTTAGAACCATTCCTGTGACACTGGTTATAGATTCCGATGCTTCACTTCAGGTTTACTGTATCCCTCTGACCTTCTTATTGACGATGTAACACAGAAATTGCATCGGAATTAAATTCAAAAGGCACAATGCCGACTTAAGTACAAGAAGAATAACTCTACCTACTGTCTATTTTTTGAACCATTCCTGTGACACTGGTTATAGATTCCGATGCTTCACTTCAGGTTTACTGAATCCCTCTGTCCTTCTTATTGATGATGAAACACAGAAATTGCATCGGAAATGAATACAAAAGGCACAATGCCGACTCAAGTACAAGAAGACTGACTCTTCCAACTGTCTATGATTTGAACAATTCCTGTGACACTAGTTATAGATTCCGATGCTTCACTTCAGGTTTACTGTATCCCTCTGGCCTTCCTATTCCAGATGAAACACAGAAATAGCATCGGAATTAAATACAAAAGGCACAATGCCGACTTAAGCACAAGACGACTGACTCTTCTTACTGTCTATGTTTTGAACCATTCCTGTGACACTAGTTATAGATTCCAATGCTACAATTCGGGTTTACTGTATCTCTTGGACCTTCTTATTGACGATGAAACACAGAAATCGCATCGGAATTAAATACAAAAGGCACAATGCCGACTTAAGTACAAGAAGAATGTCTCTTCCTACTGTCTATGATTTGAACCATTCCTGGGACACTAGTTATAGATTCTGATGCTTCACTTCAGGTTTACTGTATCCCTTGGACCTTCTTATTGACGAAGAAACACAGAAATTGCATCGGAATTAAATGCAAAAGGCACAATGCCGACTTAAGTACAAGAAGAATGACTCTTCCTACTGTCTATGCTTTGAACCATTCCTGTGACACTAGTTATAGATTCCGATACTTCACTTCAGGTTTACTGTATCCTTGGACCTTCTTATTGACGATGAAACAAAGAAATTTCATCGGAATTAAATACAAAAGGCACAATGCCGACTTAAGTACAAGAAGAATGACACTTCCTACTGTCTATGTTTAGAACCATTTCTGTGATACTGGTTATAGATTCCGATGCTTCACTTTAGGTTTTCTGTATCCATCTGACCTTCTTATTGATGATGGAACACAGAAATTGCATCGGAAATAAATACAAAAGGCACAATGCCGACTCAAGTACAAGAAGACTGACACTTCCTACTGTCTATGATTTGAACCATTCCTGTGACACTAGTTATAGATTCCGATGCTTCACTTCAGGTTTACTGTATCCTTGGACCTTCTTATTGACGATGAAACAAAGAAATTTCATCGGAATTAAATACAAAAGGCACAATGCCGACTTAAATACAAGAAGATTGACTCTTCTTACTGTCTATGTTTGAACAATTCCTGTGACACTAGTTATAGATTCCGATGCTTCACTTCAGGTTTACTGTATCCCTCTGGCCTTCCTGTTGCAGATGAAACACAGAAATAGCATCGGAATTAAATACAAAATTCACAATGCCGACTTAAGCACAAGAAGACTGACTCTTCTTACTGTCTATGTTTTGAACCATTCCTGTGACACTAGTTATAGATTCCGATGCTTCACTTCAGGTTTACTGTATCCCTCGGACCTTCTTATTGACGATGAAACACAGAAATTGCATCGGAATTAAATACAAAAGGCACAATGCCGACTTAAATACAAGAAGATTGACTTTTCTTACTGTCTATGATTTGAACCATTCCTGTGACACTAGTTATACGTTCCGTTGGTTCACTTCAGGTTTACTGTATCCCTTGGACCTTCTTATTGGCGATGAAACACAGAAATTGCATCGGAATTAAATACAAAAGGCACAATGCAAACTTAAGTAAAAGAAGACTGAATCTTCTTACTGTCTATGTTTTGAACCATTTCTGTGACACTAGTTATAGATTCCGATGCATCACTTCAGGTTTACAGTATCCCTCTGACCTTCGTTTTGAAGATGGAACACAGAAATTGCATCGGAATTACGTACAAAAGTCACAATGCCGACTTAAGTACAAGAAGACTGACTCTTCTTACTGTCTATGTTTGAACAATTCCTGTGACACTAGTTATAGATTCCGATGCTTCACTTCAGGTTTACTGTATCCCTCTGACCTTCCTATTGAAGATGAAACACAGAAATTGCATCGGAATGAAACACAAGGGGCACAATGCCGACTTATGTACAAGAAGACTGACCCTTTCTGTTGTCTATGATTTTGAACCATTCCTGTGACACTAGTTAGTGATTCCGAAGCTTCACTTCAGGTTTACTGTATCCCTCTGACCTTCTTATTGACGATGAAACACAGAAATTGCATCGGAATTAAATAGAAAAGGCACAATGCCGACTTAAGTACAAGAAGACTGACTCTTCCTACTGTCTATGTTTTGAACCATTCCTGTGACACTAATTATAGATTCCGATGCTTCACTTCAGGTTTACCGTATCCCTCTGACCTTCCAATTGAAGATGAAACACAGATATTGCATCGGAATTAAATAGAAAAGGTACAATGCCGACTTAAGTACAAGAATACTGACTCTTCTTACTGGCTTTGTTTTGAACCATTCCTGTGACACTAGTTATAGATTCCGATGCTTCACTTCAGGATTACTGTATCCCTTGGACCTTCTTATTGACGATGAAACAAAGAAATTTCATCGGAATTAAATACAAAGGGCACAATGCGGACTTAAGTACAAGAAGACTGACTCTTCTTACTGTCTATGTTTGAACAATTCTTGTTACACTAGTTATAGAATCCGATGCTTCACTTCAGGTTTACAGTATCCCTTGGACCTTCTTTGTGACGATGAAACACAGAAATTGCATCCGAATTAAATACAAAAGGCACAATGCCGACTTAAGTACAAGAAGAATGACTCTTCCTACTGTCTATGTTTAGAACCACTCCTGTGACACTGGTTATAGATTCCGATGCTTCACTTCAGGTTTACTGTATCCCTCTGACCTTCTTATTGACGATGTAACACAGAAATTGCATCGGAATTAAATTCAAAAGGCACAATGCCGACTTAAGTACAAGAAGAATAACTCTACCTACTGTCTATTTTTTGAACCATTCCTGTGACACTGGTTATAGATTCCGATGCTTCACTTCAGGTTTACTGAATCCCTCTGTCCTTCTTATTGATGATGAAACACAGAAATTGCATCGGAAATGAATACAAAAGGCACAATGCCGACTCAAGTACAAGAAGACTGACTCTTCCTACTGTCTATGATTTGAACAATTCCTGTGACACTAGTTATAGATTCCGATGCTTCACTTCAGGTTTACTGTATCCCTCTGATCTTCCTATTGAAGATGAAACACAGAAATTGCATCGGAATTAAATACAAAAGGCACAATGCCGACTTAAGTACAAGAAGACTGACTCTTCTTACTGTCTATGTTTGAACAATTCCTGTGACACTAGTTATAGATTCCGATGCTACACTTCAGGTTTACTGTATCCCTCTGACCCTCCTATTGAAGATGAAACACAGAAATTGCATCGGAATTAAATACAAAAGGCACAATGCCGACTTAAGTACAAGAAGACTGACTCTTCTTATGGTCTATGTTTGAACAATTCCTGTGACACTAGTTATAGATTCCGATGCTTCACTTCAGGTTTACTGTATCCCTCTGACCCTCCTATTGAAGATGAAACACAGAAATTGCGTCGGAATTAAATACAAAAGGCACAATGCCGACTTAAGTACAAGAAGACTGACTCTTCTTACTGTATATGTTTTGAACCATTCCTGTGACACTAGTTATAGATTCCGATACTTCACTTCAGGTTTACTGTATCCTTGGACCTTCTTATTGACGATGAAACAAAGAAATTTCATCGGAATTAAATACAAAAGGCACAATGCCGACTTAAATACAAGAAGATTGACTTTTCTTACTGTCTATGTTTTGAACCATTCCTGTGACACTAGTTATAGATTCCGATGCTTCACTTCAGGTTTACTGTATCCTTGGACCTTCTTATTGACGATGAAACAAAGAAATTTCATCGGAATTAAATACAAATGGCACAATGCCGACTTAAATACAAGATGATTGACTCTTCTTACTGTCTATGTTTGAACAATTCCTGTGACACTAGTTATAGATTACGATGCTTCACTTCAGGTTTACTGTATCCCTCTGGCCTTCCTATTGCAGATGAAACACAGAAATAGCATCGGAATTAAATACAAAAGGCACAATGCCGACTTAAGCACAAGAAGACTGACTCTTCTTACTGTCTATGTTTTGAACCATTCCTGTGACACTAGTTATAGATTCCAATGCTACAATTCGGGTTTACTGTATCTCTTGGACCTTCTTATTGACGATGAAACACAGAAATTGCATCGGAATTAAATACAAAAGGCACAATGCCGACTTAAGTACAAGAAGAATGACTCTTCCTACTGTCTATGTTTTGAAACATTCCTGTGACACTAGTTATAGATTCTGATGCTTCACTTCAGGTTTACTGTATCCCTTGGACCTTCTTATTGACGAAGAAACACAGAAATTGCATCGGAATTAAATGCAAAAGGCACAATGCCGACTTAAGTACAAGAAGAATGACTCTTCCTACTGTCTATGATTTGAACCATTCCTGTGACACTAGTTATGGATTCCGACACTTCACTTCAGGTTTACTGTATCCTTGGACCTTCTTATTGACGATGAAACAAAGAAATTTCATCGGAATTAAATACAAAAGGCACAATGCCGACTTAAGTACAAGAAGAATCACTCTTCCTACTGTCTATGTTTAGAACCATTTCTGTGATACTGGTTATAGATTCCGATGCTTCACTTCAGGTTTTCTGTATCCCTCTGACCTTCTTATTGATGATGAAACACAGAAATTGCATCGGAAATAAATACAAAAGGCACAATGCCGACTCAAGTACAAGAAGACTGACACTTCCTACTGTCTATGATTTGAACCATTCCTGTGACACTAGTTATAGATTCCGATGCATCACTTCAGGTTTACTGTATCCCTCTGACCCTTCTATTGAAGATGAAACACAGAAATTGCATCGGAATTAAATACAAAAGGCACAATGCCGACTTAAGTACAAGAAGACTGACTCTTCTTACTGTCTATGTTTGAACAATTCCTGTGACACTAGTTATAGATTCCGATGCTTCACATCAGGTCTACTGTATCCCTCTGACCTTCCTGTTGAAGATGAAACACAGAAATTGCATCGGAATTAAATACAAAATTCACAATGCCGACTCAAGTACAAGAAGACTGACTCTTCTTACTGTCTATGTTTTGAACCATTTCTGTGACACTAGTTATAGTTCCGATGCTTCACTTCAGGTTTACTGTATCCCTCTGACCTTCCTATTGAAGATGAAACACAGAAATTGCATCGGAATTAAATACAAAAGGCACAATGCCGACTTTAGTACAAGAAAGACTGACTCTTCCTACTGTCTATGTTTTGAACCATTTCTGTGACACTGCTTATAGATTCCGTTGCTTCCCTTCATGTTTACAGTATCCCTCTGACCTTCCTTTTGAAGATGAAACACAGAAATTGCATCGGAATTACGTACAAAAGGCACAATGCCGACTTAAGTACAAGAAGACTGACTCTTCTTACTGTCTATGTTTGAACAATTCCTGTGACACTAGTTATAGATTCCGATGCTTCACTTCAGGTTTACTGTATCCCTCTGACCTTCCTATTGAAGATGAAACACAGAAACTGCATCGGAATTAAACACAAGAGGCACAATGCCGACTTATGTACAAGAAGACTGACCCTTCCTATGTCTATGATTTTGAACCATTCCTGTGACACTAGTTAGAGATTCCGATGCTTCACTTCAGGTTTACTGTATCCCTCTGACCTTCTTATCGACGATGAAACACAGAAATTGCATCGGAATTAATTAGAAAAGGCACAATGCCGACTTAAGTACAAGAAGACTGACTCTTCTTACTGTCTATGTTTGAACAATTCCTGTGACACTAGTTATAGATTCCGATGCTTCACTTCAGGTTTACTGTATCCCTCTGACCCTCCTATTGAAGATGAAACACAGAAATTGCGTCGGAATTAAATACAAAAGGCAAAATCCCGACTTAAGTACAAGAAGACTGACTCTTCTTACTGTCTATGTTTTGAACCATTCCTGTAACACTAGTTATAGATTCCGATGCTTCACTTCAGGATTACTGTATCCCTTGGACCTTCTTATTGACGATGAAGGAAAGAAATTTCATCGGAATTAAATACAAAGGGCACAATGCCGACTTAAGTACAAGAAGACTGACTCTTCTTACTGTCTATGTTTGAACAATTCTTGTGACACTAGTTATAGAATCCGATGCTTCACTTCAGGTTTACTGTATCCCTTGGACCTTCTTTTTGACGATGAAACACAGAAATTGCATCCGAATTAAATACAAAAGGCACAATGCCGACTTAAGTACAAGAAGAATGACTCTTCCTACTGTCTATGTTTAGAACCATTCCTGTGACACTGGTTATAGATTCCGATGCTTCACTTCAGGTTTACTGTATACCTCTGACCTTCTTATTGACGATGTAACACAGAAATTGCATCGGAATTAAATTCAAAAGGCACAATGCCGACTTAAGTACAAGAAGAATAACACTTCCTACTGTCTATTTTTTGAACCATTCCTAAGACACTGGTTATAGATTCCGATGCTTCACTTCAGGTTTACTGAATCCCTCTGTCCTTCTTATTGATGATGAAACACAGAAATTGCATCGGAAATGAATACAAAAGGCACAATGCCGACTCAAGTACAAGAAGACTGACTCTTCCTACTGTCTAAGATTTGAACAATTCCTGTGACACTAGTTATAGATTCCGATGCTTCACTTCAGGTTTACTGTATCCCTCTGATCTTCCTATTGAAGATGAAACACAGAAATTGCATCGGAATTAAATACAAAAGGCACAATGCCGACTTAAGTTCAAGAAGACTGACTCTTCTTACTGTCTATGTTTGAACAATTCCTGTGACACTAGTTATAGATTCCGATGCTACACTTCAGGTTTACTGTATCCCTCTGACCCTCCTATTGAAGATGAAACACAGAAATTGCATCGGAATTAAATACAAAAGGCACAATGCCGACTTAAGTACAAGAAGACTGACTCTTCTTACTGTCTATGTTTGAACAATTCCTGTGACACTAGTTATAGATTCCGATGCTTCACTTCAGGTTTACTGTATCCCTCTGACCCTCCTATTGAAGATGAAACACAGAAATTGCGTCGGAATTAAATACAAAAGGCACAATGCCGACTTAAGTACAAGAAGACTGACTCTTCTTACTGTCTATGTTTTGAACCATTCCTGTGACACTAGTTATAGATTCCGATACATCACTTCAGGTTTACTGTATCCTTGGACCTTCTTATTGACGATGAAACAATGAAATTTCATCGGAATTAAATACAAAAGGCACAATGCCGACTTAAATACAAGAAGATTGACTTATCTTACTGTCTATGTTTTGAACCATTCCTGTGACACTAGTTACAGATTCCGATGCTTCACTTCAGATTTACTGTATCCTTGGACCTTCTTATTGACGATGAAATAAAGAAATTTCATCGGAATTAAATACAATTCACAATGCCGACTTAAATACAAGAAGATTGACTCTTCTTACTGTCTATGTTTGAACAATTCCTGTGACACTAGTTATAGATTCCGATGCTTCACTTCAGGTATACTGTATCCCTCTGGCCTTCCTACTGCAGATGAAACACAGAAAATGCATCGGAATTAAATACAAAAGGCACAATGCCGACTTAAGCACCAGAAGACTGATTCTTCTTACTGTCTATGTTTTGAACGATTCCTGTGACACTAGTTATAGATTCCGATGCTACAATTCGGGTTTACTGTATCTCTTGGACCTTCTTATTGACGATGAAACAAAGAAATTTCATCGGAATTAAATACAAAATGCACAATGCCGACTTAAGTACAAGAAGAATGACTCTTCCTACTGTCTTTGTTTAGAACCATTTCTGTGATACTGGTTATAGATTCCGATACTTCACTTCAGGTTTTCTGTATCCCTCTGACCTTCTTATCGATGATGAAACACAGAAATTGCATCGGAAATAAATACAAAAGGCACAATACCGACTCAAGTACAAGAAGACTGACACTTCCTACTGTCTATGATTTGAACCATTCCTGTGACACTAGTTATACATTCCGTTGCTTCACTTCAGGTTTACTGTATCCCTTGGACCTTCTTATTGGCGATGAAACACAGAAATTGCATCGCAATTAAATACAAAAGGCACAATGCAAACTTAAGTAAAAGAAGACTGAATCTTCTTACTGTCTATGTTTTGAACCACTTCTGTGACACTAGTTATAGATTCCGATGCATCACTTCAGGTTTACTGTATCCCTCTGACCCTTCCATTGAAGATGAAACACAGAAATTACATCGGAATTAAATACAAAAGGCACAATGCCGACTTAAGTACAAGAAGACTGACTCTTCTTACTGTCTATGTTTGAACACTTCCTGTGGCACTAGTTATAGATTCCGATGCTTCACATCAGGTCTACTGTATCCCACTGACCTTCCTGTTGAAGATGAAACACAGAAATTGCATCGGAATTAAATACAAAATTCACAATGCCGACTCAAGTACAAGAAGACTTACTCTTCTTACTGTCTATGTTTTGAACCATTTCTTTGACACTAGTTATAGATTCCGATGCTTCACTTCAGGTTTACTGTATCCCTCTGACCTTCCTATTGAAGATGAAACACAGAAATTGCATCGGAATTAAATACAAAAGGCACAATGCCGACTTTAGTACAAGAAGACTGACTCTTCTTACTGTCTATGTTTTGAACCATTTCTTTGACACTAGTTATAGATTCCGATGCTTCACTTCAGGTTTACTGTATCCCTCTGACCTTCCTATTGAAGATGAAACACAGAAATTGCATCGGAATTAAATACAAAAGGCACAATGCCGACTTATGTACAAGAAGACTGACCCTTCCTATTGTCTATGATTTTGAACCATTCCTGTGACACTAGTTAGAGATTCCGATGCTTCACTTCAGGTTTACTGTATCCCTCTGACTTTCTTACTGACGATGAAACACAGAAATTGCATCGGAATTAAATAGAAAAGGCACAATACCGACTTAAGTACAAGAAGACTGACTCTTCTTACTGTCTATGTTTTGAACCATTCCTGTGACACTAATTATGGATTCCGTTACTTCACTTCAGGTTTACTGTATCCCTCTGACCTTCCAATTGAAGATGAAACACAGATATTGCATCGGAATTAAATACAAAAGGCACAATGCCGACTTAAGTACAAGAATACTGACTCATCTTACTGGCTATGTTTTGAACCATTCCTGTGACACTAGTTATTGATTCCGATGCTTCACTTTAGGATTACTGTATCCCTTGGACCTTCTTATTGACGATGAAACAAAGAAATTTCATCGGAATTAAATACAAAGGGCACAATGCCGACTTAAGTGCAAGAAGACTGACTCTTCTTACTGTCTATGTTTGAACAATTCTTGTGACACTAGTTATAAAATACGATGCTTCACTTCAGGTTTGCTGTATCCCTTGGACCTTCTTTTTGACGATGAAACACAGAAATTGCATCCGAATGAAATACAAAAGGCACAATGCCGACTTAAGTACAAGAAGAATGACTCTTCCTACTGTCTATGTTTAGAACCATTCCTGTGACACTGGTTATAGGTTCCGATGCTTCAATTCAGGTTTACTGTATCCCTCTGACCTTCTTATTGACGATGTAACACAGAAATTGCATCGGAATTAAATTCAAAAGGCACAATGCCGACTTAAGTACAAGAAGATTAACACTTCCTACTGTCTATGTTTTGAACCATTCCTGTGACGCTGGTTATAGATTCCGATGCTTCACTTCAGGTTTACTGAATCCCTCTGTCCTTCTTATTGATGATGAAACACAGGAATTGCATCGGAAATAAATACAAAAGGCACAATGCCGACTCAAGTACAAGAAGACTGACTCTTCCTACTGTCTAAGATGTGAACAATTCCTGTGACACTAGTTATAGATTCCGATGGTTCACTTCAGGTTTACTGTATCCCTCTGATCTTCTTATTGAAGATGAAACACAGAAATTGCATCGGAATTAAATACAAAAGGCACAATGCCGACTTAAGTACAAGAAGACTGACTCTTCTTACTGTCTATGTTTGAACAATTCCTGTGACACTAGTTATAGATTCCGATGCTTCACTTCAGGTTTACTGTATCCCTCTGACCCTCCTATTGAATATGAAACACAGCAATTGCGTCGGAATTAAATACAAAAGGCACAATGCCGACTTAAGTACAAGAAGACTGACTCTTCTTACTGTCTATGTTTGAACCATTCCTGTAACACTAGTTATAGATTCCGATGCTTCACTTCAGGTTTACTGTATCCCTCTGACCTTCTTATTGACGATGAAACACAGAAATTTCGTCGGAATTAAATACAAAAGGCACAATGCCGACTTAAATACAAGAAATTGACTCTTCTTACTGTCTATGTTTGAACAATTCCTGTGACACTAGTTATAGATTCCGATGCTTCACTTCAGGTTTACTGTATCCCTTTGGCCTTCCTATTGCAGATGAAACACAGAAATAGCATCGGAATTAAATACAAAAATCACAATGCCGACTTAAGCACAAGAAGACTGACTCTTCTTACTGTCTATGTTTTGAACCATTCCTGTGACACTAGTTATAGATTCCGATGCTACAATTCGGGTTTACTGTATCTCTTGGACCTTCTTATTGACGATGAAACACAGAAATTGCATCGGAATTAAATACAAAAGGCACAATGCCGACTTAAGTACAAGAAGAATGACTCTTCCTACTGTCTATGTTTTGAACCATTCCTGTGACACTAGTTATAGATTCCGATGCTTCACTTCAGGTTTACTGTATCCCTTGGACCTTCTTATTGACGAAGAAACACAGAAATTGCATCGGAATTAAATGCAAAAGACACAATGCCGACTTAAGTACAAGAAGAATGACTCTTCCTACTGTCTATGTTTTGAACCATTCCTGTGACACTAATTATGGATTCCGATGCTTCACTTCAGGTTTACTGTATCCCTCTGACCTTCCAATTGAAGATGAAACACAGATATTGCATCGGAATTAAATACAAAAGGCACAATGCCGACTTAAGTACAAGAATACTGACTCATCTTACTGGCTATGTTTTGAACCATTCCTGTGACACTAGTTATTGATTCCGATGCTTCACTTTAGGATTACTGTATCCCTTGGACCTTCTTATTGACGATGAAACAAAGAAATTTCATCGGAATTAAATACAAAGGGCACAATGCCGACTTAAGTGCAAGAAGACTGACTCTTCTTACTGTCTATGTTTGAACAATTCTTGTGACACTAGTTATAAAATACGATGCTTCACTTCAGGTTTGCTGTATCCCTTGGACCTTCTTTTTGACGATGAAACACAGAAATTGCATCCGAATTAAATACAAAAGGCACAATGCCGACTTAAGTACAAGAAGAATGACTCTTCCTACTGTCTATGTTTAGAACCATTCCTGTGACACTGGTTATAGGTTCCGATGCTTCAATTCAGGTTTACTGTATCCCTCTGACCTTCTTATTGACGATGTAACACAGAAATTGCATCGGAATTAAATTCAAAAGGCACAATGCCGACTTAAGTACAAGAAGATTAACACTTCCTACTGTCTATGTTTTGAACCATTCCTGTGACGCTGGTTATAGATTCCGATGCTTCACTTCAGGTTTACTGAATCCCTCTGTCCTTCTTATTGATGATGAAACACAGGAATTGCATCGGAAATAAATACAAAAGGCACAATGCCGACTCAAGTACAAGAAGACTGACTCTTCCTACTGTCTAAGATGTGAACAATTCCTGTGACACTAGTTATAGATTCCGATGGTTCACTTCAGGTTTACTGTATCCCTCTGATCTTCTTATTGAAGATGAAACACAGAAATTGCATGGGAATTAAATACAAAAGGCACAATGCCGACTTAAGTACAAGAAGACTGACTCTTCTTACTGTCTATGTTTGAACAATTCCTGTGACACTAGTTATAGATTCCGATGCTTCACTTCAGGTTTACTGTATCCCTCTGACCCTCCTATTGAATATGAAACACAGCAATTGCGTCGGAATTAAATACAAAAGGCACAATGCCGACTTAAGTACAAGAAGACTGACTCTTCTTACTGTCTATGTTTGAACCATTCCTGTAACACTAGTTATAGATTCCGATGCTTCACTTCAGGTTTACTGTATCCCTCTGACCTTCTTATTGACGATGAAACACAGAAATTTCGTCGGAATTAAATACAAAAGGCACAATGCCGACTTAAATACAAGAAATTGACTCTTCTTACTGTCTATGTTTGAACAATTCCTGTGACACTAGTTATAGATTCCGATGCTTCACTTCAGGTTTACTGTATCCCTTTGGCCTTCCTATTGCAGATGAAACACAGAAATAGCATCGGAATTAAATACAAAAATCACAATGCCGACTTAAGCACAAGAAGACTGACTCTTCTTACTGTCTATGTTTTGAACCATTCCTGTGACACTAGTTATAGATTCCGATGCTACAATTCGGGTTTACTGTATCTCTTGGACCTTCTTATTGACGATGAAACACAGAAATTGCATCGGAATTAAATACAAAAGGCACAATGCCGACTTAACACAAGAAGAATGACTCTTCCTACTGTCTATGTTTTGAACCATTCCTGTGACACTAGTTATAGATTCCGATGCTTCACTTCAGGTTTACTGTATCCCTTGGACCTTCTTATTGACGAAGAAACACAGAAATTGCATCGGAATTAAATGCAAAAGACACAATGCCGACTTAAGTACAAGAAGAATGACTCTTCCTACTGTCTATGTTTTGAACCATTCCTGTGACACTAATTATGGATTCCGATGCTTCACTTCAGGTTTACTGTATCCCTCTGACCTTCCAATTGAAGATGAAACACAGATATTGCATCGGAATTAAATACAAAAGGCACAATGCCGACTTAAGTACAAGAATACTGACTCATCTTACTGGCTATGTTTTGAACCATTCCTGTGACACTAGTTATTGATTCCGATGCTTCACTTTAGGATTACTGTATCCCTTGGACCTTCTTATTGACGATGAAACAAAGAAATTTCATCGGAATTAAATACAAAGGGCACAATGCCGACTTAAGTACAAGAAGACTGACTCTTCTTACTGTCTATGTTTGAACAATTCTTGTGACACTAGTTATAAAATACGATGCTTCACTTCAGGTTTGCTGTATCCCTTGGACCTTCTTTTTGACGATGAAACACAGAAATTGCATCCGAATTAAATACAAAAGGCACAATGCCGACTTAAGTACAAGAAGAATGACTCTTCCTACTGTCTATGTTTAGAACCATTCCTGTGACACTGGTTATAGGTTCCGATGCTTCAATTCAGGTTTACTGTATCCCTCTGACCTTCTTATCGACGATGTAACACAGAAATTGCATCGGAATTAAATTCAAAAGGCACAATACCGACTTAAGTACAAGAAGATTAACACTTCCTACTGTCTATGTTTTGAACCATTCCTGTGACGCTGGTTATAGATTCCGATGCTTCACTTCAGGTTTACTGAATCCCTCTGTCCTTCTTATTGATGATGAAACACAGAAATTGCATCGGAAATAAATACAAAAGGCACAATGCCGACTCAAGTACAAGAAGACTGACTCTTCCTACTGTCTAAGATGTGAACAATTCCTGTGACACTAGTTATAGATTCCGATGGTTCACTTCAGGTTTACTGTATCCCTCTGATCTTCTTATTGAAGATGAAACACAGAAATTGCATCAAAATTAAATACAAAAGGCACAATGCCGACTTAAGTACAAGAAGACTGACTCTTCTTACTGTCTATGTTTGAACAATTCCTGTGACACTAGTTATAGATTCCGATGCTTCACTTCAGGTTTACTGTATCCCTCTGACCCTCCTATTGAATATGAAACACAGCAATTGCGTCGGAATTAAATACAAAAGGCACAATGCCGACTAAAGTACAAGAAGACTGACTCTTCTTACTGTCTATGTTTTGAACCATTCCTGTAACACTAGTTATAGATTCCGATGCTTCGCTTCAGGTTTACTGTATCCCTCTGACCTTCTTATTGACGATGAAACACAGAAATTTCATCGGAATTAAATACAAAAGGCACAATGCCGACTTAAATACAAGAAATTGACTCTTCTTACTGTCTATGTTTGAACAATTCCTGTGACACTAGTTATAGATTCCGATGCTTCACTTCAGGTTTACTGTATCCCTTTGGCCTTCCTATTGCAGATGAAACACAGAAATAGCAACGGAATTAAATACAAAAATCACAATGCCGACTTAAGCACAAGAAGACTGACTCTTCTTACTGTCTATGTTTTGAACCATTCCTGTGACACTAGTTATAGATTCCGATGCTACAATTCGGGTTTACTGTATCTCTTGGACCTTCTTATTGACGATGAAACACAGAAATTGCATCGGAATTAAATACAAAAGGCACAATGCCGACTTAAGTACAAGAAGATTAACACTTCCTACTGTCTATGTTTTGAACCATTCCTGTGACGCTGGTTATAGATTCCGATGCTTCACTTCAGGTTTACTGAATCCCTCTGTCCTTCTTATTGATGATGAAACACAGAAATTGCATCGGAAATAAATACAAAAGGCACAATGCCGACTCAAGTACAAGAAGACTGACTCTTCCTACTGTCTAAGATGTGAACAATTCCTGTGACACTAGTTATAGATTCCGATGGTTCACTTCAGGTTTACTGTATCCCTCTGATCTTCTTATTGAAGATGAAACACAGAAATTGCATCGGAATTAAATACAAAAGGCACAATGCCGACTTAAGTACAAGAAGACTGACTCTTCTTACTGTCTATGTTTGAACAATTCCTGTGACACTAGTTATAGATTCCGATGCTTCACTTCAGGTTTACTGTATCCCTCTGACCCTCCTATTGAATATGAAACACAGCAATTGCGTCGGAATTAAATACAAAAGGCACAATGCCGACTTAAGTACAAGAAGACTGACTCTTCTTACTGTCTATGTTTTGAACCATTCCTGTAACACTAGTTATAGATTCCGATGCTTCACTTCAGGTTTACTGTATCCCTCTGACCTTCTTATTGACGATGAAACACAGAAATTTCATCGGAATTAAATACAAAAGGCACAATGCCGACTTAAATACAAGAAATTGACTCTTCTTACTGTCTATGTTTGAACAATTCCTGTGACACTAGTTATAGATTCCGATGCTTCACTTCAGGTTTACTGTATCCCTTTGGCCTTCCTATTGCAGATGAAACACAGAAATAGCATCGGAATTAAATACAAAAATCACAATGCCGACTTAAGCACAAGAAGACTGACTCTTCTTACTGTCTATGATTTGAACCATTCCTGTGACACTAGTTATAGATTCCGATGCTACAATTCGGGTTTACTGTATCTCTTGGACCTTCTTATTGACGATGAAACACAGAAATTGCATCGGAATTAAATACAAAAGGCACAATGCCGATTTAAGTACAAGAAGAATGACTCTTCCTACTGTCTATGTTTTGAACCATTCCTGTGACACTAGTTATAGATTCCGATGCTTCACTTCAGGTTTACTGTATCCCTTGGACCTTCTTATTGACGAAGAAACACAGAAATTGCATCGGAATTAAATGCAAAAGACACAATGCCGACTTAAGTACAAGAAGAATGACTCTTCCTACTGTCTATGTTTTGAACCATTCCTGTGACACTAGTTATAGATTCCGATACTTCACCTCAGGTTTACTGTATCCTTGGACCTTCTTATTGACGATGAAACAAAGAAATTTCATCGGAATTAAATACAAAAGGCACAATGCCGACTTCAATACAAGAAGATTGACTTTTCTTACTGTATATGTTTGAACAATTCCTGTGATACTAGTTATAGATTCCGATGCTTCACTTCAGGTTTACTGTATCCCTTTGGCCTTCCTATTGAAGATGAAACACCGAAATTGCATCGGAATTAAATAGAAAAGGCATAATGCCGACTTAAGCACAAGAAGACTGACTCTTCTTACTGTCTATGTTTGAACCATTCCTGTGACACTAGTTATAGATTCTGATGCTTCACCTCAGGTTTACTGTATCCCTCTGACCTTCCTATTGAAGATGAAACACAGAAATTGCATCGGAATTAAATACAAAAGGCACAATGCCGACTTAAGTACAAGAAGACTGACTTTTCTTACTGTCTATGTTTGAAGAATTCCTGTGACACTAGTTATTGAATGCGATGCTTCACTTCAGGTTAACTGTATCCCTCTGACCTTCCTATTGAAGATCAAACACAGATTTTGCATCGGAATTAAATACAATAGGCACAATGCCGACTTAAGTACAAGAAGACTGACTCTACCCAGTGTCTATGTTTTGAACCATTCCTGTGACACTAGTTATACATTCCGATGCTTCACTTCAGGTTTCCTGTATCCCTCTGACCTTCCTATTGAAAAAGAAACACAGAAATTGCATCGGAAATAAATACAAAAGGCACAATGGAGACTTAAGTACAAGAAGACTGACTCTTCTTACTGTCTATGTTTTGAACCAATCCTGTGACACTAATTATAGCATCCGATGCTTCACTTCAGGTTTACTGTATATTTGGACCGTCTTATTGACAATGAAACAAAGATATTTTATCGGAATTAAATACAAAAGGCACAATGGCGACTTAAATACAAGAAGACTGACTCTTCTTACTGTCTATGTTTGAACAATTCCTGTGACACTAGTTATAGATTCCGATGCTTCACTTCAGGTTTACTGTATCCCTTGGACCTTCTTTTTGACGATGAAACACAGAAATTGCATCGGAATTAAATACAAAAGGCACAATGCCGACTTAAGTACAAGAAGAATAACTCTTCCTACTGTCTATGTTTCGAACCATTCCTGTGACACTGGTTATATATTCCGATGCTTCACTTCAGTATTACTGTGTCCCTCTGTCCTTCTTGTTGATGATGAAACACAGGGATTGCATCGGAAATAAATACAAAAGGCACAATGCCGACTCAAGTACAAGAAGACTGACTCTTCCTACTGTTTAAGTTTTGAACATTTCCTGTGACACTAGTTATACACACCGATGCTACACTTCAGGTTTACTGTATCCCTTGGACCTTCTTATTGACGATGAAACACAGAAATTGCATCGGAATTAAATACAAAAGCACAATGCCGACTTAAGTACAAGACCACTGACTCTTCTTAGTCTATGTTTTGAACCATTTCTGTGACACTAGTTATAGATTCCGATGCTTCACTTCAGGTTTACTGTATCCCTCTGACCTTCCTATTGAAGATGAAACACAGAAATTGCATCGGAATTAAATACAAAAGGCACAATGCCGACTGAAATACAAGAAGACTGACTCTTCTTACTGTGTATGTTTTGAACCATTCCTGTGACACTAGTTATACATTCCGATGCTTCACTTCAGGTTTAATGTATCCCTTGGACCTTCTTATTGACGATGAAACACAGAAATTGCATCGGAATTAAATACAAGAGGCACAATGGCGACTTAAATACAAGGAGACTGACCCTTCTTACTGTCTATGTTTGAACAATTCCAGTGACACTAGTTATAGATTCCGATGCTTCACTACAGGTTTACTGTATCCCTTGGACCTTCATTTTGACGATGAAACACATAATTTGCATCGGAATTAAATACAATAGGCACAATGCCGACTTAAGTACAAGAAGAATGACTCTTCCAACTGTCTATGTTTTGAAACATTCCTGTGACACCGGTTATAGATTCCGATGCCTCACTTCAGTTTTACTGTGTCCCTCTGTCTTTCTTATTGATGATGAAACGCAGAAATTGCATCGGAAATAAATACAAAAGGCACAATGCCGACTCAAGTACAAGAAGACTGACTCGTCCTATTGTCTAATTTTTGAACCTTTCCTGTGACACTAGTTATACACTCCGATGCTACACTTCAGGTTTACTGTATCCCTTGGACCTTCTTTTTGACGATGAAACACAGAAATTGCATCGGAATAAAATACAAAATGCACAATGCCGACTTAAGTACAAGAAGAATAACACTTCCTACTGTCTATGTTTTGAACCATTCCTATGACACTGGTTATAGATTCCGATGCTTCACTTCAGTATTACTGTGTCCCCATGTCCTTCTTGTTGATGATGAAACACAGAGATTGCATCGGAAATAAATACAAAAGGCACAATGCCGACTCAAGTACAAGAAGACTGACTCTTCCTACTGTTTAAGTTTTGAACCTTTCCTGTGACACTAGTTATACACTCCGATGCTACACTTCAGGTTTACTGTATCCCTTGGACCTTCTTATTGACGATGAAACACAGAAATTGCATCGGAATTAAATACAAAAGCACAATGCCGACTTAAGTACAAGACCACTGACTCTTCTTACTGTCTATGTTTTGAACCATTTCTGTGACACTAGTTATAGATTCCGATGCTTCACTTCAGGTTTACTGTATCCCTCTGACCTTCCTATTGAAGATGAAACACAGAAATTGCATCGGAATTAAATACAAAAGGCACAATGCCGACTGAAATACAAGAAGACTGACTCTTCTTACTGTCTATGTTTTGAACCATTCCTGTGACACTAGTTATACATTCCGATGCTTCACTTCAGGTTTAATGTATCCCTTGGACCTTCTTATTAACGATGAAACACAGAAATTGCATCGGAATTAAATACAAGAGGCACAATGGCGACTTAAATACAAGGAGACTGACCCTTCTTACTGTCTATGTTTGAACAATTCCTGTGACACTATTTATAGATTCCGATGCTACACTACAGGTTTACTGTATCCCTTGGACCTTCATTTTGACGATGAAACACAGAAAATGCATCGGAATTAAATACAATAGGCACAATGCCGACTCAAGTACAAGAAGAATGACTCTTCCTACTGTCTAAGTTTTGAACCATTCCTGTGACACCGGTTATAGATTCCGTGCTTCACTTCAGTTTTACTGTGTCCCTCTGTCTTTCTTATTGATGATGAAACGCAGAAATTGCATCGGAAATAAATACAAAAGGCACAATGCCGACTCAAGTACAAGAAGACTGATTCTTCCTACTGTCTAAGTTTTGAACCTTTCCTGTGACACTAGTTATACATTCCGATGCTACACTTCAGGTTTACTGTATCCCTTGGACCATCTTATTGACGATGAAACACAGAAATTGCATCGGAATTAAATACAAAACCACAATGCAGCCTTAAGTACAAAAAGACTGACTCTTCTTACTGTCTATGTTGTGAACCATTTCTGTGACACTAGTTATAGATTCCGATGCTTCACTTCAGGTTTACTGTATCCCTCTGACCTTCCTATTGAAGATGAAACACAGAAATTGCATCGGAATTAAATACAAAAGGCACAATGCCGACTTAAGTACATGAAGACTGACTCTTCCTACTGTCTATGTTTTGAACCATTCCTGTGACACTAGTTATAGATTCCGATGCTTCACTTCAGGTTTACTGTATCTCTTGGACATTCTTATTGACGATGAAACACAGAAATTGCATCAGAATTACATACAAAAGGTACAATGCCGACTTAAGTACAAGAAGAGTGACTCTTCCTACTGTCTATGTTTTGAACCATTCCTGTGACACTAGTTATAGATTCCGATGCTTCACTTCATGTTTACTGTATCCCTCCGACCTTCCTATTGAAGATGAAACACAGAAAGTGCATCGGAATTAAATAGAAATGACACAATGCCGACTTAAGTACAAGAATACTGACTCTTCTTACTGTCTACGTTTTGAACCATTCCTGTGACACTAGTTATACATTCCGATGCTTCACTTCAGGTTTAATGTATCCCTCTGACCATCCTATTGACGATGAGACACAGAAATTGCATCGGAATTAAATAGAAATGACACAATGCCGACTTAAGTACAAGAATACTGACTCTTCCTACTGTCTATGATTTGAACCATTCCTGTGACAGTAGTTATAGATTCCGATGCTTCACTTCTTGTTTACTGTATCCCTCCGACCTTCCTATTGAAGATGAAACACAGAAATTGCATCGGAATTAAATAGAAATGACACAATGCCGACTTAAGTACAAGAATACTGACTCTTCTTACTGTCTATGTTTGAACCATTCCTGTGACACTAGTTATACATTCCGATGCTTCACTTCAGGTTTACTGTATCCCTCTGACCATCCTATTGAAGATGAAACACAGAAATTGCATCGGAATTAAATACAATAGGCCCAATGCCGACTTAAGTACAAGAAAACTGACTCATCTTACTGTCTATGTTTTGAACCATCCCTGTGACACTAGTTATACATTCCGATGCTTCACGTCAGGTTTACTGTACCCCTTGGACCTTCTTATTGACGATGAAACACAGAAATTGTATCGGAATTAAATGCAAAAGGCACAATGTTGACTTAAGTACAAGAAGAATGAATCTTCCTACTGTCTATGTTTTGAACCATTCCTGTGACACTAGTTATAGATTCCGATGCTTCACTTCAGGTTTACTGTATCCCTTTGGCCTTCCTATTGTAGATGAAACACAGAAATTGCATCGGAATTAAATAGAAAAGGCACAATGACGACTTAAGCACAAGAAGACTGACTCTTCTTACTGTCTATGTTTTGAACCATTCCTGTGACACTAGTTATAGATTCCGATGCTTCAATTCGGGTTTACTGTATCTCTGGGACCATCTTATTGACGATGAAACACAGATATTGCATCGGAATTAAATACAAAAGGCACAATGCCGACTTAAGTACAGGAAGACTGACTCTTCCTACTGTCTATGTTTTGAACCATTCCTGTAACACTAGTTATAGATTCCGATGCTTCACTTCAGGTTTACTGTATCTCTTGGACCTTCTTATTGACGATGAAACACAGAAATTGCATCGGAATTAAGTACAAAAGGCACAATGCCGACTTAAGTACAAGAAGAATGACCCTTCCTACTGTCTATGTTTTGAACAATTCCTGTGACACTAGTTATAGATTCCGATGCTTCACTACAGGTTTACTGTATCCCTTGGACCTTCATTTTGACGATGAAACACAGAAATTGCATCGGAATTAAATACAAAAGGCACAATGCCGACTATAGTACAAGAAGAGTGACTCTTCCTACTGTCTATGTTTTGAACCATTCCTGTGACACTGGTTATAGATTCCGATGCTTCACTTCAGTTTTACTGTTTCCCTCTGTCTTTCTTATTGATGATGAAACACAGAAATTGCATCGGAAATAAATACAAAAGGCACAATGCCGACTCAAGTACAAGAATACTGACTCTTCCTACTGTCTAAGATTTGAACCTTTCCTGTGACACTAGTTATACACTCCGATGCTACACTTCAGGTTTACTGTATCCCTTGGACCTTCTTATTGACGATGAAACACAGAAATTGCATCGGAATTAAATACAAAAGCACAATGCCGACTTAAGTACAAGAAGACTGACTCCTCTTACTGTCTATGTTTTGAACCATTTCTGTGACACTAGTTATAGATTCCGATGCTTCACTTCAGGTTTACTGTATCCCTCTGACCTTCCTATTGAAGATGAAACACAGAAATTGCATCGGAATTAAATACAAAAGGCACAATGCCGACTTAAGTACAAGAAGACTGACTCTTCTTACTGTCTATGTTTGAACAATTCCTGTGACACTAGTTATTGAATGCGATCCTTCACTTCAGGTTAACTGTATCCCTCTGACCTTCCTATTGAAGATAAAACACAGATTTTGCATCGGAATTAAATACAATAGGCACAATGCCGACTTAAGTACAAGAAGACTGACTCTACCTAGTGTCTATGTTTTGAACCATTCCTGTGACACTAGTTATAGATTCCGATGCTTCACTTCAGGTTTACTGTATCCCTCTGACCTTCCCATTGAAGATGAAACACAGAAATTGCATGGGAATTAAAAAGAAATGACACAATGCCGACTTAAGTACAAGAAGACTGACTCTTCCTACTGTCTAAGTTTTGAACCTTTCCAGTGACACTAATTATAGATTCCGATGCTTCACTTCAGGTTTACTGTATCCTTGGACCTTCTTATTGACGATGAAACAAAGAAATTTTATCGGAATTAAATACAAAAGGCACAATGGCGACTTAAATACAAGAAGACTGACTCTTCATACTGTCTATGTTTGAACAATTCCTGTGACACTAGTTATAGATTCCGATGCTTCACTTCAGGTTTACTGTATCCCTTGGACCTTCTTTTTGACGATGAAACACAGAAATTGCATCGGAATTAAATACAAAAGGCACAATGCCGACTTAAGTACAAGAAGAATAACTCTTCCTACTGTCTATGTTTTGAACCATTCCTGTGACACTGGTTATAGATTCCGATGCTTCACTTCAGTTTTACTGTGTCCCTCTGTCCTTCTTGTTGATGATGAAACACAGAGATTGCATCGGAAATAAATACAAAAGGCACAATGCCGACTTAAGTACATGAAGACTGACTCTTCCTACTGTCTATGTTTTGAACCATTCCTGTGACACTAGTTATAGATTCCGATGCTTCACTTCAGGTTTACTGTATCTCTTGGACATTCTTATTGACGATGAAACACAGAAATTGCATCAGAATTACATACAAAAGGTACAATGCCGACTTAAGTACAAGAAGAGTGACTCTTCCTACTGTCTATGTTTTGAACCATTCCTGTGACACTAGTTATAGATTCCGATGCTTCACTTCATGTTTACTGTATCCCTCCGACCTTCCTATTGAAGATGAAACACAGAAAGTGCATCGGAATTAAATAGAAATGACACAATGCCGACTTAAGTACAAGAATACTGACTCTTCTTACTGTCTATGTTTTGAACCATTCCTGTGACACTAGTTATACATTCCGATGCTTCACTTCAGGTTTAATGTATCCCTCTGACCATCCTATTGACGATGAGACACAGAAATTGCATCGGAATTAAATAGAAATGACACAATGCCGACTTAAGTACAAGAATACTGACTCTTCCTACTGTCTATGATTTGAACCATTCCTGTGACAGTAGTTATAGATTCCGATGCTTCACTTCATGTTTACTGTATCCCTCCGACCTTCCTATTGAAGATGAAACACAGAAATTGCATCGGAATTAAATAGAAATGACACAATGCCGACTTAAGTACAAGAATACTGACTCTTCTTACTGTCTATGTTTGAACCATTCCTGTGACACTAGTTATACATTCCGATGCTTCACTTCAGGTTTAATGTATCCCTCTGACCATCCTATTGACGATGAAACACAGAAATTGCATCGGAAGTAAATACAAAAGGCACAATGCCGACCTAAGTACAAGAAGAATGACTCTTCCTACTGTCTATGCTTTCAACCATTCCTGTGATACTAGTTATAGATTCCGATGCATCACTTCAGGTTTACTGTATCCCTCTGACCTTCCTATTGAAGTTGAAACACAGAAATTGCATCGGAATTAAATAGAAATGGCACAATGCCGACTTGAGTACAAGAAGACTGACAATACTTACTGTCTATGTTTTGAACCATTCCTGTGACACTAGTTATATATTCCGATGCTTCACTTCAGGTTTACTGTATCCCTTGGAGCCTCTTATTGACGATGAAACACAGAAATTGCATCGGAATTAAATACAAAAGGCTCAATGCCGACTTAAGTACAAGAAGACTGACTCTTCCTACTGTCTCTGTTTGAACCATTCCTGTGACACTAGTTATAGATTCCGATGCTTCACTTCAGGTTGACTGTATCCCTTGGACCTTCTTATTAACGATGAAACACAGAAATTGCATCGGAATTAAATACAAAAGGCACAATGCCGACTTAAGTACAGGAAGAATGACTCTTCCTACTGTCTATGTTTTGAACCATTCCTATGACACTAGTTATAGATTCCGATGCTTCACTTCAGGTTTACTGTATCCCTCCGACCTTCCTATTGAAGATGAAACACAGAAATTGCATCGGAATTAAAAAGAAATGACACAATGCCGACTTAAGTACAAGAATACTGACTCTTCTTACTGTCTATGATTTGAACCATTCCTGTGACACTAGTTATACATTCCGATGCTTCACTTCAGGTTTAATGTATCCCTTGGACCTTCTTATTGACGATGAAACACAGAAATTGCATCGGAATTAAATACAAGAGGCACAATGGCGACTTAAATACAAGGAGACTGACCCTTCTTACTGTCTATGTTTGAACAATTCCTGTGACACTAGTTATAGATTCCGATGCTTCACTACAGGTTTACTGTATCCCTTGGACCTTCATTTTGACGATGAAACACAGAAATTGCATCGGAATTAAATACAAAAGGCACAATGCCGACTTAAGTACAAGAAGAATGACTCTTCCTACTGTCTATGTTTTGAACCATTCCTGTGACACTGGTTATAGATTCCGATGCTTCACTTCATTTTTACTGTGTCCCTCTGTCTTTCTTATTGATGATGAAACACAGAAATTGCATCGGAAATAAATACAAAAGGCACAATGCCGACTCAAGTACAAGAGGACTGACTCTTCCTACTGTCTAAGTTTTGAACCTTTCCTGTGACACTAGTTATACACTCCGATGCTACACTTCAGGTTTACTGTATCCATTGGACCTTCTAATTGACGATGAAACACAGAAATTGCATCGAAATTAAATACAAAAGCACAATGCCGACTTAAGTACAAGAAGAATGACTCTTCCTACTGCCTATGTTTTGAACCATTTCTGTGACACTACTTATAGATTCCGATGCCTCACTTCAGGTTTACTGTATCCCTCTGACCTTCCTATTGAAGATGAAACACAGAAATTGCATCGGAATTAAATACAAAAGGCACAATGCCGACTTAAGTACAAGAAGACTGACTCTTCTTACTGTCTATGTTTGAACAATTCCTGTGACACTAGTTATTGAATGCGATCCTTCACTTCAGGTTAACTGTATCCCTCTGACCTTCCTATTGAAGATAAAACACAGATTTTGCATCGGAATTAAATACAATAGGCACAATGCCGACTTAAGTACAAGAAGACTGACTCTACCTAGTGTCTATGTTTTGAACCATTCCTGTGACACTAGTTATAGATTCCGATGCTTCACTTCAGGTTTACTGTATCCCTCTGACCTTCCCATTGAAGATGAAACACAGAAATTGCATGGGAATTAAAAAGAAATGACACAATGCCGACTTAAGTACAAGAAGACTGACTCTTCCTACTGTCTAAGTTTTGAACCTTTCCAGTGACACTAATTATAGATTCCGATGCTTCACTTCAGGTTTACTGTATCCTTGGACCTTCTTATTGACGATGAAACAAAGAAATTTTATCGGAATTAAATACAAAAGGCACAATGGCGACTTAAATACAAGAAGACTGACTCTTCTTACTGTCTATGTTTGAACAATTCCTGTGACACTAGTTATAGATTCCGATGCTTCACTTCAGGTTTACTGTATCCCTTGGACCTTCTTTTTGACGATGAAACACAGAAATTGCATCGGAATTAAATACAAAAGGCACAATGCCGACTTAAGTACAAGAAGAATAACTCTTCCTACTGTCTATGTTTTGAACCATTCCTGTGACACTGGTTATAGATTCCGATGCTTCACTTCAGTTTTACTGTGTCCCTCTGTCCTTCTTGTTGATGATGAAACACAGAGATTGCATCGGAAATAAATACAAAAGGCACAATGCCGACTCAAGTACAAGAAGACTGACTCTTCCTACTGTCTAAGTTTTGAACCTTTCCAGTGACACTAGTTATACACTCCGATGCTACACTTCAGGTTTACTGTATCCCTTGGACCTTCTTATTGACGATGAAACACAGAAATTGCATCGGAATTAAATACAAAAGCACAATGCCGACTTAAGTACAAGAAGACTGACTCCTCTTACTGTCTATGTTTTGAACCATTTCTGTGACACTAGTTATAGATTCCGATGCTTCATTTCAGGTTTACTGTATGCCTCTGACCTTCCTATTGAAGATGAAACACAGAAATTGCATCGGAATTAAATACAAAAGGCACAATGCCGACTTAAGTACAAGAAGACTGACTCTTCTTACTGTCTATGTTTTGAACCATTCCTGCGACACTAGTTATACATTCCGATGCTTCACGTCAGGTTTACTGTATCCCTTGGACCTTCTTATTGACGATGAAACACAGAAATTGTATCGGAATTAAATACAAAAGGCACAATGTTGCCTTAAGTACAAGAAGAATGACTCTTCCTACTGTCTATGTTTTGAACCATTCCTGTGACACTAGTTATAGATTCCGATGGTTCAATTGGGGTTTACTGTATCTCTTGGACCTTCTTATTGACGATGAAACACAGAAATTGCATCGGAATTAAATACAAAAGTCACAATGCCGACTTAAGTACAGGAAGACTGACTCTACCAACTGTCTATGTTTTGAACCATTCCTGTAACACTAGTTATAGATTCCGATGCTTCACTTCAGGTTTACTGTATCTCTTGGAACTTCTTATTGACGATGAAACACAGAAATTGCATCGGAATTAAAAAGAAATGACACAATGCCGACTTAAGTACAAGAATACTGACTCTTCATACTGTCTATGTTTGAACCATTCCTGTGACACTAGTTATACATTCCGATGCTTCACTTCAGGTTTAATGTATCCCTTGGACCTTCTTATTGACGATGAAACACAGAAATTGCATCGGAATTAAATACAAGAGGCACAATGGCGACTTAAATACAAGGAGACTGACCTTTCTCACTGTCTATGTTTGAACAATTCCTGTGACACTAGTTATAGATTCCGATGCTTCACTACAGGTTTACTGTATCCCTTGGACCTTCTTATTGACGATGAAACACAGAAATTGCATCGGAATTAAATACAAAAGGCACAATGCCGACTTAAGTACAAGAAGAATGACTCTTCCTACTGTCTATGTTGTGAACCATTTCTGTGACACTAGTTATAGATTCCGATGCTTCACTTCAGGTTTACTGTATCCCTCTGACCTTCCTATTGAAGATGAAACACAGAAATTGCATCGGAATTAAATACAAAAGGCACAATGCCGACTTAAGTACAAGAAGACTGACTCTTCTTACTGTCTATGTTTGAACAATTCCTGTGACACTAGTTATTGAAAGCGATGCTTCACTTCAGGTTAACTGTATCCCTCTGACCTTCCTATTGAAGATAAAACACAGATTTTGCATCGGAATTAAATACAATAGGCACAATGCCGACTTAATTACAGGAAGACTGACTCTTCCTACTGTCTATGTTTTGAACCATTCCTGTGACACTAGTTATAGATTCCGATGCTTCACTTTAGGTTTACTGTATCTCTTGGACATTCTTATTGACGATGAAACACAGAAATTGCATCGGAATTACATACAAAAGGCACAATGCCGACTTAAGTACAAGAAGAATGACTCTTCCTACTGTCTATCTTTTGAACCATTCCTGTGATACTAGTTATAGATTCCGATGCTTCACTTCAGGTTTACAGTATCCCTCCGACCTTCCTATTGAAGATGAAACAAAGAAATTGCATCGGAATGAAATAGAAATGACACAATGCCGACTTAAAGACAAGAATACTGACTCTTCTTACTGTCTATGTTTTGAACCATTCCTGTGACACTAGTTATACATTCCGATGCTTCACTTCAGGTTTAATGTATCCCTCTGACCATCCTATTGAAGATGAAACACAGAAATTGCATCGGAATTAAATACAAAAGGCACAATGCCGACTTATGTACAGGAAGACTGACTCTTTCTACTGTCTATTTTTTGAACCATTCCTGTGACACTAGTTATACATTCCGATGCTTCACTTCAGGTTTACTGTATCCCTTGGACCTTCTTATTGACGATGAAACTCAGAAATTGCATCGGAAGTAAATACAAAAGGCACAATGCCGACCTAAGTACAAGAAGAATGACTCTTCGTACTGTCTATGCTTTCAACCATTCCTGTGATACTAGTTATAGATTCCGATGCATCACTTCAGGGTTACTGTATCCCTCTGACCTTCCTATTGAAGTTGAAACACAGAAATTGCATCGGAATTAAATAGAAAAGTCACAATGCCGACTTAAGTACAAGAAGACTGACAATACTTACTGTCTATGTTTTGAACCATTCCTGTGACACTAGTTATACATTCCGATGCTTCACTTCAGGTTTACTGTATCACTTGGAGCCTCTTATTGACGATGAAACACAGAAATTGCATCGGAATTAAATACAAAAGGCTCAATGCCGACTTAAGTACAAGAAGACTGACCCCTCCTACTGTGTATGTTTGAACCAATCCTGTGACACTAGTTATAGATTCCGATGCTTCACTTCAGGTTTACTGTATCCCTTGGACCTTCTTATTAACGATGAAACACAGAAATTGCATCGGAATTAAATACAAAAGGCACAATGCCGACTTAAGTACAGGAAGAATGACTCTTTCTACTGTCTATGTTTTGAACCATTCCTGTGACACTAGTTATAGATTCCGATGCTTCACTTCAGGTTTACTGTATCCCTCCGACCTTCCTATTGAAGATGAAACACAGAAATTGCATCGGAATTAAATACAAAAAGCACAATGCCGACATAAGTACAAGAAGACTGACTCTTCCAACTTTCTATGCTTTGACGCATTCCTGAGACACTAGTTATAGATTTCGATGCTTCACTTCAGGTTTACTGTATCCTTTCGACCTTCTTATTGACGATGAAACACAGAAATTGCATCGGAATTAAATACAAACGGCACAATGCAAATTTAAGTACAAGAAGAATGACTCTTCCCACTGTCTATGATTTGAACCATTACTGTGACACTAGTTATAGATTCCGATGCTTCATTTCAGGTTTACTGTATCCCTCTGACCTTCCTATTGAAGATGAAACACAGAAATTGCATCGGAATTAAATACAAAAGGCACAATGCCGACTTAAGTACAAGAAGACTGACTCTTCCTACTGTCTATGTTTTGAACCATTCCTGTGACACTAGTTATTGATTATGATGCTACACTTCAGGTTTTCTGTATCCCTCTGACCTTCTTATTGACGATGAAACACAGAAATTGCATCGGAATTGAATAGAAAAGGCACAATGCCGACTGAAGTACAAGAATACTGACTCTTCTTTCTGTCTATGTTTGAACCATACCTGTGACACTATTCATACATTCCGATGCTTCACTTCAGGTTAACTGTATCCCTTTAACCTTCTTATTGACGATGAGACACAGAAATTGCATCGGAATTAAATACAAAAGGCACAATGACGACTGAAGTAGAAGAAGAATGACTCTTACAACTGTCTATGTTTTGAACCATTCCTGTGACACTGGTTATAGATTCCGATGCTTCACTTCAGTTTTACTGTGTCCCTCTGTCTTTCTTATTGATGATGAAACACAGAAATTGCATCGGAAATAAATACAAAAGGCACAATGCCGACTCAAGTACAAGAAGACTGACTCTTCCTACTGTCTATGTTTTGAACCATTCCTGTGACACTAGTTATAGATTCCGATGCTTCACTTCAGGTTTACTGTATCTCTTAGCCCTTCTTATTGACGATGAAACACAGAAATTGCATCGGAATTAAATACAAAAGGCACAATGCCGACTTAAGTACAAGAAGAATGACTCTTCCTACTGTCTATGTTTTGAACCATTCCTGTGACACTAGTTATAGATTCCGATGCTTCACTTCAGGTTTACTGTATCCCTCCGACCTTCCTATTGAAGAAGAAACACAGAAATTGCATCGGAATTAAATAAAAATGACACAATGCCGACTACAGTACAAGAATCCTGACCCTTCTTACTGTCTATGTATTGAACCATTCCTGTGACACTAGTTATACATTCCGATGCTTCACTTCAGGTTTAATGTATCCCTCTGACCATCCTATTGAAGATGAAACACAGAAGTTGCATCGGAATTAAATACAAAAGGCACAATGCCGACTTAAGTACAGGAAGACTGACTCTTCCTACTGTCTATGTTTTGAACCATTCCTGTGACACTAGTTGTACATTCCGATGCTTCACTTTAGGTTTACTGTATCCCTTGGAGCCTCTTATTGACGATGAAACACAGAAATTGCATCGGAAGAAAATACAAAAGGCTCAATGCCGACTTAAGTACAAGAAGACTCACTCTTCCTACTGTCTATGTTTTGAACCATTCCTGTGACACTAGTTACAGATTCCGATGCTTCACTTCAGGTTTACTGTATCAATTGGACCTTCTTATTGACGATGAAACACAGAAATTGCATCGGAATTAAATACAAAAGGCACAATGCCGACTTAAGTACAGGAAGAATGACTCTTCCTACTGTCTATGTTTTGAACCATTCCTGTGACTTTAGTTATAGAGTCCGATGCTTCACTTCAGGTTTACTGTATCCCTTCGACCTTCCTATTGAAGATGAAACACAGAAATTGCATCGGAATTAAATACAAAAGGCAGAATGCCGACATAAGTACAAGAAGACTGACTCTTCTTACCGTCTATGTTTGAACATTTCCTGTGAAACGAGGTATAGATTCCGATGCTTCACTTCAGGTTTACTGTATCCCTCTGACCTTCCTATTGAAGATGAAACACAGAAATTTCATCGGAATAAAATACAAAAGGCGCAATGCCGACTTAAGTACAAGAAGAATGACTCTTCCTTCTGTCTATGTTTATCAACCATTCCGGTGACACTAGTTATAGATTCCGATGCTACACTTCAGGTTTACTGTATCCCTCTGACCTTCCTATTGAAGATGAAACACAGAAATTGCATCGGAATTAAATACAAAAGGCACAATGCCGACTTAAGTACAAGAAGACTGACTCTTCTTACTGTCTATGTTTTGAGCCATTCCTGTGACACTAGTTATACATTCCGATGCTTCACTTCACTAGGTTTACTGTATACCTTGGACCTTCTTATTGACGATGAAACACAGAAATTGCATCGGAATTAACTACAAAAGGCACAATGCCGACTTAAGTACAAGAAGAATGACTCTTCCTACTTTCTATATTTTGAACCATTCCTGTGACACTAGTTACAGATTCCGATGCTTCACTTCAGGTTTACTGTATCCCTCTGACCTTCCTATTGAAGATGAAACACAGAAATTGCATCGGAATTAAATACAAAAGTCTCAGTGCCGACTTAAGTACAAGAAGACTGACTCTTCTTACTGTCTAAGTTTGAACAATTCCTGTGACACTAGTTATAGATTCCGATGCATCACTTCCGGTTTACTGTATCCCTTGGACCTTCTTCTTGACGATGAAACACAGAAATTGCATCGGAATAAAATACAAAAGCACAATGCCGACTTTAGTACAAGAAGAATGACTCTTCCGACTGTCTATGTTTTGAACCCTTCCTGTGACACTAGTTATACATTCCGATGCTTCACTTCAGGTTTACTGTATCCCTTGGACCTTCTTATTGACGATGAAACACAGAAATTGCATCGGAATTAAATACAAAAGGCACAATGACGACTTAAGTACAAGAAGAATGACTCTTCCTACTATCTATGTTTAGAACCATTACTGTGACACTAGTTGTAGATTCCGATGCTTCACTTCAGGTTTACGGTATCCCTCTGACCTTCCTATTGAAGATGAAACACAGAAATTGCATCGGAATGAAATAGAAAAGGCACAATGCTGACTTAAGTACAAGAAGACTGACTCTTCTTTCTGTCTATGTTTTGAACCATTCCTGTGACACTAGTTATGCATTCCGATGCTTCACTTCAGGTTTACTGTATCCCTTGGACCTTCGTATTGACGATGAAACACAGAAATAGCATCGGAATTAAATACAAAAGGCACAATGCCGACTTAAGTACAAGAAGACTGACTCTTCCAACTGTATATGTTTTGACGCATTCCTGTGACACTAGTTATAGATTTCGATGCTTCACTTCAGGTTTACTGTATCCTTTCGACCTTCTTATTGACGATGAAACACAGAAATTGCATCGGAATTAAATACAAACGGCACAATGCAAACTTAAGTACAAAAAGAATGACTCTTCCCACTGTCTATGATTTGAACCATTACTGTGACACTAGTTATAGATTCCGATGCTTCACTTCAGGTTTACTATATCCCTCTGACCTTCCTATTGAAGATGAAACACAGAAATTGCATCGGAATTAAATACAAAAGGCACAATGCCGACTTAAGTACAAGAAGACTGACTCTTCCTACTGTCTATGTTGTGAACCATTCCTGTGACACTAGTTATTGATTATGATGGTACGCTTCAGGTTTTCTGTATCCCTCTGACCTTCTTATTGACGATGAAACACAGAAATTGCATCGGAATTGAATAGAAAAGGCACAATGCCGACTTAAGTACAAGAATACTGACTCTTCTTTCTGTCTATGTTTTGAACCATTCCTGTGACACTAGTCATACATTCCGATGCTTCACTTCAGGTTTACTGTATCCCTTTAACCTTCTAATTGACGATGAGACACAGAAATTGCATCGGAATTAAATACAAAAGGCACAATGACGACTTAAGTACAAGAAGAATGAGCATTCTTACTCTCTATGTTTTGAACCAATCCTGTGACACTAGTTATAGATACCGATGCTTCACTTCAGGTTAACTGTATCCCTCTGATCTTCCTATTGAAGATGAAACACAGATATTGCATCGGAATTAAATAGGAAAGGCACAATGCCGACTAAAGAACAAGAAGACTGACATTTTTTACTGTCTATGTTTTGAACCATTCCTGTGACACTAGTTACATATTCCGATGTTTCACTTCAGGTTTACTGTATCCCTCTGACTTTCTTATTGACGATGAAACACAGAAATTGCATCGGAATTAAATAAAAAAGACACAATGCCGACTTAAGTACAAGAATACTGACTCTATTAACTGTCTATGTTTTGAACCATTCCTGGACACTAATTGTACATTCCGATGCTTCACTTCAGGTTTACTGTATCCCTTGGACCTTCTTATTGACGATTAAACACAGAAATTGCATCGGAATTAAATACAAAAGGCACAATGTTGACATAAGGACAAGAAGACTGACTCTTTTTACTGTCTATGTTTGATCAAATCCTGTGACACTAGTTATAGATTCCGATGCTTCACTTCACGTTTACTTTATCCCTCTGACCTTCCTATTGAAGATGAAACACAGAAATTGCATCGGAATTAAATACATAAGGCACAATGCCGACTTAAGTACAAGAAGACTGACTCTTCCTACTGTCTATGTTTGAACCATTCCTGTGACACTAGTTATAGATTCCGATGCTTCACTTCAGGTTTACTGTATCCCTCTGTCTTTCTTATTGACGATGAAACACGGAAATTGCATCGGAATTAAATACAAAAGGCACAATGCAAACTTAAGTACAAGAAGACTGACTCTTCTTACTATCTATGTTTTGAACCATTCCTGTGACACTAGTTATAGATTCCGATGCTTCACTCAGGTGTACTGTATCCCTCTGACCTTCGTATTGAAGATGAAACACAGAAATTGCATCGGAATTAAATACAAAAGGCACAATGTTGACATAAGGACAAGAAGACTGACTCTTCTTACTGTCTATGTTTGATCAATTCCTGTGACACTAGTTATAGATTCCGATGCTTCACTTCACGTTTACTGTATCCCTCTGACCTTCCTATTGAAGATGAAACACAGAAATTGCATCGGAATTAAATACATAAGGCACAATGCCGACTTAAGTACAAGAATACTGACTCTTCTTTCTGTCTATGTTTGAACCATTCCTGTGACACTAGTCATACATTCCGATGCTTCACTTCAGGTTAACTGTATCCCTTTAACTTTCTTATTGACGATGAGACACAGAAATTGTATCGGAATTAAATACAAAAGGCACAATGACGACTAAAGTACAAGAAGAATGACTCTTACTGCTGTCTATGTTTTGAACCATTCCTGTGACACTGGTTATAGATTCCGATGCTTCACTTCAGTTTTACTGTGTCCCTCTGTCTTTCTTATTGATGATGGAACACAGAAATTGCATCGGAAATAAATACAAAAGGCACAATGCCGACTCAAGTACAAGAAGACTGACTCTTCCTACTGTCTATGTTTTGAACCATTCCTGTGACACTAGTTATAGATTCCGATGCTTCACTTCAGGTTTACTGTATCTCTTGGCCCTTCTTATTGCGATGAAACACAGAAATTGCATCGGAATTAAATACAAAAGGCACAATGCCGACTTAAGTACAAGAAGACTGACTCTTCCAACTGTCTATGCTTTGACGCATTCCTGTGACACTAGTTATAGATTTCGATGCTTCACTTCAGGTTTACTGTATCCTTTCGACCTTCTTATTGACGATGAAACACAGAAATTGCATCGGAATGAAATACAAACGGCACAATGCAAACTTAAGTACAAGAAGAATGACTCTTCCCACTGTCTATGATTTGAACCATTACTGTGACACTAGTTATAGATTCCGATGCTTCACTTCAGGTTTACTGTATCCCTCTGACCTACTTATTGACGATGAAACACAGAAATTGCATCGGAATTGAATAGAAAAGGCACAATGCCGACTTAAGTACAAGAATACTGACTCTTCATTCTGTCTATGTTTTGAACCATTCCTGTGACACTAGTCATACATTCCGATGCTTCACTTCAGGTTTACTGAATCCCTTTAACCTACTTATTGACGATGAGACACAGAAATTGCATCGGAATTAAATACAAAAGGCACAATGCCGACAGGTACAAGAAGAATGACCATTCTTACTCTCTATGTTTTGAACCAATCCTGTGACACTAGTTATAGATACCGATGCTCACTTCAGGTTAACTGTATCCCTCTGACCTTCTTATTGACGATGAAACACAGAAATTGCATCGGAATTAAATAGGAAAGGCACAATGCCGACTAAAGTACAAGAAGACTGACATTTTTTTCTGTCTATGTTTTGAACCATTCCTGTGACACTAGTTATATATTCCGATGTTTCACTTCTGGTTTACTTTATCCCTCTGACTTTCTTATTGACGATGAAACACAGAAATTGCATCGGAATTAAATAAAAAAGACACAATGCCGACTTAAGTACAAGAATGCTGACTCAACTTACTGTCTATGTTTTGAACCATTCCTGGACTCTAATTGTACATTCCGATGCTTCACTTCAGGTTTACTGTATCCCTTGGACATTCTAATTGACGATGAAACACAGAAATTGCATCGGAATTAAATACAAAATGCACAATGCCGACTTAAGTACAAGAAGACTGACTCTTCCTACTATCTATGTTTTGAACCATTCCTGTGACACTAGTTATGGATTCCGATGCTTCACTTCAGGTTTACTGTTTCCTTTGGACCTTCTTATGGACGATGAAACAAAGAAATTTCATCGGAATTAAATAGAAAAGGCACAATGCCGACTTAAGTACAAGAAGGCTGACTCTTCTTACTGTCTATGATTGAACAACTCCTGTGACACTAGTTATACATTCCGATGCTTCACTTCAGGTTTACTGTATTCCTTGGACCTTCTTATTGACGATGAAACACAGAAAATGCTTTGGAATTAAATACAAATGGCTCAATGTCGACTTAAGTAAAAGGAGAATGACTCTTCATACTGTCTATGTTTTGAACCATTCCTGTGACACTAGTTATAGATTCCGATGCTTCACTTCTGGTTTACTGTATCCCTCTGACCTTCTTATTGACGATGAAACACAGAAATTGCATCGCAATTAAATAAAAAGGCACAGTGCCGAATTAAGTAAAAGAAGACTGACTCTTCTTACTGACTATGTTTTCAACCATTCCTGTGACACTAGTTATAGATTCCGATGCTTCACTTCGGTTTACTGTATCCCTCTGACCTTCTTAATGACGATGAAACACAGAAATAGCATCGGAATTAAATACAAAAGGCACAATGCCGACTTAAGTAAAAGAAGACTTACTCTTATTACTGTCTATGTTTTGAACCATTCCTGTGGCACTAGTTATAGTTTCCGATGCTTCACTTCAGGTTTACTGTAACCCTTGGACCTTCTTATTGACGATGAAACACAGAAATTGCATCGGAATAACACAAAAGGCACAATGCCGACTTATGTACAAGAAGACTGATTCATCTTACTGTCTATGTTTTGAACCATTCCTGTGACCCTAGTTCTTGATTACGATGCTTCACTTCAGGTTTACTGTATCCCTTGGACCTCCTTATTGACGACGAGACACAGAATTTGCATCGGAATTAAATGGAAAAGGCACAATGCCGACTTAAGTACAAGAAGACTTACTCTTCCTACTGACTATGTTATGAACCATTCCTGTGACACTAGTTATAGATTCCGATGCTTCACTTCAGGTTTACTGTATCCCTCTGACCTTCTTATTGACGATGAAACACAGAAATTGCATCGGAATTAGATACAAAAAGCACCATGCCGACGTAAGTACAAGAGGACTGACTCTTCTTACTGTCTATGATTTGAAACATTCCTGTGACACTAGTTATAAATTCCGATCCTTCACTTCAGGTTTACTGTTTTCCATTGGACCTTTTTATTGACGATGAAACACAGAAATTGCATCGGAATGAAATAGAAAAGGCACAATGCCGACTTAAGTACTAGAAGACTGACTCTTCTTACTGACTATGTTTTGAACCATTTCAGTGACTGTAGTTATAGATTCCGAAGCTTCACTTCAGATTTACTGTATCCCTCTGGCCTTCTTATTGACGATGAAACACAGAAATTGCATCGGAATTAAATAAAAAGGCACAATGCCGAATTAAGTACAAGAAGACTAACTCTTCTTACTGACTATGCTTTGAACCATTCCTGTGACACTAGTTATGGATTCCGATGCTTCATTTCAGGTTTACTGTATCCCTCTGACCTTCTTATTGTCGATAAAACACAGAAATTGCATCGGAATTAAATTCAAAAGGCACAATGCCGACTGAAGTACAAGAAGACTTACTCTTATTACTCTCTATGATTTGAACCACTACTGTGACACTAGTTATAGATTCCGATGCTTCACTTCAGGTTTACTGTATCCCTCTGACTTTCTTATTGACGATGAAACACAGAAATTGCATCGGAATTAAATAGAAAAGGCACAATGCCGACTTAAGTACAAGAAGACTGACTCTTCTTACTGACTATGTTTTGAACCATTCCTGTGACACTAGTTATGGATTCCGATGCTTCACTTCAGGTATACTTTTTCCTTTGGACCTTCTTATTGACGATGAAACAAAGAAATTTCATTTGATTTAAATACAGAAGGCACAATGCCGACTTAAGTACAAGAAGAATGGCTCTTCTTTCTCTCTATGTTTGAACAACTCCTGTGACACTAGTTATAGATTCCGATGCTTTGCATCAGGGTTACTGTATCCCTCTGACCTTCTTATTGATGATGAAACACAGAAATTGCATCGGAAATAAATACAAAAGGCACAATGCCGACTCAAGTACAAGGAGACTGACTCTTCCTACTGTCTATGTTTGAACAATTCCTGTGACACTAGTTCTAGATTCCGATGCTTCACTTCAAGTTTACTGTATCCCTCTGACCTTCCTCTTGAAAATGAAACACAGAAATTGCATCGGAATCAAATACAGAAGCACAATGCCGACTCAAGTACAAAAAGGCTGACTCTTCCTACTGTCTATGTTTTGAACCATTTCTGTGACACTAGTTATAAATTCCGATGCTTCACCTCAGGTTTACTGTATCCATCTGACTTTCCTATTGAAGATGAAACACAGAAATTGCATCTGAATTTAATACATAAGGAACAATGCCGACTTTAGTACAAGAAGACTGACTCTTCTTATTGTCTATGTTTGAACAATTCCTGTGACACTAGTTATAGATTCCGATGCTTCACTTCAGGTTTACTGTATCCCTGTGACCTTCTTATTGACGATGAAACACAGAAATTGCATCGGAATTAAATACAAATGGCTCAATGCCGACTTAAGTACCAGAAGAATGACTCTTCATACTCTCTATGTTTGAACCATTCCTGTGACAATAGTTATACATTCCGATGCTTCACTTCAGGTTTACTGTATCCCTCTGACCTTCTTATTGACGATGAAACACAGAAATTGCATCGGAATTAAATAAAAAAGGCACAATGCAGACTTAAGTACAAGAAGACTGACACTTCTTACTGACTATGTTTTGAACCATTTCTGTGACACTAGTTATGGATTCCGATGCTTCACTTCAGGTTTACTGTTTCCTTTGGACCTTCTTATTGACTATCAAACAAAGAAATTTCATTGGAATTAAATACAAAAGGCACAATGCCGACTTAAGTACAAGAAGAATGACTCTTCCTACTGTCTATATTTTGAACCATTCCTGTGACACTAGTTATACATTCCGATGCTTCACTTCAGGTTTACTGTATCCCTTGGACCTTCTTATTGACGATGAAACACAGATATTGCATCGGAATTAAATACAAATGGCTCAATGCCGACTTAAGTACAAAAAGAATGACTCTTCATACTGTCTATGTTTTGAACCATTCCTGTGACACTAGTTATACATTCCGATGCTTCACTTCAGGTTTACTGTATCCCTCTGACCTTCTTATTGACGGTGAAACACAGAAATTACATCGGAATTAATAGAAAAGGTACAATGCCGACTTAAGTGCCAGAAGACTGACTCCTCTTACTGACTATGTTTTGAACCATTTCTGTGACACTAGTTATAGATTCCGATGCTTCACTTCAGGTTTACTGTATGCCTTGGACCTTCTTATTGACGATGAAACACCGAAATTGCATGGCAATTAAATATAAAGGCACAGTGCCGAATTAAGTAAAAGAAGACTGACTCTTCTTACTGACTATGCTTTGAACCATTCCTGTGACACTAGTTATAGATTCCGATGCTTCACTTCAAGTTTACTGTATCCCTCTGACCTTCTTATTGCCGATGAAACACAGAAATTGCATCGGAATTAAATAGAAAAGGCACAATGCCGACATAAGTACAAGAAGACTGACTCTTCTTACTGTCTATGTTTGACTAATTCCTGTGACACTAGTTATAGATTCCGATGCTTCACTTCAGGTTTACTGTATCCCTCTGACCTTAATATTGGAGATGAAAGACAGAAATTGCATCGGAATTAAATACAAAAGGCCGAATGCCGACTTAAGTATAAGAAGACAGACTCTTCCTACTCCCTATGATTTGAACCATTCCTGTGACACTAGTTATACATTCCGATGCTTCACTTCAGGTTTACTGTATCCCTTGGACCTTCTTATTGACGATGAAACACAGAAATTGCATCGGAATTAAATGCAAATGGCTCAATGCCCACTTAAGTACAAGAAGAATGACTATTCATACTGTCTATGTTTGAACCATTCCTGTGACACTAGTTATACATTCCGATGCTTCACTTCAGGTTTACTGTATCCCTCTGACCTTAATATTGGAGATGAAATACAGAATATGCATCGGAAATAAATACAAAAGGCCGAATGCCGACTAAAGTACAAGAAGACTGACTCTTCGTACTCTCTATGTTTTGAACCATTCCTGTGACACTAGTTATACATTCCGATGCTTCACTTCAGGTTTACTGTATCCCTTGGACCTTCTTATTGACGATGAAACACAGAAGTTGCATCGGAATTAAATACAAAAGGCACAATGCCGACTTAAGTGCAAGAAGACTGACTCTTCTCACTGTCTACGCTTTGAACCATTTCTGTGACACTAGTTATGGATTCCAATGCTTCACTTCAGGTTTACTGCATCCCTCTGACCTTCCTATTGAAGATGAAACACTGATATTGCATCGGAAATAAATAGAAAAGGCAGAATGCCGACGTAAGTAAAAGAAGACTGACTCTTCTTACTGGCTATGTTTTGAACCATTCCTGTGACACTAGTTATACATTCCGATGCTTCACTTCAGGTTTACTGTATCCCTTGGACCTTCTTATTGACGATGAAACACAGAAATAGCATTGGAATTAAATACAAAAGGCACAATGCCGACTTAAGTACAAGAAGACTGACTCTTATTACTCTCTATGCTTTGAACCATTCCTGTGACACTAGTTATAGTTTCCGATGCTTCACTTCAGGTTCACTGTATCCCTTGGACCTTCTTATTGACGATGTAACACAGAAATTGCATCGGAATTGATACAAAAGGCACAATGCCGACTTATGTACAAGAAGACTGATTCATCTTACTGTCTATGTTTTGAACAATTCCTGTTACACTAGTTAAACATTACGATGCTTCACGTCAGGTTTACTGTATCCCTTGGACCTCCTTATGGACGACGAGACACAGAAATTGCATCGGAATCAAATACAGAAATCACAATGCCGACTCAAGTACAAGAAGACCGACTCTTCCTAATGTCTATGTTTTGAACCATTTCTGTGACGCTAGTTATAAATTCCAATGCTTCACTTCAGGTTTTCTGTATCCCTCTGACCTTCCTATTGAAGATGAGCAACAGAAATTACATCTGAATTTAATACAAAAGGCACAATGCCGACATAAGTACAAGAAGACTGACTCTTCTTACTGTCTATGTTTGAACAATTCCTGTGACACTAGTTATAGATTCCGATGCTTCACTTCAGGTTTACTGTATCCCTCTGACCTTAATATTGGAGATGAAATACAGAAATTGAATCGGAAATAAATACAAAAGGCCGAATGCCGACTTAAGTACAAGAAGACTGACTCTTCCTACTCTCTATGTTTTGAACCATTCCTGTGACACTAGTTATACATTCCGATGCTTCACTTCAGGTTTACTGTATCCCTTGGACCTTCTTATTGACGATGAAGCACAGAGATTGCATCGGAATTAAATACAAAAGGCACAATGCCGACTGAAGTACAAGAAGACTGACTCTTCTTACCGTCTATGCTTTGAACCATTTCTGTGACACTAGTTATGGATTCCAATGCTTCACTTCAGGTTTACTGTATCCCTCTGACCTTCCTATTGAAGATGAAACACTGATATTGTATCGGAATTAAATACGAAAGGCAGAATGCCGTCATAAGTAAAAGAAGACTGACTCTTCTTACTGGCTATGTTTTGAACCATTCCTGTGACACTAGTTATACATTCCGATGCTTCACTTCAGGTTTACTGTATCCTTTGGACCTTCTTATTGACGATGAAACACAGAAATTTCATCGGAATTAAATACAAATGGCTCAATGCCGACTTAAGTACAAGATGAATGACTCTTCATATTGTCTATGTTTTGAACCATTCCTGTGACACTAGTTATACATTCCGATGCTTCACTTCAGGTTTACTGTATCCCTCTGACCTTCTTATTGACGATGAAACACAGAAATTGCATCGGAATTAAATAGAAAAGGTACAATGCCGACTTAAGTACAAGAAGACTGACTCCTCTTACTGAGTATGTTTTGAACCATTTCTTTGACACTAGTTATAGATTCCGATGCTTCACTTCAGGTTTACTGTATGCCTTGGTCCTTCTTATTAACGATGAAACACCGAAATTGCATCGCAATTAAATATAAAGGCACAGTGCCGAATTAAGTAAAAGAAGACTGACTCTTCTTAGTGACTATGTTTTGAACCAATCCTGTGACACTAGTTATACATTTCGATTCTACACTTCGGTTTACTGTATCCCTCTGACCTTCTTAATGACGATGAAACACAGAAATAGCATTGGAATTAAATACAAAAGGCACAATGCCGACTTAAGTACAAGAAGACTGACTCTTCTTACTGACTATGATTTGAACCATTCCTGTGACACTAGTTACAGATTCCGATGCTTCACTTCAGGTTTACTGTATCCCTCTGACCTTTTTATTGACGATGAAACACAGAAATTGCATAGGAATTAAATAGAAAAGGCACAATGCCGACTTAAGTACAAGAAGACTGACTCTTCTTACTGTCTATGTTTGAGCAATTCCTGTGACACTAGTTATAGATTCCGATGCTTCACTTCAGGTTTACTGTATCCCTCTGACCTTCCCATTGAAGATGAAAAACCGAAATTGCGTCGGAATCAAATACAGAAGGCACAATGCCGACTCAAGTACAAGAAGTCTGACTCTTCCTAATGTCTATGTTTTGAACCATTTCTGCGACACTAGTTATAAATTCCGATGCTTCACTTCAGGTTTTCTACATCCCTTGGAACTTCTTATTGACGATGAAGCACAGAGATTGCATCGGAATTAAATACAAAAGGCACAATGCCGACATAAGTACAAGAAGACTGACTCTTCTCACTGTCTATGCTTTGAACCATTTCTGTGACACTAGTTATGGATTCCTATGCTTCACTTCAGGTTTACTGTATCCCTCTGACCTTCCTATTGAAGATGAAACACTGATATTGCATCGGAATTAAATACAAAAGGCAGAATGCCGACATAAGTAAAAGAAGACTGACTCTTCTTACTGGCTATGTTTTGAACCATTCCTGTGACACTAGTTATACATTCCGATGCTTCACTTCAGGTTTACTGTATCCCTTGGACCTTCTTATTGACGATGAAACACAGAAATTGCATCGGAATTAAATACAAATGGCTCAATGCCGACTTAAGTACAAGAAGAATGACTCTTCATACTGTCTATGTTTTGAACCATTCCTGTGACACTAGTTATACATTCCGATGCTTCACTTCAGGTTTACTGTATCCCTCTGACCTTCTTATTGACGATGATACACAGAAATTCCATCGGAATTAAATAGAAAAGGTACAATGCCGACTTAAGTACAAGAAGACTGACTCTTCTTACTGACTATGTTTTGAATCATTCCTGTGACACTAGTTATAGATTCCGATTCTTCACTTCGGTTTACTGTATCCCTCTGACCTTCCTAATGACGATGAAACACAGAATAAGCATTGGAATTAAATACAAAAGGCACAATGCCGACTTAAGTACAAGAAGACTGACTCTTATTACTCTCTATGTTTTGAACCATTCCTGTGACACTAGTTATAGTTTCCGATGCTTCACTTCAGGTTTACTGTATCCCTTCGACCTTCTTATTGACGATGAAACACAGAAATTGCATCGGAATTGATACAAAAGGCACAATGCCGACTTATGTACAAGAAGACTGATTCATCTTACTGTCTATGTTTTGAACAATTCCTGTGACACTAGTTATTGATTACGATGCATCACTTCAGGTTTACTGTATCCCTTGGACCTCCTTATGGACGACGAAACACAGAAATTGCATCGGAATCAAATACAGAAATCACAATGCCGACTCAAGTACAAGAAGACTGACTCTTCCTAATGTCTATGTTTTGAACCATTTCTGTGACACTAGTTATAAATTCCAATGCTTCACTTCAGGTTTTCTGTATCCCTCTGACCTTCCTATTGAATATGAAACACAGAAATTGCATCTGAATTTAATACAAAAGGCACAATGCCGACATAAGTACAAGAAGACTGACTCTTCTTACTGTCTATGTTTGAACAATTCCTGTGACACTAGTTATAGATTCCGATGCTTCACTTCAGATTTACTGTATCTCTCTGACCTTAATATTGGAGATGAAATACAGAAATTGCATCGGAAATAAATACAAAAGGCCGAATGCCGACTTAAGTACAAGAAGACTGACTCTTCCTACTCTATATGTTTAGAACCATTCCTGTGACACTAGTTATACATTCCGATGCTTCACTTCAGGTTTACTGTATCCCTTGGACCTTCTTATTGACGATGAAGCACAGAGATTGCATCGGAATTAAATACAAAAGGCACAATGCCGACTTAAGTACAAGAAGACTGACTCTTCTTACTGTCTATGCTTTGAACCATTTCTGTGACACTGGTTATGGATTCCAATGCTTCACTTCAGGTTTACTGTATCCCTCTGACCTTCCTATTGAAGGTGAAACACTGATATTGTATCGGAATTAAATACGAAAGGCAGAATGCCGACATAAGTAAAAGAAGACTGACTCTTCTTACTGGCTATGTTTTGAACCATTCCTGTGACACTAGTTATACATTCCGATGCTTCACTTCAGGTTTACTGTATCCCTTGGACCATCTTATTGACGATGAAAAACAGAAATTGCATCGGAAATAAATACAAATGGCTCAATGCCGACTTAAGTACAAGATGAAAGACTCATCATACTGTCTATGTTATGAACCATTCCTGTGACACTAGTTATACATTCCGATGCTTCAATTCAGGTTTACTGTATCCCTCAGACCTTCTTATTGACGATGAAACACAGAAATTGCATCGGAATTAAATAGAAAAGGTACAATGCCGACTTAAGTACAAGAAGACTGACTCCTCTTACTGAGTATGTTTTGAACCATTTCTGTGACACTAGTTATAGATTCCGATGCTTCACTTCAGGTTTACTGTATGCCTTGGACCTTCTTATTGACGATGAAACACCGAAATTGCATCGCAATTAAATATACAGGCACAGTGCCGAATTAAGTAAAAGAAGACTGATTCTTCTTACTGACTATGTTTTGAACCAATCCTGTGACACTAGTTACAGATTCCGATTCTACACTTCGGTTTACTGTATCCCTCTGACCTTCTTAATGACGATGAAACACAGAAATAGCATTGGAATTAAATGCAAAAGGCACAATGCCGACTTAAGTACAAGAAGACTGACTCTTCTTACTGACTATGATTTGAACCATTCCTGTGACACTAGTTATAGATTCCGATGCTTCACTTCAGGTTTACTGTATCCCTGTGACCTATTTATTGACGATGAAACACAGAAATTGCATAGGAATTAAATAGAAAAGGCACAATGCCGACTTAAGTACAAGAAGACTGACTCTTCTTACTGTCTATGTTTGAACAATTCCTGTGACACTAGTTATAGATTCCGATGCTTCACTTCAGGTTTACTGTATCCCTCTTACCTTCCCATTGAAGATGAAACACAGAAATTGCGTCGGAATCAAATACAGAAGGCACAATGCCGCCTCAAGTACAAGAAGGCTGACTCTTCCTAATGTCTATGTTTTGAACCATTTCTGTGACACTAGTTGTAAATTCCAATGCTTCACTTCAGGTTTTCTGTATCCCTCTGACCTTCCCATTGAAGATGAAACACAGATATTGCATCTGAATTTAATACAAAAGGCACAATGCCGACATAAGTACAAGAAGACTGACTCTTCTTACTGTCTATTTTTGAACAATTCCTGTGACACTAGTTATAGATTCCGATGCTTCACTTCAGGTTTACTGTATCCCTCTGACCTTAATATTGGAGATGAAATACAGAAATTGCATCGGCAATAAATACAAAAGGCCGAATGCCGACTTAAGTACCAGAAGACTGACTCTTCCTACTCTCTATGTTTTGAACCATTCCTGTGACACTAGTTATACATTCCGATGCTTCACTTCAGGTTTACTGTATCCCTTGGACCTTCTTATTGACGATGAAGCACAGAGATTGCATCGGAATTAAATACAAAAGGCACAATGCCGACTTAAGTACAAGAAGACTGACTCTTCTTACTGTCTATGCTTTGAACCATTTCTGTGACACTAGTTATGGATTCCAATGCTTCACTTCAGGTTTACTGTATCCCTCTGACCTTCCTATTGAAGATGAAACACTGACATTGTGTCGGAATTAAATACGAAAGGCAGAATGCCGACATAAGTAAAAGAAGACTGACTCTTCTTACTGGCTATGTTTTGAACGATTCCTGTGACACTAGTTATAGTTTCCGATGCTTCACTTCAGGTTTACTGTATCCCTTGGACCTTCTTATTAACGATGAAACACAGAAATTGCATCGGAATTGATACCAAAGGCACAATGCCGACTTATGTACAAGAAGACTGATTCATCTTACTGTCTATGTTTTGAACAATTCCTGTGACACTAGTTATTGATTACGATGCTTCACTTTAGGTTTACTGTATCCCTTGGACCTCCTTATGGACGACGAAACACAGAAATTGCATCGGAATTAAATAGAAAAGGCACAATGCCGACTTGAGTACAAGAAGACTTACTCTTCCTACTGACTATGTTTTGAACCATTCCTGTGACACTACTTATAGATTCCGAGGCTTCACTTCACGTTTACTGTATCCCTCAGACCTTCTTATTGACGATGAAACACAGAAATTGCATCGGAATTAGATACAAAAAGCACAATGCCTACTTAAGTACAAGAGGACTGACTCTTCTTACTGTCTATGTTTTGAAACATTCCTTTGACACTAGTTATAAATTCCGATGCTTCACTTCAGTTTTACTGTATCCCTCTGACCTTCTTATTGACGATGAAACACAGAAAATGAATCGGAATTAAATAGAAAATGCACAATGCCGACTTAAGTACAATAAGACTGACGCTTCTTACTGACTATGTTTGAACCATTACTGTGACACCACTTACCGATTCCGATTCTTCACTTCAGGTTTACTGTATCCCTCTGACCTTCTTATTGACGATGAAAACACAGAAATTTGAATCGGAATTAAATTGAAAAGTTATAATCCCGTCTTAAGTACAAGAAGACTGACTCTTCTTACTGTCTATGTTTTGAACCATTCCAGTGACACTAGTTATAGATTTGGATGCTTCACTTCAGGTGTACTGCATCCCTTGGACCTTCTTATTGACGATGAAACACAGAAATTGCATCGGAATTAAATAGAAAAGGCACAATGCCGACTTAAGTACAAGAAGACTGACTCTTCTTACTGACAATGTTTTGAACCATTCCTGTGACACTAGTTATAGATTCCGATGCCTCACTTCAGTTTTACTGTACCCCTTGGACCTTCTTATTGACTATGCAACACATTTATTGCATCGGAATTAAACGCAAAAGGCACAATGCCGACCTAAGTACAAGAAGACTGACTCTTCCTACAGTCGATATTTTGAACCATTCCTGTGACACTAGTTATTGATTCCAATGCTTCACTTCAGGTTTACTGTATCCATCTGACCTTCCTGTTGACGATGAAACACAGAATTTGGATCGGAATGAAATAGAAAAGGCACAATGCCGAGTTAAGTACAAGAAGACTGACTTTTCCTACTGTCTATGCTTTGAAATATTCCTGTGACACTAGTTATACATTCCGATGCTTCACTTCAGGTTTACTGTATCCCTCTGACCTTCTTATTGTTGATGAAACACAGAAAATGCATCGGAATTAAATACAAAGTGCACAATGCCGACTTAAGTACAAGAAGACTGACTCTTCTTACTGTCTATGATTTGATTCATTCCTGTGACACTAGTTAGAGATTCCGATGCTTCACTTCAGGTGAACTGTATCCCTTGGACCTTCTTATTTACGATGAAACACAGAAATTGCATCGGAATTAAATAGAAAAGTCACAATGCCGACTTAAGTACAAGAAGAATGTCTCTTCCTACTGTCTATCCTTTGAACCATTCCTGTGACACTAGTTATAGATTCCGATGCTTCACTTCTGGCTTACTGTATCCCTCTGAGTTTCTTATTGACGATGAAACACAGAAATTGCATCCAAAATTATTACAAAAGGCACAATGCCGACTCAAGTAGATAAAGGCTGACTCTTCCTACTGTCTATGTTTTGAACGATTCCTGTGAAACTAGTTAAACACTCCGATGCTTCACTTCAGGTTTACTGTATCCCTCTGACCTTCTTATTGACGATGATACACAGAAATTGCATCGGAATTAAATAAAAAGGCACAATGCCGAATTAAGTAAAGAAGACTGACTCTTATTACTCTCTATGATTCGAACCATTCCTGTGACACTAGTTATAGATTCCGATGCTTCACTTCAGGTTTACTGTATCCCTTGGACCTTCTTATTGACGATGAAACACAGAAATTGCATCGGAATTAAATACAAAAGGCACAATGCCGACTTATGTCCAAAAAGACTGACTCATCTTACTGTGTATGTTTTGAACCATTCCTCTGAGACTAGTTATAGATTCCGATGCTTCACTTCAGGTTTACTGTATCCCTTGGACCTTCTTATTGACGAGGAAACAAAGAAATTGCATCGGAATTAAATAGAAAAAGGAAATGCCGACTTATGTACAAGAAGACTGACTCTTCCTACTGTCTATGTTTTGAACCATTCCTGTGACACTAGTTATAGATTCCGATGCTTCACTTCAGGTTTACTGTATCCCTCTGACCTTCTTATTGGCGATGAAACACAGAAATTGCATCGTAATTAAATACAAAAAGCACAATGCCAACTTAAGTACAAGAGGACTGACTCTTCTTACTGTCTATGTTTCGAAACATTCCTGTGACACTAGTTATACATTCCGATGCTTCACTTCTGGTTTACAGTGTCCCTTGGACCTTCTTATTGACGATGAAACACGGAAGTTGCATCGGAATTAAATACAAAAAGCACAATGCCGACTTAAGTACAAGAAGACTGACTCTTCTTACTGTCTATGTTTTAAACAATTCCTGTGACACTAGTTATTTATTCCGATGCTTCACTTCAGGTTTACTGTAGCCCTCTGACCTTCCTATTAAAATGAAACACAAAAATTGCATAGTAATTAAATAGAAAAGGCACGATGCCGACTTAAGTACAAGAAGACTGACTCTTCTTACTCTCTATGTTTTTAACCATTCCTGTGACACTAGTTATAGATTCCGATGCTTCACTTCAGGTTTACTGTGTCATTTGGACCTTCATATTGTCGATGAGACAAAGAAATTTCATCGTAATTAAATACAAAGGGCACAATGCCGACTTAAGTACAAGAAGACTGACTCTTCTTACTGTCTACGTCTGAACAATTCCTGTGACACTAGTTATAGATTCCGATGCTTCACTTCTGGTTTACTGTATCCCTCTGACCTTCTTATTGACGATGAAACACAGAAATTGCATCGGAATTAAATAAAAAGGCACAATGCCGAAATAAGTACAAGAAGAGTAACTCTTCTTACTGACTACGTTTTGAACCATTCCTGTGACACTAGTTATAGATTCCGATGCTTCACTTCAGGTTTACAGTATCCCTCTGACCTTCTTATTGACGATAAAACACAGAAATAGCATCGGAATTAAATACAAAAAGCACAATGCCGACTTAAGTACAAGAAGACTGACTCTTATTACTCTCTATGATTCGACCCATTCCTGTGACACTAGTTATAGATTCCGATGCTTCACTTCAGGTTTACTGTATCCCTTGGACCTTCTTATTGACGATGAAACACAGAAATTGCATCGGAATGAAATACAAAAGGCACAATGCCGACTTATGTCCAAAAATACTGACTCATCTTACTGTCTATGTTTTGAACCATTCCTCTGAGACTAGTTATAGATTCCGATGCTTCACTTCAGGTTTACTGTATCCCTTGGAGCTTCTTATTGACGAGGAAACACAGAAATTGCATCGGAATTAAATAGAAAAGGCACAATGCCGACTTATGTACAAGAAGACTGACTCTTCCTACTGTCTAAGTTTTGAACCATTCCTGTGACACTAGTTATAGATTCCGATGCTTCACTTCAGGTTTACTGTATCCCTCTGACCTTCTTATTGACGATGAAACACAGAAATTGCATCGTAATTAAATACAAAAGCACAGTGCGGACTTAAGTACAAGAGGACTGACTCTTCTTACTGTCTATGTTTTGAAACATTCCTGTGACACTAGTTATAGATTCCGATGCTTCACTTCAGGTTTACAGTATCCCTTGGACCTTATTATTGACGTTGATACACAGAAATTGCATCGGAATTAAATAGAAAAGGCACAATGCCGACTTAAGTACAAGAAGACTGACTCTTCTTACTGTCTATGTTTTGAACCATTCCTGTGACACTAGTTATATATTCCGATGCTTCACTTCAGGTTTACTGTAGCCCTCTGACCTTCCTATTAAAATGAAACACAGAAATTGCATCGGAATTAAATAGAAAAGGCACGATGCCGACTTAAGTACAAGAAGACTGACTCTTCTTACTCTCTAGTTTTTTAACTATTCCTGTGACACTAGTTATAGATTCCGATGCTTCACTTCAGGTTTACTGTATCCCTTGGACCTTCATATTGACGATGAGACAAAGAAATTTCATCGTAATTAAATACAAAGGGCACAATGCCGACTTAAGTACAAGAAGACTGACTCTTCTTACTGTCTATGTATGAACAAATCCTGTGCCACTAGTTATAGATTCCGATGCTTCACTTCAGGCTTACTGTATCCCTTGGATCTTCGTATCGACGATGAAACACTGAAATTGCATCGGAATTAAATACAAAAGGCACAATGCTGACTTAAGTACAAGAAGCCTGACTCTTCTTACTGTCTATGTTTGAACCATTGCTGTGACACTAGTTACAGATTCCGATGCTTCACTTCAGATTTACTGTATCCCTTGGACTTTCTTATTGAGGACGAAACACAGATATTGCACCGGAATTAAATAGAAAAGGCACAATGCCGACTTAAGTACAAGAAGACTGACTCTACCGACTGTCTATGTTTTGAACCATTCCTATGACACTAGTTACAGATTCCGATGCTTCACTTCAGGTTTACTGTATCACTCTGACCTTCTTATTGACGATGAAGCACAGAAATTGCATCGGTATTAAATACAAGAGGCACAATTCTGACTTAAGTACAAGAAGACTGACTCTTCTTACTGTCTATGATTTGAACAATTCCTGTGACACAAGTTATAGATTCCGATGCTTCAGTTCAGGTGTACTGTATCCCTCTGACCTTCTTATTGACGATGAAACACAGAAATAGCATCGGAATTAAATAGAAATTTCACAATGCTGACTTAAGTACAAGAAGACTGACTCTTCTTACTGACTATGTTTTGAACCATTCCAGTGACACTAGTTATAGATTCGGATGCTTCACTTCAGCTGTACTGCATCCCTTGGACCTTCTTATTGACGATGAAACACAGAAATTGCATCGGAATTAAATAGAAAAGGCACAATGCCGACTTAAGTACAAGAAGACTGACTCTTCTTACTGACAATGTTGTGAACCATTCATGTGACACTAGTTATACATTCCGATGCTTCACATCAGGTTTACTGTATCCCTCTGACCTTCTTAGTGACGATGAACCACAGAAAATGCATCGGAATTAAATACAAAGTGCACAATGCCGACTAAAGTACAAGAAGACTGACTCTTCTTACTGTCTATGATTTGATCCATTCCTGTGACACTAGTTAGAGATTCCGATGCTTCACTTCAGGTGAACTGTATCCCTTGGACCTTCTTATTTACGATGAAACACAGAAATTGCATCGGAATTAAATAGAAAAGGCACAATGCCGACTTAAGTACAAGAAGAATGTCTCTTCCTATTGTCTATGCTTTGAACCTTTCCTGTGACACTAGTTATAGATTCCGATGCTTCACTTCTATTTTACTGTATCCCTCTGACCTTCTTATTGACGATGAAACACAGAAATTGCATCCAAAATTAATACAAAAAGCTCAATGCCGACTCATGTAGATGAAGACTAACTCTTCCTACTGTCTATGTTTTGAACGATTCCTGTGACACTAGTTATACACTCCGATGCTTCACTTCAGGTTCACTGTATCCCTCTGACCTTCTTATTGACGATGAAACACAGAAATTGCAACGGAATAATATAGAAAAGGCACAATGCATCCTTAAGTACTAGAAGACTGACTCTTCTTACTGACTATGTTTTGAACCATTTCTGTGACTCTAGTTATAGATTCCGATGCTTCACTTCAGATTTACTGTATCCCTCTGACGTTCTTATGGACGATGAAACACAGAAATTGCATCGGAATTATATAAAATGGCACAATGCCGAATTAAGTACATGAAGACTAACTCTTCTTACTGACTATGTTTTGAACCATTCCTGTGACACTAGTTATAGATTCCGATGCTTCATTTCAGGTTTACTGTATTACTCTGACCTTCTTATTGACGATGAAACACAGAAATTGCATCGGAATTAGATACAAAAAGCACAATGCCGACTTAAGTACAAGAGGACTGACTCTTCTTACTGTCTATGTATTGAAACATTCCTGTGACACTAGTTATAGATTCCGATGCTTCACTCCAGGTTTACACTATCCCTTGGACCTTCTTATTGACGATGATACACAGAAATTGCATCGGACTTAAATAGAAAAGGCACAATGCCGACTTATGTACAAGAAGACTGACTCTTCTTACTGTCTATGTGTTGAACCATTCCTGTGACACTAGTTATATATTCCGATGCTTCACTTCAGGTTTACTGTAGCCCTCTGACCTTCCTATTAAAATGAAACACAGAAATTGCATCGGAATTTAATACAAAAGGCACAATTCTGACTTAAGTACAAGAAGACTGACTCTTCTTACTGGCTATGATTTGAACCGTTCCTGTGACACTAGTTATAGATTCCGATGCTTCACGTCAGGTGTACTGTATCCCTTGGACCTTCTTATTGACGATGAAATACAGAAATTGCATCGGAATTAAATACAAAAGGCACAATGCCGACTTATGTACAAGTAGACTGACTCTTCTTACTGACTATGTTGTGAACCATTCCTGTGACACTTGTATAGTTTGTGATGCTTCACTTTAGGTTTACTGTATCCCTCTGACCTTCTTATTGACGATGAAACACAGAAATTGCATCGGAATTAAATAGAAAAGGCACAATGCCGACTTAAGTACAAGAAGAATGACTCTTCCTACTGTCTATGTTTTGAACCATACCTGTGACACTAGTTATCGATTCCGATGCTTAACTTCAGGTTTACTGTATCCCTCTGACATTCTTATTGACGATGAGACACAGGAATCGCATCGGAAATAAATACAAAAGGCACAATGCCGACTCAAGTACAAGAAGGCTGACTCTTCATACTGTCTAAGTTTTGAACCATTCCAGTGACAGTATTTATACATTCCGATGCTTCACTTCAGGTTTACTGTATCCCTCTGACCTTCTTATTGACGATGAAACACAGAAATTGCATCGGAATTAAATAGAAAAGGCACAATGCCGACTTAAGTACAAGAAGGCTGACTTTTCTTACTGACTAAGCTTTGAACCATTTCTGTGTCACTAGTTATAGAATCCGATGCTTCACTTCAGGTTTACTGTATCCCTTGGACCTTCTTATTGACGATGAAACACAGATATTGCATCGGAATTAAATAAAAAGGATCAATGCCAAATTAAGTACAAGAAGACAGACTCTTCTTACTGACTATGCTTTGAACCATTCCTGTGACACTAGTTATAGATTCCGATGCTTCACTTCAGGTTTACTGTATCCCTCTGACCTTCCTATTGAAGATGAAACACAGAAATTGCATCGGAATTGAATAGAAAAGGCACAATGCCGACTTAAGTACAAGAAGACTGTCTCTTCTTACTGTCTATGTTTTGAACCATTCCTGTGACACTAGTTATAGACTCCGATGCCTCACGTCAGGATTACTGTATCCGTTGGACCTTCTTATTGACGATGAATCACAGAAATTGCATCGGAATTAAATAGAAAAGGCACAATGCCGACTTATGTACAAGAAGACTGACTTATCTTACTGTCTATGTTTTGAACCATTCTTGTGACACTAGTTATAGATTCCGATGCTTTACTTCAGGTTTACTGTATCCCTCTGACCTTCCGATTGACGATGAAACTCAAAAATTGCATCGGAATTAAATACAAAAGGCACAATGCCGATTTAAGTACAAGAAGACTGACTCTTCTTTCTGTCTATGTTTTGAACCATTTCTGTGACACTAGTTATAGATTCCGATGCTTCACTTCTGGTTTACTGTATCCCTTGGGCTTTATTATTGACGATGAAGCACAGAAATTGCATCGGAATTAAATACAAAAGGCACAATGCCGACTTAAGTACAAGAAGACTGACTCTTATTACTCTCTATGTTTTGAACCATTGCTGTGACACTAGTTATAGATGCCGATGCTTCCCTTCAGGTTTACTGTATCCCTTGGACCTTCTTATTGACGATGAAACAAAGAAATTTCATCGGAATTGAATAGAAAAGGCACAATGCCGACTTATGTCCAAAAAGACTGACTCATCTTACTGTCTATGTTTTGAACCATTCCTCTGAGACTAGTTATAGATTCCGGTACTTCACTTCAGGTTTACTGTATCCCTTGGACCTCCTTATTGACGCCGAAACACAGAAATTGCATCGCAATTAAATAGAAAAGGCACAATGCCGACTTATGTACAAGAAGACTGACTCTTCCTACTGTCTATGTTTTGAACCATTCCTGTGACACTAGTTATAGTTTCCGATGCTTCACTTCAGGTTTACTGTATCCCTCTGACCTTCTTATTGACGATGAAACTCAGAAATTGCATCGGAATTATATACAAAAAGCACAATGCCGACTTAAGTACAAGAGGACTGACTCTTCTTACTGTCTATGTATTGAAACATTCCTGTGACACTAGTTATAGATTCCGATGCTTCACTTCAGGTTTACAGTATCCCTTGGACCTTCTTATTGACGATGATACACAGAAATTGCATCGGACGTAATAGAAAAGGCACAATGTCGACTTATGTTCAATAAGACTGACTCTTCTTACTGTCAATGTGCTGAACCATTCCTGTGACACTAGTTATATATTCCGATGCTTCACTTCAGGTTTACTGTAGCCCTCTGACCTTCCTATTAAAATGAAACACAGAAATTGCATCGGAATAAAATAGAAAAGGCACGATGCCGACTTAAGTACAAGAACACTGACTCTTCTTACTCTCTATGTATTTAACCAATCCTGTGACACTAGTTATGGAATCCGATGCTTCACTTCAGGTTTACTGTATCCCTTGGACCTTCGTATCGACGATGAAACACTGAAATTGCATCGGAATTAAATACAAAAGGCACAATGCTGACTTATGCACAAGAAGACAGACTCTACCGACTGTCTATGTTTTGATCCATTCCTGTGACACTAGTTACAGATTCCGATGCTTCACTTCAGGTTTACTGTATCACTCTGACCTTCTTATTGACGATGAAACACAGAAATTGCATCGGAATTAAATACAAAAGGCACAATTCTGACGTAAGTACAAGAAGACTGACTCTTCTTACTGTCTATGATTTGAACCATTCCTGTGACACTAGTTATAGATTCCGATGCTTCCGTTCAGGTGTACTGTATCCCTTGGACATTCTTATTGACGATGAAACACAGAAATTGCATCGGAATTAAATACAAAATTCACAATGCCGACTTAAATACAAGAAGACTGACTCTTCTTATTGTCTATTTTTTAACCATTCCTGTGACACTAGTTATAGATTCCGATGCTTCACTTCAGGTTTACTGTATCCCTCTGACCTTCGTATGGACGATGAAACACAGAAATTGTATCGGAATTAAAAAGAAAAGGCACAATGCTGACTTAAGTACAAGAAGAATGTCTCTTCCTACTGTCTATGTTTTGAACCATTCCTGTGACACTAGTTATGGATTCCGATGCTTAACTTCAGGTTTACTGTATCCCTCTGACCTTCTTATTGACGATGAAACACAGGAATTGCATCGGAAATAAATACAAAAGGCACAATGCCGACTCAAGTACAAGAAGGCTGACTCTTCATACTGTCTATGTTTTGAACCATTCCAGTGACAGTAGTTATACATTCCGATGCTTCACTTCAGGTTTACTGTATCCCTCTGACCTTCTTATTGACGATGAAACACAGAAATTGCATCGGAATTAAATAGAAAAGGGACAATGCCGACATAAGTGCAAGAAGACTGACTTTTCTTACTGACTAAGCTTTGAACCATTTCTGTGTCACTAGTTATAGATTCCGATGCTTCACTTTAGGTTTACTGTTTCCCTTGGACCTTCTTATTGACGATGAAACACAGATATTGCATCGGAATTAAATTAAAAAGGATCAATGCCGAATTAAGTACAAGAAGACTGACACTTCTTACTGACTATGCTTTGAACCATTCCTGTGACACTAGTTATAGATTCCGATGCTTCACTTCAGGTTTACTGTATCCCTCTGACCTTCCTATTGAAGATGAAACACAGAAATTGCTTCGGAATTAAATAGAAAAGGCACAATGCCGACTTAAGTACAAGAAGACTGTCACTTCTTACTGTCTATGTTTTGAACCATTCCTGTGACACTAGTTATAGACTCCGATGCTTCACGTCAGGATTACTGTATCCGTTGGACCTTCTTATTGACGATGAATCACAGAAATTGCATCGGAATTAAATAGAAAAGGCACAATGCCGACTTATGTACAAGAAGACTGACTTATCTTACTGTCTATGTTTTGAACCATTCTTGTGATACTAGTTATAGATTCCGATGCTTCACTTCAGGTTTACTGTATCCCTCTGACCTTCGTATAGACGATGAAACACAGAAATTGTATCGGAATTAAATAGAAAAGGCACAATGCTGACTTAAGTACAAGAAGAATGACTCTTCCTACTGTCTATGTTTTGAACCATTCCTGTGACACTAGTTATGGATTCCAATGCTTAACTTCAGGTTTACTGTATCCCTCTGACCTTCTTATTGACAATGAAACACAGGAATTGCATCGGAAATAAATACAAAAGGCACAATGCCGACTCAAGTACAAGAAGGCTGACTCTTCATACTGTCTATGTTTTGAACCATTCCAGTGACAGTAGTTATACATTCCGATGCTTCACTTCAGGTTTACTGTATCCCTCTGACCTTCCTATTGAAGATGAAACACAGAAATTGCTTCGGAATTAAATAGAAAAGGCACAATGCCGACTTAAGTACAAGAAGACTGTCTCTTCTTACTGTCTATGTTTTGAACCATTCCTGTGACACTAGTTATAGACTCCGATGCTTCACGTCAGGATTACTGTATCCGTTGGACCTTCTTATTGACGATGAATCACAGAAATTGCATCGGAATTAAATAGAAAAGGCACAATGCCGACTTATGTACAAGAAGACTGACTTATCTTACTCTCTATGTGTTGAACCATTCCTGTGACACTAGTTATATATTCCGATGCTTCACTTCAGGTTTACTGTAGCCCTCTGACCTTCCTATTAAAATGAAACACAGAAATTGCATCGGAATTTAATACAAAAGGCACAATTCTGACTTAAGTACAAGAAGACTGACTCTTCTTACTGGCTATGATTTGAACCGTTCCTGTGACACTAGTTATAGATTCCGATGCTTCACGTCAGGTGTACTGTATCCCTTGGACCTTCTTATTGACGATGAAATACAGAAATTGCATCGGAATTAAATACAAAAGGCACAATGCCGACTTAAGTACAAGTAGACTGACTCTTCTTACTGACTATGTTGTGAACCATTCCTGTGACACTTGTTATAGTTTGTGATGCTTCACTTTAGGTTTACTGTATCCCTCTGACCTTCTTATTGACGATGAAACACAGAAATTGCATCGGAATTAAATAGAAAAGGCACAATGCCGACTTAAGTACAAGAAGAATGACTCTTCCTACTGTCTATGTTTTGAACCATACCTGTGACACTAGTTATCGATTCCGATGCTTAACTTCAGGTTTACTGTATCCCACTGACCTTCTTATTGACGATGAAACACAGGAATCGCATCGGAAATAAATACAAAAGGCACAATGCCGACTCAAGTACAAGAAAGCTGACTCTTCATACTGTCTAAGTTTTGAACCATTCCAGTGACAGTATTTATACATTCCGATGCTTCACTTCAGGTTTACTGTATCCCTCTGACCTTCTTATTGACGATGAAACACAGAAATTGCATCGGAATTAAATAGAAAAGGCACAATGCCGACTTAAGTACAAGAAGACTGACTTTTCTTACTGACTAAGCTTTGAACCATTTCTGTGTCACTAGTTATAGAATCCGATGCTTCACTTCAGGTTTACTGTATCCCTTGGACCTTCTTATTGACGATGAAACACAGATATTGCATCGGAATTAAATAAAAAGGATCAATGCCAAATTAAGTACAAGAAGACTGACTCTTCTTACTGACTATGCTTTGAACCATTCCTGTGACACTAGTTATAGATTCCGATGCTTCACTTCAGGTTTACTGTATCCCTCTGACCTTCCTATTGAAGATGAAACACAGAAATTGCATCGGAATTAAATAGAAAAGGCACAATGCCGACTTAAGTACAAGAAGACTGTCTCTTCTTACTGTCTATGTTTTGAACCATTCCTGTGACACTAGTTATAGACTCCGATGCCTCACGTCAGGATTACTGTATCCGTTGGACCTTCTTATTGACGATGAATCACAGAAATTGCATCGGAATTAAATAGAAAAGGCACAATGCCGACTTATGTACAAGAAGACTGACTTATCTTACTGTCTATGTTTTGAACCATTCTTGTGACACTAGTTATAGATTCCGATGCTTTACTTCAGGTTTACTGTATCCCTCTGACCTTCCGATTGACGATGAAACTCAAAAATTGCATCGGAATTAAATACAAAAGGCACAATGCCGATTTAAGTACAAGAAGACTGACTCTTCTTTCTGTCTATGTTTTGAACCATTTCTGTGACACTAGTTATAGATTCCGATGCTTCACTTCTGGTTTACTGTATCCCTTGGGCTTTATTATTGACGATGAAGCACAGAAATTGCATCGGAATTAAATACAAAAGGCACAATGCCGACTTAAGTACAAGAAGACTGACTCTTATTACTCTCTATGTTTTGAACCATTGCTGTGACACTTGTTATAGATGCCGATGCTTCCCTTCAGGTTTACTGTATCCCTTGGACCTTCTTATTGACGATGAAACAAAGAAATTTCATCGGAATTGAATAGAAAAGGCACAATGCCGACTTATGTCCAAAAAGACTGACTCATCTTACTGTCTATGTTTTGAACCATTCCTCTGAGACTAGTTATAGATTCCGGTACTTCACTTCAGGTTTACTGTATCCCTTGGACCTCCTTATTGACGCCGAAACACAGAAATTGCATCGCAATTAAATAGAAAAGGCACAATGCCGACTTATGTACAAGAAGACTGACTCTTCCTACTGTCTATGTTTTGAACCATTCCTGTGACACTAGTTATAGTTTCCGATGCTTCACTTCAGGTTTACTGTATCCCTCTGACCTTCTTATTGACGATGAAACTCAGAAATTGCATCGGAATTATATACAAAAAGCACAATGCCGACTTAAGTACAAGAGGACTGACTCTTCTTACTGTCTATGTATTGAAACATTCCTGTGACACTAGTTATAGATTCCGATGCTTCACTTCAGGTTTACAGTATCCCTTGGACCTTCTTATTGACGATGATACACAGAAATTGCATCGGACGTAATAGAAAAGGCACAATGTCGACTTATGTTCAATAAGACTGACTCTTCTTACTGTCAATGTGCTGAACCATTCCTGTGACACTAGTTATATATTCCGATGCTTCACTTCAGGTTTACTGTAGCCCTCTGACCTTCCTATTAAAATGAAACACAGAAATTGCATCGGAATAAAATAGAAAAGGCACGATGCCGACTTAAGTACAAGAACACTGACTCTTCTTACTCTCTATGTATTTAACCAATCCTGTGACACTAGTTATGGAATCCGATGCTTCACTTCAGGTTTACTGTATCCCTTGGACCTTCGTATCGACGATGAAACACTGAAATTGCATCGGAATTAAATACAAAAGGCACAATGCTGACTTATGCACAAGAAGACTGACTCTACCGACTGTCTATGTTTTGATCCATTCCTGTGACACTAGTTACAGATTCCGATGCTTCACTTCAGGTTTACTGTATCACTCTGACCTTCTTATTGACGATGAAACACAGAAATTGCATCGGAATTAAATACAAAAGGCACAATTCTGACGTAAGTACAAGAAGACTGACTCTTCTTACTGTCTATGATTTGAACCATTCCTGTGACACTAGTTATAGATTCCGATGCTTCCGTTCAGGTGTACTGTATCCCTTGGACATTCTTATTGACGATGAAACACAGAAATTGCATCGGATTTAAATACAAAATTCACAATGCCGACTTAAATACAAGAAGACTGACTCTTCTTATTGTCTATTTTTTAACCATTCCTGTGACACTAGTTATAGATTCCGATGCTTCACTTCAGGTTTACTGTATCCCTCTGACCTTCGTATGGACGATGAAACACAGAAATTGTATCGGAATTAAAAAGAAAAGGCACAATGCTGACTTAAGTACAAGAAGAATGACTCTTCCTACTGTCTATGTTTTGAACCATTCCTGTGACACTAGTTATGGATTCCGATGCTTAACTTCAGGTTTACTGTATCCCTCTGACCTTCTTATTGACGATGAAACACAGGAATTGCATCGGAAATAAATACAAAAGGCACAATGCCGACTCAAGTACAAGAAGGCTGACTCTTCATACTGTCTATGTTTTGAACCATTCCAGTGACAGTAGTTATACATTCCGATGCTTCACTTCAGGTTTACTGTATCCCTCTGACCTTCTTATTGACGATGAAACACAGAAATTGCATCGGAATTAAATAGAAAAGGGACAATGCCGACATAAGTGCAAGAAGACTGACTTTTCTTACTGACTAAGCTTTGAACCATTTCTGTGTCACTAGTTATAGATTCCGATGCTTCACTTTAGGTTTACTGTTTCCCTTGGACCTTCTTATTGACGATGAAACACAGATATTGCATCGGAATTAAATTAAAAAGGATCAATGCCGAATTAAGTACAAGAAGACTGACACTTCTTACTGACTATGCTTTGAACCATTCCTGTGACACTAGTTATAGATTCCGATGCTTCACTTCAGGTTTACTGTATCCCTCTGACCTTCCTATTGAAGATGAAACACAGAAATTGCTTCGGAATTAAATAGAAAAGGCACAATGCCGACTTAAGTACAAGAAGACTGTCTCTTCTTACTGTCTATGTTTTGCACCATTCCTGTGACACTAGTTATAGACTCCGATGCTTCACGTCAGGATTACTGTATCCGTTGGACCTTCTTATTGACGATGAATCACAGAAATTGCATCGGAATTAAATAGAAAAGGCACAATGCCGACTTATGTACAAGAAGACTGACTTATCTTAATGTCTATGTTTTGAACCATTCTTGTGACACTAGTTATAGATTCCGATGCTTCACTTCAGGTTTACTGTATCCCTCTGACCTTCCTATTGACGATGAAACTCAAAAATTGCATCGGAATTAAATACAAAAGGCACAATGCCGACTTAAGTACAAGAAGACTGACTCTTCTTTCTGTCTATGTTTTGAACCATTTCTGTGACACTAGTTATAGATTCCGATGCTTCACTTCTGGTTTACTGTATCCCTTGGGCTTTCTTATTGACGATGAAACACAGAAATTGCATCGGAATTAAATACAACAGGCACAATGCCGACTTAAGTACAAGAAGAATGACTCTTATTACTCTCTATGCTTTGAACCATTGCTGTGACACTAGTTATAGATGCGGATGCTTCACTTCAGGTATACTGTATCCCTTGGACCTTCTTATTGACGATGAAACAAAGAAATTGCATCGGAATTGAATAGAAAAGGCACAATGCCGACTTATGCCCAAAAAGACTGACTCATCTTACTGTCTATGTTTTGAACCATTCCTCTGAGACTAGTTATATATTCCGATACTTCACTTCAGGTTTACTGTATCCCTTCGACCTTCTTATTGACGCCGAAACACAGAAATTGCATCGGAATTAAATAGAAAAGGCACAATGCCGACTTATGTACAAGAAGACTGACTCTTCCTACTGTCTATGTTTTGAACCATTCCTGTGACACTAGTTATAGATTCCGATGCTTAGTTAAGGTTTACTGTATCCCTCTGACCTTTGTGTGAACGATGAAACACAGAAATTGCATCGGAATTAAATACAAAACGCACGATGCCGAATTTAGTACAAGTAGACTGACTCTTCTTACTGACTATGTTTTGAACCATTCCTGTGACACTAGTTATAGTGTGTGATGCTTCACTTAAGGTTTACTGTATCCCTCTGACCTTCTTTTTGACGATGAAACACAGAAATTGCATCGGAATTAAATAGAAAGGGCACAATGCTGACTTAAGTACATGTAGACTGACTCTTCCAACTGTCTATGTTTTGAACCATTCCTGTGACACTAGTTATTGATTCCGATGATTCACTTCAGGTTTACTGTATCCCTCTGACCTTCTTATTGACGATGAAATACAGAAATTGCAACGGAATTAAATAGAAAAGGCACAATGCCGACTTAAGTACAAGAAGAATGACTCTTCCTACTGTCTATGTTTTGAACCATTCCTGTGACACTAGTTATAGATTCCGATGCTTCACTTCAGGTTTACTGTATCCCTCGGACCTTCTTATTGACGATGAAACACAGAAATTGCATCGGAATTTAATAAAAAGGATCAATGCCGAATTAAGTACAAGAAGACTGACTCTTCTTACTGACTATGCTTTGAACCATTCCTGTGACACTAGTTATAGATTCCGATGCTTCACCTCAGGTTTACTGTAACCCTCTGACCTTCTTATTGACGATGAAACACAGAAACTGCATCGGAAATAAATACAAAAGGCACAATGCAGACCTATGTACAAGAAGACTGACTCTTCCTACACTCCATGATTTGAACCATTCCTGTGACACTAGTTATAGATTCCGATGCTTCACTTCAGGTTTACTGTATCTCTCGAACCTTCTTATTGTCGATGAAACACAGAAATTGCATCGGAATTGGATAGAAAAGGCATAATGCCGACTTAAGTCCAAAAAGACTGACTCATCTTACTGTCTATGTTTTGAACCATTCCTCTGAGACTAGTTATAGATTCCGATGCTTCACTTCAGGTTTACTGTATCCTTTGGACCTTCTTTATGACGCCGAAACACAGAAATTGCATCGGAATTAAATAGAAAAGGCACAATGCCGACCTATGTACAAGAAGACTGACTCCTCCTACTGTCTATGTTTTGAACCATTCCTGTGACACTAGTTATAGATACCGATGCTTCACTTCAGGTTTACTGTAACAATCTGACCTTCCTATTGAAATGAAGCACAGATATTGCATCGGAATTAAATAGAAAAGGCACGATGCCGACATAAGTACAAGAAGACTTACCCTTCTTACTCTCTATGTTTTTAACCATTCCGGTTACACTAGTTACAGATTCCGATGCTTCACTTCAGGTTTACTGTATCCCTTGGACCTTCATATTGACGACGAGACAAAGAAATTTCATCGAAATTAAATACAAAGGGCGCAATGCCGACTTAAGTAGAAGAAGACTGACTCTTCTTACTGTCTATGTTTGAACAATTCCTGTGACACTAGTTATAGATTCCGATGCTTCACTTCAGGTTTACTGTATCCCTCTGCCCTTCTTATTGAGGATGATACACAGAAATTGCATCGGAATTAAATAGAAAAGGCACAATGCCGACTTAAGTACAAGAAGACTGACTCTTCTTACTGTCTGTGTTTTGAACCATTCCTGTGACACTAGTTATATATTCCGACGCTTCACGTCAGGTTTACAGTATCCGTTGGACCTTCTTATTGACGATGAATCACAGAAATTGCATCGGAATTAAATAGAAAAGGCACAATGCCGACTTGTTCACAAGGAGACTGACTCATCTTACTGTCTATGTTTTGAACCATTCCTGTGACACTAGTTATAGATTCCGCTGCTTCACTTCAGGTTTACAGTATCCCTTGGACCTTCTTCGTGACGATGAAACATAGAAATTGCATGTTAATTAAATAGAAAAGGCACAATGCCGACTTAAGTACAAGAAGACTGACCCTTCCTATTGTCTATGTTTTCAAACATTCCTGTGACACTAGTTATAGATTCCGATGCTTCACTTCAGGTTTACTGTAACCCTCTGCCCTTCTTATTGACGATGATACACAGAAATTGCATCGGAAATAAATAGAAAAGGCACAATGCCGACTTAAGTACAAGAAGACTGACTCTTCTTACTGTCTGTGTTTTGAACCATTCCTGTGGCACTAGTTATATATTCCGACGCTTCACTTCAGGTTTACTGTATCCCTCTGACCTTCCTATTGATGATGAAACACAGAAATTGCATCGGAATTAAATAGAAAAGGCACGATGCCGACTTAAGTACAAGAAGACTGACTCTTCTTACTCTCTATGTTTTGAACCATTCCTGTGACACTAGTTATAGATTCCGATGCTTCACTTCAGGTTTACTGTATCCCTTGGACCTTCTTATTGACGATGAAACAAAGAAATTTCATCGGAATTAAATACAAAACGCACAATGCCGACTTAAGTAGAAGAAGACTGACTCTTCTAACTGTCTATGTTTTGAACCATTCCTGTGACACTAGTTACAGATTCCGATGCTTTACTTCAGGTTTACTGTATCCCTCTGACCTTCTTATTGACGATGAAACACAGAATTTGCATCGGAATTAAATACAAAAGGCACAATGCCGACTTAAGTACGAGAAGACTGACTCTACTTACTGTCTATGATTTGAACCATTCCTGTGACACTAGTTATAGATTCCGATGCTTCACTTCAGGTGTACAGTATCCCTTGGACCTTCTTATTGACGATGAAACACAGAAATTGCATCGGAATTAAATACAAAACGCACAATGCCGACTTAAGTACAAGTAGACTGACTCTTCTTACTGACTATGTTTTGAACCATTCCTGTGACACTAGTTATAGTGTGTGATGCTTCACTTCAGGTTTACTGTATCCCTCTGACCTTCTTATTGACGATGAAATACAGAAATTGCATCGGAATTAAATAGAAAAGGCACAATGCCGACTTAAGTACAAGAAGAATGACTCTTCCTACTGTCCATGTTTTGAATCATTCCTGTGACACTAGTTATAGATTCCGATGCTTCACTTCAGGTTTACTGTATCCCTCAGACCTTCTTATTGACGATGAAACACAGAAATTGCATCGAAAATAAATACAAAAGGCACAATGCCGACTCTAGTACAAGAAGACTGTCTCTTAATACTGTCTATGTTTTGAACCATTCCAGTGACAGTAGTTATACATTCTGATGCTTCACTTCAGGTTTACTGTATCCCTCGGACCTTCTTATTGACGATGAAACACAGAAATTGTATCGGAATTAAATAGAAAAGGCACAATGCCGACTTAAGTACAAGAAGACGACTCTTCTTACTGATTATGTTTTGAACCATTTCTGTGACACTAGTTATAGATTCCGATGCATCACTTCACGTTTACTGTATCCCTTGGACATTCTTATTGACGATGAAACACAGAAATTGCATCGGAATTAAATAAAAAGGATCAATGCCGAATTAAGTACAAGAAGACTGACTCTTCTTACTGACTATGTTTTGAACCATTCCTGTGACACTAGTTATAAATTCCAATGCTTCACTTCAGGTTTACTGTTACCCTCTGACCTTCTTATTGACGATGAAACACAGAAACTGTATCGGAAATAAATACAAAAGGCACAATGCAGACTTAAGTACAAGAAGTCTGACTCTTCCTACACTCCATGATTTGAACCATTCCTGTGACACTAGTTATAGATTCCGATGCTCACTTCAGGTTTACTGTATCTCTCTAACCTTCTTATTGTCGATGAAACACAGATATTGCATCGGAATTGAATAGAAAAGGCACAATGCCGACTTAAGTACAAGAGGACTGACTCTTCTTACTGTCTATGTTTTGAAACATTCCTGTGACACTAGTTATATATTCCGACGCTTCACTTCAGGTTTACTGTATCCCTCTGACCTTCCTATTGAAGATGAAACACAGAAATTGCATCGGAATTAAATAGTAAAGGCACAATGCCGACTTCAGTACAAGAAGACTGACTCTTCTTACTGACTATGTTGTGAACATTTCCTGTGAGACCAGTTTTAGATTCCGATGCTTCACTATATGTTTACTGTATCCCATGGACCTTCGTATTGACGATGAAACACAGAAATTGCATCGGAATTAAATACAAAAGGCACAATGCCGACTTAAATACAAGAAGACTGACTCTTCTAACTGTCTATGTTTTAATCATTCCTGTGACACTAGTTATAGATTACGATGCTTCACTTTAGGTCTACTGTATCCCTCTGACCTTCGTGTGAACGATGAAACACAGAAAATGCATCGGAAATAAATACAAAAGGCACAATGCCGACTCAAGTACAAGAAGGCTGACTCCTCATACTGTCTATGTTTTGAACCATTCCAGTGACAGTAGTTATACATTCCGATGCTTCACTTCAGGTTTACTGTATCCCTCTGACCTTCCAATTGAAGATGAAATACAGAAATTGCATCGGAATTAAATAGAAAAGGCACAATGCCGACTTAAGTACAAGAAGACTGACTCTTCTTACTGTCTATGTTTTGAACCATTCCTATGACACTAGTTATAGACTCCGATGCTTCACGTCAGGATTACTGTATCCGTCGGACCTTCTTATTGACGATGAAACACAGAAATTGCATCGGAATTAAATAGAAAAGGCACAATGCCGACTTATGTACAAGAAGACTGACTCATCTTACTGTCTATGTTTTGAACCATTCCTGTGACACTAGTTATAAATTCCGATGCTTCACTTCCGGTTTACCGTATCCCTCTGACCTTCTTATTGACGATGAAACTCAAAAATTGCATCGGAATTAAATACAAAAGGCACAATGCCGACTTAAGTACAAGTAGACTGACTCTTGTTTCTGTCTATGTTTTGAACCATTTCTGTGACACTAGTTATAGATTGCGATGCTTCACTTCTGGTTTACTGTATCCCTTGGGCTTTCTTATTGACGATGAAACACAGAAATTGCATCGGAATTAAATACAAAAAGCACAATGCCGACTTAAGTACAAGAAGACTGACTCTTATTACTCTCTATGTTTTGAACCATTCCTGTGACACTAGTTATATATTCCGATGCTTCACCTAAGGTTTACTGTCTCCCTTGGACCTTCTTATTGACGATGAAACGAAGAAATTAAAAGGGAATTAAATACAAAAGGCACAATGCTGACTTATGTACAAGAAGACTGACTCATCTTACTGTCTTTGTTTTGAACCACTCCTCTGAGACTAGTTAAAGATTCCGATGCTTCACATCAGGTTTACTGTATTCCTTGGACATTTTTACTGACGACGAAACACAGAAATTGCATCGGAATTAAATAGAAAAGGCACAATGCCGACTTATGTACAAGAAGACTGACTCCTCCTACTGTCTATGTTTTTAACCATTCCTGTGACACTAGTTATAGATTCCGATGCTTCACTTCAGGTTTACTGTATCCCTCTGCCCTTCTCATTGACGATGATTTACAGAAATTGCATCGGAATTAAATAGAAAAGTCACAATGCCGACTTAAGTACAAGAAGACTGACTCATCTTACTGTCTGTGTTTTGAACCATTCCTGTGACAATAGTTATATATTCCGACGCTTCACTTCAGGTTTACTGTATCCCTCTGACCTTCCTATTGAAGATGAAACACAGAAATTGCATCGGAATTAAATAGAAAAGGCACAATGCCGACTTAAGTACAAGAAGACTGACTCTTCTTACTGTCTATGTTTTGAACCATTCCTGTGACACTAGTTATAGACTCCGATGCTTCACGTCAGGATTACTGTATCCGTTGGACCTTCTTATTGACGATGAATCACAGAAATTGCATCGGAATTAAATAACAAGGATCAATGCCGACTTAAGTACAAGGAGGCTGACTCTTCTTACAGACTATGTTTTGAACCATTCCTGTGACACTAGTTATAGATTCCGATGCTTCACTTCAGGTTTACTGTATCCCTCTGACCTTCCAATTGAAGATGAAACACAGAAATTGCATCGGAATTAAATAGAAAAGGCACAATGCCGACTTAAGTACAAGAAGACTGACTCTTCTTACTGTCTATGTTTTGAACCATTCCTGTGACACTAGTTATAGACTCCGATGCTTCACGTCAGGATTACTGTATCCGTTGGACCTTCTTATTGACGATGAATCACAGAAATTGCATCGGAATTAAATAGAAAAGGCACAATGCCGACTTATGTACAAGAAGACTGACTCATCTTACTGTCTATGTTTTGAACCATTCCTGTGACACTAGTTATAAATTCCGATGCTTCACTTCAGGTTTACTTTATCCCTCTGACCTTCTTATTGACGATGAAACTCAAAAATTGCATCGGAATTAAATACAAAAGGCACAATGCCGACTTAAGTACAAGAAGACTGACTCTTGTTTCTGTCTATGTTTTGAACCATTTCTGTGACACTAGTTATAGATTGCGATGCTTCACTTCTGGTTTACTGTATCCCTTGGGCTTTCTTATTGACGATGAAACACAGAAATTGCATCGGAATTAAATACAAAAGGCACAATGCCGACTTAAGTACAAGAAGACTGACTCTTATTACTCTCTATGTTTTGAACCATTCCTGTGACACTAGTTATAGATTCCGATGCTTCACCTCAGGTTTACTGTATCCCTAGGACCTTCTTATTGACGATGAAACGAAGAAATTGGAACGGAATTAAATACAAAAGGCACAATGCTGACTTATGTACAAGAAGACTGACTCATCTTACTGTCTTTGCTTTGAACCACTCCTCTGACACTAGTTAAAGATTCCGATGCTTCACATCAGGTTTACTGTATCCCTTGGACCTTTTTATTGACGACGAAACACAGAAATTGCATCGGAATTAAATAGAAAAGGCACAATCCCGACTTATGTACAAGAAGACTGACTCCTCCTACTGTCTATGTTTTTAACCATTCCTGTGACACTAGTTATAGATTCCGATGCTTCACTTCAGGTTTACTGTATCCCTCTGCCCTTCTCATTGACGATGATTTACAGAAATTGCATCGGAATTAAATAGAAAAGGCACAATGCCGACTTAAGTACAAGAAGACTGACTCTTCTTACTGTCTGTGTTTTGAACCATTCCTGTGACAATAGTTATATATTCCGACGCTTCACTTCAGGTTTACTGTATCCCTCTGACCTTCCTATTGAAGATGAAACACAGAAATTGCATCGGAATTAAATAGAAAAGGCACAATGCCGACTTAAGTACAAGAAGACTGACTCTTCTTACTATCTATGTTTTGAACCACTCCTCTGAGACTAGTTATAGATTCCGATGCTTCTCATCAGGCTTACTGTATCCCTTGGACCTTCTTATTGACGATGAAGCAGAGAAATTTCATCGGAATTAAATACGAAAGGCGCAATGCCGACTTAAGTAGAAGAAGACTGACTCTTCTTACTGTCTATGTTTGAACAGTTCCTGTGACACTAGTTATAGATTCCGATGCTTCACTTCAGGTTTACTGTATCCCTTGGACCTTCTTATCGACGATGAAACACTGAAATTGCATCGGAATTAAATACAAAAGGCACAATGCTGACTTAAGTACAAGAAGACTGACACTTCTTACTGTCTATGTTTGAACCATTGCTGCGACACTAGTTATAGATTCCGATGCTTCACTTCAGGTTTAGTGTATCCCTTGGACCTTCTTATTGACGATGAAACACAGAAATTGCATCGGAATTAAATACAAAAGGCACAATGCCGACTTATGTCCAAAAAGACTGACTCATCTTACTGTCTATGTTTTGAACCATTCCTCTGAGACTAGTTATAGATTCTGATGCTTCACATCAGGTTTACTGTATCCCTCTGACCTTCCTATTGAAGATGAAACACAGAAATTGCATCGGATTTAAATACAAAAGGCACAATGCCGACTTGAGTACAAGAAGACTGACTCTTCTTACTCTCTATGTTTTGAACCATTCCTGTGACACTAGTTATAGATTCCGATGCTTCACTTCAGGTTTACTGTATCCCTTGGACCTTCTTTTTGACGATGAAACATAGGAATTTCATCGGAATTAAATACAAAAGGCACAATGCCGACTTAAGTAGAAGAAGACTGACTCTTATTACTGTCTATGTTTGAACAATTCCTGTGACACTAGTTATAGATTCCGATGCTTCACTTCAGGTTTACTGTATCCCTTGGACCTTCTTATCGACTATGAAGCACTGAAATTGCATCGGAATTAAATACAAAAGGCACAATGCTGACTTAAGTACAAGAAGACTGACTCTTCTTACTGGCTATGTTTGAACCATTGCTGTGACACTAGTTATAGATTCCAATGCTTCACTTCAGCTTTACTGTATCCCTCTGACCTTCTTATTGACGATGAAACACAGAAATTGCATCGGAATTAGATACAAAAAGCACAATGCCGACTTAAGTACAAGAGGACTGACTCTTCTTACTGTCTATGTTTTGAAACATTCCTGTGACACTAGTTATAGATAGCGATGCATCACTTCAGGTTTACAGTATCCCTTGGACCTTTTTATTGACGATGGTACACAGAAATTGCATCGGAATTAAGTAGAAAAGGCACAATGCCGACTTAAGTACAAGAAGACTGACCGTTCCTATTGTCTATGTTTTGAAACATTCCTGTGACACTAGTTATAGATTCCGACGCTTCACTTCAGGTTAGCTGTATCCCTCTGCCCTTCTTATTGAGGATGATACACAGAAATTGCATCGGAATTAAATAGAAAAGGCACAATGCAGACTTAAGTACAAGAAGACTGACTCTTCTTACTGTCTGTGTTTTGAACCATTCCTGTGACACTAGTTATGTATTCCGACGCTTCACTTCAGGTTTACTGTATCCCTCTGACCTTCCTATTGATGATGAAACACAGAAATTGCATCGGAAATAAATAGAAAAGGCACAATGCCGACTTAAGTACAAGAAGACTGACTCTTCTTACTCTCTATGTTTTGAACCATTCCTGTGACACTAGTTATAGATTCCGATGCTTCACTTCAGGTTTACTGTATCCCTTGGAACTTCTTATTGACGATGAAACATAGAAATTTCATCGGAATTAAAGACAAAAGGCACAATGCCGACTTAAGTAGAAGAAGACTGACTCTTATTACTGTGTATGTTTGAACAATTCCTGTGACACTAGTTATAGATTCCGATGCTTCACTTCAGGTTTACTGTATCCCTTGGACCTTCTTATCGACGATGAAACACTGAAATTGCATCGGAATTAAATACAAAAGGCACAATGCTGTCTTAAGTACAAGAAGACTGACTCTTCTTACTGTCTATGTTTGAACCTTTGCTGTGACACTAGTTATAGATTCCGGTGCTGCACTTTAGATTTCTTGTATCCCTTGGGCTTTCTTATTGACGACGAAAGACAGAAATTGCATCGGAATGAAATAGAAAAGGCACAATGCCGACTTAAGTACAAGAAGACTGACTCTACCGACTGTCTATGTTTTGAACCATTCCTGTGACACTAGTTACAGATTCCGATGCTTTACTTCAGGTTTACTGTATCCCTCTGACCTTCTTATTGACGATGAAACACAGAAATTGCATCGGAATTAAATACAAAAGGCACAAAGCCGACTTAAGTACAAGAAGACTGACTCTCCTTACTGACTATGTTGTGAGCATTTCCTGTGAGACCAGTTTTAGATTCCGATGCTTCACTGTATGTTTACTGTATCCCTTGGACCTTCTTATTGACGATGAAACACAGAAATTGCATCGGAAATAAATACAAAAGTCACAATGCCGACTCTGGTACAAGAAGACTGTCTCTTGATACTGTCTATGTTTTGAACCATTGGAGTGACAGTAGTTATAATTCCGATGCTTCACTTCAGGTTTACTGTATCCCTCTGACCTTCTTATTGACGATGAATCACAGAAATTGCATTGGAATTAAATAGAAAACTCACAATGCCGACTTAAGTACAAGAAGAGTAACTCTTCTTACTGACTATGTTTTGAACCATTTCTGTTACACTAGTTATAGATTCCGATGCTTCACTTCAGGTTTACTGTAACCCTCTGACCTTCTTATTGACGATGAAACACAGAAACTGCATCGGAAATAAATACAAAAGGCACAATGCAGATTTAAGTACAAGAAGACTGACTCTTCCTACACTCTATGATTTAAACCATTCCTGTGACACTAGTTACAGATTCCGATGCTTCACTTCAGGTTTACTGTATCCCTCTGACCTTCTTATTCACGATGAAACACAAAATTGCATCGTAATTAAATACAAAAGGCACAATGCCGACTTAAGTACAAGAAGACTCACTCTCCTTACTGACTATGTTGTGAACATTTCCTGTGAGACCAGTGTTAGATTCCGATGCTTCACTATATGTTTACTGTATCCCTTGGACCTTCTTATTGACGATGAAACACAGAAATTGCATCGGAATTAAATACAAAAGGCACAATGCCGACTTAAATACAAGAAGACTGACTCTTCTTATTGTCTATTCTTTAACCATTAATGTGACACTAGTTACAGATTCCGATGCTTCACTAGAGGTTTACTGTATCCCTCTGAACTTCATGTGAACGATGAAACACAGAAATTGCATCGGAATTAAATAGAAAAGGCACAATGCTGACTTAAGTACAAGAAGACTGACTCTACTTACTGTATATGATTTGAACCATTCCTGTGACACTAGTTAAAGATTCCGATGCTTCACTTCAGGTTTACTGTATCCCTTGGACTTTCTTATTGACGATGAAACACAGAAACTGCATCGGAAATAAATACAAAAGGCACAATGCAGACTTAAGTACAAGAAGACTGACTCTTAATACTCTCTATGATTTGAACCAATCCTGTGATACTAGTTATAGGTTCCGATGCTTCACTTCAGGTTTACTGTATCTCTCTAACCTTCTTATTGACGATGAAACACAGAAATTGCATCGGAATTAAATACAAAAGGCACAATGCCGACTAAAGTACAAGAAGACTGACTCATCATACTGTCTATGTTTTGAGCCATTCCTGTGACACTAGTTATAGATTCCGATGCTTCACTTCAGGTTTACTGTATCCCTTGGACTTTCTTATTGACGACGAAACACAGAAATTGCATCGGCATTACATCGAAAAGGCATTATGCCGACTTATGTACAAGAAGACTGACTCTTCCTACTGTCTATCTTTTGAACCATTCCTGTGACACAAGTTATAGATTCCGCTGTTTCACTTCAGGTTTACTGTATCCCTCTGACGCTCTTATTGACGATGAAACCAAGAAATTGCATCGGAATTAGATACAAAAAGCACAATGCCGACTTAAGTACAAGAGGACTGACTCTTCTTACAGTCTATGTTTTGAAACATTCCTGTGACACTAGTTGTAGTTTCCGATGCTTCACTTCAGGTTAACAGTATCCCTTGGACCTTCTTATTGACGATGAAACAAAGAAATTTCATCGGAATTAAATTCAAAAGGCACAATGCAAACTTAAGTACAAGAAGGCTGACTCTTCTTACTGTCTATGTTTGCGCAATTCCTGTGACACTAGTTATAAATTGCGATGCTTCACTGCAGGTTTACTGTATCCCTTGGACTTTTTAGTTGACGATGAAACACAGAAATTGCATCGGCATTACACCGAAATGGCATTATGCCGACTTATGTACAAGAAGACTGACGCTTCCTACTGTCTATGTTTTGAACCATTCCTGTGACACTAGTTATAGATTCCGATGCTTCACTTCAGGTTTACTGTATCTCTCTAACCTTCTTATTGACGATGAAACACAGAAAATGCGTTGGCATTACATCGAAAAAGCATTATGCCGACTTATGTACAAGAAGACTGACTCTTCCTACTGTCTATGGTTTGAACCATTCCTGTGACACAAGTTATAGATTCCGCTGTTTCACTTCAGGTTTACTGTATCCCTCTGACGTTCTTGTTGACGATGAAACACAGAAATTGCATCGGAATTAGATACAAAAAGCACAATGCCGACTTAAGTACAAGAGGACTGACTCTTCTTGCTGTCTATCTTTTGAAACATTCCTGTGACACTAGTTAGAGATTCCGATGCTTCACTTCAGGTTTACTGTATCCCTTGGACCTTCTTATGGACGACGAAACACAGAAATTGCATCGGAGTTAAATAGAAAAGGCACAATTCCGACTTAAGTTCAAGAAGACTGACATTTCCTAATGTCTATGTTTTGTACCATTCCTGTGACACTTGTTATAGATTCCGATGCTTCACTTCAGGTTTACTGTATCCTTCTGACCTTCTTATTGACGATGAAACACAGAAATTGAATCGGAATTAAATAGAAAAGGCACAATGCCGACTGAAGTACAAGAAGACTGACTCTTCTTACTGTCTATGTTATGAAACATTCCTGTGACACTAGTTATAGATTCCGATGCTTCACTTCAGGTTTACTGTATCCCTCTGACCATCCTATTGAAGATGAAACACAGAAATTGCATCGGAATAAAATAGAAAAGGCACAAGGCCGACTTAAGTACAAGAAGACTGACTCCTCATACTGTCTATGTTTAGAACCATTCCTGTGACACTACTTATAGACTCTGATGCTTCACGTCACGTTTACTGTATACGTTGGACCTTTTTATTGACAATGAATCACAGAAATTGCATCGGAATTAAATTGAAAAGGCACAATGCCGACTTATGTACAAGAAGACTGACTCATCTTACTGTCTATGTTTTGAACCATTCCTGTGACACTAGTTATAGATTCCGATGCTTCACTTCTGGTTTACTGTATCCCTCTGACCTTCTTATTGACGATGAAACACAAAAATTGCATCGGAATTAAATACAAAAGGCACAATGCCGACTTAAGTACAAGAAGACCGTCTCTTCTTACTGTCTATGTTTTGAACCATTCCTGTGACACTAGTTATAGATTCCGATGCTTCACTTCTGGTTTACTGTATCCCTTGGGCTTTCTTATTGACGATGAAACACAGAAATTGCATCGGAATTAAATACAAAAGGCACAATGCCGTCTTAAGTACAAGAAGACTGACTCTTTTTACTCTCTATGTTTTGAACCATTCCTGTGACACTAGTTATAGATTCCGATGCTTCACTTCAGGTTTACTGTATCCCTTGGACCTTATTATTGACGATGAAACACAGAAATTGCATCGGAATTAAATACAAAAGGCACAATGCCGACTTATGTACAAGAAGACTGACTCATCTTACTGTCTATGTTTTGAACCATTCCTCTGAGACTAGTTATAGATTCCGATGCTTCACTTCAGGTTTACTGTATCCCTTGGACCTTTTTATTGACGACGAAACAAAGAAATTGCATCGGAATTAAATATAAAAGGCACAATGCCGACTTATGTACAAGAAGACTGACTCTTCCTACTGTCAATGTTTTGAACCATTCCTGTGACACTAGTTATAGATTCCGATGCTTCACTTCAGGTGTACTGTATCCCTCTGACCTTCGTATTGACGATGAAACAGAGGATTTGCATCGGCATTACATCTAAAAGGCATTCTGCCGACTTACGTACAAGAAGACTGACTTTTCCTACTGTCTATGTTTTAAACCATTCCTGTGACACTAGTTATAGATTCCGCTGCTTCACTTCAGGTTTACTGTATCCCTCTGACCTTCTTATTGACGATGAAACACAGAAATTTCATCGTAATTAGATACAAAAAGCACAATGCCGACTTAAGTACAACAGGACTGACTCTTCTTGCTGTCTATCTTTTGAAACATTCCTGTGATACTAGTTATAGATTCCGATGCTTCACTTCAAGTTTACTGTATCCCTCTGACCTTCCTATTGAAGATGAAACATAGAAATTGCATCGGAATTAAATAGAAAAGGCACAATGCCGACTTAAGTACAAGAAGACTGACTCTTCTTGCTGTCTATCTTTTGAAACATTCCTGTGACCCTAGTTATAGATTCCGATGCTTCACTTCAGGTTTACTGTACCCTCTGACCTTCCTATTGAAGATGATACACAAGAATTGCATCGGAATTAAACAGAAAAGGCACAATGCCGACTTAAGTACAAGAAGACTGACTCTTCTTACTGACTATGTTTTGAACCATTTCTGTGACACTAGTTATAGTTTCCGATGCTTCACTTCAGGTTTACCCTATCCCTTGGACCTTCTTATTGACGACGAAACACAGAAATTGCATCGGAATTAAATAAAAAGGATCAATGCCGAATAAAGTTCAAGAAGACTGACTCTTCTTACTGACTATGTTTTGAACCATTCCTGTGACACTAGTTATAGATTCCGATGCTTCACTTCAAGTTTACTGTATCCCTCTGACCTTGCTATTGAAGATGAAACATAGAAATTGCATCGGAATTAAATACAAAAGGCACAATGCCGACTTAAATACAGGAAGACTGACACTACTTATTGTCTATCTTTTAACCATTCCTGTGGCACTAGTTATAGATTCCGATGTTTCACTTCAGGTTTACTGTATCCTTCTGACCTTCTTATTGACGATGAAACACAGAAATTAAATCGCAATTTAATAGAAAAGGCACAATGCCGACTTAAGTACCAGAAGACTGACTCTTATTACTGTCTATGTTATGAAACATTCCTGTGACACTAGTTATAGATTCCGATGCTTCACTTCAGGTTTACTGTACCCTCTGACCATCCCATTGAAGATGAAACAGAGAAATTGCATCGGAATTAAATAGAAAAGGCACAATCCCGATTTAAATACAAGAAGACTGACTCTTCTTACTGTCTATGTTTTGATCCATTCCTGTAACAGTAGTTATAGACTCCGTTGCTTCACTTCAGGTTTACTGTATCCGTTGGACCTTCTTATTGAAGTTGAATCACAGAAATTGCATCGGAATTAAATAGAAAAGGCACAATGCCGACTTATGTACAAGAAGACTGACTTATCTTACTGTCTATTTGAACCATTCCTGTGACATTAGTTATAGATTCCGATGCTTCACTTCAGGTCTACTGTATCCCTTGGGCTTTCTTATTGACAATGAAACACAGAAATTGCATCGGAATTAAATACAAAAGGCACAATGCCGACCTAAGTAAAAGAGGACTGACTCTTCTTAATGTCTACTTTTTAACCATTCCTGTGTCACTAGTTATAGATTCCGATGCTTGACTTCAGGTTTACTGTATCCCTCTGACCGTCTTATTGGCGATGAAACACATAAATTGCATCGGAACTAAACACAAAGGCGCAATGCCGACTCAAATACAAGTTGGTTGGCTCTTGTTACTCTCTATGTTTTGAACCTTTCCTGTGCGACCGGTTTTAGATTCCGATCCTTCACTTCAGGTTTACTGTATTACTTGTACCTTCCTATTGACGACGAAACACAGATATTGCATCGGAATTAAATAGAAAAGGCACGATGCCGACTTAAGTACAAGAAGACTGACTCTTCTTACTGACTATGATTTGATCCATTCCTGTGACACCACTTATTGATCCCGATGCTACACTCAGGTTTACTGTATCCCTCTGACCTTCTTATTGAAGATGAAACACAGAAATTGCGTCGGAATTAAATGGAAAAGGCACAATGCCGACTTAAGTAGAAGAAGACTGACTCTTCTTACTGACTGTGTTTTGAACCATTCCTGTGACACTAATTATAGATTCCGATGCTTCACTTCCGGTTTACTGTATCCCTTGGACCTTCTTATTGACGATGAAACACAGAAATTGCATTGGAATTAAATAGTGAAGGCACAATGCCGACTTATGTACAATAGGACTGACTCATCTTACTGTCTATGTTTTGAACAATTCCTGTGACACTAGTTATAGATTCCGATGCCTCTCTTCAGGTTTACTGTATGCCTTGGACTTTCTTATTGACGACGAAACACAGAAATTGCATCGGAATTAAATCGAAATGGCATTATACCGACTTATGTACAAGAAGACTGACTCTTAATACTGTCTATGTTTTGAACCATTCCTGTGACACTAGTTATAGATTCCGCTATTTCACTTCAGGTTTACTGTATCCCTCTAACCTTCTTATTGACGATGAAACACAGAAATTGCATCGGAATTAGATACAAAAAGCAAAATGCCGACTTAAGTACAAGAGGACTGACTCTTCTTGCTGTCTATGTTTTGAAACATTCCTGTGACACTAGTCATAGATACCGATACTTCACTTCAGGTTTACTGTATCCTTCTGACCTTCTTATTGACGATGAAACACAGAAATTGCATCGGAATTAAATAGACAAGGCACAATGCCGACTTAAGTACAAGAAGACTGTCTGTTCTTATTGTCTATGTTTTGAAACATTCCTGTGACACTAGTTATAAATTCCGATGCTTCACTTCAGGTTTACTGTATCCCTCTGACCTTCCTATTGAAAATGAAACACAGAAATTGCATCGGAATTAAATAGAAAAGGCACAATGCCGACTTAAGAACACGAAGACCTACTCTTCTTACTGTCTATGTTTTGAACCATTCCTGTGACACTAGTTATAGATTCCGATGCTTCACTTCAGGTTTACTGTATCCCTCTGACCTTCTTATTGACGATGAAACACTTAAATTGAATCGGAACTAAATACAGAGGCACAATGCCGACTCAGATACAAGATGACTGGCTCTTGTTACTCTCTATGTATTAAAAGTTTCCTGTGAGACCGGTTTTAGATTCCGATCCTTCACGTCAGGTTTACTGTATTACTTGTACCTTCCTATTGACGACGAAACACAGAAATTGCATCGGAATTAAATACAAAAGGCACAATGACGACTTAAGTACAAGAAGACTGACTCTTCTTACTGACTATGTTTTGAACCATTCCTGTGACACTAGTTATGGATTCCGATGTCTCACTTCAGGTTTACTGTATCCCTTGGACCTTCTTATTGACGATGAAACACAGAAATTGCATCGGAATTAAATAGAAAAGGCACAATGCCGACTTATGTACAAGAAGACTGACTCTTCCTACTGTCTATGTTTTGAATCATTCCTGTGACACTAATTATAGATTCTGATGCTGCACTTCAGGTTTACTGTATCCCTCTGACCTTCTTATTGACGATGAAACACAGAAATTGCGTCGGAATTAAATACAAAAGGCAAAATGCCGACTTAAGTACAAGAAGACTGGCTCTTCCTACTGTCTATGTTTTGAACCATCCTTGTGACACTAGTTGTAGATTCCAATGCTTCACTTCAGGTTTACTGCATCTCTCTGACCTTCTTATTGATGATAATACACAGAAATTGCATCGGAATTAAATACAAAAGGCACAATGCCAACTTAAGTACAAGTAGACTGACTCTTCTTACTGTCTATGTTTGAACCATTCCTGTGACACTAGTTATAGATTCTGATGCTGCACTTCAGGTTTACTGTATCCCTCTGACCTTCCTATTGACGATGAAACACAGAAATTGCGTCAGATTTAAATACAAATGGCAAAATGTCGACTTAAGTACAAGAAGACTGACTCTTCCTACTGTCTATGTTATGAACCATCCTTGTGACACTGCTTATAGATTCCAATGCTTCACTTCAGGTTTACTGTATCTCTCTGACCTTCTTATTGATGATAAAACACAGAAATTGCATCGGAAGTAAATAGAAAAGGCACAATGCCGTCTTAAGTACAAGAAGACTGACTCTTCTTACTGACTATGTTTTGAACCATTTCTGTGACACTAGTTATAGATTCCGATGCTTCACTTCCAGGGTACTGTATACCTTAGACCTTCTTATTGACGATGAAACATAGAAATTGCATCGGAATTAAATAGGAAAGGCACAATGCCGACTTATGTACAATAGGACTGACTCATCTTACTGTCTATGTTTTGAACCATTCCTGTGACGCTAGTTATAGATTCCGATGCTTCTCTTCAGGTTTACTGTATCCCTTGGACTTTCTTATTGACGATGAAACACAGCAATTGCATCGGAATTAAATACAAAAGGCAAAATGCCGACTTAAGTACAAGAAGTCTGACTCTTCCCACTGGCTATGTTTTGAACCATTCCTGTGACACTAGTTATAGATTCCGATGCTTCACTTCAGGTTTACTGTATTCCTCTGACCTTCTTATTGACGAAGAAACACAGAAATTGCATCGGAATTAAATACAAAAGGCACAATGCCGACTTAAGTACAAGTTGACTGACTCTTCTTACTGTCTATGTTTTGAACCATTCCTGTGACACTAGTTATAGATTCTGATGCTGCACTTCAGGTTTACTGTATCCCTCTGACCTTCTTATTGACGATGAAACACAGAAATTGCATCGGAATTAAATACAAAAGGCAAAATGCCGACTTAAGTACAAGAAGGCTGACTCTTCCTACTGTCTACGTATTGAACCATCCTTGTAACACTAGTTATAGATTCCAATGCTTCACTTCAGGTTTACTGTATCACTTGGACCTTCTTATTGACGACGAAACACAGAAATTGAATCGGAATTAAATACGAAAGTCACAATGCCGACTTAAGTACAAGAAGACTGACTCTACCGACTGTCTATGTTTTGAACCATTTCTGTGACACTAGTTATAGATTCCGATGCTTCACTTCCAGGGTACTGTATACCTTAGACCTTCTTATTGACGATGAAACATAGAAATTGCATCGGAATTAAATAGGAAAGGCACAATGCCGACTTATGTACAATAGGACTGACTCATCTTACTGTCTATGTTTTGAACCATTCCTGTGACGCTAGTTATAGATTCCGATGCTTCTCTTCAGGTTTACTGTATCCCTTGGACTTTCTTATTGACGATGAAACACAGCAATTGCATCGGAATTAAATACAAAAGGCAAAATGCCGACTTAAGTACAAGAAGTCTGACTCTTCCCACTGGCTATGTTTTGAACCATTCCTGTGACACTAGTTATAGATTCCGATGCTTCACTTCAGGTTTACTGTATTCCTCTGACCTTCTTATTGACGAAGAAACACAGAAATTGCATCGGAATTAAATACAAAAGGCACAATGCCGACTTAAGTACAAGTTGACTGACTCTTCTTACTGTCTATGTTTTGAACCATTCCTGTGACACTAGTTATAGATTCTGATGCTGCACTTCAGGTTTACTGTATCCCTCTGACCTTCTTATTGACGATGAAACACAGAAATTGCATCGGAATTAAATACAAAAGGCACAATGCTGACTTAGGTACAAGAAGACTGACTGTTCTTTCTGTCTATGTTTGAACCATTGCTGGGACACTAGTTATAGATTCCGATGCTTCACTTCAGATTCACTGTATCCCTTGGACCTTCTTATTGACGACGAAACACAGAAATTGAATCGGAATTAAATACGAAAGTCACAATGCCGACTTAAGTACAAGAAGACTGACTCTACCGACTGTCTATGTTTTGAACCATTCCTGTGACACTAGTTACAGATTCCGATGCATCACTTCAGGTTTACTGTATCCCTCTGACCTTGTTATTGACGATGAAACACGAAATTGCATCGGAATTAAATACAACAGGCACAATGCCGACTTAAATACAGGAAGACTGACTCTACTTATTGTCTATTTTTTAACCATTCCTGTGACACTAGTTATAGATTCCGATGCTTCACTTCAGGTTTACTGTATCCTTCTGACCTTCTTATTGACGATGAAACACAGAAATTAAATCGGAATTAAATAGAAAAGGCACAATCCCGATTTAAGTACAAGAAGACTGACTCTTCTTACTGTCTATGCTTTGATCCATTCCTGTAACAGTAGTTATAGACTCCGTTGCTTCACTTCAGGTTTACTGTATCCGTTGGACCTTCTTATTGAAGTTGAATCACAGAAATTGCATCGGAATTAAATAGAAAAGGCACAATGCCGACTTATGTACAAGAAGACTGACTCATCTTACTGTCTATTTGATCCATTCCTGTGACACTAGTTATAGATTCCGATGCTTCACTTCAGGTCAACTGTATCCCTTGGGCTTTCTTATTGACAATGAAACACAGAAATTGCATCGGAATTAAATACAAAAGGCACAATGCCGACCTAAGTAGAAGAAGACTGACTCTTCTTAATGTCTATTTTTTAACCATTCCTGTGTCACTAGTTATAGATTCCGATGCTTGACTTCAGGTTTACTGTATCCCTCTGACCTTCTTATTGGCGATGAAACACATAAATTGCATCGGAACTAAACACAAAGGCACAATGCCGACTCAAATACAAGATGGTTGGCTCTTGTTACTCTCTATGCTTTGAACCTTTCCTGTGCGACCGGTTTTAGATTCCGATCCTTCACTTCAGGTTTACTGTATTACTTGTACCTTCCTATTGACGACGAAACACAGATATTGCATCGGAATTAAATAGAAAAGGCACGATGCCGCCTTAAGTACAAGAAGACTGACTCTTCTTACTGTCTATGATTTGATCCATTCCTGTGACACCACTTATTGATCCCGATGCTTCACTCAGGTTTACTGTATCCCTCTGACCTTCTTATTGAAGATGAAACACAGAAATTGCGTCGGAATTAAATAGAAAAGGCACAATGCCAACTTAAGTAGAAGAAGACTGACTCTTCTTACTGACTGTGTTTTGAACCATTCCTGTGACACTAATTATAGATTCCGATGCTTCACTTCCGGTTTACTGTATCCCTTGGACCTTCTTATTGACGATGAAACACAGAAATTGCATTGGAATTAAATAGAAAAGGCACAATACCGACTTATGTACAATAGGACTGACTCAACTTACTGTCTATGTTTTAAACAATTCCTGTGACACTAGTTATAGATTCCGATGCCTCTCTTCAGGTTTACTGTATCCATTGGACTTTCTTATTGACGACGAAACACAGAAATTGCATCGGAATTAAATCGAAATGGCATTATACCGACTTATGTACAAGAAGACTGACTCTTAATACTGTCTATGTTTTGAACCATTCCTGTGACACTAGTTATAGATTCCGCTATTTCACTTCAGGTTTACTGTATCCCTCTGACCTTCTTATTGACCATGAAACACAGAAATTGCATCGGAATTAGATACAAAAAGCACAATGCCGACTTAAGTACAAGAGGACTGACTCTTCTTGCTGTCTATGTTTTGAAACATTCCTGTGACACTAGTTATAGATACCGATACTTCACTTCAGGTTTACTGTATCCTTCTGACCTTCTCATTGACGATGAAACACAGAAATTGCATCGGAATTAAATACAAAAGGCAAAATGCCGACTTAAGTACAAGAAGTCTGACTCTTCCCACTGGCTATGTTTTGAACCATTCCTGTGACACTAGTTATAGATTCCGATGCTTCACTTCAGGTTTACTGTATTCCTCTGACCTTCTTATTGACGAAGAAACACAGAAATTGCATCGGAATTAAATACAAAAGGCACAATGCCGACTTAAGTACAAGTTGACTGACTCTTCTTACTGTCTATGTTTTGAACCATTCCTGTGACACTAGTTATAGATTCTGATGCTGCACTTCAGGTTTACTGTATCCCTCTGACCTTCTTATTGACGATGAAACACAGAAATTGCATCGGAATTAAATACAAAAGGCAAAATGCCGACTTAAGTACAAGAAGGCTGACTCTTCCTACTGTCTACGTATTGAACCATCCTTGTGACACTAGTTATAGATTCCAATGCTTCACTTCAGGTTTACTGTATCACTTGGACCTTCTTATTGACGACGAAACACAGAAATTGAATCGGAATTAAATACGAAAGTCACAATGCCGACTTAAGTACAAGAAGACTGACTCTACCGACTGTCTATGTTTTGAACCATTTCTGTGACACTAGTTATAGATTCCGATGCTTCACTTCCAGGGTACTGTATACCTTAGACCTTCTTATTGACGATGAAACATAGAAATTGCATCGGAATTAAATAGGAAAGGCACAATGCCGACTTATGTACAATAGGACTGACTCATCTTACTGTCTATGTTTTGAACCATTCCTGTGACGCTAGTTATAGATTCCGATGCTTCTCTTCAGGTTTACTGTATCCCTTGGACTTTCTTATTGACGATGAAACACAGCAATTGCATCGGAATTAAATACAAAAGGCAAAATGCCGACTTAAGTACAAGAAGTCTGACTCTTCCCACTGGCTATGTTTTGAACCATTCCTGTGACACTAGTTATAGATTCCGATGCTTCACTTCAGGTTTACTGTATTCCTCTGACCTTCTTATTGACGAAGAAACACAGAAATTGCATCGGAATTAAATACAAAAGGCACAATGCCGACTTAAGTACAAGTTGACTGACTCTTCTTACTGTCTATGTTTTGAACCATTCCTGTGACACTAGTTATAGATTCTGATGCTGCACTTCAGGTTTACGGTATTCCTCTGACCTTCTTATTGACGATGAAACACAGAAATTGCATCGGAATTAAATACAAAAGGCACAATGCTGACTTAGGTACAAGAAGACTGACTGTTCTTTCTGTCTATGTTTGAACCATTGCTGGGACACTAGTTATAGATTCCGATGCTTCACTTCAGATTCACTGTATCCCTTGGACCTTCTTATTGACGACGAAACACAGAAATTGAATCGGAATTAAATACGAAAGTGACAATGCCGACTTAAGTACAAGAAGACTGACTCTACCGACTGTCTATGTTTTGAACCATTCCTGTGACACTAGTTACAGATTCCGATGCATCACTTCAGGTTTACTGTATCCCTCTGACCTTGTTATTGACGATGAAACACGAAATTGCATCGGAATTAAATACAACAGGCACAATGCCGACTTAAATACAGGAAGACTGACTCTACTTATTGTCTATTTTTTAACCATTCCTGTGACACTAGTTATAGATTCCGATGCTTCACTTCAGGTTTACTGTATCCTTCTGACCTTCTTATTGACGATGAAACACAGAAATTAAATCGGAATTAAATAGAAAAGGCACAATCCCGATTTAAGTACAAGAAGACTGACTCTTCTTACTGTCTATGCTTTGATCCATTCCTGTAACAGTAGTTATAGACTCCGTTGCTTCACTTCAGGTTTACTGTATCCGTTGGACCTTCTTATTGAAGTTGAATCACAGAAATTGCATCGGAATTAAATAGAAAAGGCACAATGCCGACTTATGTACAAGAAGACTGACTCATCTTACTGTCTATTTGATCCATTCCTGTGACACTAGTTATAGATTCCGATGCTTCACTTCAGGTCAACTGTATCCCTTGGGCTTTCTTATTGACAATGAAACACAGAAATTGCATCGGAATTAAATACAAAAGGCACAATGCCGACCTAAGTAGAAGAAGACTGACTCTTCTTAATGTCTATTTTTTAACCATTCCTGTGTCACTAGTTATAGATTCCGAAGCTTGACTTCAGGTTTACTGTATCCCTCTGACCTTCTTATTGGCGATGAAACACATAAATTGCATCGGAACTAAACACAAAGGCACAATGCCGACTCAAATACAAGATGGTTGGCTCTTGTTACTCTCTATGCTTTGAACCTTTCCTGTGCGACCGGTTTTAGATTCCGATCCTTCACTTCAGGTTTACTGTATTACTTGTACCTTCCTATTGACGACGAAACACAGATATTGCATCGGAATTAAATAGAAAAGGCACGATGCCGCCTTAAGTACAAGAAGACTGACTCTTCTTACTGTCTATGATTTGATCCATTCCTGTGACACCACTTATTGATCCCGATGCTTCACTCAGGTTTACTGTATCCCTCTGACCTTCTTATTGAAGATGAAACACAGAAATTGCGTCGGAATTAAATAGAAAAGGCACAATGCCAACTTAAGTAGAAGAAGACTGACTCTTCTTACTGACTGTGTTTTGAACCATTCCTGTGACACTAATAATAGATTCCGATGCTTCACTTCCGGTTTACTGTATCCCTTGGACCTTCTTATTGACGATGAAACACAGAAATTGCATTGGAATTAAATAGAAAAGGCACAATACCGACTTATGTACAATAGGACTGACTCAACTTACTGTCTATGTTTTAAACAATTCCTGTGACACTAGTTATAGTTTCCGATGCCTCTCTTCAGGTTTACTGTATCCATTGGACTTTCTTATTGACGACGAAACACAGAAATTGCATCGGAATTAAATCGAAATGGCATTATACCGACTTATGTACAAGAAGACTGACTCTTAATACTGTCTATGTTTTGAACCATTCCTGTGACACTAGTTATAGATTCCGCTATTTCACTTCAGGTTTACTGTATCCCTCTGACCTTCTTATTGACCATGAAACACAGAAATTGCATCGGAATTAGATACAAAAAGCACAATGCCGACTTAAGTACAAGAGGACTGACTCTTCTTGCTGTCTATGTTTTGAAACATTCCTGTGACACTAGTTATAGATACCGATACTTCACTTCAGGTTTACTGTATCCTTCTGACCTTCTTATTGACGATGAAACACAGAAATTGCATCGGAATTAAATAGAAAAGGCACAATGCCGACTTAAGTACAAGAAGACTGTCTGTTCTTATTGTCTTTGTTTTGAAACATTCCTGTGACACTAGTTATAGATTCCGATGCTTCACTTCAGGTTTACTGTATCCCTCTGACCTTCCTATTGAAAATGAAACACAGAAATTGCATCGGAATTAAATAGAAAAGGCACAATGCCGACTTAAGAACAAGAAGACTGACTCTTCTTACTGTCTATGTTTTGAACCATTCCTGTGACACTAGTTATAGATTCCGATGCTTCACTTCAGGTTTACTGTATCCCTCTGACCTTCTTGTTGACGATGAAACACTTAAATTGAATCGGAACTAAATACAAAGGCACAATGCCGACTCAGATACAAGATGACCCTCTCTTGTTACTCTCTATGTATTGAACGTTTCCTGTGAGACCGGTTTTAGATTCCGATCCTTCACGTCAGGTTTACTGTATTACTTGTACCTTCCTATTGACGACGAAACACAGAAATTGCATTAAAAGTAAATAGAAAAGGCACGATGCCGACTTAAGTACAAGAAGACTGACTCTTCTTAATGACTATGTTTTGAACATTTCCTGTGAGACACGTTTTAGATTCCGATGCTTCACTATATGTTTACTGTATCCCTTGGACCTTCTTATTGACGATGAAACACAGACATTGCATCGGAATTAAATACAAAATGCACAATGACGACTTAAGTACAAGAAGACTGACTCTTCTTACTGACTATGTTTTGAACCATTCCTGTGACACTAGTTATAGATTGTGATGTCTCACTTCAGGTTTACTGTATCCCTTGGACCTTCTTATTGACGATGAAACACAGAAATTGCATCGGAATTAAATAGAAAAGGCACAATGCCAACTTAAGTACAAGAAGACTGACTCTTCCTACTGTCTATGTTTTGAACCATTCCTGTGACACTAATTATAGATTCCAACGCTTCACTTCAGGTTTACTGTACCCTTGGACCTTCTTATTGACGATGAAACACCGAAATTGCATCGGAATTGAATACGAAATGCACAATGCCGACTTAAGTACAAGAAGACTGACTCTTCTTACTAAATATGATTTGATTAATTCCTGTGACACCACATACTGATCACGATGCTTCACTCACGTTTACTGTATCCCTCTGACCTTCTTATTGACGATGAAACACAGAAATTTCGTGGGAATTAAATAGAAAAGGCACAATGCCGACTTAAGTACAAGAAGACTGACTCCTCTCACTGACTATGCTTTGAACTATTCCTGTGACACTAGTTATAGATTCCGATGCCTCACTTCAGGTTTACTGTATCCCTTGGACCTTCTTATTGACGAAGAAACACAGAAATTGCATCGGAATTAGATAAAAAACTCACAATGCCGACTTAAGTACAAGAAGACTGACTCCTCCTACTGTCTATGTTTTGAACCATCCCTGTGACACTAGTTATAGATTCCGATGCTTTACTTCAGGTTTACTGTAACCCTCTGACCTTATTATTGACGATGAAACACAGATATTGCATCGGAATTAAATAGAAAGGACACAATGCCGACTTAAGTACTAGATGACTGACTCTCCTTACTGACTATGTTTTGAACCATTCCTGTGACACTAGTTATAGATTCCGATGCTTCACTTCAGGTTTACTGTATCCCTCTGAACTTCTTATTGACGATGTAACACAGAAATTGCATCGGATTTAAATACAAAAGGCACAATGCGAACTCAAGTACAAGAAGACTGACTCCTCCTACTGTCTATGTTTAGAACCATTCCTATGACACTAGTCATATATTCCGATGCTTCACTTCAGGTTTACTGTATCCCACTGACCTTCTTATTGACGATGAAACACAGAAAGTGCATCGGAATTACGTAGAAAAGGCACAATGCCGAATTAAGCACAACAAGACTGACTCTTCTTACTGTCTATGAATTGAACAATTCCTGTGACACTAGTTATAGATTCCGATGCTTCAATTCAGGTGTACTGTATCCCTTGGACCTTCATATTGACGATGAAACACAGAAATTGCATCGGAATTAAATAGAAAAGGCACAATGCCAACTTAAGTAGAAGAAGACTGACTCTTCCTACTGTCTATGTTTTGAACCATTCCTGTGACACTAATTATAGATTCCGACGCTTCACTTCAGGTTTACTGTATCCCTTGGACCTTCTTATTGACGATGAAACACCGAAATTGCATCGGAATTGAATACGAAATGCACAATGCCGACTTAAGTACAAGAAGACTGACTCTTCTTACTGACTATGATTTGATTAATTCCTGTGACACCACATACTGATCACGATGCTTCACTCACGTTTACTGTATCCCTCTGACCTTCTTATTGACGATGAAACACAGAAATTTCGTGGGAATTAAATAGAAAAGGCACAATGCCGACTTAAGTACAAGAAGACTGACTCTTCTTACTGACTATGTTTTGAACCATTCCTGTGAAACTACTTATAGATTCCGATGCCTAACTTCAGGTTTACTGTATCCCTTGGACCTTCTTATTGACGAAGAAACACAGAAATTGCGTCGGAATTAAATACAAAAGGTAAAATGCCGACTTAAGTACAAGAAGACTTGCTCTTCCTACTGTCTATTTTTGAACCATCCTTGTGACACTAGTTGTAGATTCCAATGCTTCACTTCAGGTTCACTGCATCTCTCTGACCTTCTTATTGATGATAGAACACAGAAATTGCATCGGAATTAAATACAAAAGGCACAATGCCGACTTAAGTACAAGTAGACTGACTCTTCTTACTGTCTATGTTTGAACCATTCCTGTGACACTAGTTATAGATTCTGATGCTGCACTTCAGTTTTACTGTATCCCTCTGACCTTCCTATTGACGATGAAACACAGAAATTGCGTCAGATTTAAATACAAATGGCAAAATGCCGACATAAGTACAAGAAGACTGACTCTTCCTACCGTCTATGTTTTGAACCATCCTTGTGACACTACTTATAGATTCCAATGCTTCACTTCAGGTTTACTGTATCTCTCTGACCTTCTTATTGATGATAAAACAGAAAAATTGCATCGGAAGTAAATAGAAAAGGCACAATGCCGTCTTAAGTACAAGAAGACTGACTCTTCTTACTGACTATGCTTTGAAGCATTTCTGTGACACTAGTTATAGATTCCGATGCTTCACTTCCGGTGTACTGTATACCTAAGACCTTCTTATTGACGATGAAACACAGAAATTGCATAGGAATTAAATAGGAAAGGCACAATGCCGACTTATGTACAATAGGACTGACTCATCTTACTGTCTATGTTTTGAACCATTCCTGTGACACTAGTTATAGATTCCGATGCTTCTCTTCAGGTTTACTGTATCCCTTGGACTTTCTTATTGACGATGAAACACAGAAATTGCTTCGGAATTAAATACAAAACGCAAAATGCCGACTTAAGTACAAGAAGACTGACTCTTCCCACTGGCAACGTTTTGAACCATTCCTGTGACACTAGTTATAGATTCCGATGCTTCACTTCAGGTTTACTGTATTCCTCTGACCTTCTTATTGACGATGAAACACAGAAATTGCATCGGAATTAAATAGAAAAGGCACAATGCCGAATTAAGTTCAATAAGACTGACTCTTCTTACTGTCTCTGATTTGAACAATTCCTGTGACACTAGTTATAGTTTCCTATGCTTCAATTCAGGTGTACTGTATCCCTTGGACCTTATTATTGACGATGAAACACAGAAATTGCATCGGAATTAAATACAAAAGCACAATGCCGACTTAAGTACAAGTTGACTGACTCTTCTTACTGTCTATGTTTTGAACCATTCCTGTGACACTAGTTATAGATTCTGATGCTGCACTTCAGGTTTACTGTATCCCTCTGACCTTCTTATTGACGATGAAACACAGAAGTTGCATCGGAATTAAATACAAAAGGCAAAATGCCGACTTAAGTACAAGAAGACTGACTCTTCCTACTGTCTACGTATTGAACCATCCTTGTGACACTAGTTATAGATTCCAATGCTTCACTTCAGGTTTACTGTATCTCACTGACCTTCTTATTGATGATAAAACACAGAAATTGCATCGGAATTAATTAGAAAAGTCACAATGCCGTCTTAAGTACAAGAAGACTGACTCTTCTTACTGACTATGTTTTGAACCATTTCTGTGACACTAGTTGTAGATTCCGATGCTTCACTTCGGGTTTACTGTATCCCTCTAACCGTCTTATTGACGATGAAACACAGAAATTGCATCGGAATGAAATACAAAAAGCACAATGCCGACTTAAGTAGAAGAAGACTGACTCTTATTACTGTCTATGTTTTGCAACATTCCTGTGACACTAGTTATAGATTGCGATGCTTCACTTCCGGTGTACTGTATCCCTTGGACCTTCTTACTGACGATGAAACACAGAAATTGCATCGGAATTAAATAGAAAAGGCACAATGCCGACTTATGTACAACAGGACTGACTCATCTTACTGTCTATGTTTTGAACCTTCCTGTGACACTGGTTATAGATTCCGATGCTTCTCATCAGGTTTACTGTATCCCTTGGACTTTCTTATTGACGACGAAACACAGATATTGCATCGAAATTAAATCGAAATGGCATTATGCCGACTTATGTACAAGAAGACTGACTGTTCCTACTGTCTATGTTTTGAACCATTCCTGTGACACTAGTTATAGATTCCGCTGTTTCACTTCAGGTTTACTGTATCCCTCTGTCCTTCTCATTGACGATGAATCACAGAAATTGCATCGGAATTAGATACAAAAAGCACAATGCCAACTTAAGTACAAGAGGACTGACTCTTCTTGCTGTCTATGTTTTGAAACATTCCTGTGACACCAGTTATAGATTCCGATGCTTCACTTCAGGTTTACTGTATCCCTTGGACTTTCTTATTGACGACGAAACACAGAAATTGCATCGGAATTAAATAGAAACGGCAGGATGCCGACATAAGTACAAGAAGACTGACTCTTCTTAATGACTATGTTTTGAACATTTCCTGTGAGACAAGTTTTAGAATCCGATGCTTCTCCATATGTTTACTGTATCCCTTGGACCTTCTTATTGACGATGAAACACAGAAATTGCATCGGAATTAAATACAAAAGGCACAATGCCGACTTAAGTACAAGAAGACTGACTCTTCTTACTGACTATGTTTTGAACCATTCCTGTGACACTAGTTACAGATTCCGATGCCTCACTTCAGGTTTACTGTATCCCTCTGACCTTCTTATTGACGATGAAACACAGAAATTGCATCGGAATTAAATACAAAAGGCACAATGCCGACTTAAGTACAAGAAAACTGACTCTTCCTAATATCTATGCTTTGAACCATTCCTGTGACACTAGTTATAGATTCCCATGCTTCACTTCAGATTTACTGTATCTCCTGGACCTTCTTACTGACGATGAAGCACAGAAATTGCATCGGAATTAAATAGAAAAGGCACAATGCAGTCTTAAGTACAAGAAGACTGACACTTCTTACTGTCTATGTTTTGAACCATTCCTGTGACACTAGTTATAGATTCCAATGCTTCACTTCAGGTTTAGTGTATCCCTTGGACCTTCTTATAGACAATGAATCACCGAAATTGCATCGGAATTGAATACGAAGTGCACAATGCCGACTTAAGTACAAGAAGACTGACTCTTCTTACTGACTATGATTTGATCCATTCCTGTGACACCACTTATTGATCCCGATGCTTCACTCAGGTTTACTGTATCCCTCTGACCTTCTTATTGACGATGAAACACAGAAATTGCGTCGGAATTAAATAGAAAAGGCACAATGCTGACTTAAGAACAAGAAGACTGACTCTTCTTACTGACTATGTTTTGAACCATTCCAGTGACACTAGTTATAGATTCTGATGCTGCACTTCAGGTTTACTGTATCCCTCTGACTTTCTTATTGACGATGAAACACAGAAATTGCGTCGGAATTAAATACAAAAGGCACAATGCCGTCTTAAGTACAAGAAGACTGACTCTTCTTACTGACTATGTTTTGAACCATTTCTGTGACACTAGTTATAGATTCTGATGCTTCACTTCCGGTGTACTGTATCCCTTGGACCTTCTTATTGACGATGAAACACAGAAATTGCATCGGAATTAAATAGAAAAGGCACAATGCCGACTTATGTACAATAGGACTGACTCATCTTACTGTCTATGTTTTGAACCATTCCTGTGACACTAGTTATAGTTTCCCATGCTTCTCGTCAGGTTTACTGTATCCCTTGGACTTTCTTATTGACGATGAAACACAGAAATTGCATCGGAATTAAATACAAAAGGCAAAATGCCGACTTAAGTACAAGAAGACTGATTCTTCCTACTGGCTATGTTTTGAACCATTCCTGTGACACTAGTTATAGATTCCGATGCTTAACTTCAGGTTTACTGTATCCCTCTGACCTTCTTATTGACGATGAAACACAGAAATTGCATCGGAATTAAATAGAAAAGGCCCAAAGCCGAATTAAGTACAATAAGACTGACTCTTCTTACTGTCTATGATTTGAACAATTCCTGTGACACTAGTTATAGTTTCCTATGTTCAATTCAAGTGTACTGTATCCCTTGGACCTTCTTATTGACGATGAAACACAGAAATTGCATCGGAATTAAATACAAAAGGCACAATGCCGACTTATGTACAACAGGACTGACTCATCTTACTGTCTATGTTTTGAACCATTCCTGTGACACTAGTTATAGATTCCGATGCTTCTCTTCAGGTTTACTGTATCCCTTGGACTTTCTTATTGACGACGAAACACAGATATTGCATCGGAATAAAATCGAAATGGCATTATGCCGACTTATGTACAAGAAGACTGACTCTTCTTACTGACCATGTTTTGAACCATTTCTGTGACACTAGGTATAGATTCCGATGCTTCTCTTTATGTTTACTGTATCCCTTGGACCTTCTCATTGACGATGAAACGCAGAAATTGCATCGGAATTAAATACAAAAGGCACAATGCCGACTTAAGTACAAGAAGACTGACTCTTCGTACTGACTATGTTTTGAACCATTCCTGTGACACTAGTTATAGATTCCGATGCCTCACTTCAGGTTTACAGTATCCCTTGGACCTTCTTATTGACGATGAAACACAGAAATTGCATCGGAATTAAATACGAAAGGCACAATGCCGACTTAAGTACAAGAAGACTGACTCTTCCTACTATCTATGCTTTGAACCTTTCCTGTGACACTAGTTATAGATTCCCATGCTTCACTTCAGATTTACTGTATCCCTTGGACCTTCTTATTGACGATGAAACACAGAAATTGCATCGGAATTAAATACGAAAGGCACAATGCCGACTTAAGTACAAGAAGACTGACTCTTCCTACTATCTATGCTTTGAACCTTTCCTGTGACACTAGTTATAGATTCCCATGCTTCACTTCAGATTTACTGTATCCCTTGGACCTTCTTATTGACGATGAAACACAGAAATTGCATCGGAATTAAATACAAAAGGAACAATGCCGATTTAAGTACAAGAAGCCTTACTCCTCTTACTGTCTATGTTTAGAACTGAACCTGAGGCACTAGTTATAGATTCCGATGCTTCACTTCAGGTTTACTGTAACCCTTGGACCTTCTTATTAACGATGAAACACCGAAATTGCATCGGAATTAAATACGAAAGGCACAATGCCGACATAAGTACAAGAACACTGTCTATTCTTACTGACTATGATTAGAACCATTCCTGTGACACCACTTATAGATTCCGATACTTCACTTCAGGTTTACTGTATCCCTCTGACCTTCTTATGCACGATGAAATACAGAAATTGCATGGGGATTAAATACAAAAGGCACAGTGCCGACTTAAGTACAAGAAGACTGACTCTTCTTACTGTCTATGTTTTTAACCATTCCTGTGGCCCTAGTTATAGATTCCGATGCTTCACTTCAGGTTTACTGTATCCCTCTGACCTTCTTAATGACGATGAAACACAGAAATTGCATCGGAATTAAATACAAAAGGCACAATGCAGACATGAGTACAAGAACACTGACTCTTCTTACTGACTATGTTTTGAACCATTCCTGTGACACTAGTTATGGATTCCGATGCTTCACTTCAGGTTTACAGTATCCCTCTGACCTTCTTATTGACGATGAAACACAGAAATTGCGTCGGAATTAAACAGAAACGGCACAATGCCGTCTTAAGTGCTAGAAGACTGACTCTTCTTACTGACTATGCTTTGAACCATTCCTGTGACATTAGTTATAGATTCCGATGCCTCACTTCAGGTTTACTGTATCCCTTGGACCTTCTTATTGACGATGAAACACAGATATTGCATCGGAATTAGATACGAAACTCACAATGCCGACTTAAGTACAAGAAGACTGACTTTTCCTACTGACTATGTTTTGAACCATCCCTGTGACACTAGTTATAGATTCCGATGCTTTACTTCAGGTTTACTGTATCCCTCTGCCATCTTATTGACGATAAAGCACAGAAATTGCATCGGAATTAAATACAAAAGGCACAATGCCGTCTTAAGTGCTACAAGACTGACTCTTCTTAGTGACTATGCTTTGAACTATTCCTGTGACACTGGTTATAGATTCCGAATTCTCACTGCAGGTTTGCTGTATCCCTTGGAAATTTTTATTGATGAAGAAACACAGAAATTGCATCGGAATTAAATACAAAAGCACAATGCCGGCTTAAGTACATGGAGACTGACTCTTCCTATTGTCTATGTTTGAACCATTCCTGTGACACTAGTTATAGATTCCGATGCTTCTCTTCAGGTTTACTGTATCCCTCTGACCTTCCTATTGACGATGAAACTCAGAAATTGCATCGGAATTAAATACAAAAGGCTCAATGCCGACTTAAGTACAAGAAAACTGTGTCTTCCTACAGTCTATGTTTTGAACCATCCCTGTGACACAAGTTATAGATTCCGATGCTTCACTGCAGGTTTACAGTATCCCTGTGACCTTCCTATTGACGATAAAACACAGAAATTGCATCGGAATTAAATACAAATAGCACAATGCCGAATTAAGTACAAGAAGACTGACTCTTCTTACTGACTATGGTTTGAACCATTCCTGTGACACTAGTTATAGATTCTGATGCTTCACTTTAGGTTTACTGTATCCCTTGGACCTTCTTATTGACGATGAAACACAGAAATTGCATCGGAATGAAATACAAAAGGCACAATGCCGATTTAAGTACAAGAAGACTTACTCCTCTTACTGTCTATGTTTAGAACTGAACCTGTGACACTAGTTATAGATTCCGATGCTTCACTTCAGGTTTACTGTAACCCTTGGACCTTCTTATTAACGATGAAACACCGGAATTGCATCGGAATTAAATACGAAAGGCACAATGCCGACATAAGTACAAGAACACTGTCTATTCTTACTGACTATGATTAGAACCATTCCTGTGACACCACTTATAGATTCCGATACTTCACTTCAGGTTTACTGTATCCCTCTGACCTTCTTATGCACGATGAAACACAGAAATTGCATGGGGATTAAATACAAAAGGCACAATGCCGACTTAAGTACAAGAAGACTGACTCTTCTTACTGTCTATGTTTTTAACCATTCCTGTGGCACTAGTTATAGATTCCGATGCTTCACTTCAGGTTTACTGTATCCCTCTGACCTTCTTAATGACGATGAAACACAGAAATTGCATCGGAATTAAATACAAAAGGCACAATGCTGACATGAGTACAAGAACACTGACTCTTCGTACTGACTATGTTTTGAACCATTCCTGTGACACTAGTTATGGATTCCGATGCTTCACTTCAGGTTTACAGTATCCCTCTGACCTTCTTATTGACGATGAAACACAGAAATTGCGTCGGAATTAAATAGAAAAGGCACAATGCCGTCTTAAGTGCTAGAAGACTGACTCTTCTTACTGACTATGCTTTGAACCATTCCTGTGACACTAGTTATAGATTCCGATGCTTTACTTCAGGTTTACTGTATCCCTCTACCATCTTATTGACGATAAAGCACAGAATTTGCATCGGAATTAAATACAAAAGGCACAATGCCGTCTTAAGTGCTAGAAGACTGACTCTTCTTACTGACTATGTTTTGAACTATTCCTGTGACACTAGTTATAGATTCCGAATTCTCACTGCAGGTTTGCTGTATCCCTTGGAAATTTTTATTGATGAAGAAACACAGAAATTGCATCGGAATTAAATACAAAAGCACAATGCCGGCTTAAGTACATGGAGACTGACTCTTCCTATTGTCTATGTTTGAACCATTCCTGTGACACTAGTTATAGATTCCGATGCTTCACTTCAGGTTTACAGTATCCCTCTGACCTAATTATTGACGATGAAACACAGATATTGCATCGGAATTAAATAGAAAAGGCACAATGCCGACTTAAGTACAAGAAGACTGACTCTTCCTACTGGCTATGTTTTGAACCATTCCTGTGACACTAGTTATAGATTCCGATGCTTCACTTCAGGTTTACTGTATCCCTCTGACCCTCTTATTGACGCTGAAACACAGAAATTGCTTCGGAATTAAATAGAAAAGGCACAATGCCGAATTAAGTACAATAAGACTGACTCTTCTTACTGTCTATGATTTGAACAATTCCTGTGACACTAGTTATAGTTTCCTATGCTTCAATTCAAGTGTACTGTATCCCTTGGACCTTCTTATTGACGATGAAACACAGAAATTGCATCGGAATTAAATACAAAAGGCACAATGCCGACTTATGTACTACAGGACTGACTCATCTTACTGTCTATGTTTTGAACCATTCCTGTGACACTAGTTATAGATTCCGATGCTTCTCTTCAGGTTTACTGTATCCCTTGGACTTTCTTATTGACGACGAAACACCGATATTGCATCGGAATTAAATCGAAACGGCATTATGCCGACTTATGTACAAGAAGACTGACTCTTCTTACTGACCATGTTTGAACCATTTCTGTGACACTAGGTATAGATTCCGATGCTTCTCTTTATGTTTACTGTATCCCTTGCACCTTCTTATTGACGATGAAACGCAGAAATTGCATCGGAATCAATACAAAAGGCCCAATGCCGACTTAAGTACAAGAAGACTGACTCTTCGTACTGACTATGTTTTGAACCATTCCTGTGACACTAGTTATAGATTCCGATGCCTCACTTCAGGTTTACTGTATCTCTTGGACCTTCTTAATGACGATGAAGCACAGAAATTGCATCGGACTTAAATAGAAAAGGCACAATGCCGTCTTAAGTACAAGAAGACTGACTCTTCTTACTGACTATGTTTTGAACCATTTCTGTGACACTAGTTATAGATTCTGATGCTTCACTTCCGGTGTACTGTATCCCTTGGACCTTCTTATTGACGATGAAACACAGAAATTGCATCGGAATTGAATACGAAATGCACAATGCCGACTTAAGTACCAGAAGACTGACTCTTCTTACTGACTATGATTTGATCCATTCCTGTGACACTAGTTATAGATTCTGATGCTTCACTTCCGGTGTACTGTATCCCTTGGACCTTCTTATTGACGATGAAACACAGAAATTGCATCGGAATTGAATACGAAAGGCACAATGCCGAATTAAGTACAAGAAGACTGACTCTTCCTACTATCTATGCTTTGAACCATTCCTGTGACACTAGTTATAGATTCCCATGCTTCACTTCAGATTTACTGTATCCCTTGGACCTTCTTATTGACGATGAAGCACAGAAATTGCATCGGACTTAAATAGAAAAGGCACAATGCCGTCTTAAGTACAAGAAGACTGACTCTTCTTACTGACTATGTTTTGAACCATTTCTGTGACACTAGTTATAGATTCTGATGCTTCACTTCCGGTGTACTGTATCCCTTGGACCTTCTTATTGACGATGAAACACAGAAATTGCATCGGAATTGAATACGAAATGCACAATGCCGACTTAAGTAGAAGAAGACTGACTCTTATTACTGTCTATGTTTTGCAACATTCCTGTGACACTAGTTATAGATTGCGATGCTTCACTTCCGGTGTACTGTATCCCTTGGACCTTCTTACTGACGATGAAACACAGAAATTGCATCGGAATTAAATAGAAAAGGCACAATGCCGACTTATGTACAACAGGACTGACTCATCTTACTGTCTATGTTTTGAACCTTCCTGTGACACTGGTTATAGATTCCGATGCTTCTCATCAGGTTTACTGTATCCCTTGGACTTTCTTATTGACGACGAAACACAGATATTGCATCGAAATTAAATCGAAATGGCATTATGCCGACTTATGTACAAGAAGACTGACTGTTCCTACTGTCTATGTTTTGAACCATTCCTGTGACACTAGTTATAGATTCCGCTGTTTCACTTCAGGTTTACTGTATCCCTCTGTCCTTCTCATTGACGATGAATCACAGAAATTGCATCGGAATTAGATACAAAAAGCACAATGCCAACTTAAGTACAAGAGGACTGACTCTTCTTGCTGTCTATGTTTTGAAACATTCCTGTGACACCAGTTATAGATTCCGATGCTTCACTTCAGGTTTACTGTATCCCTTGGACTTTCTTATTGACGACGAAACACAGAAATTGCATCGGAATTAAATAGAAACGGCAGGATGCCGACATAAGTACAAGAAGACTGACTCTTCTTAATGACTATGTTTTGAACATTTCCTGTGAGACAAGTTTTAGAATCCGATGCTTCTCCATATGTTTACTGTATCCCTTGGACCTTCTTATTGACGATGAAACACAGAAATTGCATCGGAATTAAATACAAAAGGCACAATGCCGACTTAAGTACAAGAAGACTGACTCTTCTTACTGACTATGTTTTGAACCATTCCTGTGACACTAGTTACAGATTCCGATGCCTCACTTCAGGTTTACTGTATCCCTCTGACCTTCTTATTGACGATGAAACACAGAAATTGCATCGGAATTAAATACAAAAGGCACAATGCCGACTTAAGTACAAGAAAACTGACTCTTCCTAATATCTATGCTTTGAACCATTCCTGTGACACTAGTTATAGATTCCCATGCTTCACTTCAGATTTACTGTATCTCCTGGACCTTCTTACTGACGATGAAGCACAGAAATTGCATCGGAATTAAATAGAAAAGGCACAATGCAGTCTTAAGTACAAGAAGACTGACACTTCTTACTGTCTATGTTTTGAACCATTCCTGTGACACTAGTTATAGATTCCAATGCTTCACTTCAGGTTTAGTGTATCCCTTGGACCTTCTTATAGACAATGAATCACCGAAATTGCATCGGAATTGAATACGAAGTGCACAATGCCGACTTAAGTACAAGAAGACTGACTCTTCTTACTGACTATGATTTGATCCATTCCTGTGACACCACTTATTGATCCCGATGCTTCACTCAGGTTTACTGTATCCCTCTGACCTTCTTATTGACGATGAAACACAGAAATTGCGTCGGAATTAAATAGAAAAGGCACAATGCCGACTTAAGAACAAGAAGACTGACTCTTCTTACTGACTATGTTTTGAACCATTCCAGTGACACTAGTTATAGATTCTGATGCTGCACTTCAGGTTTACTGTATCCCTCTGACTTTCTTATTGACGATGAAACACAGAAATTGCGTCGGAATTAAATACAAAAGGCACAATGCCGTCTTAAGTACAAGAAGACTGACTCTTCTTACTGACTATGTTTTGAACCATTTCTGTGACACTAGTTATAGATTCTGATGCTTCACTTCCGGTGTACTGCATCCCTTGGACCTTCTTATTGACGATGAAACACAGAAATTGCATCGGAATTAAATAGAAAAGGCACAATGCCGACTTATGTACAATAGGACTGACTCATCTTACTGTCTATGTTTTGAACCATTCCTGTGACACTAGTTATAGTTTCCCATGCTTCTCTTCAGGTTTACTGTATCCCTTGGACTTTCTTATTGACGATGAAACACAGAAATTGCATCGGAATTAAATACAAAAGGCAAAATGCCGACTTAAGTACAAGAAGACTGATTCTTCCTACTGGCTATGTTTTGAACCATTCCTGTGACACTAGTTATAGATTCCGATGCTTAACTTCAGGTTTACTGTATCCCTCTGACCTTCTTATTGACGATGAAACACAGAAATTGCATCGGAATTAAATAGAAAAGGCCCAAAGCCGAATTAAGTACAATAAGACTGACTCTTCTTACTGTCTATGATTTGAACAATTCCTGTGACACTAGTTATAGTTTCCTATGTTCAATTCAAGTGTACTGTATCCCTTGGACCTTCTTATTGACGATGAAACACAGAAATTGCATCGGAATTAAATACAAAAGGCACAATGCCGACTTATGTACAACAGGACTGACTCATCTTACTGTCTATGTTTTGAACCATTCCTGTGACACTAGTTATAGATTCCGATGCTTCTCTTCAGGTTTACTGTATCCCTTGGACTTTCTTATTGACGACGAAACACAGATATTGCATCGGAATAAAATCGAAATGGCATTATGCCGACTTATGTACAAGAAGACTGACTCTTCTTACTGACCATGTTTTGAACCATTTCTGTGACACTAGGTATAGATTCCGATGCTTCTCTTTATGTTTACTGTATCCCTTGGACCTTCTCATTGACGATGAAACGCAGAAATGGCATCGGAATTAAATACAAAAGGCACAATGCCGACTTAAGTACAAGAAGACTGACTCTTCGTACTGACTATGTTTTGAACCATTCCTGTGACACTAGTTATAGATTCCGATGCCTCACTTCAGGTTTACAGTATCCCTTGGACCTTCTTATTGACGATGAAACACAGAAATTGCATCGGAATTAAATACGAAAGGCACAATGCCGACTTAAGTACAAGAAGACTGACTCTTCCTACTATCTATGCTTTGAACCTTTCCTGTGACACTAGTTATAGATTCCCATGCTTCACTTCAGATTTACTGTATCCCTTGGACCTTCTTATTGACGATGAAACACAGAAATTGCATCGGAATTAAATACGAAAGGCACAATGCCGACTTAAGTACAAGAAGACTGACTCTTCCTACTATCTATGCTTTGAACCTTTCCTGTGACACTAGTTATAGATTCCCATGCTTCACTTCAGATTTACTGTATCCCTTGGACCTTCTTATTGACGATGAAACACAGAAATTGCATCGGAATTAAATACAAAAGGAACAATGCCGATTTAAGTACAAGAAGCCTTACTCCTCTTACTGTCTATGTTTAGAACTGAACCTGAGGCACTAGTTATAGATTCCGATGCTTCACTTCAGGTTTACTGTAACCCTTGGACCTTCTTATTAACGATGAAACACCGAAATTGCATCGGAATTAAATACGAAAGGCACAATGCCGACATAAGTACAAGAACACTGTCTATTCTTACTGACTATGATTAGAACCATTCCTGTGACACCACTTATAGATTCCGATACTTCACTTCAGGTTTACTGTATCCCTCTGACCTTCTTATGCACGATGAAATACAGAAATTGCATGGGGATTAAATACAAAAGGCACAATGCCGACTTAAGTACAAGAAGACTGACTCTTCTTACTGTCTATGTTTTTAACCATTCCTGTGGCCCTAGTTATAGATTCCGATGCTTCACTTCAGGTTTACTGTATCCCTCTGACCTTCTTAATGACGATGAAACACAGAAATTGCATCGGAATTAAATACAAAAGGCACAATGCAGACATGAGTACAAGAACACTGACTCTTCTTACTGACTATGTTTTGAACCATTCCTGTGACACTAGTTATGGATTCCGATGCTTCACTTCAGGTTTACAGTATCCCTCTGACCTTCTTATTGACGATGAAACACAGAAATTGCGTCGGAATTAAACAGAAACGGCACAATGCCGTCTTAAGTGCTAGAAGACTGACTCTTCTTACTGACTATGCTTTGAACCATTCCTGTGACATTAGTTATAGATTCCGATGCCTCACTTCAGGTTTACTGTATCCCTTGGACCTTCTTATTGACGATGAAACACAGATATTGCATCGGAATTAGATACGAAACTCACAATGCCGACTTAAGTACAAGAAAACTGACTTTTCCTACTGACTATGTTTTGAACCATCCCTGTGACACTAGTTATAGATTCCGATGCTTTACTTCAGGTTTACTGTATCCCTCTGCCATCTTATTGACGATAAAGCACAGAAATTGCATCGGAATTAAATACAAAAGGCACAATGCCGTCTTAAGTGCTACAAGACTGACTCTTCTTAGTGACTATGCTTTGAACTATTCCTGTGACACTGGTTATAGATTCCGAATTCTCACTGCAGGTTTGCTGTATCCCTTGGAAATTTTTATTGATGAAGAAACACAGAAATTGCATCGGAATTAAATACAAAAGCACAATGCCGGCTTAAGTACATGGAGACTGACTCTTCCTATTGTCTATGTTTGAACCATTCCTGTGACACTAGTTATAGATTCCGATGCTTCACTTCAGGTTTACTGTATCCCTCTGACCTTCCTATTGACGATGAAACTCAGAAATTGCATCGGAATTAAATACAAAAGGCTCAATGCCGACTTAAGTACAAGAAAACTGTGTCTTCCTACAGTCTATGTTTTGAACCATCCCTGTGACACAAGTTATAGATTCCGATGCTTCACTGCAGGTTTACAGTATCCCTGTGACCTTCCTATTGACGATAAAACACAGAAATTGCATCGGAATTAAATACAAATAGCACAATGCCGAATTAAGTACAAGAAGACTGACTCTTCTTACTGACTATGGTTTGAACCATTCCTGTGACACTAGTTATAGATTCTGATGCTTCACTTTAGGTTTACTGTATCCCTTGGACCTTCTTATTGACGATGAAACACAGAAATTGCATCGGAATGAAATACAAAAGGCACAATGCCGATTTAAGTACAAGAAGACTTACTCCTCTTACTGTCTATGTTTAGAACTGAACCTGTGACACTAGTTATAGATTCCGATGCTTCACTTCAGGTTTACTGTAACCCTTGGACCTTCTTATTAACGATGAAACACCGGAATTGCATCGGAATTAAATACGAAAGGCACAATGCCGACATAAGTACAAGAACACTGTCTATTCTTACTGACTATGATTAGAACCATTCCTGTGACACCACTTATAGATTCCGATACTTCACTTCAGGTTTACTGTATCCCTCTGACCTTCTTATGCACGATGAAACACAGAAATTGCATGGGGATTAAATACAAAAGGCACAATGCCGACTTAAGTACAAGAAGACTGACTCTTCTTACTGTCTATGTTTTTAACCATTCCTGTGGCACTAGTTATAGATTCCGATGCTTCACTTCAGGTTTACTGTATCCCTCTGACCTTCTTAATGACGATGAAACACAGAAATTGCATCGGAATTAAATACAAAAGGCACAATGCTGACATGAGTACAAGAACACTGACTCTTCGTACTGACTATGTTTTGAACCATTCCTGTGACACTAGTTATGGATTCCGATGCTTCACTTCAGGTTTACAGTATCCCTCTGACCTTCTTATTGACGATGAAACACAGAAATAGCGTCGGAATTAAATAGAAAAGGCACAATGCCGTCTTAAGTGCTAGAAGACTGACTCTTCTTACTGACTATGCTTTGAACCATTCCTGTGACACTAGTTATAGATTCCGATGCTTTACTTCAGGTTTACTGTATCCCTCTACCATCTTATTGACGATAAAGCACAGAATTTGCATCGGAATTAAATACAAAAGGCACAATGCCGTCTTAAGTGCTAGAAGACTGACTCTTCTTACTGACTATGTTTTGAACTATTCCTGTGACACTAGTTATAGATTCCGAATTCTCACTGCAGGTTTGCTGTATCCCTTGGAAATTTTTATTGATGAAGAAACACAGAAATTGCATCGGAATTAAATACAAAAGCACAATGCCGGCTTAAGTACATGGAGACTGACTCTTCCTATTGTCTATGTTTGAACCATTCCTGTGACACTAGTTATAGATTCCGATGCTTCACTTCAGGTTTACAGTATCCCTCTGACCTAATTATTGACGATGAAACACAGATATTGCATCGGAATTAAATAGAAAAGGCACAATGCCGACTTAAGTACAAGAAGACTGACTCTTCCTACTGGCTATGTTTTGAACCATTCCTGTGACACTAGTTATAGATTCCGATGCTTCACTTCAGGTTTACTGTATCCCTCTGACCCTCTTATTGACGCTGAAACACAGAAATTGCTTCGGAATTAAATAGAAAAGGCACAATGCCGAATTAAGTACAATAAGACTGACTCTTCTTACTGTCTATGATTTGAACAATTCCTGTGACACTAGTTATAGTTTCCTATGCTTCAATTCAAGTGTACTGTATCCCTTGGACCTTCTTATTGACGATGAAACACAGAAATTGCATCGGAATTAAATACAAAAGGCACAATGCCGACTTATGTACTACAGGACTGACTCATCTTACTGTCTATGTTTTGAACCATTCCTGTGACACTAGTTATAGATTCCGATGCTTCTCTTCAGGTTTACTGTATCCCTTGGACTTTCTTATTGACGACGAAACACCGATATTGCATCGGAATTAAATCGAAATGGCATTATGCCGACTTATGTACAAGAAGACTGACTCTTCTTACTGACCATGTTTGAACCATTTCTGTGACACTAGGTATAGATTCCGATGCTTCTCTTTATGTTTACTGTATCCCTTGCACCTTCTTATTGACGATGAAACGCAGAAATTGCATCGGAATCAATACAAAAGGCCCAATGCCGACTTAAGTACAAGAAGACTGACTCTTCGTACTGACTATGTTTTGAACCATTCCTGTGACACTAGTTATAGATTCCGATGCCTCACTTCAGGTTTACTGTATCTCTTGGACCTTCTTAATGACGATGAAGCACAGAAATTGCATCGGACTTAAATAGAAAAGGCACAATGCCGTCTTAAGTACAAGAAGACTGACTCTTCTTACTGACTATGTTTTGAACCATTTCTGTGACACTAGTTATAGATTCTGATGCTTCACTTCCGGTGTACTGTATCCCTTGGACCTTCTTATTGACGATGAAACACAGAAATTGCATCGGAATTGAATACGAAATGCACAATGCCGACTTAAGTACCAGAAGACTGACTCTTCTTACTGACTATGATTTGATCCATTCCTGTGACACTAGTTATAGATTCTGATGCTTCACTTCCGGTGTACTGTATCCCTTGGACCTTCTTATTGACGATGAAACACAGAAATTGCATCGGAATTGAATACGAAAGGCACAATGCCGAATTAAGTACAAGAAGACTGACTCTTCCTACTATCTATGCTTTGAACCATTCCTGTGACACTAGTTATAGATTCCCATGCTTCACTTCAGATTTACTGTATCCCTTGGACCTTCTTATTGACGATGAAGCACAGAAATTGCATCGGACTTAAATAGAAAAGGCACAATGCCGTCTTAAGTACAAGAAGACTGACTCTTCTTACTGACTATGTTTTGAACCATTTCTGTGACACTAGTTATAGATTCTGATGCTTCACTTCCGGTGTACTGTATCCCTTGGACCTTCTTATTGACGATGAAACACAGAAATTGCATCGGAATTGAATACGAAATGCACAATGCCGACTTAAGTACCAGAAGACTGACTCTTCTTACTGACTATGATTTGATCCATTCCTGTGACACCACTTATTGATCCCGATGCTTCACTCAGGTTTACTGTATCCCTCTGACCTTCTTATTGACGATGAAACACAGAAATTGCGTCGGAATTAAATAGAAAAGGCACAATGCCGACTTAAGAACAAGAAGACTGACTCTTCTTACTGACTATGTTTTGAACCATTCCTGTGACACTAGTTATAGATTCTGATGCTGCACTTCAGGTTTACTGTATCCCTCTGACTTTCTTATTGACGATGAAACACAGAAATTGCGTCGGAATTAAATACAAAAGGCACAATGCCGAATTAAGTACAATAAGACTGACTCTTCCTACTGTCTATGTTTTGAACCATCCTTGTGACACTAGTTATAGTTTCCTATGCTTCAATTCAAGTGTACTGTATCCCTTGGACCTTCTTATTGACGATGAAACACAGAAATTCCATCGGAATTAAATACAAAAGGCACAATGCCGACTTATGTACAACAGGACTGACTCATCTTACTGTCTATGTTTTAAACCATTCCTGTGACACTAATTATAGATTCCGACGCTTCTCTTCAGGTTTACTGTATCCCTTGGACTTTCTTATTGACGACGAAACACAGATATTGCATCGGAATTAAATCGAAATGGCATTATGCCGACTTATGTACAAGAAGACTGACTGTTCTTACTGACCATGTTTTGAACCATTTCTGTGACACTAGGTATAGATTCCGATGCTTCTCTTTATGTTTACTGTATCCCTTGGACCTTCTTATTGACGATGAAACGCAGAAATTGCATCGGAATTAAATACAAAAGGCACAATGCCGTCTTAAGTACAAGAAGATTGACACTTCTTACTGTCTATGTTTTGAACCATTCCTGTGACACTAGTTATAGATTCCGATGCCTCACTTCAGGTTTACTGTATCCCTTGGACCTTCTTATTGACGATGAAACACAGAATTCATCGGAATTAAATACGAAAGGCACAATGCCGACTTAAGTACAAGAAGACTGACTCTTCCTACTATCTAAGCTTTGAACCTTTCCTGCGACACTAGTTATAGATTCCCATGCTTCACTTCAGATTTACTGTATCCCTTGGACCATCTTATTGACGATGAAGCACAGAAATTGCATCGGAATTAAATAGAAAAGGCACAATGCCGTCTTAAGTACAAGAAGATTGACACTTCTTACTGTCTATGTTTTGAACCATTCCTGTGACACTAGTTATAGATTCCGATGCTTCACTTCAGGTTTACTGTATCCCTTGGACCTTCTTATAGACGATGAAACACCGAAATTGCATCGGAATTGAATACAAAATGCACAATGCCGACTTAAATACAAGAAGACTGATTCTTCTTACTGACTGTGATTTGATCCATTCCAGTGACACCACTTATTGATCCCGATGCTTCACTCAGGTTAACTGTATCCCTCTGACCTTCTTATTGACGATGAAACACAGATATTGCGTCGGAATTAAATAGAAAAGGAACAATGATGACTTAAGTACAAGAAGACTGACTCTTCTTACTGACTATGTTTTGAACCATTCCTGTGACACTAGTTATAGATTCCGATGCCTCACTTCAGGTTTACTGTATCCCTTGGACCTTCTTATTGACGATGAAACACAGACATTGCATCGGAATTAGATACAAAACGCACAATGCCGACTTAAGTACAAGAAGACTGACTTTTCCTACTGACTATGTTTTGAACCATCCCTGTGACACTAGTTATAGATTCCGATGCTTTACTTCAGGTTTACTGTATCCCTCTGCCTTCTTATTGACGATAAAGCACAGATATTGCATCGGAATTAAATAGAAAAGGCACAATGCCGACTTAAGTACAAGAAGACTGACTCTTCATACTGACTATGTTTTGAACCATTCCTGTGACACTAGTTATAGATTCCGATGCCTCAATTCAGGTTTACTGTATCCCTTGGACCTTCTTATTGACGATGAAACACAGAATTCATCGGAATTAAATACGAAAGGCACAATGCCGACTTAAGTACAAGAAGACTGACTCTTCCTACTATCTATGCTTTGAACCTTTCCTGTGACACTAGTTATAGATTCCCATGCTTCACTTCAGATTTACTGTATCCCTTGGACCTTCTTATTGACGATGAAGCACAGAAATTGCTTCGGAATTAAATAGCAAAGGCACAATGCCGTCTTAAGTACAAGAAGATTGACACTTCTTACTGTCTATGTTTTGAACCATTCCTGTGGCACTAGTTATAGATTCCGATGCTTCACTTCAGGTTTACTGTATCCCTTGGACCTTCTTATAGACGATGAAACACCGAAATTGCATCGGAATTGAACACAAAATGCACAATGCCGACTTAAATACAAGAAGACTGATTCTTCTTACTGACTGTGATTTGATCCATTCCTGTGACACCACTTATTGATCCCGATGCTTCACTCAGGTTAACTGTATCCCTCTGACCTTCTTATTGACGATGAAACACAGATATTGCGTCGGAATTAAATAGAAAAGGAACAATGATGACTTAAGTACAAGAAGACTGACTCTTCTTACTGACTATGTTTTGAACCATTCCTGTGACACTAGTTATAGATTCCGATGCCTCACTTCAGGTTTACTGTATCCCTTGGACCTTCTTATTGACGATGAAACACAGACATTGCATCGGAATTAGATACAAAACGCACAATGCCGACTTAAGTACAAGAAGACTGACTTTTCCTACTGACTATGTTTTGAACCATCCCTGTGACACTAGTTATAGATTCCGATGCTTTACTTCAGGTTTACTGTATCCCTCTGCCTTCTTATTGACCATAAAGCACAGATATTGCATCGGAATTAAATAGAAAAGGCACAATGCCGACTTAAGTACAAGAAGACTGACTCTTCTTACTGACTATCCTTTGAACCATTCCTGTGACACTAGTTATAGATTCCGATGCCTCACTTCAGGTTTACTGTATCGCTCCGACCTTCGTATTGACGATGAAACACAGAAATTGCATTGGAATTAAATACAAAAGGCACAATGCCGACTCGAGTAAAAGAAGACTGACTCTTCCTACTGTCTATGTTTTGAACCATTCCTGTGACACTAGTTATAGATTCCGATGCTTCACTTCAGGTTTACTGTATCACTCTGACCTTCTTATTGACGATGAAACACAGAAATTGCATCGGAATTAAATACAAAAGGCACAATGCAGACATGATACAAGAACACTGACTCTTCTTACTGACTATGTTTTGAACCATTCCTGTGACACTAGTTATGGATTCCGATGCATCACTTCAGGTTTACTGCATCCCTTGGACATTCTTATTGATAATGAAACACAGAAATTGCATCGAATGTAAATAGAAAAGGCACAATGCCGACTTAAGTACAAGAAGACTGACTCTTCCTACTGTATATGTTTTGAACCATTCCTGTGACACTAGTTATAGATTCCGATGCTTCACTTCAGGTTTACTGTATCCCTTGGACCTTCTTATAGACGATGAAACACCGAAATTGCATCGGAATTGAATACGAAATGCACAATGCCGACTTAAATACAAGAAGACTGATTCTTCTTACTGACTATGATTTGATCCATTCCTGTGACACCACTTATTGATCCCGATGCTTCACTCAGGTTTACTGTATCCCTCTGACCTTCTTATTGACGATGAAACACAGATATTGCGTCGGAATTAAATAGAAAAGGAACAATGATGACTTAAGTACAAGAAGACTGACTCTTCTTACTGACTATGTTTTGAACCATTCCTGTGACACTAGTTATAGATTCCGATGCCTCACTTCAGGTTTACTGTATCCCTTGGACCTTCTTATTGACGATGAAACACAGACATTGCATCGGAATTAGATACAAAACTCACAATACCGACTTAAGTACAAGAAGACTGACTTTTCCTACTGACTATGTTTTGAACCATCCCTGTGACACTAGTTATAGATTCCGATGCTTTACTTCAGGTTTACTGTATCCCTCTGCCTTCTTATTGACGATAAAGCACAGATATTGCATCGGAATTAAATAGAAAAGGCACAATGCCGACTTAAGTACAAGAAGACTGACTCTTCTTACTGACTATCCTTTGAACCATTCCTGTGACACTAGTTATAGATTCCGATGCCTCACTTCAGGTTTACTGTATCGCTCGGACCTTCTTATTGACGATGAAACACAGAAATTGCATCGGAATTAAATACAAAAGGCACAATGCCGACTCGAGTAAAAGAAGACTGACTCTAACTACTGTCTATGTTTTGAACCATTCCTGTGACACTAGTTATAGATTCCGATGCTTCACTTTAGGTTTACTGTATCCCTCTGACCTTCTTATTGACGATGAAACACAGAAATTGCATCGGCATTAAATAGAAAAGGCACAATGTCGAATTATGTACAAGAAGACTGACTCTTCTTACTGTCTATGATTTGAACAATTCCTGTGACACTAGTTATAGATTCCGATGCTTCAATTCAGGTGTACTGTCTCCCTTGGACCTTCTTATTGACGATAAAACAAAGAAATTGCATCGGAATTAAATAGAAAAGGCAAAATGCCGACTTAAGTACAAGAAGACTGATTCTTCTTACTGACCATGTTTGAACCATTTCTGTGACACTAGGTATAGATTCCGATGCTTCACTTTAGGTTTACTGTATCCCTTGGTCCTTCTTATTGACGATGAAACACAGAAATTGCATAGGGATTAAATACAAAAGGCACAATGCCGACTTAAGTACAAGAAGACTGACTCTTCTTACTGTCTATGTTTTTAACCATTCCTGTGGCACTAGTTATAGATTCCGATGCTTCACTTCAGGTTTACTGTATCACTCTGACCTTCTTATTGACGATGAAACAGAGAAATTGCATCGGAATTAAATACAAAAATCACAATGCAGACATGATACAAGAACACTGACTCTTCTTACTGACTATGTTTTGAACCATTCCTGTGACACTAGTTATGGATTCCGATGCATCACTTCAGGTTTACTGCACCCCTTGGACATTCTTATTGATAATGAAACACAGAAATTGCATCGAATGTAAATAGAAAAGGCACAATGCCGACTTAAGTACAAGAAGACTGACTCTTCCTACTGTATATGTTTTGAACCATTCCTGTGACACTAGTTATAGATTCCGATGCTTCACTTCAGGTTTACTGTATCCCTCTGACCTTCCTATTGACGATGAAACACAGAAATTGCATCGGAATTAAATACAAAAGGCTCAATGCCGACTTAAGTACAAGAAGACTGTGTCTTCCTACAGTCTATGTTTTGAACCATCCCTGTGACACAAGTTAGAGATTCCGATGCTTCACTGCAGGTTTACCGTATCCCTGTGAACTTCCTATTGACGATAAAATACAGAAATTGCATCGGAATTAAATAGAAAAGGCACAATGCCGAATTAAGTACAAGAAGACTGACTCTTCTTATTGACTATGGTTTGAACCATTCCTGTGACACTAGTTATAGATTCTGATGCTTCACTTTAGGTTTACTGTATCCCTTGGACCTTCTTATTGACGATGAAACACAGAAATTGCGTCGGAATGAAATACAAAAGGCACAATGCCGATTTAAGTACAAGAAGACTTACTCCTCTTACTGTCTATGTTTAGAACTGAACCTGTGACACTAGTTATAGATTCCGATGCTTCACTTCAGGTTTACTGTAACGCTTGGACCTTCTTATTAACGATGAAACACCGAAATTGCATCGGAATTAAATACGAAAGGCACAATGCCGACATAAGTACAAGAACACTGTCTATTCTCACTGATTATGATTAGAACCATTCCTGAGACACCACTTATAGATTCCGATACTTCACTTCAGGTTTACTGTATCCCTCTGACCTTCTTATGCACGATGAAACACAGAAATTGCATGGGGATTAAATACAAAAGGCACAATGCCGACTTAAGTACAAGAAGACTGACTCTTCTTACTGTCTATGTTTTTAACCATTCCTGTGGCACTAGTTATAGATTCCGATGCTTTACTTCAGTTTTACTGTATCCCTCTGACTTTCTTAATGACGATGAAACACAGAAATTGCATCGGAATTAAATACAAAAGGCACAATGCAGACATGAGTACAAGAACACTGACTCTTCTTACTGACTATGTTTTGAACCATTCCTGTGACACTAGTTATGGATTCCGGTGCTTCACTTCAGGTTTACAGTATCCCTCTGACCTTCTTATTGACGATGAAACACAGAAATTGCGTCGGAATTAAATAGAAAAGGCACAATGCCGTCTTAAGTGCTAGAAGACTGACTCTTCTTACTGACTATGCTTTGAACCATTCCTGTGACACTAGTTATAGATTCCGATGCCTCACTTCAGGTTTACTGTATCCCTTGGACCTTCTTATTGACGATGAAACACAGATATTGCATCGGAATTAGATATAAAACTCACAATGCCGACTTAAGTACAAGAAGACTGACTTTTCCTCCAGACTATGTTTTGAACCATCCCTGTGACACTAGTTATAGATTCCGATGATTTACTTCAGGTTTACTGTATCCGTCTGCCTTCTTATTGACGATAAATCATAGAAATTGCATCGGAATTAAATACAAAAGGCACAATGCCGTCTTAAGTGCTAGAAGACTGACTCTTCTTACTGACTATGCTTTGAAATATTCCTGTGACACTAGTTATAGATTCCGAATTCTCACTGCAGGTTTGCTGTATCCCTTGGAAATTTTTATTGATGAAGAAACACAGAAATTGCATCGGAATTAAATACAAAAGGCACAATTCCGGCTTAAGTACAAGGAGACTGACTCTTCCTATTGTCTATGTTTGAACCATTCCTGTGACACTAGTTATAGATTCCGATGCTTCACTTCAGGTTTACAGTATCCCTCTGACCTTATTATTGACGATGAAACACAGATATTGCATCGGAATTAAATTGAAAAGGCACAATGCCGACTTAAGTACAAGAAGACTGACTCTTCCTACTGGCTATGTTTTGAACCATTCCTGTGACACTAGTTATAGATTCCGATGCTTCACTTCAGGTTTACTGTATCCCTCTGACCTTCTTATTGACGATGAATCACAGAAATTGCATCGGAATTAAATAGAAAAGGCACAATGCCGAATTAAGTACAATAAGACTGACTCTTTTTACTGTCTATGATTTGAACAATTCCTGTGACACTAGTTATAGTTTCCTATGCTTCAATTCAAGTGTACTGTATCCCTTGGACCTTCTTATTGACGATGAAACACAGATATTGCATCGGAATTAAATACAAAAGGCACAATGCCGGCTTATGTACAAGAAGACTGACTCTTCTTACTGACCATGTTTGAACCACTTCTGTGACACTAGGTATAGATTCCGATGCTTCTCTTTATGTTTACTGTATCCCTTGGACCTTCTTATTGACGATGAAACGCAGAAATTGCATCGGAATTAAATACAAAAGGCACAATGCCGACTTAAGTACAAGACGACTGACTCTTCCTACTATCTATGCTTTGAACCATTCCTGTGACACTAGTTATAGATTCTCATGCTTCACTTCAGATTTACTGTATCCCTTGGACCTTCTTATTGACGATGAAGCACAGAAATTGCATCGGACTTAAATAGAAAAGGCACAATGCCGTCTTAAGTACAAGAAGACTGACTTTTCCTACTGACTATGTTTTGAACCATCCCTGTGACACTAGTTATAGATTCCGATGCTTTATTTCAGGTTTACTGTATCCCTCTGCCTTCTTATTGACGATAAAGCACAGAAATTGCATCGGAATTAAATACAAAAGGCACAATGCCGACTTAAGTGCTAGAAGACTGACTCTTCTTACTGACTATGCTTTGAACCATTCCTGTGACACTAGTTATAGATTCCGAATTCTCACTGCAGGTTTACTGTATCCCTTGGAACTTTTTATTGATGATGAAACACAGAAATTGCATCGGAATTAAATACAAAAGGCACAATGCCGGCTTAAGTACAAGGAGACTGACTCTTCCTATTGTCTATGTTTGAACCATTCCTGTGACACTATTTATAGATTCCGATGCTTCACTTCAGGTTTACAGTATCCCTCTGACCTTATTATTGACGATGAAACACAGATATTGCATCGGAATTAAATAGAAAAGGCACAATGCCGACTTAAGTACAAGAAGACTGACTCTTCTTACTGACTATCCTTTGACCCATTCCTGTGACACTAGTTATAGATTCCCATTCCTCACTTCAGGTTTACTGTATCGCTCGGACCTTCTTATTGACGATGAAACACAGAAATTGCATCGGAATTAAATACAAAAGGCACAATGCCGACTCGAGTAAAAGAAGACTGACTCTCCCTACTGTCTATGATTTGAACCATTCCTGTGACACTAGTTATAGATTCCGATGCTTCACATCAGGTTTACTGTATCCCTCTGACCTTCTTATTGAAGATGAAACACAGAAATAGCATCGGAATTAAATAGAAAAGGCACAATATCGAATTATGTACAACAAGACTGACTCTTCTTACTGTCTATGATTTGAACAACTCCTGTGACACTAGTTATAGATTCCGATGGATCAATTCAGGTGTACTGTCTCCCTTGGACCTTCTTATTGACGATAAAACAAAGAAATTGCATCGGAATTAAATAGAAAAGGCAAAATGCCGACTTAAGTACAAGAAGACTGTCTCTTCTTACTGACCATGTTTTGAACCATTTCTGTGACACTAGGTATAGATTCCGATGCTTCACTTTAGGTTTACCGTATCCCTTGGTCCTTCTTATTGACGATGAAACACAGAAATTGCATGGGGATTAAATACAAAAGGCACAATGCCGACTTAAGTACAAGAAGACTGACTCTTCTTACTGTCTATGTTTTTAACCATTCCTGTGGCACTAGTTATAGATTCCGATGCTTCACTTCAGGTTTACTGTATCCTTCTGACCTTCCTATTGACGATGAAACACAGAAATTGCATCGGAATTAAATTCAAAAGGCTCAATGCCGACTTAAGTACAAGAAGACTGTGTCTTCTTACTGACTATGATTTGAACCATTCCTGTGACACTAGTTATAGATTCTGATGCTTCACTTTAGGTTTACTGTATCCCTTGGACCTTTTTATTGACGATGAAACACAGAAATTGTATCGGAATGAAATACAAAAGGCACAATGACGACTTAAGTACAAGAAGACTTACTCCTCTTACTGCCTATGTTTAGAACTGAACCTGTGACACTAGTTATAGATTCCGATGCTTCACTTCAGGTTTACTGTAACCCTTGGACTTTCTTATTAACGATGAAACACCGAAATTGCATCGGAATTAAATACGAAGGGCACAATGCCGACATAAGTACAAGAACACTGTCTATTCTTACTGACTATGATTAGAACCATTCCTGTGACACCACTTATAGATTCCGATACTTCACTTCAGGTTCACTGTATCCCTCTGACCTTCTTATGCACGATGAAACACAGAAATTGCATGGGGATTAAATACAAAAGGCACAATGCCCACTTATGTACAAGAAGACTGACTCTTCTTACTTTCTATGTTTTTAACCATTGCTGTGGCACTAGTTATAGATTCCGATGCTTCACTTCAGGTTTACTGTATACCTCTGTCCTTCTTATTGACGATGAAACACAGATATTGCATCGGAATTAAATATAAAAGGCACAATGCCGACTTAAGTACAAGAAGACTGACACTTCTTACTGTCCATGTTTTGAACCATTCCTGTGACACTAGTTATAAATTCCGATGCTTCACTTCAGGTTTACTGTATCTCTTGGACCTTCTTATTGACGATGAATCACAGAAATTGCATCGGAATTAAATAGAAAAGGCACAATGCCGAATTAAGTACAATAAGACTGACTCTTTTTACTGTCTATGATTTGAACAATTCCTGTGACACTAGTTATAGTTTCCTATGCTTCAATTCAAGTGTACTGTATCCCTTGGACCTTCTTATTGACGATGAAACACAGATATTGCATCGGAATTAAATACAAAAGGCACAATGCCGGCTTATGTACAAGAAGACTGACTCTTCTTACTGACCATGTTTGAACCACTTCTGTGACACTAGGTATAGATTCCGATGCTTCTCTTTATGTTTACTGTATCCCTTGGACCTTCTTATTGACGATGAAACGCAGAAATTGCATCGGAATTAAATACAAAAGGCACAATGCCGACTTAAGTACAAGACGACTGACTCTTCCTACTATCTATGCTTTGAACCATTCCTGTGACACTAGTTATAGATTCTCATGCTTCACTTCAGATTTACTGTATCCCTTGGACCTTCTTATTGACGATGAAGCACAGAAATTGCATCGGACTTAAATAGAAAAGGCACAATGCCGTCTTAAGTACAAGAAGACTGACTTTTCCTACTGACTATGTTTTGAACCATCCCTGTGACACTAGTTATAGATTCCGATGCTTTATTTCAGGTTTACTGTATCCCTCTGCCTTCTTATTGACGATAAAGCACAGAAATTGCATCGGAATTAAATACAAAAGGCACAATGCCGACTTAAGTGCTAGAAGACTGACTCTTCTTACTGACTATGCTTTGAACCATTCCTGTGACACTAGTTATAGATTCCGAATTCTCACTGCAGGTTTACTGTATCCCTTGGAACTTTTTATTGATGATGAAACACAGAAATTGCATCGGAATTAAATACAAAAGGCACAATGCCGGCTTAAGTACAAGGAGACTGACTCTTCCTATTGTCTATGTTTGAACCATTCCTGTGACACTATTTATAGATTCCGATGCTTCACTTCAGGTTTACAGTATCCCTCTGACCTTATTATTGACGATGAAACACAGATATTGCATCGGAATTAAATAGAAAAGGCACAATGCCGACTTAAGTACAAGAAGACTGACTCTTCTTACTGACTATCCTTTGACCCATTCCTGTGACACTAGTTATAGATTCCCATTCCTCACTTCAGGTTTACTGTATCGCTCGGACCTTCTTATTGACGATGAAACACAGAAATTGCATCGGAATTAAATACAAAAGGCACAATGCCGACTCGAGTAAAAGAAGACTGACTCTCCCTACTGTCTATGATTTGAACCATTCCTGTGACACTAGTTATAGATTCCGATGCTTCACATCAGGTTTACTGTATCCCTCTGACCTTCTTATTGAAGATGAAACACAGAAATAGCATCGGAATTAAATAGAAAAGGCACAATATCGAATTATGTACAACAAGACTGACTCTTCTTACTGTCTATGATTTGAACAACTCCTGTGACACTAGTTATAGATTCCGATGGATCAATTCAGGTGTACTGTCTCCCTTGGACCTTCTTATTGACGATAAAACAAAGAAATTGCATCGGAATTAAATAGAAAAGGCAAAATGCCGACTTAAGTACAAGAAGACTGTCTCTTCTTACTGACCATGTTTTGAACCATTTCTGTGACACTAGGTATAGATTCCGATGCTTCACTTTAGGTTTACCGTATCCCTTGGTCCTTCTTATTGACGATGAAACACAGAAATTGCATGGGGATTAAATACAAAAGTCACAATGCCGACTTAAGTACAAGAAGACTGACTCTTCTTACTGTCTATGTTTTTAACCATTCCTGTGGCACTAGTTATAGATTCCGATGCTTCACTTCAGGTTTACTGTATCCTTCTGACCTTCCTATTGACGATGAAACACAGAAATTGCATCGGAATTAAATTCAAAAGGCTCAATGCCGACTTAAGTACAAGAAGACTGTGTCTTCTTACTGACTATGATTTGAACCATTCCTGTGACACTAGTTATAGATTCTGATGCTTCACTTTAGGTTTACTGTATCCCTTGGACCTTTTTATTGACGATGAAACACAGAAATTGTATCGGAATGAAATACAAAAGGCACAATGACGACTTAAGTACAAGAAGACTTACTCCTCTTACTGCCTATGTTTAGAACTGAACCTGTGACACTAGTTATAGATTCCGATGCTTCACTTCAGGTTTACTGTAACCCTTGGACTTTCTTATTAACGATGAAACACCGAAATTGCATCGGAATTAAATACGAAGGGCACAATGCCGACATAAGTACAAGAACACTGTCTATTCTTACTGACTATGATTAGAACCATTCCTGTGACACCACTTATAGATTCCGATACTTCACTTCAGGTTCACTGTATCCCTCTGACCTTCTTATGCACGATGAAACACAGAAATTGCATGGGGATTAAATACAAAAGGCACAATGCCCACTTATGTACAAGAAGACTGACTCTTCTTACTTTCTATGTTTTTAACCATTGCTGTGGCACTAGTTATAGATTCCGATGCTTCACTTCAGGTTTACTGTATACCTCTGACCTTCTTATTGACGATGAAACACAGATATTGCATCGGAATTAAATATAAAAGGCACAATGCCGACTTAAGTACAAGAAGACTGACACTTCTTACTGTCCATGTTTTGAACCATTCCTGTGACACTAGTTATAAATTCCGATGCTTCACTTCAGGTTTACTGTATCTCTTGGACCTTCTTATTGACGATGAAGCACAGAAATTGCATCGGAATTAAATAGAAAAGGCACAATGCCGTCTTAAGTACAAGAAGACTGACACTTCTTACTGTCTATGTTTTGAACCATTCCTGTGACACTAGTTATAGATTCCGATGCTTCACTTCAGGTTTACTGTATCCCTTGGACTTTCTTATAGACGATGAAACACCGAAATTGCATCGGAATTGAATACGAAATGCACAATGCCGACTTAAATACAAGAAGACTGACTCTTCTTACTGACTATGATTTGATCCATTCCTGTGACACCACTCATTGATCCCGATGCTTCACCCAGGTTTACTGTATACCCCTGACCTTCTTATTGACGATGAAACTCAGATATTGCGTCGGAATTAAATAGAAAAGGCACAATGATGACTTACGTACAAGAAGACTGATTCTTCTTACTGACTATGTTTTGAACCATTCCTGTGACACTAGTTATAGATTCCGATGCCTCACTTCCGGTTTACTGTATCCCTTGGACCTTCTTATTGACGATGAAACACAGATATTGCATCGGAATTAGATACAAAACTCACAATGCCGACTTAAGTACAAGAAGACTGACTTTTCCTACTGACTATGTTTTGAACCATCCCTGTGACACTAGTTATAGATTCCGATGCTTTACTTCAGGTTTACTGTATCCCTCTGCCTTCTTATTGACGATAAAGCACAGAAATTGCATCGGAAATAAATACAAAAGGCACAATGCCGTCTTAAGTGCTAGAAGACTGCCTCTTCTGACTGACTATGCTTTGAACCATTCCTGTGACACTAGTTATAGATTCCGAATTCTCACTGCAGGTTTACTGTATCCCTTGGAATTTTTTATTGATGAAGAAACACAGAAATTGCAACGGAATTAAATACAAAAGGCACAATGCCGGCTTAAGTACAAGGAGACTGACTCTTCCTATTGTCTATGTTTCAACCTTTCCTGTGACACTAGTTATAGATTCCGATGCTTCACTTCAGGTTTACAGTATCCCTCAGACCTTATTATTGACGATGAAACACAGATATTGCATAGGAACTAAATAGAAAAGGCACAATGCCGACGTAAGTACAAGAAGACTGACTCTTCTTACTGACTATCCTTTGAACCATTCCTGTGACACTAGTTATAGATTCCGATGCCTGACTTCAGGTTTACTGTATCGCTCGGACCTTCTTATTGACGATGAAACACAGAAATTGCATCGGAATTAAATACAAAAGGCACAATGCCGACTCGAGTAAAAGAAGACTGACTCTTCCTACTGTCTATGTTTTGAACCATCCCTGTGACACTAGTTATAGATTCCGATGCTTCACTTCAGGTTTACTGTATCCCTCTGACCTTCTTATTGACGGTGAAACACAGAAACTGCATCGGAATTAAATAGAAAAGGCACAATGTCGAATTAAGTACAACAAGACTGACTCTTCTTACTGTCTATGATTTGAACAATTCCTGTGACACTAGTTATAGATTCCGATGGATCAATTCAGGTGTACTGTCTCCCTTGGACCTTCTTATTGACGATAAAACAAAGAAATTGCATCGGAATTAAATAGAAAAGGCAAAATGCCGACTTAAGTACAAGAAGACTGTCTCTTCTTACTGATCATGTTTTGAACCATTTCTGTGACACTAGGTATAGATTCCGATGCTTCACTTTAGGTTTACTGTATCCCTTGGTCCTTCTTATTGACGATGAAACACAGAAATTGCATGGGGATTAAATACAAAAGGCACAATGCCGACTTAAGTACAAGAAGACTGACTCTTCTTACTGTCTATGTTTTTAACCATTCCTGTGGCACTAGTTATAGATTCCGATGCTTCACTTCAGGTTTACTGTATCCTTCTGACCTTCCTATTGACGATGAAACACAGAAATTGCATCGGAATTAAATTCCAAAGGCTCAATGCCGACTTAAGTACAAGAAGACTGTGTCTTCTTACTGACTATGATTTGAACCATTCCTGTGACACTAGTTATAGATTCTGATGCTTCACTTTAGGTTTACTGTATCCCTTGGACCTTTTTATTGACGATGAAACACAGAAATTGTATCGGAATGAAATACAAAAGGCACAATGACGACTTAAGTACAAGAAGACTTACTCCTCTTACTGCCTATGTTTAGAACTGAACCTGTGACACTAGTTATAGATTCCGATGCTTCACTTCAGGTTTACTGTAACCCTTGGACTTTCTTATTAACGATGAAACACCGAAATTGCATCGGAATTAAATACGAAGGGCACAATGCCGACATAAGTACAAGAACACTGTCTATTCTTACTGACTATGATTAGAACCATTCCTGTGACACCACTTATAGATTCCGATACTTCACTTCATTTTCACTGTATCCCTCTGACCTTCTTATGCACGATGAAACACAGAAATTGCATGGGGATTAAATACAAAAGGCACAATGCCGACTTATGTACAAGAAGACTGACTCTTCTTACTTTCTATGTTTTTAACCATTGCTGTGGCACTAGTTATAGATTCCGATGCTTCACTTCAGGTTTACTGTATACCTCTGACCTTCTTATTGACGATGAAACACAGATATTGCATCGGAATTAAATATAAAAGGCACAATGCCGACTTAAGTACAAGAAGACTGACACTTCTTACTGTCCATGTTTTGAACCATTCCTGTGACACTAGTTATAAATTCCGATGCTTCACTTCAGGTTTACTGTATCTCTTGGACCTTCTTATTGACGATGAAGCACAGAAATTGCATCGGAATTAAATAGAAAAGGCACAATGCCGTCTTAAGTACAAGAAGACTGACACTTCTTACTGTCTATGTTTTGAACCATTCCTGTGACACTAGTTATAGATTCCGATGCTTCACTTCAGGTTTACTGTATCCCTTGGACTTTCTTATAGACGATGAAACACCGAAATTGCATCGGAATTGAATACGAAATGCACAATGCCGACTTAAATACAAGAAGACTGACTCTTCTTACTGACTATGATTTGATCCATTCCTGTGACACCACTTATTGATCCCGATGCTTCACCCAGGTTTACTGTATACCCCTGACCTTCTTATTGACGATGAAACTCAGATATTGCGTCGGAATTAAATAGAAAAGGCACAATGATGACTTACGTACAAGAAGACTGATTCTTCTTACTGACTATGTTTTGAACCATTCCTGTGACACTAGTTATAGATTCCGATGCCTCACTTCCGGTTTACTGTATCCCTTGGACCTTCTTATTGACGATGAAACACAGATATTGCATCGGAATTAGATACAAAACTCACAATGCCGACTTAAGTACAAGAAGACTGACTTTTCCTACTGACTATGTTTTGAACCATCCCTGTGACACTAGTTATAGATTCCGATGCTTTACTTCAGGTTTACTGTATCCCTCTGCCTTCTTATTGACGATAAAGCACAGAAATTGCATCGGAATTAAATACAAAAGGCACAATGCCGTCTTAAGTGCTAGAAGACTGCCTCTTCTGACTGACTATGCTTTGAACCATTCCTGTGACACTAGTTATAGATTCCGAATTCTCACTGCAGGTTTACTGTATCCCTTGGAATTTTTTATTGATGAAGAAACACAGAAATTGCAACGGAATTAAATACAAAAGGCACAATGCCGGCTTAAGTACAAGGAGACTGACTCTTCCTATTGTCTATGTTTCAACCTTTCCTGTGACACTAGTTATAGATTCCGATGCTTCACTTCAGGTTTACAGTATCCCTCAGACCTTATTATTGACGATGAAACACAGATATTGCATAGGAACTAAATAGAAAAGGCACAATGCCGACGTAAGTACAAGAAGACTGACTCTTCTTACTGACTATCCTTTGAACCATTCCTGTGACACTAGTTATAGATTCCGATGCCTGACTTCAGGTTTACTGTATCGCTCGGACCTTCTTATTGACGATGAAACACAGAAATTGCATCGGAATTAAATACAAAAGGCACAATGCCGACTCGAGTAAAAGAAGACTGACTCTTCCTACTGTCTATGTTTTGAACCATCCCTGTGACACTAGTTATAGATTCCGATGCTTCACTTCAGGTTTACTGTATCCTTCTGACCTTCTTATTGACGGTGAAACACAGAAACTGCATCGGAATTAAATAGAAAAGGCACAATGTCGAATTAAGTACAACAAGACTGACTCTTCTTACTGTCTATGATTTGAACAATTCCTGTGACACTAGTTATAGATTCCGATGCTTCAATTCAGGTGTACTGTCTCCCTTGGACCTTCTTATTGACGATAAAACAAAGAAATTGCATCGGAATTAAATAGAAAAGGCAAAATGCCGACTTAAGTACAAGAAGACTGGCTCTTCTTACTGTCTATGTTTTAACCATTCCTGTGGCACTAGTTATAGATTCCGATGCTTCACTTCAGTTTTACTGTATCCCTCTGACCTTCTTATTGACGATGAAACACAGAAATTGCATCGGAATTAAATACAAAAGGCACAATGCAGACATGAGTACAAGAACACTGACTCTTCTTACTGACTATGTTTTGAACCATTCCTGTGACACTAGTTATGAATTCCGATGCATCACTTCAGGTATACTGCATTCCTTGGACCTTCTTATTGATAGTGAAACACAGAAATTGCATCGGAATTAAATAGAAAAGGCACAATGCCGACTTAAGTACAAGAAGACTGACTCTTCCTACAGTCTATGTTTTGAACCATCCCTGTGACACAAGTTATAGATTCCGATGCTTCACTGCAGGTTTACTGTATCCCTGTGACCTTCCTATTGACGATAAAACACAGAAATTGCATCGGAATTAGATAGAAAAGGCACAATGCCGAATTAAGTACAAGAAGACTGACTCTTCCTACTGACTATGTTTTGAACCATTCCAGTGACACTAGTTATAGATTCTGATGCTTCACTTTAGGTTTACTGTATCCCTCTGACCTTCTTATTGACGATGAAACACAGAAATTGCATCGGAATTAAATAGAAAAGGCACAATGTCGAATTAAGTACAACAAGACTGACTCTTCTTACTGTCTATGATTTGAACAATTCCTGTGACACTAGTTGTAGATTCCGATGCTTCAATTCAGGTGTACTGTCTCCCTTGGACCTTCTTATTGACGATAAAACAAAGAAATTGCATCGGAATTAAATAGAAAAGGCAAAATCCCGACTTAAGTACAAGAAGACTGACTCTTCTTACTGACCATGTTTTGAACTATTTCTGTGACACTAGGTATAGATTCCGATGCTTCACTTTAGGTTTACTGTATCCCTTGGTCCTTCTTATTGACGATGAAACACAGAAATTGCATGGGGATTAAATACAAAAGGCATAATGCCGACTTAAGTACAAGAAGACTGACTCTTCTTACTGTCTATGTTTTTAACCATTCCTGTGGCACTAGTTATAGATTCCGATGCTTCACTTCAGGTTAACTGTATCCCTCTGACCCTCTTATTGACGATGAAACACAGAAATTGCATCGGAATTAAATACAAAAGGCACAATGCAGACATGAGAACAAGAACACTGACTCTTCTTACTGACTATGTTTTGAACCATTCCTGTGACACTAGTTATGGATTCCGATGCATTAGTTCAGGTTTACTGCATCCCTTGGACCTTCTTATTGATAATGAAACACAGAAATTGCATCGGAATTAAATAGAAAAGGCACAATGCCGACTTAAGTACAAGAAGACTGACTCTTCCTACTGTATATGTTTTGAACCATTCCTGTGACACTAGTTATAGATTCCGATGCTTCACTTCAGGTTTACTGTATCCCTCTGACCTTCCTATTGACGATGAAACACAGAAATTGAATCGGAATTAAATACAAAAGGCACAATGCCGACTTAAGTACAAGAAGACTGTGTCTTCCTACAGTCTATGTTTTGAACCTACCTGTGACACAAGTTATAGATTCCGATGCTTCACTGCAGGTTTACTGTATCCTTGTGACCTTCCTATTGACGATAAAACACAGAAATTGCATCGGAATTAAATAGAAAAGGCACAATGCCGAATTAAGTACAAGAAGACTGACTCTTCTTACTGACTATGTTTTGAATCATTCCTGTAACACTAGTTATAGATTCTGATGCTTCACTTTAGTTTTACTGTATCCCTTGGACCTTCTTATTGACGATGAAACACAGAAATTGCATCGGAATGAAATACAAAAGGCACAATGCCGACTTAAGTACAAGAAGACTTACTCCTCTTACTGTCTATGTTTAGAACTGAACCTGTGACACTAGTTATAGATTCCGATGCTTCACTTCAGGTTTACTGTAACCCTTGGACCTTCTTATTAACGATGAAACACCGAAATTGCATCGGAATTAAACACGAAAGGCACAATGCCGACATAAGTACAAGAACACTGTCTATTCTTACTGACTATGATTAGAACCATTCCTGTGACACCACTTATAGATTCCGATACTTCACTTCAGGTTTACTGTATCCCTCTGACCTTCTTATGCACGATGAAACACAGAAATTGCATTGGAAATAAATAGAAAAGGCACAATGCCTACTTAGGTACACAAAAAAACTGACTCTTCTTACTGTCTGTGCTTTGAACCATTCCTGTGAAACTAGTTATAGATTCCGATGCTTCACTTCAGGTATACTGCATCCCTTGGACCTTCTTATTGACGATGAAACGCAGAAATTGCATCAGAATTAAATAGAAAAGGCACAATGCCGACTTAAGTACAAGAAGACTGACTCTTCTTACTGACTATGTTTTGAACCATTCCTGTGACACTAGTTATAGATTCCGATGCCTCACTTCAGGTTTACTGTATCCCTTGGACCTTCTTATTGACGATGTAACACTGAAATTGCTTCGGAATTAAATACAAAAGGCACAATGCCGACTTAAGTACAAGAAGACTGACTCTTCCTACGATCTATGCTTTGAACCATTCCTGTGACACTAGTTGTAGATTCCGATGCTTCACTTCAGATTTACTGTATCTCTTGGACCTTCTTACTGACGATGAAACACAGAAATTGCATCTGAATTAAATAGAAAATGCACAATGCTGACTTAAGTACAAGAAGACTGAAACTTCTTACTGTCTATGTTTTGAACCATTCCTGTGACACTAGTTATAAATTCCGATGCTTCACTTCAGGTTTACTGTATCCCTTGGACCTTCGTATTGACGATGAAACACCGAAATTGCATCGGAATTGAATACGAAATGCATAATGCCGACATAAGTACAAGAAGACTGACTCTTCTTACTGACTATGATTTGATCCATTCCTGTGACACCACTTATTGATCCCGATGCTTCACTCAGGTTTACTGTATCCCTTGGACCTTCTTATTGACGATGAAACACAGAAATTGCATCGGAATTAAATAGAAAAGGCACAATGACGACTTAAGTACAAGAAGACTGACTCTTCTTACTGTCTGTGCTTTGAACCGTTCCTGTGACACTAGTTAAAGATTCCGATGCTTCACTTCAGGTATACTGCATCCCTTGGACCTTCTTATTGACGATGAAACACAGAAATTGCATCGGAATTAAGTAGAAAAGGCACAATGCCGACTTAAGTACAAGAAGACTGACTCTTCTTACTGACTATGTTTTGAACCATTCCTGTGACACTAGTTATAGATTCCGATGCCTCACTTCAGGTTTACTGTATCCCTTGGACCTTCTTATTGACGATGAAACACTGAAATTCCATCGGAATTAAATACATAAGGCACAATGCCGACTTAAGTACAAGAAGACTGACTCTTCCTACGATCTATGCTTTGAACCATTCCTTTGACACTAGTTATAGATTCCGATGCTTCTCTTCAGATTTACTGTATCTCTGGGACCTTCTTATTGACGATGAAACACAGAAATTGCATCTGAATTAAATAGAAAAGGCACAATGCTGACTTAAGTACAAGAAGACTGACACTTCTTACTGTCTATGTTTTGAACCATTCCTGTGACACTAGTTATAAATTCCGATGCTTCACTTCAGGTTTACTGTATCCCTTGGACCTTCGTATTGACGATGAAACACCGAAATTTCATCGGAATTAGATACAAAGCTCACAATGCCGACTTAAGTACAAGAAGACTGACTCTTCCTGCTGTCTATGTTTTGAACCATCCCTGTGACACTAGTTATAGATTCCGATGCTTTACTTCATGTTTACTGTATCCCTCTGTCCTTCTTAGTGACGACAAAGCACAGAAATTGCATCGGAATTAAATACAAATGGCACAATGCCGACGTAAGTACTAGAAGACTGACTCTTCTTACTGACTTTGCATTGAACCATTCCTGTGATACTAGTTATAGATTCCGAATTCTCACTTCAGGTTTACTGTATCCCTTGTACCTTCTTATTGATGATGTGACACAGAAATAGCATCGGAATTAAATACAAAAGGCACAGTGCCGACTTAAGAACAGGAAGACTGACTCTTTTTACTGTCTATGTTTTGAACCATTCCTGTGACACTAGTTATAGATTCCGATGCTTCACTTCAGGTTTACTGTATCCCTCTGACCTTCTTATTGACGATGAAACACTGATATTGCATCGGAATTAAATAGAAAAGGCACAATTCCGACTTAAGTACAAGAAGACTGACTGTTCTTACTGACTATGATTTGATCCATTCCAGTGACACCACTTATTGATCCCGATGCTTCACTCAGGTTTACTGTATCCCTTGGACCTTATTATTGATGTGGTAACACAGAAATTGCATCGGAATAAATACAAAATGCACAATGCCGACTTAAGTACAAGGAGACTAACTCTTCCTACGATCTATGCTTTGAACCATTCCTGTGACACTAGTTATGGATTCCGATGCTTCACTTCAGATTTACTGTATCCCTTGGACCTTCTTATTGACGATGAAACACAGAAATTGCATCGGAATTAGATACAAAGCTCACAATGCCGACTTAAGTACAAGAAGACTGACTCTTCCTACTGTCTATGTTTTGAACCATCCCTGTGACACTAGTTATAGATTCCGATGCTTTACTTCAGGTTTACTGTATCCCTCTGTCCTTCTTAGTGACGATAAAGCACAGAAATTGCATCGGAATTAAATACAAATGGCACAATGCCGACGTAAGTACTAGAAGACTGACTCTTCTTACTGACTTTGCATTGAACCTTTCCTGTGACACTAGTTATAGATTCCGAATTCTCACTTCAGGTTTACTGTATCCCTTGTACCTTCTTATTGATGATGTGACACAGAAATAGCATCGGAATTAAATACAAAAGGCACAGTGCCGACTTAAGAACAGGAAGACTGACTCTTCCTACTGTCTATGTTTTGAACCATTCCTATGACACTAGTTATAGATTCCGATGCTTCACTTCAGGTTTACTGTATCCCTCTGACCTTCTTATTGACGATGAAACACTGATATTGCATCGGAATTAAATAGAAAAGGCACAATTCCGACTTAAGTACAAGAAGACTGACTCTTCTTACTGACTATGTTTTGAACCATTCCTGTGACACTAGTTATAGATTCCGATTCTTCACTTCAGGTTTACTATATCCCTCTGACCTTCTTATTGACGATGAAACACAGAAATTGAACCGGAATTAAATACAAAAGGCACAATGCCGACTCAAGTACAAGAAGACTGACTCTTCCTACTGTCTATGTTTTGAACCATTCCTGTGACATTTGTTATAGATTCCGATGCTTCACTTCAGGTTTACTGTATCCCTCTGACCTTCTTATTGACGATGAAACACAGAAATTGCATCGGAATTAAATAGAAGAGGCACAATGACGACTTAAGTACAAGAAGACTGACTCTTCTTATTGACTATGTTTTGAACCATTTCTGTGACACTAGTTATAGATTCCGATGCTTCACAGTAGGTTTACTGTATCCCTTGGACCTTCTTATTGACGATGATCCACAGAAATTGCATCGGAATTAAATACAAAAGGCACAATGCCGACTTAAGTACAAGAAGACTGACTCTTCCTACTGTCTATGTTTTCAACTATTCCTGTGACACTAGCTATAGGATCCGATGCTTCACTTCAGGTGTACTGCATCCTTTGTACCTTCTTATTGACGATGAAACACAGAAATTGCATCGGAATGAAATACAAAAAGCATAGTGCCGCCTGAAGTACAAGAAGACTTACTCCTCTTACTGTCTATGTTTAGAACTGAACCTGTGACACTAGTTATAGATTCCGATGCTTCACTTCAGGTTTACTGTAACCCTTGGACCTTCTTATTAACGATGAAACACCGAAATTGCATCGGAATTGAATACGAAAGGCACAATGCCGACATAAGTACAAGAACACTGTCTATTCTTACTGACTATGATTAGAACCATTCCTGTGACACCACTTATAGATTCCGATACTTCACTTCAGGTTTACTGTCTCCCTCTGACCTTCTTATGCACGATGAAACACAGAAATTGCATTGGAAATAAATAAAAAAGGCACAATGCCGACTTAAGTACAAGAAGACTGACTCTTCTTACTGACTATGTTTCGATCCATTCCTATGACACTTGTTATAGACTCCGATGCTTCACTTCAGGTTTACTGTATCCCTCTGACCTTCATATTGATGATGAAACACAGAAATTGCATTGGAATTAAATAGAAATATCACAATGCTGACGTAAGTACAAGAAGACTGACACTTCTTACTGTCTATGTTTTGAACCATTCCTGTGACACTAGTTATAAATTCCGATGCTTCACTTCAGGTTTACTGTATCCCTTGGACCTTCGTATTGACGATGAAACACCGAAATTTCATCGGAATTAGATACAAAGCTCACAATGCCGACTTAAGTACAAGAAGACTGACTCTTCCTGCTGTCTATGTTTTGAACCATCCCTGTGACACTAGTTATAGATTCCGATGCTTTACTTCATGTTTACTGTATCCCTCTGTCCTTCTTAGTGACGACAAAGCACAGAAATTGCATCGGAATTAAATACAAATGGCACAATGCCGACGTAAGTACTAGAAGACTGACTCTTCTTACTGACTTTGCATTGAACCATTCCTGTGATACTAGTTATAGATTCCGAATTCTCACTTCAGGTTTACTGTATCCCTTGTACCTTCTTATTGATGATGTGACACAGAAATAGCATCGGAATTAAATACAAAAGGCACAGTGCCGACTTAAGAACAGGAAGACTGACTCTTCCTACTGTCTATGTTTTGAACCATTCCTGTGACACTAGTTATAGATTCCGATGCTTCACTTCAGGTTTACTGTATCCCTCTGACCTTCTTATTGACGATGAAACACTGATATTGCATCGGAATTAAATAGAAAAGGCACAATTCCGACTTAAGTACAAGAAGACTGACTCTTCTTACTGACTATGATTTGATCCATTCCAGTGACACCACTTATTGATCCCGATGCTTCACTCAGGTTTACTGTATCCCCTGGACCTTATTATTGATGTGGTAACACAGAAATTGCATCGGAATTAAATACAAAAGGCACAATGCCGACTTAAGTACAAGAAGACTAACTCTTCCTACGATCTATGCTTTGAACCATTCCTGTGACACTAGTTATGGATTCCGATGCTTCACTTCAGATTTACTGTATCCCTTGGACCTTCTTATTGACGATGATACACAGAAATTGCATCGGAATTACATACAAAGCTCACAATGCCGACTTAAGTACAAGAAGACTGACTCTTCCTACTGTCTATGTTTTGAACCATCCCTGTGACACTAGTTATAGATTCCGATGCTTTACTTCAGGTTTACTGTATCCCTCTGTCCTTCTTAGTGACGATAAAGCACAGAAATTGCATCGGAATTAAATACAAATGGCACAATGCCGACGTAAGTACTAGAAGACTGACTCTTCTTACTGACTTTGCATTGAACCTTTCCTGTGACACTAGTTATAGATTCCGAATTCTCACTTCAGGTTTACTGTATCCCTTGTACCTTCTTATTGATGATGTGACACAGAAATAGCATCGGAATTAAATACAAAAGGCACAGTGCCGACTTAAGAACAGGAAGACTGACTCTTCCTACTGTCTATGTTTTGAACCATTCCTGTGACACTAGTTATAGATTCCGATGCTTCACTTCAGGTTTACTGTATCCCTCTGACCTTCTTATTGACGATGAAACACTGATATTGCATCGGAATTAAATAGAAAAGGCACAATTCCGACTTAAGTACAAGAAGACTGACTCTTCTTACTGACTATGTTTTGAACCATTCCTGTGACACTAGTTATAGATTCCGATTCTTCACTTCAGGTTTACTATATCCCTCTGACCTTCTTATTGACGATGAAACACAGAAATTGAACCGGAATTAAATACAAAAGGTACAATGCCGACTCAAGTACAAGAAGACTGACTCTTCCTACTGTCTATGTTTTGAACCATTCCTGTGACATTTGTTATAGATTCCGATGCTTCACTTCAGGTTTACTGTATCCCTCTGACCTTCTTATTGACGATGAAACACAGAAATTGCATCGGAATTAAATAGAAGAGGCACAATGACGACTTAAGTACAAGAAGACTGACTCTTCTTATTGACTATGTTTTGAACCATTTCTGTGACACTAGTTATAGATTCCGATGCTTCACAGTAGGTTTACTGTATCCCTTGGACCTTCTTATTGACGATGATCCACAGAAATTGCATCGGAATTAAATACAAAAGGCACAATGCCGACTTAAGTACAAGAAGACTGACTCTTCCTACTGTCTATGTTTTCAACTATTCCTGTGACACTAGCTATAGGATCCGATGCTTCACTTCAGGTGTACTGCATCCTTTGTACCTTCTTATTGACGATGAAACACAGAAATTGCATCGGAATGAAATACAAAAAGCATAGTGCCGCCTGAAGTACAAGAAGACTTACTCCTCTTACTGTCTATGTTTAGAACTGAACCTGTGACACTAGTTATAGATTCCGATGCTTCACTTCAGGTTTACTGTAACCCTTGGACCTTCTTATTAACGATGAAACACCGAAATTGCATCGGAATTGAATACGAAAGGCACAATGCCGACATAAGTACAAGAACACTGTCTATTCTTACTGACTATGATTAGAACCATTCCTGTGACACCACTTATAGATTCCGATACTTCACTTCAGGTTTACTGTCTCCCTCTGACCTTCTTATGCACGATGAAACACAGAAATTGCATTGGAAATAAATAAAAAAGGCACAATGCCGACTTAAGTACAAGAAGACTGACTCTTCTTACTGACTATGTTTCGATCCATTCCTATGACACTTGTTATAGACTCCGATGCTTCACTTCAGGTTTACTGTATCCCTCTGACCTTCATATTGATGATGAAACACAGAAATTGCATTGGAATTAAATAGAAATATCACAATGCTGACGTAAGTACAAGAAGACTGACTCCTCTTACTGTCTATGTTTTGAACCGAACCTGTGACATTAGTTATAGATTCCGATGCTTCACTTCAAGTTTACTGTACCCCTTGGACCTTCTTATTGACGATGAAGCACCGATATTGCATCGGAATTAAATACGATAGGCACAATGCCGTCTTAAGTGCAAGAACACTGTCTATTCTTACTGACTATGATTACAACCATCCCTGTGACACCACTTATAGATTCCGATACTTCACTTCAGGTTTACTGTATCCCTCTGACCTTCTTATGGACAATGAAACACAGAAATTGCATTGGAAATAAATAGAAAAGGCACAATGCCGACTTAAGTACAAGAAGACTGATTCTTATTACTGTCTGTTGTTTGAAAAATTCCTGTGACACTACTTATAGATTCCGATGCTTCACTTCAGGTATACTGCATCCCTTGGACCTTCTTATTGCCGATGAAACACAGAAATTGCGTCGGAATTAAATAGAAAAGGCACAATGCCGACTTAAGTACAAGAATACTGACTCTTCTTACTGACTATGTTTTAAACCATTCCTGTGACACTAGTTATAGATTCCGATGCTTCACTTCAGGTTTACTGTATCCCTCTGATCTTCTTATTGACGATGAAACACAGAAATTGCATCGGAATTAAACACAAAAGGCACAATGCCGAATTGAGTTCAACAAGACTGACTCTTCTTACTGTCTTTGATTTGAACAATTCCTGTGACACTAGTTATAGATTCCGATGCTTTAATTCAGGTGTACTGTATCCCTTGGACCTTCTTATTGACGATGAAACACAAAAATTGCATCGGAATTAAATACAAAAGGCACAATCCCGACTTAAGTACAAGTAGACTGACTCTTCTTACTGTCTATGTTTTGAACCATTTCTGTGACACTAGTTACAGATTCTGATGCCGCACTTCAAGTTTACTGTATCCCTTGGACCTTCTTATTGACGATGATACACAGAAATTGCATCGGAATTAAATACAAAAGGCACAATGCCGACTTAAGTACAAGAAGACTGACTCTTCCAACTGTCTTGTTTTTAACCATTCCTGTGACACTAGTTATCGATTCCGATGCTTCACTTCAGGTTTACTGTATTCCTCTGACCTTCTTATTGATGATGCAACACCAAAATTGCATCGGAATTATATAGAAAAATCACAATGCTGACTTAAGTACAAGAAGACTGATTCCTCTTACTGTCTATGCTTTGAACCGAACCTGTGACACTAGTTATAGATTCCGATGCTTCATTTCAAGTTTACTGTATCCCTTGGACCTTCTTATTGACGATGAAGCACCGATATTGCATCGGAATTAAATACGAAAGGCACAATGCCGTCTTAAGTACAAGGAGACTGACTCTTCTTACTGACTATGTTTTGAACCATTCCTGTGACACCACTTTTAGATTCCGATGCTTCACTTCAGGTTTACTGTATCCCTCTGACCTTCTTATGGACGATGAAACACAGAAATTACATCGGAAATAAATACAAAAGGCACAATGCCGACTTAAGTACAAGGAGACTGACTCTTCTTGCTGTCTATGTTTTGAACCATTCCTGTGACACTAGTTATAGAATCCGATGCTTCACTTCAGGTGTACTGCATCCCTTGGACCTTCTTATTGACGATAAAACACCGAAATTGCATCGGAATTAAATACGAAAGGCACAATGCCGACATAAGTGCAAGAACAATGTCTATTCTTACTGACTATGATTAGAACCATTCCGGTGACACCACTTATAGATTCCGATACTTCACTTCAGGTTTACTGTATCCCTCTGACCTTCTTATGCACGATGAAACACAGAAATTGCATTGGAAATAAATAGAAAAGGCACAATGCCGACTTAAGTACAAGAAGATTGACTCTTCTTACTGTCTGTGCTTTGAACTATTCCTGTGACACTAGTTATAGATTCCGATGCTTCACTTCAGGTATACTGCATCTCTTGGACCTTCTTATTGACGATGCAACACAGAAATTGCATCGGAATTAAATAGAAAAGGCACAATGCCGACTTAAGTACAAGAAGACTGACTCTTCTTACTGACTATGTTTTGAACCATTCCTGTGACACTAGTTATAAATTCCGATGCTTCACTTCAGGTTTACTGTATCCCTTGGACCTTCGTATTGACGATGAAACACCGAAATTGCATCGGAATTGTATACGAAATACACAATGCCGACATAAGTACAAGAAAACTGACTCTTCTTACTGACTATGATTTGATCCATTCCTGGGACACCACTTATTGATCCCGATGCTTCACTCAGGTTTACTGTATCCCTTGGACCTTCTTATTGATGTGGTAACACAGAAATTGCATCGGAATTAAATACAAAAGGCACAATGCCGACTTAAGTACAAGAAGACTGACTCTTCCTACGATCTATGCTTTGAACCATTCCTGTGACACTAGTTATAGATTCCGATGCTTCACTTCAGATTTACTGTATCCCTTGGACCATCTTATTGACGATGAAACACAGAAATTGCATCGGAATTAGATACAAAGCTCACAATGCCGACTTAAGTACAAGAAGACTGACTCTTCCTACTGTCTATGTTTTGAACCATCCCTGTGACACTAGTAATAGATTCCGATGCTTTACTTCAGGTTTACTGTATCTCTCTGTTCTTCTTATTGACGATAAAGCACAGAAATTGCATCGGAATTAAATACAAATGGCACAATGCCGACTTAAGTACTAGAAGACTGACTCTTCTTATTGACTATGCATTGAACCATTCCTGTGACACTAGTTATAGATTCCGATTTCTCACTTCAGGTTTACTGTATCCCTTGTACCTTCTTATTGATGATGTCACACAGAAATTGCATCGGAATTAAAGACAAAAGGCACAGTGCCGACTTAAGAACAAGAAGACTGACTCTTCCTACTGTCTATGTCTTGAATCATTCCTGTGACACTAGTTATAGATTCCGATGCTTCACTTCAGGTTTACTGTATCCCTCTGACCTCATTATTGACGATGAAACACAGATATTGCATCGGAATTAAATAGAAAAGGCACAATTCCGACTTAAGTACAAGAAGGATGATTATTCTTACTGACTATGTTTTGAACCATTCCTGTGACACTAGTTATAGATTCCGATTCTTCACTTCAGATTTACTATATCCCTCTGACCTTCTTATTGACGATGAAACACAGAAATTGCATCGGAACTAAATACAAAAGGCACAATGCCGACTCAAGTACAAGAAGACTGACTCTTCCTACTGTCTATGATTTGAACCATTCCTGTGACATTAGTTATAGATTCCGATGCTTCACTTCAGGTTTACTGTATCCCTCTGACCTTCTTATTGACGATGAAACACAGAAATTGCATCGGAATTAAATACAAATGGCACAATGCCGACTTAAGTACAAGAAGACTGACTCTTCTTACTGACTATGTTTTGAACCATTTCTGTGACACTAGTTATAGATTCCGATGCTTCGCTTCAGGTTTACTGTATCCCTCTGACCTTCTTATTGACGATGAAACACAGATATTGCATCGGAAATAAATAAAAAAGGCACAATGCCGACTTAAGTACAAGAAGGCTGACTCTTCCTATTGACTATGTTTTGAACCATTCCTGTGACACTAGTTATAGACTCCGATGCTTCACTTCAGGTTTACTGTATCCCTCTAACCATCTTATGGACGTTGAAACACAGAAATTACATCGGAAATAAATAGAAAAAACACAATGCCGACTTAAGTACAAGAAGACTGACTCTTCTTGCTGTCTATGTTTTGAACCATTCTTGTGACACTAGCTATAGGATAAGATGCTTCACTTCAGGTGTACTGCATCCCTTGTACCTTCTTATTGACGATGAAACACAGAAATTGCATCGGAATGAAATACAAAATGCACAATGCCGACTTAAGTACAAGAAGACTTACTCCTCTTACTGTCTATGTTTAGAACTGAACCTGTGACACTAGTTATAGATTCCGATGCTTCACTGCAGGTTTACTGTAACCCTTGGACCTTCTTATTAACGATGAAACACCGAAATTGCATCGGAATTAAATACGAAAGGCACAATGCCGACATAAGTACAAGAACACTGTCTATTCTTACAGACTATGATTAGAACCATTCCTGTGACACCACTTATAGATTCCGATACTTCACTTCAGGTTTACTGTATCCCTCTGACCTTCTTATGCACGATGAAACACAGAAATTGCATTGGAAATAAATAGAAAAGGCACAATGCCGACTTAAGTGCAAGAAGACTGACTCTTCTTACTGTCTGTGCTTTGAACCATTCCTGTGACACTAGTTATAGATTCCGATGCTTCACTTCAGATTTACTGTATCCCTTGGACCTTCTTATTGACGATGAAACACAGAAATTGCATCGGAATTAGATACAAAGCTGACAATGCCGACTTAAGTACAAGAAGACTGACTCTTCCTACTGTCTATGTTTTGAACCATTCCTGTGACGATAGTTATAGATTCCGATGCTTCACTTCAGGTTTACTGTATACCTCTGACCTTATTATTGACGATGAAACACAGATATTGCATCGGAATTAAATAGAAAAGGCACAATGCCGACTTAAGTACAAGAAGACTGACTCTTCCTACTGGCTATGTTTTGAACCATTCCTGTGACACTAGTTACAGATTCTGATGCTGCACTTCAAGTTTACTGTATCCCTCTGACCTTCTTATTGACGATGAAACACAGAAATTGCATCGGAATTACATAGAAACTGCACAATGCCGAATTAAGTAAAACAAACCTGACTCTTCTAACTGTCTATGATTTGAACAATTCCTGTGACCCTAGTTATAGATTCCGATGCTTCAATTCAGGTGTACTGTATCCCTTGACCTTCTTATTGACGATGAAACACAGAAATTGCATCAGAATTAAATACAAAACGCACAATGCCGACTTAAGTACAAGTAGACGGACTCTTCTTACTGTCTATGTTTTGAACCATTCCTGTGACACTAGTTATAGATTCTGATGCTGCACTTCAGGTTTACTGTATCCCTCTGACCTTCTTATTGACGATGAAACACAGAAATTGTATCGGAATTAAATACAAGGGCAAAATGCCAACTTAAGAACAACAAGACTGACTCTTCCTACTGTCTATGTTTTGAACCATCCTTGTGACATTAGTTATAGATTCCGATGCTTCACTTCAGGTTTACTGTATCTCTCTGACCTTCTTATTGACGATAAAACACAGAAATTGCTTCGGAAATAAATAGAAAAGGCACAATGCCGACTTAAGTACAAGAAGACTGACTCTTCTTACTGACTATGTTTTGAACCATTTCTGTGACACTAGTTATAGATTCCGATGCTTCACATTAGGTTTACTGTATCCCTTGGACCTTCTTGTTGACGATGATCCACAGAAATTGCATCGGAATTAAATACAAAAGGCACAATGCCGACTTAAGTACAAGAAGACTGACTCTTCCTACTGTCTATGTTTTTAACTATTCCTGTGACACTAGTTATAGATTCCGATGCTTCACTTCAGGTTTACGGTATTCCTCTGACCTTCATATTGACGATGAAACACAGATTTTGCATCGGAAATAAATAAAAAAGGCACAATGCCGACTTAAGTACAAGATGGCCGACTCTTTGTACTGACTATGTTTTGAACCATTCCTGTGACACTAGTTATAGACTCCGATGCTTCACTTCAGGTTTACTGTATCCCTCTAACCTTCTTATGGACGTTGAAACACAGAAATTACATCGGAAATAAATAGAAAAGGCACAATGCCGACTTAAGTACAAGAAGACTGACTCTTCTTGCTGTCTATGTTTTGAACCATTCTTGTGACACTAGCTATAGGATCCGATGCTTCACTTCAGGTGTACTGCATCCCTTGTACCTTCTTATTGACAATGAAACACAGAAATTGCATCGGAAGTAAATACAAAAGGCACAATGCCGACTTAAGTACAAGAAGACTGACTCTTCTTACTGACTATGTTTTGAACCATTCCTGTGACACTAGTTATAGATTCTGATGCTGCACTTCAGGTTTACTGTATCCCTCTGACCTTCTTATTGACGATGAAACACAGAAATTGTATCGGAATTAAATACAAAAGCAAAATGCCGACTTAAGAACAACAAGACTGACTCTTCCTACTGTCTATGTTTTGAACCATCCTTGTGACATTAGTTATAGATTCCGATGCTTCACTTCAGGTTTACTGTATCTCTCTGACCTTCTTATTGACGATAAAACACAGATATTGCATCGGAAATAAATAGAAAAGGCACAATGCCGACTTAAGTACAAGAAGACTGACTCTTCTTACTGACTATGTTTTGAACCATTTCTGTGACACTAGTTATAGATTCCGATGCTTCACATTAGGTTTACTGTATCCCTTGGACCTTCTTGTTGACGATGATCCACAGAAATTGCATCGGAATTAAATACAAAAGGCACAATGCCGACTTAAGTACAAGATGACTGACTCTTCCTGCTGTCTATGTTTTTAACTGTTCCTGTGACACTAGTTATAGATTCCGATGCTTCACTTCAGGTTTACGGTATTCCTCTGACCTTCTTATTGACGATGAAACACAGATATTGCATCGGAAATAAATAAAAAAGGCAAAATGCCGACCTAAGTACAAGAAGGCTGACTCTTTGTACTGACTATGTTTTGAACCATTCCTGTGACACTAGTTATAGACTCCGATGCTTCACTTCAGGTTTACTGTATCCCTTGTACCTTCTTATTGACAATGAAACACAGAAATTGCATCGGAAGTAAATACAAAAGGCACAATGCCGACTTAAGTACAAGAAGACTGACTCTTCTTACTGACTATGTTTTGAACCATTCCTGTGACACTAGTTATAGATTCCGATGCCTCACTTCAGGTTTACTGTATCCCTCTGACCTTCTTATTGACGATGAAACACAGATATTGCATTGGAATTAAATACAAAAGGCACAATACCGACTTAAGTACAAGAAGACTGTTTCTTCTTACTGACTATGTTTTGAACCATCCCAGTGACAATAGTTATGGACCCTGATGCTTCACTTCAGGTTTACTGGATCCCTCTGACCTTCTTATTGATGATGAAACACAGAAATTGCATCAGAATTAAATAGAAAAGGCACAATGCCGACTTAAGTACAAGAAGACTTACTCCTCTTACTGTCTATGTTTTGAACCGAACCTGTGACACTAGTTATAGATTCCGATGCTTCACTTCAGGTTTACTGTATCCCTTGGACCTTCTTATTGACGATGAAACACCGAAATTGCATCGGAATAAAATACGAAAGGCACAATGCCGGCTTAAGTACAAGAACACTGTCTCTTCTTACTGACTATGATTAAAACCATTCCTGTGACACCACTTATAGATTCCGATGCTTCACTTCAGGTTTACTGTATCCCTCTGACCTTCTTATGGACGATGAAACACAGAAATTGCATCGGAAATATATAGAAAAGGCACAATGCCAACTTAAGTACAAGAAGACGGACTCTTATTACTGTCTGTGCTTTGAACCATTCCTGTGACACTAGTTATAGATTCCGATGCTTCCCTTCAGGTATACTGCATCACTTGGACATTCTTATTGACGATGAAACACAGAAATTGCATCGGAATTAAATAGAAAAGGCACAATGCCGACTTAAGTACAAGAAGACTGTTTCTTCCCAATGCCTATGTTTGAACCATTCCTGTGACTCTAGTTATACATTCCGGTGCTTCACTTCAGGTTTACAGTATCCCTCTGTCCTTCTTATTGACGATGAAACATAGAAAATGCATCGGAATTAAACTGAAAAAGCTCAATGCCGACTTCAGTACAAGAAGACTGACTGTTCCAACTGTCTATGTTTTGAACCATTCCTGTGACACTAGTTGTAGATTCCGATGCTTCACTTCAGGTGTACTGTATGCCTTGGACCTTCTTATTGACGATAAAACACAGAAATTGCATCGGAAATAAATAGAAAAGGCACAATGCCGACTTAAGTACAAGAAGACTGACTCTTCTTACTGACTATGTTTGAACCATTTCTGTGACACTAGTTATAGATTCCGATGCTTCACATTAGGTTTACTGTATCCCTTGGACCTTCTTGTTGACGATGATCCACAGAAATTGCATCGGAATTAAATACAAAAGGCACAATGCCGACTTAAGTACAAGAAGACTGACTCTTCCTGCTGTCTATGTTTTTAACTGTTCCTGTGACACTAGTTATAGATTCCGATGCTTCACTTCAGGTTTACGGTATTCCTCTGACCTTCTTATTGACGATAAAACACAGAAATTGCATCTGAATTAAATAGAAAAGGCACAATGCCGAATTAAGTACAAGAAGACTGACTCTTCTTACTGACTATGCTTTGAACCATTCCTGTGACACTAGTTATAGATTCTGATGCTTCACTTTAGGTTTACTGTATCCCTTGGACCTTCTTATTGACGATGATACACAGAAATTGCATCGGAATTAAATACAAAAGGCACAATGCCGACTTAAGTCCAAGAAGACTGACTCTTCCTACTGTCTATGCTTTTAACCATTCCAGTGACACTAGTTATAGATTCCGATGCTTCACTTCAGGTTTACGGTATTCCTCGGACCTTCTAATTGCCGATGGAACACAAATATTGCATCAGAATTAAATAGAAAAGGCACAATGCCGGCTTATGTACAAGAAGGCTGACTCTTCCTACTGACTATGTTTTGAACCATTACTGTGGCACTAGTTATAGACTCCGATGCTTCACTTCAGGTTTACTGTATCCCTCTAACCTTCTTATTGATGATGAAAATTAGAAATTGCATCGGAATTAAATAGAAATGGCACAATGCCGACTTAAGCACAAGAAGACTGACTCCTCTTACTGTCTATGTTTTGAACCGAACCTGTGACACTAGTTATAGATTCCGATGCTTCACTTCAGGTTTACTGTATCCCTTGGACCTTCTTATTGACGATGAAACACCGAATTTGCAACGGAATTAAATACGAAAGGCACAATGCCGACTTAAGTACAAGAACACTGTCTCTTCCTACTGACTATGATTAGAACCTTTCCTGTGACACCACTTATAGATTCCGATGCTTCACTTCAGGTTTACTGTATCACTCTGACGTTCTTATGGACGATGGAACACAGAAATTGCATCGGAAATAAATAGAAAAGGCACAATGCCGACTTAAGTACAAGAAGACTGACTCTTCTTACTGTCTGTGCTTTGAACTATTCCTGGAGACACTAATTATAGATTCCGATGCTTCACTTCAGGTATACTGCATCACTTGGACCTTCTTATTGACGATGAAACACAGATATTGCATCGGAATTAAATAGAAAAGGCACAATGCCGACTTAAGTACAAGAAGACTGACTCTTCCCACTGCTTATGATTGGAACCATTCCTGTGACACTAGTCATAGATTCCGATGCTTCACTTCAGGTTTACTGTATCCCTCTGTCCTTCTTACTGACGATGAAACATAGATAATGCATCGGAATTAAACTGAAAAAGCACAATGCCGACTTAAGTACAAGAAGACTGACTGTTCCTACTGTCTATGTTTTGAACCATTCCTGTGACACTAGTTATAGATTCCGATGCTTCACTTCAGGTGTACTGTATGCCTTGGACCTTCTTACTGACGATGGAACACAGAAATTGCATCGGAATTAAGTAGAAAGGGCACAATGCCGACTTTAGTACAAGTACACTGACTCTTCTACCTGTCTATGTTTTGAACCATTCCTGTGACACTAGTTATAGATTCTGATGCTTCACTTCAGGTTTACTGTATCCCTCTGACGTTCTTATTGACGATGAAACACAGAAATCTCATCGGAATTAAATACAAATGGCACAATGCCAACTTAAGTACAAGAAGACTGACTGTTCGTACTGACTATGTTTTGAACCATTCCTGTGACACTAGTTATAGATTCCGATGCCTCACTTCAGGTTTACTGTATCCCTCTGACCTTCTTATTGACGATGGAACACAGAAATTGCATCGGAATTAAATACAAAAGGCACAATGCCGACTTAAGTACAAGAAGACTTTGTCTTCCTACAGTCTATGCTTTGAACCATCCCTGTGACACAAGTTATAGATTCCGACGCTTTACTTCAGGTTTACTAAATCCCTCTGACCTTCTTATTGAGGATAAAACACAAAAATTGCATCGGAATTAAATGCAAAAGGCACAATGCCGAATTAAGTACAAGAAGACTGACTCTTCTTACTGACTATGTTTTGAACCATTCCTGTGACACTAGTTATAGATTCTGATGCTTCACTTTAGGTTTACTGTATCCCTTGGACCTTCTTATTGACGATGATACACAGAAATTGCATCGGAATTAAATACAAAAGGCACATTGCCGACTTAAGTACAAGTAGACTGACTCCTCTTACTGATTATGTTTTGAACCATTCCTGTGACACTAGTTATAGATTCCGATGACTCACTTAAGGTTTACTGTATCCCTCTGTCCTTCTTATTGACGATGAAACACAGATATTGCATCGGAATTAAATAGAAAAGGCACAATGCCGACTTAAGTACAAGAATACTGACTCTTCTTACTGTCTACGATTTGAACCGAACCTGTGACACTAGTTATAGATTCAAATGCTTCACTTCAGGTTTACTGTATCCCTTTGACCTTCTTATTGACGATGAAACACCGAAATTGCATCGGAATTAAATACGAAAGGCACAATGCCGACTTAAGTACAAGAAGACTGACTCTTCTTACTGACTATGTTTTGAACCATTCCAGAGACACTAGTTATAGACTCCGATGCTTCACTTAAAGTTTACTGTATCCCTCTGACCTTCTTATTGATGATGAAACACAGAAATTGCATCTTAATTAAATAGAAAAGGCACAATGCCGACTTAAGTACAAAAAGACTGACTCTTCTTACTGTCTATGTTTTGAACTGAACCTGTGATACTAGTTATAGATTCCGATGCTTCACTTCAGGTGTACTGTATCCCTTGGACCTTCTTATTGACGACGAAACACAGAAATTGCATCGGAATTAGATACAAAGGGCACAATGGCGACTTAAGTACAAGAACACTGACTCTTCATACTGACTATGTTTGAACCATTCCTGTGACACTAGTTATTGATTCCGATGCTTCAATTCAGGTTTACTGTATCCCTCTGACCTTCTTATTGACGATGAAACACAGAAATTGCTTCGGAATTAAATAGAAAAGGCCCAATGCCGACTTAAGTACAAGATGACTGACTCTTCCTACTGTCCATATTTTGAACCATTCCTGTGACACTAGTTATAGTTTCCGTTGCTTCACGTCAGGTTTACTGTATCCCTCTGACCTTCTTATTGACGATGAAACACATAAATTGCATCCCATTCCTGTGACACTAGTTGTAGATTCCGATGCTTCACTTCAGGTTTACTGTATACCTCTGACCTTCTTATTGACGATGAGAAATAGAAATTGCATCGGAATTAAATAGATAATGCACTATGCCGACTTCAGTACAAGAAGACTGACTCTTGCAACTGTCTATGTTTTGAACCGTTCCTGTGGCACTAGTTATAGATTCCGATGCTTCTCTTCAGGTTTACTGTATCCCTCTGACCTTGTTATTGACGATTAAAAACAGAAATTTCATCGAAATTAAATACAAAATGGACAATGCCGACTCAAGTACAAGAAGACTGACTCTTCCTACTGTCTATATTTTGAACCATTCCTGTGACACTAGTTATAGATTCCGATGCTTCACTTCAGGTATACTGTATCCCTCTGACCTTTTCCTTGACGTTGAAACACAGAAATAGCATCTGAATTAAATAGAAAAGGCACAATGGCGACTTAAGTACAAGAAGACCGACTCTTCTTACTGTCTATGATTTGAACCATTCCTGTGACACTAGGTGTAGATTCCGATGCTTCACTTCAGGTGTACTGTATCCCTCTGACCTTCGTATTGACGATAAAACCCAGAAATTGCCTCGGAATTAAATACAAAAGGCACAATGCCGACTCAAATACAGGATGACTGGCTCTTCTTACCCTCTATGTTTTGAACCTTTCCTGTGAGACTGGTTTCAGATTCCGATGCTTCACTTCAGGTTTACTGTATCCCTTGGACCTTCTTATTGACGACGAAACACAGAAATTGCATCGGAATTAAAGAGAAAAGGCACAATGCCGTCTTAAGTACAAGCAGACTGACTCTTCTTAGTGACTATGTTTTGAACATTTCCTGTGAGACCAGTTTTAGATTACGATGCTTCACTATATGTTTACTGTATCCCTTGGACCTTGTTAATGACGATGAAACACAGAAATGGCATCGGAATTAAATACAAAAGGCACCATGCCGACTTAAGTACAAGAAGACTGTCTCTTCTTACTGACCATGTTTTGAACCATTCCTGTGACACTAGTTATAGATTCTGATGCCTCACTTCAGGTTTACTGTAGCCCTCTGACGTTCTTATTGACGATGAAACACAGAAATTGCATCGTAATTAAATAGAAAAGGCACAATGCCGACTTAAGTACAAGAAGACTGACTCTTCTTACTGTCTATGATTTGAACCATTCCTGTAACACTAGTTATAGATTCCGATGCTTCACTTCAGGTTTACCGTATCCCTCTGACCTTCTTATTGACGATGAAAAACAGAAATTGCATCGGAATTAAATAAAAAACGCACAATGCCGACTCAGGTACAAGAAGACTGACTCTTCCTACTGTCTATGTTTTGAACCTTTCCTGTGACACTAATTATAGAATCCGATGCTTCACTTCAGGTTTACTGTATCCCTCTGGCCTTCTTATAGACGATGAAACACAGAAATTGCATCGGAAATCAATACAAAAGGCACAATGCCAACTTAAGTACAAGAAGACTGACTCTTCTTACTGACTATGTTTTGAACCATTCCTGTGACACTAGTTATTGATTCCGATGCTTCACTTCAGGTTTACTGTATCCCTCTGATACTCTTATTGACGATGAAACACAGAAATTGCATCGTAATTAAATACAAAATTCAATATGCTCACTCAAATACAAGATGACTGGCTCTTCTTACTCTCTATGTTTTGAACCTTTCCTGTGAGACCGGTTTTAGACTCCGATGCCTCACTTCAGGTTTACTGTATCCCTCCGACCTTCTTATTGACGATGAAACACAGAAATTGCATCGGAATTCAATACAAAAGGCACAATGCCGACTCAAATACAAGATGACTGGCTCCTCTTACACTCTATGATTTGAACCTTTCCTGTGAGACCGGTTTTAGATTGCGATGCTTCACTTCAGTTTTACTGTTTCCCTCTGACCTTCTTGTTGACGATGAAACACAGAAATTGCATCGGAATTAAATAGAATAGGCACAATGCCGACTTTAGTACAAGAAGACTGACTCTTCTTACTAACAATGCTTTGAACCATTCCTGTGACACTAGTTATAGATTCCGATGCTTTACTTCAGGTTTACTGTATCCCTAATACCTGCTTATTGACGATAAAACACAGAAATTGCATCGGAAATAAATACAAAGGGCACAATGCCGACTTAAGTACAAGAAGACTGACTCTTTCTACTGTCTATGTTTCGAACCATTCCTGTGACACTAGTTACAGATTCCGATGATTCACTTCACGTTTACTGTATCCCTTTGACCTTCTTATTGACGATGAAACACAGAAAATGCATCGGAATTAAATAGAAAAGGCACAATGCCGACTTAAGTACATGAAGAATGATTCTTCTTACTGTCTATGTATTGAATTATTCCTGTGACACTAGTTATAAATTCCGATGCTTCACATCAGGTTTACTGTATCCTTCTGACCATCTTATTGACGATGAAACACGGAAATTGCATCGGAAATAAATACAAAAGGCACAATGCCGACTTAAGTACAAAAAGACTGACTCTTCCTACTGTCTATGTTTTGAACCATTCCTGTGACACTAGTTATAGATTCCGATGATTCACTTCACGTTTCCTGTATCCCTTGGACCTTCTTATTGACGATGAAACACAGAAATTGCATCGGAATTAAATAGGAAAGGCACAATGCCGACTTAAGTACAAGAAGACTGACTCTTCTTACTGACTATGATTTGAACCATTCCTGTGTCACTAGTTATAGGTTCCGATGCTTCACTTCAGGTTTACTGTATCCCTCTGACCTTCTTATTGGCGATGAAACACAGATATTGCATCGGAATTAAATAGAAAAGGCATAATGCCGACTTAAGTACAAGAAGACTGACTCTTCTTACTGTCTATGTTTTTATGTTTTGAACCATTCCTGACACACTAGTTATAGATTCCGATGCTTCACTTCAAGTTTACTGTATCCCTCTGACCTTCTTATTGACGACGAAACACAGAAATTGCGTCGGAAATAAATACAAAAGGCACAATGCCATCTTAAGTACAAGAAGACTGACTCTTCTTACTGACTATGTTTTGAACCATTCCTGTGACACTAGTTATTGATTCCGATGCTTTACTTCAGGTTTGCTGTATCCCTCTGACCCTCTTATTGACGATGAAACACAGAAATTGCATCGGAAATAAATACAAAAGGCACAATGCCGACTCAAATACAAGATGACTGGCTCTTCTTACTCTTTATGTTTTGAACCTTTCCTGTGAGACCGGATTTAGATTCCGTGGCTTCACTTCAGATTTAATGTACCCCTCTGACCTTCATATTGACGATGAAACACAGAAATTGCATCGGAATTAAATAGAATAGAAACAATGCCGACTTTAGTACAAGAAGACTGACTCTTCTTACTAACTATGCTTTGAACCATTCCTGTGACACTAGCTATAGATTCCGATGCTTTACTTCAGGTTTACTGTATCCCTTGGACCTTCTTATTGACGATGAAACACAGAAATTGCATCGGAATCAAATTCAAAAGGCACAATGCCGACTTAAGTACAAGAAGACTGACTCTTCCTACTGTCTATGTTTTGAACCATTCCTGTGACACTAGTTATAGATTCCGATGATTCACTTCACGTTTACTGTATCCCTTTGACCTGCTTATTGACGATGAAGCACATAAAATGCATCGGAATTAATTAGAAAAGGCACAATGCCGACTTAAGTACAGGATGCATGATTCTTCTTATTGTCTATGTATTGAACCATTCCTGTGACACTAGTTATAGATTCCGATGCTTCACATCAGGTTTACTGTATCCCTCTGACCATCTTATTGACAATGAAACACAGAAATTGCATCGGAATTAGATAGAAAAGGCACAATGCCGACTTAAGTACAAGATGACTGACTCTTCCTACTGTCTATGTTTTGATCCATTCCTGTGACACTAGTTAGAAATTCCGATGCTTCAATTCAGGTTTTCTGTATCCCTCTGACCTTCTTATTGACGATGAAACACAGAAATTGCATCGGAATTAAACAGAAAAGTCACAATGCCGACTTAAGGACAAGAGGACTGACTCTTCTTACTGTCTATGTTTTTAACCATTCCTGTGACACTAGTTATAGATTCCGATGCCTCACTTCCGGTTTCCTGTATCCCTTGGACCTTCGTATTGACGATGAAACACAGGAATTGCATCGGAATTAAATACAAAAGGCACAATGCCGACTTAAGTACAAGAAGACTGACTCTTCTTACTGACTATGTTTTGAACCATTCCTCTGGCACTAGTTATAGATTCCGATGCTTCACTTCAGGTTTACTGTATCCCTCTGACCTTCTTATTGACGATGAAACACAGATATTGCATCGGAATTAAATAGAAAAGGCACAATGCCGACATAAGTACAAGAAGACTGACTCTTCTTACTGACTATGTTTTTAACCATTCCTGTGACACTAGTTATAGATTACGATGCCTCACTTCCGGTTTACTGTATCCCTTGGACCTTCTTATTGACGATGAAACACAGAAATTGCTTCGGAATTAAATACAAAAGGCACAATGCCGACTTAAGTACAAGATGACTGACTCTTCCTACTGTCTATGTTTTGAACCATTCCTGTGACACTAGTTAGAAATTCCGATGCTTCAATTCAGGTTTTCTGTATCCCTCTGACCTTCTTATTGACGATGAAACATAGAAATTGCATCGGAATTAAATAGATAAGGCACAATGCCGACTTCAGGACAAGAAGACAGACTCTTGCTACTGTCTATGTTTGGAACCGTTCCTGTGACACTAGTTATAGATTCCGATGCTTCACTTGAGGTTTACCGTATCCCTCTGACCTTCTTATTGACGATTAAAAACAGAAATTGCATCGGAATTAAATACAAAATGGGCAATGCCGATTCAAGTACAAGAAGACTGACTCTTCCAACTGTCTACGTTTTGAACCATCCCTGTGACACTAGTTATAGATTACGATGCTTCACTTCAGGTTTACTGTATCCCTCTGACCTTCTTATTGACGATAAAACACAGAAATTGCATCGGAATTAAATACAAAAGGCACCATGCCGACTTAAGTACAAGAAGACTGACACTTCTTACTGTCTATGTTTTGAACCATTCCTGTAACACTAGTTATAGATTCTGATGCTTCACTTCAGGTTTACTGTATACCTCTGACCTTCTTATTGACGATGAAAAACAGAAATTGCATCGGAATTAAATAAAAAACGCACAATGCCGACTCAGGTACAAGAAGACTGACTCTTCCTACTGTCTACGTTTTGAACCATTCCTGTGACACTAACTATAGATTCCGATGCTTCACTTCAGGTTTATTGTATCCCTCTGACCCTCTTATTGACGATGAAACACAGAAATTGCATCGGAATTAAATACAAAAGGCACAATGCCGTCTTAAGCAAAAGAGGACTGACTTTTCCTACTGCCTATGTTTTGAACCATTCCTGTTACACTAGTTATAGAGTCCGATGCTACACTTCAGCATTACTGTATCCGTCTGATCCTCTTATTGGCGATGAAACGTAGAAATTGCATCGGAATTAAATAGATAAGCCATAATGCCGACTTCAGTACAAGACGACTGACTCCTGCTACTGTCTATTTTTTGAACCATTCCTGTGACACTAGTTATAGATTCCGATGCTTCACATCAGGTTTACTATAACCCCCGGGCCTTCTTATTGACGATGAATAACAGAAATTTCATCGGAATTAAATACAAGACGGACAATGCCGACCCAAGTACAAGAAGACTGACTCTTCCTACTGCCTATGTTTTGAACCATTCCTGTGGCTCTAGCTATAGATTCCGATGCTTCACTTCAGGTTTACTGTATCCCTCTGACCATCGTATTCACGATGAAACACAGAAATTGCATCGGAATTAAATACAAAAGGCACAATGCCGACTTAAGTACAAGATGACTGACGCTTCCTACTGTCTATGTTTTGAACCATTCCTGTGACACTAGTTAGAAATTCCGATGCTTCAATTCAGGTTTTCTTAATCCCTCTGACCTTCTTATTGACGATGAAACACAGAAATTGCATCGGAATTAAACAGAAAAGGCACAATGCCGACTTAAGGACAAGAAGACTGACTCTTCTTACTGTCAATGTTTTTAACCATTCCTGTGACACTAGTTATAGATTCCGATGCCTCACTTCCGGTTTCCTGTAGCCCTTGGACCTTCTTATTGGCGATGAAACACAGAAATTGCATCGGAATTAAATAGGAAAGGCACAATGCCGACTTAAGTACAAGAAGACTGACTCTTCTTAATGACTATGTTTTGAACCATTCCTGTGGCACTAGTTATAGATTCCGATGCTTCACTTCAGGTTTACTGTGTCCCTCTGACCTTCTTATTGACGATGAAACACAGATATTGCATCGGAATTAAATAGAAAAGGCACAATGCCGACATAAATACAAGAAGACTGACTCTTGTTACTGACTATGTTTTGAACCATTCCTGTGACACTAGAAATTGATTCCGATGCTTCACTTTAGGTTTACTGTATCCCTCTGACCTTCTTATTGACGATGAAACACAGAAATTGCATTGGAATTAAATAGAAAAGGCACAATGCCGACTTAAGTACAAGAAGACTGAATCTTCTTACTGTCTATGTTTTGAACCATTCCTGTGACACTAGTTATAGATTCCGATGCTTCACTTCAGGTTTACTGTATCAATTTGACCATCTTATTGACTATGAAACACAGAAATTGCATCGGAATTAGATAGAAAAGGCACAATGCCGACTTAAGTACAAGATGACTGACTCTTCCTACTGTCTATGTTTTGAACCATTCCTGTTACACTAGTTATAGATTCCGATGCTACACTTCAGCTTTACTGTATCCCTCTGATCCTCTTATTGACGATGAAACATAGAAATTGCATCGGAATTAAATAGATAAGCCATAATGCCGACTTCAGTACAAGAGGACTGACTCTTGCAACTGTCTATTCTTTGAACCATTCCTGTGTCACTACTTTTAGATTCCGATGCTTCACATCAGGTTTACTGTAACCCCCTGTCCTTCTTTTTGACGATGAATAACAGAATTTGCATCGGAATTAAATACAAAACGGACAATGCCGACTCAAGTACAAGAAGACTGACTCTTCCTACTGCCTATTTTTTGAACCATTCCTGTGCCACTAGCTATAGATTGCGATTTTTCACTTCAGGTTTACTGTATCCCTCTGACCTTCTTATTGACGATGAAACACAAAAATTGCACGGAATTAAATAGAAAAGGCACAATGCCGACTCAAGTACAAGAAGACTGACTCTTCATACTGTCTATGATTTGAACCATTCCTGTGACACTAGTAATAGATTCCGATGCTTCACCTCAGGTGTACTGTATCCCTTGAACCTTCGTATTGACGATGGAACACAGAAATTGCATAGGAATTAAATACAAAAGGCACAATGCCGACTTAAATACAAGTAGACTGACTATTATTACTGTCTACGTTTTGAACCATTCCTGTGAAACTAGTTATAGATTCTGATGCTTCACTTCAGGTTTACTGTATCCCTCTGACCCTCTTATTGACGATGAAACACAGAAATTGAATCGAAATTAAATACAAAAGCCTCAATGCCGACTTAAGTACAGGAACACTGACTCTTCCTACTGTCTACGTTTTGAACCCTCCATGTGACAGTAGTTATAGATTACGATGCTTCACTTCAGGTTCACTGTATCCCTCTGACCTTCTTATTGACGATAAAACACAGAAATTGCATCGGAATGAAATAGAAAAGGTACAATGCCGACTTAAGTACAAGAAGACTGACTCTTCTTACTGACTATGTTTTGAACCATTCCTGTGACACTAGTTATAGGTTCCGATGCTTCACTTTAGGTTTACTGTACACTTTGGACCATCTTATTGACGACGAAACCCAGAAATTGCATCGGAATTAAATACAAAAGGCACAATGCCGACGCAAATTCAAGATGACTGGTTCTTCTTACTCTCTATGTTTAAAACCTTTCCTGTGAGACCGGTTTTAGATTCCGATGCTACACTTCAGGTTTACTGTATCCCTTGGACCTTTTTATGGACGATGAAACACAGAAATTGCATCGGAATTAGATACAAAAGACACCATGCCGACTTAAGTACAAGAAGACTGACTCTTCTTACAGACCATGTTTTAAAACATTCCTGTGACACTAGTTATAGATTCCGATGCCTCACTTCAGGTTTAATGTATTTCCTCTGACCTTCTTATTGACGTTGAAACATAGATATTGCATCGGAATCAAATAGATAAGGCACAATGCCGACTTAAGTACAAGAAGACTGACTCTTCTTACTGACTATGTTTTGAACCATTCCTGTGACACTAGTTATAGATTCCGATGCTTTACTTCAGGTTTACTGTATTCCTCTGACCTTCTTATTGACGATGAAACACAGAAATTGCATCGGAATTAAATAGAAAAGGCACAATGGCGACTCAAATACAAGATGACTGGCTCTTCTTACTCCCTATGCTATGAACCTTTCCTGTGAGACCGGTTTTAGATTCCGATGCTACACTTCAGGTTTACTGTATGCCTCTGACCTTCTTATGGAGGGTGAAACACAGAATTTGCATCGGAAATAAATAGAAAAGGCACAATGCCGACTTAAGTACAAGAAGACTCACTCTTCTTACTGTCTATGTTTTGAACCATTCCCGTGACACTAGTTATAGATTCCGATGCTTCACTTCAGGTGTACTGTATCCCTTGGACCTTCTTATTGACGATGAAACACAGAAATAGCATCGGAATTAAATACAAAAGGCACAATGCCCACTTAAGTACAAGAAGACTGACTCTTCTTACTGACTATGTTTTGAACCATTCCTGTGACACTAGTTATTGTTTCCGATGCATCACTTCAGGTTTACTGTATCCCTCTGACCCTCTTATTGACGATGAAACACAGAAATTGCATCGGAATTAAATACAAAATTCACTATGCCCACTCAAATACAAGATGACTGGCTCTTCTTACTCTCTATGTTTTGAACCTTTCCTGTGAGACCGGTTTTAGACTCCGTTGCTTCACTTCAGGTTTACTGTATCCCTCTGACCTTCTTATTGATGATGAAACACAGAAATTGCATCGGAATTAAATACAAAAGGCACAATGCCGACTCAAATACAAGATGACTGGCTCTTCTTACTCTCTATGTTTTGAACCTTTCCTGTGAGACCGGTTTTAAATTCCGATGCTTCACTTCAGGTTTACTGTATCCCTTGGACCTTCGTATTGACGATGAAACACAGAAATTGCATCGAAATTAAATAGAATAGGCACAATGCCCCCCCATGAACCATGGACCTTGCCGTTGGTGGTGAGGCTTGCGTGCCTCAGCGATACAGATAGCCGTACCGTAGGTGCAACCACAACGGAGGGGTATCTGTTGAGAGGCCAGACAAACGTGTGGTTCCTGAAGAGGGGCAGCAGCCTTTTCAGTAGTTGCAAGGGCAACAGTCTGGATGATTGACTGATCTGGCCTTGTAACAATAACCGAAACGGCCTTGCCGTGCCGGTACTGCGAACGGCTGAAAGCAAGGGGAAACTACAGCCGTAATTTTTCCCGAGGGCATGCAGCTTTACTGTATGATTACATGATGATGGCGTCCTCTTGGGTAAAATATTCCGGAGGTAAAATAGTCCCCCATTCGGATCTCCGGGCGGGGACTACTCAAGAGGATGTCGTTATCAGGAGAAAGAAAACTGGCGTTCTACGGATCGGAGCGTGGAATGTCAGATACCTTAATCGGGCAGGTAGGTTAGAAAATTTAAAAAGGGAAATGGATAGGTTGAAGTTAGATATTGTGGGAATTAGTGAAGTTCGGTGGCAGGAGGAACAAGACTTCTGGTCAGGTGACTACAGGGTTATAAACACAAAATCAAATAGGGGTAATGCAGGAGTAGGTTTAATAATGAATAGGAAAATAGGAATGCGGGTAAGCTACTACAAACAGCATAGTGAACGCATTATTGTGGCCAAGATAGATACGAAGCCAACGCCTACTACAGTAGTACAAGTTTATATGCCAACTAGCTCTGCAGATGACGAAGAAATTGAAGAAATGTATGATGAAATAAAAGAAATTACTCAGATTGTGAAGGGAGACGAAAATTTAATAGTCATGGGTGACTGGAATTCGTCAGTAGGAAAAGGGAGAGAAGGAAACATAGTAGGTGAATATGGATTGGGGGACAGAAATGAAAGAGGAAGCCGCCTGGTCGAATTTTGCACAGAGCACAACATAATCATAACTAACACTTGGTTTAAGAATCATGAAAGAAGGTTGTATACATGGAAGAACCCTGGAGATACTAAAAGGTATCAGATAGATTATATAATGGTAAGACAGAGATTTAGGAACCAGGTTTTAAATTGTAAGACATTTCCAGGGGCAGATGTGGACTCTGACCACAATCTATTGGTTATGACCTGTAGATTAAAACTGAAGAAACCGCAAAAAGGTAGGAATTTAAGGAGATGGGACCTGGATAAACTAAAAGAACCAGAGGTTGTACAGAGATTCAGGGAGAGCATAAGGGAGCAATTGACAGGAATGGGGGAAATAAATACAGTAGAAGAAGAATGTGTAGCTTTGAGGGATGAAGTAGTGAAGGCAGCAGAGGATCAAGTAGGTAAAAAGACGAGGGCTAGTAGAAATCCTTGGGTAACAGAAGAAGTATTGAATTTAATTGATGAAAGGAGAAAATATAAAAATGCAGTAAATGAAGCAGGCAAAAAGGAATACAAACGTCTCAAAAATGAGATCGACAGGAAGTGCAAAATGGCTAAGCAGGGATGGCTAGAGGACAAATGTAAGGATGTAGAGGCCTATCTCACTAGGGGTAAGATAGATACCGCCTACAGGAAAATTAAAGAGACCTTTGGAGATAAGAGAACGACTTGTATGAATATCAACAGCTCAGATGGAAACCCAGTTCTAAGCAAAGAAGGGAAAGCAGAAAGGTGGAAGGAGTATATAGAGGGTCTATACAAGGGCGATGTACTTGAGGACAATATTATGGAAATGGAAGAGGATGTAGATGAAGGTGAAATGGGAGATATGATACTGCGTGAAGAGTTTGACAGAGCACTGAAAGACCTGAGTCGAAACAAGGCCCCCGGAGTAGACAATATTCCATTGGAACTACTGACGGCCGTGGGAGAGCCAGTCCTGACAAAACTCTACCATCTGGTGAGCAAGATGTATGAAACAGGCGAAATACCCTCAGACTTCAAGAAGAATATAATAATTCCAATCCCAAAGAAAGCAGGTGTTGACAGATGTGAAAATTACCGAACTATCAGCTTAATAAGTCACAGCTGCAAAATACTGACACGAATTCTTTACAGACGAATGGAAAAACTAGTAGAAGCCAACCTCGGGGAAGATCAGTTTGGATTCCATAGAAACACTGGAACACGTGAGGCAATACTGACCTTACGACTTATCTTAGAAGAAAGATTAAGGAAAGGCAAACCTACGTTTCTAGCATTTGTGGACTTAGAGAAAGCTTTTCACAATGTTGACTGGAATACTCTCTTTCAAATTCTAAAGGTGGCATTGGTAAAATACAGGGAGCGAAAGGCTATTTACAATTTGTACAGAAAGCAGATGGCAGTTATTAGAGACGAAGGGTATGAAAGGGAAGCAGTGGTTGGGAAGGGAGTTAGACAGGGTTGTAGCCTCTCCCCGATGTTATTCAATCTGTATATTGAGCAAGCAGTAAAGGAAACAAAAGAAAAATTCGGAGTAGGTATTAAAATTCATGGAGAAGAAATAAAAACTTTGAGGTTCGCCGATGACATTGTAATTCTGTCCGAGACAGCAAAGGACTTGGAAGAGCAGTTGAATGGAATGGACAGTGTCTTGAAAGGAGGATATAAGATGAACATCAACAAAAGCAAAACAAGGATAATGGAATGTAGCCTAATTAAGTCGGGTGATGCTGAGGGAATTAGATTAGGAAATGAGGCACTTAAAGTAGTAAAGGAGTTTTGCTATTTGGGGAGCAAAATAACTGATAATGGTCGAAGTAGAGAGGATATAAAATGTAGGCTGGCAATGGCAAGGAAAGCGTTTCTGAAGAAGAGAAATTTGTTAACATCCAGTATTGATTTAAGTGTCAGGAAGTCATTTCTGAAAGTATTCGTATGGAGTGTAGCCATGTATGGAAGTGAAACATGGACGATAAATAGTTTGGACAAGAAGAGAATAGAAGCTTTTGAAATGTGGTGCTACAGAAGAATGCTGAAGATTAGATGGGTAGATCACATAACTAATGAGGAAGTATTGAATAGGATTGGGGAGAAGAGAAGTTTGTGGCACAACTTGACCAGAAGAAGGGATCGGTTGGTAGGACATGTTCTGAGGCATCAAGGGATCACCAATTTAGTATTGGAGGGCAGCGTGGAGGGTAAAAATCGTAGAGGGAGACCAAGAGATGAATACACTAAGCAGATTCAGAAGGATGTAGGTTGCAGTAGGTACTGGGAGATGAAAAAGCTTGCACAGGATAGAGTAGCATGGAGAGCTGCATCAAACCAGTCTTAGGACTGAAGACCACAACAACAACAACAGGCACAATGCCGACTTTAGTACAAGAAGACTGACTCTTCTTAGTAGCTATGCTTTGAACCATTCCTGTGACACTAGTTATAGATTCCGATGCTTTACTTCAGGTTTACTGTATCCATTGGACCTTCTAATTGACGATGAAACACAGAAATTGCATCGGAATTAAATACAAAAGGCACAATGCCGACCTAAGTACAAGAAGACTGAATCTTCCTACTGTCTATGTTTTAAACCATTCCTGTGACACTAGTTATAGATTCCGATGATTCACTTCACGTTTACTGTATCCCTTTGACCTTCTTATTGACGATGAAACACAGAAAATGCAACGGAAATAAATAGAAATGGCACAATGCCGACTTAAGTACAAGAAGAATGATTCTTCTTACTGTCTACGTATTGAACCATTCCTGTGACACTAGTTATAGATTCCGACGCTTCACATCAGGTTTACTGTATCAATTTGACCATCTTATTGACTATGAAACACAGAAATTGCATCGGAATTAGATAGAAAACGCACAATGCCGACTTAAGTACAAGATGACTGACTCTTCCTACTGTCTATGTTTTGAACCATTCCTGTGACACTAGTTATAGATTCCGATGCTTCACTTCAGGTTTACTGTATCCCTCTGACCGTCTTATTGACGATGAAACACAGAAATTGCATCGGAATTAAACAGAAAAGGCACAATGCCGACTTCAGTACAAGAAGACTGACTCTTCTTACTGTCTATGCTTTTAACCATTCCTGTGACACTAGTTATAGATTCCGATGCCTCACTTCCGGTTTCCTGAATCCCTTGGACCTTCTTATTGACGATGAAACACAGAAATTGCATCGGAATTAAATACAAAAGGCACAATGCCATCTTAAGTAAAAGAGGACTGACTTTTCCTACTGTCTATGTTTCGAACTATTCCTGTTACACTAGTTATAGATTCCGATGCTACACTTCAGCTTTACTGTATCCCTCTGATCCTCTTATTGACGATGAAACATAGAAATTGCATCGGAATTAAATAGATAAGCCATAATGCCGACTTCAGTACAAGAAGACTGACTCTTGCAACTGTCTATATTTTCAACCATTCCTGTGACACTACTTATAGATTCCGATGCTTCACATCAGGTTTACTGTAACACCCTGTCCTTCTTATTGACGATGAATAACAGAAATTGCATCGGAATTTAATACAAAACGGACAATTCCGACTCAAGTACAAGAAGACTGACTATTATTACTGTCTACGTTTTGAACCATTCCTGTGAAACTAGTTATAGATTCTGATGCTTCACTTCAGGTTTACTGTATCCCTCTGACCCTCTTATTGACGATGAAACACAGAAATTGCATCGAAATTAAATACAAAAGCCTCAATGCCGACTTAAGTACAAGAACACTGACTCTTCCTACTGTCTACGTTTTGAACCATCCCTGTGACAGTAGTTATAGATTACGATGCTTCACTTCAGGTTCACTGTATCCCTCTGATCTTCTTATTGACGATAAAACTTAGAAATTGCATCGGAATTAAATAGAAAAGGTACAATGCCGACTTAAGTACAAGAAGACTGACTCTTCTTACTGACTATGTTTTGAACCATTCCTGTGACACTAGTTATAGATTCCGACGCTTCACTTTAGGTTTACTGTACACTTTGGACCATCTTATTGACGACGAAACACAGAAACTGCATCGGAATTAAATACAAAAGGCACAATGCCGACTCAAATTCAAGATGACTGGCTCTTCTTACTCTCTATGTTTGAAACCTTTCCTGTGAGACCGGTTTTAGATTCCGATCCTACACTTCAGGTTTACTGTATCCCTTGGACCTTATTAATGGACGATGAAACACAGAAATTGCATCGAAATTAAATACAAGAGGCACCATGCCGACATAAGTACAAGAAGACTGACTCTTCTTACAGACCATGTTTTAAAACATTCCTGTGACACTAGTTATAGATTCCGATGCCTCACTTCAGGTTTACTGTATCCCTCTGACCTTCTTATTGACGTTGAAACATAGATATTGCATCGGAATCAAATAGATAACGCACAATGCCGACTTAAGTACAAGAAGACTGACTCTTCTTACTGACTATGTTTTGAACCATTCCTGTGACACTAGTTATAGATTCCGATGCTTTACTTCAGGTTTACTGTATTCCTCTGACCTTCTTATTGACGATGAAACACAGAAATTGCATCGGAATTAAATAGAAAAGGCACAATGGCGACTCAAATATAAGATGACTGGCTCTTCTTACTCCCTATGCTTTGAACCTTTCCTGTGAGACCGGTTTTAGATTCCGATGCTTCACTTCAGGTTTACTGTATCCCTCGGACCTTCTTATTGACGATGAAACACAGAAATTGCACCGGAATTAAAAACAAAAGGCACCATGCCGTCTTAAGTACAAGAAGACTGACTCTTCTTACTGTCTATGATTTAAACCATTCCTGTGACACAAGTTATAGATTCCGATTCTTCACTTCTGGTGTGCTGTATCCGTTGGACCTTCTTATTGACGATGAAACACAGAAATTGTATCGGAATTAAATACAAAAGGCACAATGCCGACTTAAGTACAAGTAGACTGTCTCTTCTCACTGTCTATGTTTTGAACCATTCCTGTGACACTAGTTATAGCTTCTGATGCTTCACTTCAGGTTTACTGTATCCCTCTGACCCTCATATTGACGATGAAACACAGAAATTGCATCGGAATTAAATACAAAAGGCACAATGCCGACTTAAGTACAAGTAGACTGTCTCTTCTCACTGTCTATGTTTGGAACCATTCCTGTGGCACTAGTTATAGATTCCGATGCTTCACTTCAGGTGTACTGTATCCCTTGGACCTTGTTATTGACGATGAAACACAGAAATTGCATCGCAATTAAACAGAAAAGGCACAATGCCGACTTAAGTACAAAAAGACTGACACTTCTCACTGTCTATGTTTTTAACCATTCCTGTGACACTAGTTATTGATTCCGATGCTTTACTTCAAGTTTACTGTATCCCCCTGACCTTCTTATAGACGATGAAACACAGAAATTGCATCGGAATTAAATACAAAAGGCACCATGCCGTCTTAAGTACAAGAAGATTGACTCTTCTCACTGACTATGTATTGAACCATTCCTGTGACGTTAGTTATAGATTCCGATGCCTCACTTCAGGTTTACTGTATCCCTTGGACCTTCATATTGATGATGAAACACAGAAATTGCATCGGAATTAAATACAAAAGGCACAAGGCCGACTTAAGTACAAGAAGACTGACTCTTCCTACTGTATATGTTTTGAACCATTCCTGTGACACTAGCTATAGATTCCGATTCTTCACTTCAGGTTTACTGTATCCCGCTGACCTTCTTATTGACGATGAAACACAGAAATTACATCGGAATTAAATACAAAAGGCACAATGCCGACTGAAGTACAAGAAGACTGACTCTTCCGACTGTCTATGCTTTGAACCATTCCTGTGACAGTAGTTATAGATTCCGATGCTTCACTTCAGGTTTATTGTATCCCTCTGACCTTCTTCCTGATGATGAAACACAGAAATTGCATCGGAATTAAATAGAAAAGGCACAATGCCGACATAAGTACAAGAAGACTGACTCTTCTTACTGTCTATGATTTGAACCATTCCTGTGACACTACTTATAGATTCCGATGCTTCACTTCAGGTGTACCGTATCCCATGGACCTTCTTATTGACGATGAAACACACAAAATGCATAGTAATTAAATACAAATAGCACATTGCCGATTTAAATACAAGTACACTGACTCTTCTTACTGTCTATGCTTTGAACCATTCCTGTGACACTAGTTATGGATTCTGATGCTTCACTTCAGTTTTACTGTATCCCTCTGACCTTCATATTAACGATGAAACACAGAAATTGCATCGGAATTAGATAGAAAAGGCACAATGCCGACTTCAGTACAAGAAGACTGACTCTTCTTACTTTCTATGTTTTTTAACCATTCCTGTGACACTAGTTATAGAATCCGATGCCTCACGTCCGGTTTCCTGTATCCCTTGGACCATCTTATTGACGATGAAACACAGATATTGCATCGGAATTAAATACAAAAGGCACAATGCCGTCTTAAGCAAAAGAGGACTGACTTTTCCTACTGTCTATGTTTTGAACCATTCCTGTTACACTAGTAATAGATTCCGATGCTACACTTCAGCTTTACTGTATCCCTCTGATCCTCTTATTGGCGATGAAACGTAGAAATTGCATCTGAATTAAATAGATAAGCCATAATGCCGACTTCAGTACAAGAAGACTGACTCCTGCTACTGTCTATTTTTTGAACCATTCCTGTGACACTAGTTATAGATTCCGATGCTTCACATCAGGTTTACTATAACCCCCTGGCCTTCTTATTGTTGATGAATAACAGACATTGCATCGGAATTAAATACAAAACGGTCAATGCCGACTCAAGTACAAGAAGACTGACTCTTCCTACTGCCTATGCTTTGAACCATTCCTGTGACACTAGCTATAGATTCCGATGCTTCACTTCAGGTTTACTGTATCCCTCTGACCATCTTATTGACGATGAAACACAGAAATTGCATCGGAATTAAATAGAAAACGCACAATGCCGACGTAAGTACAAGAAGACTGACTCTTCATACTGTCTATGATTTGAACCATTCCTGTGACACTAGTAATAGATTCCGATGCTTCACTTCAGGTGTACTGTATCCCTTGAACCTTCGTATTGACGATGAAACACAGAAATTGCATGGGAATTAAATACAAAAGGCACAATGCCGACTTAAGTACAAGTAGACTGACTATTATTACTGACTATGTTTTAAACCATTCCTGTGACACTAGTTATAGATTCCGATGCTTCACTTCAGGTTTACTGTATCCCTCAGACCTTATTATTGACGATGAAACACAGAAATTGCATCGGAATTACATACAAAAGGCACAATGGCGACTTAAGTACAAGGAGACTGACTCTTCTTACTCACTATGTTTGAACATTTCCTGTGATGGCAGGTGTAGATTCCGATGCTTCACTAGATGTTTACTGTATCCCTTGGACCTTCATATTGACGATGAAACACAGATATTGCATCGGAATTTAATACAAAAGGCACAATGCCGACTTAAATACAAGATGACTGGATCTTCTTACCCTCTATGTTTAGAACCTTTCCTGTGAGACCGGTTTTAGATTCCGATGCTTCACTTCAGGTTTACTGTATCCCTCTGACCTTCTTATGGAGGATGAAACACAGAATTTGCATCGGAAATAAATAGAGATGGCACAATGCCGACTTAAGTACAAGAAGACTGACTCTTCTTACTGTCTATGTTTTGAACAATTCCTGTGACACTAGTTATAGATTCCGATGCCTCGCTTCGGGCTTACTGTATCCCTTGGACCTTCTTATTGACGATGAAACACAGAAATTGCATCGGAATTAAATACAAAATGCACAATGCCGACTTAAGTACAAGATGACTGTCTCTTCTCCTTGTCTATGTTTTGAACCATTCCTGTGACACTAGTTATAGATTCTGATGCTTCACTTCAGGTTTACTGTATCCCTCTGACCCTCTTATTGACGATGAAACACAGAAATTGCATCGGAATTAAAAACAAAAGGCACAATGCCGACTTAAGTACAAAAAGACTGACACTTCTTACTGTCTATGTTTTTAACCATTCCTGTGACACTAGTTATTGATTCCGATGCTTCACTTCAGGTTTACTGTATCCCCCTGACCTTCTTATTGACGATGAAACACATAAATTGCATCGGAATTAAATACTAAAGGCACAGTTCCGATTCAAATACAAGATGACTTGCTCTTCTTACTCTCTATGTTTTGAACCTTTCCTGTGAGACCGGTTTTAGAGTCCGATGCTTCACTTCAGGTTTACTGTATCCCTTGGACCTTCTTATTGACGACGAAACACAGAAATTGCATCGGAATTAAATAGAAAAGGCACAATGCCGTCTTAAGTACAAGAAGACTGACTCTTCTTAGTGACTATGATTTGAACATTTCCTGTGAGACCAGTTTTAGATTCCGATGCTTCACTATATGTTTACTGTATCCCTTGGACCTTCGTATTGACGATGAAACACAGAAATTGCATCGGAGATAAATACAAAAGGCACCATGCCGACTTAAGTACAAGAAGACTGACTCTTCTTACTGACCATGTTTTGAACCATTCCTGTGACACTAGTTATAGATTCCGATGCCTCACGTCAGGTTTACTGTATCCCACTGACCTTTCTATTGACGATGAAACATAGCAATTGCATCGGAATTAAATAGAAAAGGCACAATGCCAACTTAAGTATAAGAAGACTGACTCCTCTTACTGTCTATGTTTTGAACCATTCCTGTAACACTAGTTATAGATTCCGATGCTTCACTTCAGGTTTATTGTATCTCTCTGACCTTCTTATTGACGATGAAAAACAGAAATTGCATCGGAAATAAATAAAAAACGCACAATGCCGACTCAGGTACAAGAAGACTGACTCATCCTACTGTCTATGTTTTGAATCATTCCTGTGACACTAATTATAGATTCCGATGCTTCACTTCAGGTTTACTGTATCCCTCTGACCTTCTTATTGACGATGAAACACAGAAATAGCATCGGAATTAGATACAAAAGGCACAATGCCCACTTAAGTACAAGAAGACTGACTCTTCTTACTGACTATGTTTTGAACCATTCCTGTGACACTAGTTATTGATTCCGATGCTTCACTTCAGGTTTACTGTATCCCTCTGACCTTCTTCCTGATGATGAAACACAGAAATTGCATCGGAATTAAATAGAAAAGGCACAATGCCGACTTAAGTACAAGAAGACTGACTCTTCTTACTGTCTATGATTTGAACCATTCCTGTGACACTACTTATAGATTCCGATGCTTCACTTCAGGTGTACCGTATCCCATGGACCTTCTTATTGACGATGAAACACACAAAATGCATAGGAATTAAATACAAATAGCACATTGCCGACTTAAATACAAGTAGACTGACTCTTCTTACTGTCTATGCTTTGAACCATTCCTGTGACACTAGTTATGGATTCTGATGCTTCACTTCAGTTTTACTGTATCCCTCTGACCTTCATATTGACGATGAAACACAGAAATTGCATCGGAATTAGATAGAAAAGGCACAATGCCGACTTCAGTACAAGAAGACTGACTCTTCTTACTGTCTATGTTTTTTAACCATTCCTGTGACCCTAGTTATAGAATCCGATGCCTCACGTCCGGTTTCCTGTATCCCTTGGACCATCTTATTGACGATGAAACACAGATATTGCATCGGAATTAAATACAAAAGGCACAATGCCGTCTTAAGCAAAAGAGGACTAACTTTTCCTACTGTCTATGTTTTGAACCATTCCTGTTACACTAGTAATAGATTCCGATGCTACACTTCAGCTTTACTGTATCCCTCTGATCCTCTTATTGGCGATGAAACGCAGAAATTGCATCTGAATTAAATAGATAAGCCATAATGCCGACTTCAGTACAAGAAGACTGACTCCTGCTACTGTCTATTTTTTGAACCATTCCTGTGACACTAGTTATAGATTCCGATGCTTCACATCAGGTTTTCTATAACCCCCTGGCCTTCTTATTGTTGATGAATAACAGACATTGCATCGGAATTAAATACAAAACGGTCAATGCCGACTCAAGTACAAGAAGACTGACTCTTCCTACTGCCTATGCTTTGAACCATTCCTGTGACACTAGCTATAGATTCCGATGCTTCACTTCAGGTTTACTGTATCCCTCTGACCATCTTATTGACGATGAAACACAGAAATTGCATCGGAATTAAATAGAAAAGGTACAATGCCGACATAAGTACAAGAAGACTGACTCTTCTTACTGACTATGTTTTAAACCATTCCTGTGACACTAGTTATAGATTCCGATGCTTCACTTCAGGTTTACTGTATCCCTCAGACCTTCTTATTGACGATGAAACACAGAAATTGCATGGGAATTACATACAAAAGGCAAAATGGCGACTCAAATACAAGATGACTGGCTCTTCTTACTCCCTATGCTTTGAACCTTTCCTGTGAGACCGGTTTTAGATTCCGATGCTTCACTTCAGGTTTACTGTATCCCTTGGACCTTGTTATTGACGACGAAACACAGAAATTGCATCGGAATTAAATAGAATAGGCACAATGCCGACTTAAGTACAAGGAGACTGACTCTTCATACTCACTATGTTTGAACATTTCCTGTGATACCAGGTGTAGATTCCGATGCTTCACTAGATGTTTACTGTATCCCTTGGACCTTCATATTGACGATGAAACACAGATATTGCATCGGAATTAAATACAAAATGCACAATGCCGACTTAAATACAAGATGACTGGCTCTTCTTACTCTCTATGTTTAGAACCTTTCCTGTGAGACCGGTTTTAGATTCCGATGCTTCACTTCAGGTTTACTGTATCCCTCTGACCTTCTTATGGAGGATGAAACACAGAATTTGCATCGGAAATAAATAGAGATGGCACAATGCCGACTTAAGTACAAGGAGACTGACTCTTCTTACTCACTATGTTTGAACATTTCCTGTGATACCAGGTGTAGATTCCGATGCTTCACTAGATGTTTACTGTATCCCTCTGACCCTCTTATTGACGATGAAACACAGAAATTGCATCGGAATTAAAAACAAAAGGCACAATGCCGACTTAAGTACAAAAAGACTGACACTTCCTACTGTCTATGTTTTTAACCATTCCTGTGACACTAGTTATTGATTCCGATGCTTCACTTCAGGTTTTCTGTATCCCCCTGACCTTCTTATTGACGATGAAACACAGAAATTGCATCGGAATTAAATACTAAAGGCACAGTTCCGATTCAAATTCAAGATGACTTGCTCTTCTTACTCTCTATGTTTGAACCTTTCCTGTGAGACCGGTTTTAGATTCCGATGCTTCACTTGCGGTTTACTGTATCCCTTGGACCTTCGTATTGACGACGAAACACAGAAATTGCATCGGAATTAAATAGAAAAGGCACCATGCCGTCTTAAGTACAAGAAGACTGACTCTTCTTAGTGACTATGTTTTGAACATTTCCTGTGAGACCAGTTTTAGATTCCGATGCTTCACTATATGTTTACTGTATCCCTTGGACCTTCGTATTGACGATGAAACACAGAAATTGCATCGGAGTTAAATACAAAAGGCACCATGCTGACTTAAGTACAAGAAGACTGACTCTTCTTACTGACCATGTTTTGAACCATTCCTGTGACACTAGTTATAGATTCCGATGCCTCACGTCAGGTTTACTGTATCCCTCTGACCTTTCTATTGACGATGAAACATAGCAATTGCATCGGAATTAAATAGAAAAGGCACAATGCCGACTTAAGTATAAGAAGACTGACTCCTCTTACTGTCTATGTTTTGAAACATTCCTGTAACACTACTTATAGATTCCGATGCTTCACTTCAGGTTTATTGTATCTCTCTGACCTTCTTATTGACGATGAAAAACAGAAATTGCATCGGAAATAAATAAAAAACGCACAATGCCGACTCAGGTACAAGAAGACTGACTCATCCTACTGTCTATGTTTTGAATCATTCCTGTGACACTAATTATAGATTCCGATGCTTCACTTCAGGTTTACTGTATCCCTCTGACCTTCTTATTGACGATGAAACACAGAAATAGCATCGGAATTAAATACAAAAGGCACAATGCCCACTTAAGTACAAGAATACTGAGTCTTCTTACTGACTATGTTTTGAACCATTCCTGTGACACTAGTTATTGATTCCGATGCTTCACTTCAGGTTTACTGTATCCCTCTGAACCTCTTATTGACGATGAAACACAGAAATTGCATCGGAATTAAATACAAAATTCTCTATGCCCACTCAAATACAAGATGACTGGCTCTTCTTACTCTCTATGTTTTGAACCTTTCCTGTGAGACCGGTTGTAGACTCCGTTGCTTCACTTCAGGTTTACTGTATCCCTCTGACCTTCTTATTGATGATGAAACACAGAAATTGCTTCGGAATTAAATACAAGAGGCTCAATGCCGACTCAAATAGAAGATGACTGGCTGTTCTTACTCTCTATGTTTTGTACCTTTCCTGTGAGACCGGTTTTAAATTCCGATGCTTCACTTCAGGTTTACTGTATCCCTTGGACCTTCGTATTGACGATGAAACACAGAAATTGCATCGAAATCAAATAGAATAGGCACAATGCCGACTTTAGTACAAGAAGACTGACTCTTTTTAGTAGCTATGCTTTGAACCATTCCTGTGACACTAGTTATAGATTCCGATGCTTTACTTCAGGTTTACTGTATCCCTTGGACGTTCTTATTGACGATGAAACACAGAAATTGCATCGGAATTAAATACAAAAGGCACAATGCCGACCTAAGTACAAGAAGACTGACTCTTCCTACTGTCTATGTTTTGAACCATTCCTGTGACACTAGTTATAGATTCCGATGATTCACTTCACGTTTACTGTATCCCTCTGACCTTCTTATTGACGTTGAAACATAGATATTGCATCGGAATCAAATAGATAAGGCACAATGCCGACTTAAGTACAAGAAGACTGACTCTTCTTACTGACTATGTTTTGAACGATTCCTGTGACACTAGTTATAGATTCCGATGCTTTACTTAAGGTTTACTGTATTCCTCTGACCTTCTTATTGACGATGAAACACAGAAATTGCATCGGAATTAAATAGAAAAGGCACAATGGCGACTCAAATACAAGATGACTGGCTCTTCTTACTCCCTATGCTTTGAACCTTTCCTGTGAGACCGGTTTTAGATTCCGATGCTTCACTTCAGGTTTACTGTGTCCCTCTGACCTTCTTATGGAGGGTGAAACACAGAATTTGCATCGGAAATAAATAGAAAAGGCACAATGCCGACTCAAGTACAAGAAGACTGACTCTTCTTACTGTCTATGTTTTGAACCATTCCTGTGACACTAGTTATAGATTCCGATGCTTCACTTCAGGTGTACTGTATCCCTTGGATCTTGTTATTGACGATGAAACACAGAAATAGCATCGCAATTAAACAGAAAAGGCACAATGCCGACTTAAGTACAAGAAGACTGACTCTTCTTACTGTCTATGTTTTGAACCATTCCTGTGACACTTGTTATAGATTACGATGCCTCACTTCAGGATTACTGTATCCCTTGGACCTTCTTATTGACGATGAAACACAGAAATTACATCGGAATTAAATACAAAAGGCACAATGCCGACTTAAGTACAAGATGACTGACTCTTCCTACTGTCTATGTCTTGAACCATTCCTGTGACACTAGTTATAGATTCCGATGCTTCACTTCATGTTTACTGTATCCCTCGGACCTGCTTATTGACGATGAAACAAAGAAATTGCATCGGAATTAAATACAAAAGGCACCATGCCGTCTGAAGTACAAGAAGACTGACTCTTCTTACTGTCTATGATTTAAACCATTCCTGTGACACTAGTTATAGATTCCGATTCTTCACTTCTGGTGTGCTGTATCCGTTGGACCTTCTTATTGACGATGAAACACAGAAATTGTATCGGAATTAAACACAAAAGGCACAATGCCGACTTAAGTACAAGTAGACTGTCTCTTTTCACTGTCTATGTTTTGAACCATTCCTGTGACACTAGTTATAGCTTCTGATGCTTCACTTCAGGTTTACTGTATCCCTCTGACCTTCTTATTGACGATGAAACAAAGAAATTGCATCGGAATTAAATACAAAAGGCACAGTGCCGACTTAAGTATAAGAAGACTGACTCTTCCTACTCTCTATGTTTTGAACCATTCCCGTGACACTAGTTATAGATTCCGATGCTTCACTTCAGGTTTACTGTATCCCTTTGACCTTCTTATTGACGATGAAACAAAGAAATAGCATCGGAATTAAATACAAAAGGCACAGTGCCGACTTTAGTATAAGAAGACTGATTCTTCCTACTCTCTAAGTTTTGAACCTTTCCCGTGACAGTAGTTATAGATTCCGATGCTTCTCTTCAGGTTTACTGTATCCCTCTGACCTTCTAATTGACGATGAAACACAGAAATTGCATCGGAATTAAATAGAAAAGCACAATGCCGACTTAAGTACAAAAAGACTGACTCTTCTTACTGTCTATGTTTTGAACAATTCCTGTGACACTAGTTATAGATTACGATGCTTCACTTCAGGTTTACTGTATCCCTTGGACCTTCTTATTGACGACGAAACACAGAATTTGCATCGGAATTAAATAGAAAATGCACAATGCCGACTTAAGTACAAGAGGACTGACTCTTCCTACTGTCTCTGTTGTGAACCACTCCTGTGACACCAGTTATAGACTCCGATGCTTCACTTCTGGTTTACTGTATCCCTCTGACCTTCTTATTGACGATGAAACACAGAAATTGCATCGGAATTATATCCAAAAGGCACAATGCCGACTTAAGTACAAGAAGACTGACTCTTCTTACTGTCTATGTTTTGAACCATTCCGGTGACACTAGTTATAGTTTCTGATGCTTCACTTCAGGTTCACTGTATCACTTGGACCTTCTTAGTGACGATGAAACACTGAAATTGCATCGGAATTAAATAGAAAAGGCACAATGCCGACATAAGTACAAGAAGACTGACTCTTCTTACTGACTATGTTTTGAACCAATCCTGTGACGTTAGTTATAGATTCCGCTGCCTCACTTTAGGTTTACTGTATCCCTTGGACCTTCATATTGATGATGAAACACAGAAATTGCATCGGAATTAAATACAAAAGGCACAATGCCGACTTAAGTACAAGAAGACTGACTCTTCCTACTGTCTATGTTTTGAACCATCCCTGTGACACTAGTTATAGATTCGGATGCTTCACTTCAGGTTTACTGTATCCCTCTGACCTTCTTATTGACGATGAAACACAGAAATTGCATCGGAATTAAATAGAATAGTCACAATGCCGACTTAAGTACGAGAAGACGGACTCTTCTTACTAACTATGCTTTGAACCATTCCTGTGACACAAGTTATATATTCCGATGCTTTACTTCAGGTTTACTGTATCCCTTGGACCTTCTTATTGACGATGAAACACAGAAATTGCAACGGATTTAAATAAAAAAGGCACAATGCCGACTTAAGTACAAGAAGACTGACACTTCCTACTGTCTATGTTTTCAACCATTCCCTTTACACTAGTTATAGATTCCGATGATTCACTTCACGTTTACTGTATCCCTTTGACCTTCTTATTGTCGATGAAACACAGAAACTGCATCGGTATTAAATAGAAAAGGCACAATGCCGACTTAAGTACAAGAAGAATGACTCTTCCTACTGTCTATGTTTTGAACCATTCCTGTGACACTAGTTATAGATTCCGATGCTTCCCTTCGGGTTTACTGTATCCCTCTGACCTTCTTATTGACGATGAAACACAGAAATTGCATCGGAAATAAGTACAAAACGCACAATGCCGACTCAAGTACAAGAAGACTGACTCTTCCTAGTGTCTATGATTTGAACCATTCCTGTGACACTAGTTATAGATTCCGATGCTTCACTTCAGGTTTATTGTATCACTCTGACCTTCTTATTGACGTTGAAACACAGAATTTGCATCGGAATTAAATAGAAAAGGCACAATGCCGACTTAAGTTCAAAGAGACTGACTCTTCTTACTGTCTATGTTTTTAACCATTCCTGTGACACTAGTTATAGATTCCGATGCTTCACTTCAGGTTTACTGTATCCCTTGGACCTTCTTATTGACGCTAAATTAACAGAGTTTGCATCGGAATTAAGTAGAAAAGGCACAATGCCGACTTAAGTACAACAAGACTGCCTCTTCCTACTGTCTCTGTCTTGAACCATTCCTGTGACACTAGTTATAGATTCCGATGCTTCACTTCTGGTTTTCTGTATCCCTCTGACCTTCTTATTGACGATGAAACACAGAAATTGCTTCGGAATAAAATACAAAAGACACATTGCCGACTTAAGTACAAGAAGACTGACTCTTCTTTCTGACTATGTTGTAAACATTTCCTGTGAGACCAGTTTTAGATTTCGAAGCTTCAATATATGTTTATTGTATCCCTTGGACCTTCTTATTGACGATGAAACACAGAAATTGCATCGGAATTAAATACAAAAATCACAATGCCGACTTAAGAACAAGAAGACTGACTCTTCTGACTGTCTATGTTTAGAACCATTCCTGTGACACTAGTTATAGATACCGATGCTTCACTTCAGGTTTACTGTTTCCCTCTGACCTTCTTGTTGACGATGAAACACAGAAATTGCATCGGAATTATATCCAAAAGGCACAATGCCGACTGAAGTACAAGAACTGACTCTTCCAAATGTCTATGTTTTGAACCATTCTGGTGACACTAGTTATAGTTTCCGATGCTTCACTTCAGGTTCACTGTATCACTTGGACCTTCTTTTTGACGATGAAACACTGAAATTGCATCGGAATTAAATAGAAAAGGCACAATGGCGTCTGAAGTACAAGTTTCTTACTGCATTGATTTGAACAGTTCCTGTGACACTAGTTATGGATTCCGATGCTTCACTTCAGGTTTACTGTATCCCTTGGACCTTCTTATCGACGATGAAACACAGAAATGGCATCGGAATGAAATACAAGAGTCACATTGCCGACTTAATACAGGGAGAGTGACTCTTCTTACTGTCTATGTTTGAACCATTCCTGTGACACTAGTTATAGATTCCGATGCTTCATTTTAGGTTTACTGTATCAATTGGACCTTCTTATTGACGACGCAACACAGAAATTGCATCGGAATTAAATAGAAAAGGCACAATGCCGACTTAAGTACAAGTAGACTGACTCTTCTTACTGTCTATGTTTTGAACCTTTCCTGTGACACTAGTTATGGATTCTGATGCTTCACCTCTGTTCTACTGTATCCCTCTGGCCCTCTTATTGACGACTGAACACAGAAATTGCATCGGAATTAAATACAAAAGGCACAATGCCGACTTAAGTACAAGAAGACTGACTCTTCTACTGTCTATGTTTTGAACCATCCCTGTGACACTAGTTATAGATTCGTACGCTTCACTTCAGGTTTACTGTATCCCTCTGACCTTCTTATTGACGATGAAACACAGAAATTGCATCGGAATTAAATACAAAAGGCACAATGCCGACTTAAGTACAAGAAGACTGACTCTTCTACTGTCTATGTTTTGAACCATCCCTGTGACACTAGTTATAGATTCGTATGCTTCACTTCAGGTTTACTGTATCCCTCTGACCTTCTTATTGACGATGAAACACAGAAATTGCATCGGAATTAAATTGAATAGGCACAATGCCGACTTAAGTACAAGAAGACTGACTCTTCTTACTATGTTTTGATCCAATCCTGTGACGTTAGTTATAGATTCCGCTGCCTCACTTTAGGTTTACTGTATCCCTTGGACCTTCATATTGATGATGAAACACAGAAAATGCATCGGAATTAAATACAAAAGGCACAATGCCGACTTAAGTACAAGAAGACTGACTCTTCCTACTGTCTATGTTTTGAACCATTCCTGTGACACTAGTTATAGATTCCGATGCTTCACTTCAGGTTTACTGTATCCCTCTGACCTTCTTATTGACGATGAAACACAAAAATTGCATCGGAATTAAATACAAATAGAACAATGCCGACTCAAGTACAAGAAGATTGACTCTTCCTACAGTCTATGTTTTGAACAATTCCTGTGACACTAGTTATAGATTCCGATGCTTCACTTCAGGTTTACTGTATCCCTCTGACCTTCTTCTTGATGATGAAACACAGAAATTGCATCGGAATTAAATAGAAAAGGCACAATGCCGACTTAAGTACAAGAAGACTGACTCTTCTTACTGTGTATGATTTGAACCATTCCTGTGACACTAGTTGTAGATTCCGATGCTTCACATCAGGTGTACTGTATCCCTTGGACCTTCTTATTGACGATGAAACACAGAAAATGCATCGGAATTAAATAGAAAAGGCGCAATGCCGACTTAAGTACAAGTAGACTGACTCTTCTTACAGTCTATGTTTTGAACCAATCCTGTGACACTAGTCATGGATTCTGATGCTTCACTTCAGTTTTACTGCATCCATCTGGCCGTCTTATTAACGATGAAACACAGAAATTGCATCGGAATTAAATACAAAAGGCACAATGCCGACTTAAGTACAAGAAGACTGACTCTTCCTACTGTCTATGTTTTGAACCATACCTGTGACACTAGTTATAGATTCGGATGCTTCACTTCAGGTTTACTGTATCCCTCTGACCTTCTTATTGACGATGAAACACAGAAATTGCATCGGAATTAAATAGAATAGTCACAATGCCGACTTAAGTACAAGAAGACGGACTCTTCTTACTAACTATGCTTTGAACCATTCCTGTGACACAAGTTATATATTCCGATGATTTACTTCAGGTTTACTGTATCCCTTGGACCTTCTTATTGACGATGAAACACAGAAATTGCATCGGAATGAAATACAAGAGTCACATTGCCGACTTAATACACGGAGACTGACTCTTCTTACTGTCTATGTTTGAACCATTCCTGTGACACTAGTTATAGATTCCGATGCTTCATTTTAGGTTTACTGTATCAATTGGACCTTCTTATTGACGACGAAACACAGAAATTGCATCGGAATTAAATTGAAAAGGCACAATGCCGACTTAAGTACAAGTAGACTGACTCTTCTTACTGTCTAAGTTTTGAACCTTTCCTGTGACACTAGTTATGGATTCTGATGCTTCACCTCAGTTTAACTGTATCCCTCTGGCCTTCTTATTGACGATTGAACACAGAAATTGCATCGGAATTAAATACAAAAGGCACAATGCCGACATAAGTACAAGAAGACTGACTCTTCTTACTAACTATGTTTTGAACCATTCCTGTGACACAAGTTATATATTTCGATGCTTTACTTCAGGTTTACTGAATCCCTTGGACCTTCTTATTGACGATGAAACACAGAAATTGCATCGGAATTAGATACAAAAGGCACAATGCCGACTTAAGTACAAGAAGACTGACCCCTCCTACTGTCTATGTTTTGAACCATTCCTGTTACACTAGTTATAGATTCCGATGATTCACTTCACGTTTACTGTATCCCTTTGACCTTCTTCTTGACGATGAAACACAGAAACTGCATCGGAATTAAATAGAAAAGGCACAATGCCGACTTAAGTACAAGAAGAATGACTCTTCCTACTGTCTATGCTTTGAACCATTCCTGTGACACTAGTTATAGATTCGGATGCTTCACTTCAGGTTTACTGTATCCCTCTGACCTTCTTATTGACGATGAAACACAGAAATTGCATCGGAATTAAATAGAATAGTCACAATGCCGACTTAAGTACGAGAAGACGGACTCTTCTTACTAACTATGCTTTGAACCATTCCTGTGACACAAGTTATATATTCCGATGCTTTACTTCAGGTTTACTGTATCCCTTGGACCTTCTTATTGACGATGAAACACAGAAATTGCAACGGATCTAAATAAAAAAGGCACAATGCCGGCTTAAGTACAAGAAGACTGACACTTCCTACTGTCTATGTTTTCAACCATTCCCTTTACACTAGTTATAGATTCCGATGATTCACTTCACGTTTACTGTATCCCTTTGACCTTCTTATTGACGATGAAACACAGAAACTGCATCGGAATTAAATAGAAAAGGCACAATGCCGACTTAAGTACAAGAAGAATAACTCTTCCTACTGTCTATGTTTTGAACCATTCCTGTGACACTAGTTAAAGATTCCGATGCTTCCCTTCGGGTTTACTGTATCCCTCTGGCCTTCTTATTGACGATGAAACACAGAAATTGCATCGGAAATAAGTACAAAACGCACAATGCCGGCTCAAGTACAAGAAGACTGACTCTTCCTACTGTCTATGTTTTGAACCATTCCTGTGACACTAGTTATAGATTCCGATGCTTCACTTCAGGTTTATTGAATCACTCTGACCTTCTTATTGACGTTGAAACACAGAATTTGCATCGGAATTAAATAGAAAAGGCACAATGCCGACTTAAGTTCAAAGAGACTGACTCTTCTTACTGTCTATGTTTTTAACCATTCCTGTGACACTAGTTATAGATTCCGATGCTTCACTTCAGGTTTACTGTATCCCTTGGACCTTCTTATTGACGCTAAAATAACAGAGTTTGCATCGGAATTAAATAGAAAAGGCACAATGCCGACTTAAGTACAACAAGACTGCCTCTTCCTACTGTCTCTGTCTTGAACTATTCCTGTGATACTAGTTATAGATTCCGATGCTTCACTTCTGGTTTTCTGTATCCCTCTGACCTTCTTATTGACGATGAAACACAGAAATTGCTTCGGAATAAAATACAAAAGGCACATTGCCGACTTAAGTACAAGAAGACTGACTCTTCTTTCTGACTATGTTGTAAACATTTCCTGTGAGACCAGTTTTAGATTTCGATGCTTCAATATATGTTTATTGTATCCCTTGGACCTTCTTATTGACGATGAAACACAGAAATTGCATCGGAATTAAATACGAAAATCACAATGCCGACTTAAGAACAAGAAGACTGACTCTTCTGACTGTCTATGTTTAGAACCATTCCTGTGACACCTGTTATAGATACCGATGCTTCACTTCAGGTTTACTGTATCCCTCTGACCTTCTTATTGACGATGAAACACAGAAATTGCATCGGAATTAAATCCAAAAGGCACAATGCCGACTGATGTACAAGAACTGACTCTTCAAACTGTCTATGTTTTGAACCATTCTGGTGACACTAGTTATAGTTTCCGATGCTTCACTTCAGGTTCACTGTATCACTTGGACCTTCTTGTTGACGATGAAACACTGAAATTGCACCGGAATTAAATAGAAAAGGCACAATGCCGACTTAAGTACAAGAAGAATGACTCTTTCTACTGTCTATGTTTTGAACCATTCCTGTGACACTAGTTATAGATTCGGATGCTTCACTTCAGGTTTACTGTATCCCTCTGACCTTCTTATTGACGATGAATCACATAAATTGCATCGGAATTAAATAGAATAGTCACAATGCCGACTTAAGTACGAGAAGACGGACTCTTCTTACTAACTATGCTTTGAACCATTCCTGTGACACAAGTTATATATTCCGATGCTTTACTTCAGGTTTACTGTATCCCTTGGACCTTCTTATTGACGATGAAACACAGAAATTGCAACGGATCTAAATAAAAAAGGCACAATGCCGGCTTAAGTACAAGAAGACTGACACTTCCTACTGTCTATGTTTTCAACCATTCCCTTTACACTAGTTATAGATTCCGATGATTCACTTCACGTTTACTGTATCCCTTTGACCTTCTTATTGACGATGAAACACAGAAACTGCATCGGAATTAAATAGAAAAGGCACAATGCCGACTTAAGTACAAGAAGAATAACTCTTCCTACTGTCTATGTTTTGAACCATTCCTGTGACACTAGTTATAGATTCCGATGCTTCCCTTCGGGTTTACTGTATCCCTCTGACCTTCGTATTGACGATGAAACACAGAAATTGCATCGGAAATTAGTACAAAACGCACAATGCCGACTCAAGTACAAGAAGACTGACTCTTCCTACTGTCTATGTTTTGAACCATTCCTGTGACACTAGTTATAGATTCCGATGCTTCACTTCAGGTTTATTGTATCACTCTGACCTTCTTATTGACGTTGAAACACAGAATTTGCATCGGAATTAAATAGAAAAGGCACAATGCCGACTTAAGTTCAAAGAGACTGACTCATCTTACTGTCTATGTTTTTAACCATTCCTGTGACACTAGTTATAGATTGCGATGCTTCACTTCAGGTTTACTGTATCCCTTGGACCTTCTTATTGACGATAAAATAACAGAGTTTGCATCGGAATTAAATAGAAAAGGCACAATGCCGACTTAAGTACAACAAGACTGCCTCTTCCTACTGTCTCTGTCTTGAACTATTCCTGTGACACTAGTTATAGATTCCGATGCTTCACTTCTGGTTTTCTGTATCCCTCTGACCTTCTTATTGACGATGAAACACAGAAATTGCTTCGGAATAAAATACAAAAGGCACATTGCCGACTTAAGTACAAGAAGACTGACTCTTCTTTCTGACTATGTTGTAAACATTTCCTGTGAGACCAGTTTTAGATTTCGATGCTTCAATATATGTTTATTGTATCCCTTGGACCTTCTTATTGACGATGAAACACAGAAATTGCATCGGAATTAAATACAAAAATCACAATGCCGACTTAAGAACAAGAAGACTGACTCTTCTGACTGTCTATGTTTAGAACCATTCCTGTAACACCTGTTATAGATACCGATGCTTCACTTCAGGTTTACTGTATCCCTCTGACCTTCTTATTGACGATGAAACACAGAAATTGCATCGGAATTAAATCCAAAAGGCACAATGCCGACTGATGTACAAGAACTGACTCTTCCAACTGTCTATGATTTGAACCATTCTGGTGACACTAGTTATAGTTTCCGATGCTTCACTTCAGGTTCACTGTATCACTTGGACCTTCTTGTTGACGATGAAACACTGAAATTGCATCGGAATTAAATAGAAAAGGCACAATGGAGTCTGAAGTACAAGATTCTTACTGCATTGATTTGAACAATTCCTGTGACACTAGTTACGGATTCCGATGCTTCACTTCAGGTTTACTGTATCCCTTGGACCTTCTTATCGACGATGAAACACAGAAATTGCATCGGAATGAAATACAAGGGTCACATTGCCGACTTAATACAGGGAGACTGACTCTTCTTACTGTCTATGTTTGAACCATTCCTGTGACACTAGTTATAGATTCCGATGCTTCATTTTAGGTTTACTGTATCAATTGGACCTTCTTATTGACGACGCAACACAGAAATTGCATCGGAATTAAATTGAAAAGGCACAATGCCGACTTAAGTACAAGTAGACTGACTCTTCTTACTGTCTATGTTTTGAACCTTTCCTGTGACACTAGTTATGGATTTTGATGCTTCACCTCAGTTTTACTGTATCCCTCTGGCCTTCTTATTGACGACTGAACACAGAAATTGCATCGGAATTAAATACAAAAGGCACAATGCCGACTTAAGTACAAGAAGACTGACTCTTCTACTGTCTATGTTTTGAACCATCCCTGTGACACTAGTTATAGATTCGTATGCTTCACTTCAGGTTTACTGTATCCCTCTGACCTTCTTATTGACGATGAAACACAGAAATTGAATCGGAATTAAATACAAAAGGCACAATGCCGACTTAAGTACAAGAAGACTGACTCTTCTAATGTCTATGTTTTGAACCATCCCTGTGACACTAGTTATAGATTCGTATGCTTCACTTCAGGTTTACTGTATCCCTCTGACCTTCTTATTGACGATGAAACACAGAAATTGCATCGGAATTAAGTAGAATAGGCACAATGCCGACTTAAGTACAAGAAGACTGACTCTTCTTACTGACTTTGTTTTGAACCAATCCTGTGACGTTAGTTATAGATTCCGCTGCCTCACTTTAGGTTTACTGTATCCCTTTGACCTTCATATTGATGATGAAACACAGAAATTGCATCGGAATTAAATACAAAAGGCACAATGCCGACTTAAGTACAAGAAGACTGACTCTTCCTACTGTCTATGTTTTGAACCATTCCTGTGACACTAGTTATAGATTCCGGTGCTTCACTTCAGGTTTACTGTATCCCTCTGACCTTCTTATTGACGATGAAACACAAAAATTGCATCGGAATTAAATACAAATAGCACAATGCCGACTCAAGTACAAGAAGATTGACTCTTCCTACAGTCTATGTTTTGAACAATTCCTGTGACACTAGTTATAGATTCCGATGCTTCACTTCAGGTTTACTGTATCCCTATGACCTTCTTCTTGATGATGAAACACAGAAATTGCATCGGAATTAAATAGAAAAGGCACAATGCCGACTTAAGTACAAGAAGACTGACTCTTCTTACTGTATATGATTTGAACCATTCCTGTGACACTAGTTATAGATTCCGATGCTTCACTTCAGGTGTACTGTATCCCTTGGACCTTCTTATTGACGATGAAACACAGAAAATGCATCGGAATTAAATAGAAAAGGCGCAATGCCGACTTAAGTACAAGTAGACTGACTCTTCTTACAGTCTATGTTTTGAACCAATCCTGTGACACTAGTCATGGATTCTGATGCTTCACTTCAGTTTTTATGCATCCCTCTGGCCTTCTTATTGGCGATGAAACACAGAAATTGCATCGGAATTATATACAAAAGTCACAATGCCGACTTAAGTACAAGAAGACTGACTCTTCCTACTGTCTATGTTTTGAACCATACCTGTGACACTAGTTATAGATTCGGATGCTTCACTTCAGGTTTACTGTATCCCTCTGACCTTCTTATTGACGATGAAACACAGAAATTGCATCGGAATTAAATAGAATAGTCACAATGCCGACTTAAGTACAAGAAGACGGACTTTTCTTACTAACTATGCTTTGAACCATTCCTGTGACACAAGTTATATATTCCGATGCTTTACTTCAAGTTTACTGTATCCCTTGGACCTTCTTATTGACGATGAAACACAGAAATTGCAACGGATTTAAATAAAAAAGGCACAATGCCGACTTAAGTACAAGAAGACTGACACTTCCTACTGTCTATGTTTTCAACCATTCCCTTTACACTAGTTATAGATTCCGATGATTCACTTCACGTTTACTGTATCCCTTTGACCTTCTTATTGACGATGAAACACAGAAACTGCATCGGAATTAAATAGAAAAGGCACAATGCCGACTTAAGTACAAGAAGAATGACTCTTCCTACTGTCTATGTTTTGAACCACTCCTGTGACACTAGTTATAGATTCCGATGCTTCCCTTCGGGTTTACTGTATCCCTCTGACCTTCTTATTGACGATGAAACACAGAAATTGCATCGGGAATGAGTACAAAACGCACAATGCCGACTCAAGTACAAGAAGACTGACTCTTCCTACTGTCTATGTTTTGAACCATTCCTGTGACACTAGTTATAGATTCCGATGCTTCACTTCAGGTTTATTGTATCACTCTGACCTTCTTATTGACGTTGAAACACAGAATTTGCATCGGAATTAAATAGAAAAGGCACAATGCCGACAAAAGTTCAAAGAGACTGACTCTTCTTACTGTCTATGTTTTTAACCATTCCTGTGACACTAGTTATAGATTCCGATGCTTCACTTCAGGTTTACTGTATCCCTTGGACCTTCTTATTGACGCTAAAATAACAGAGTTTGCATCGGAATTAAATAGAAAAGGCACAATGCCGACTTAAGTACAACAAGACTGCCTCTTCCTACTGTCTCTGTCTTGAACCATTCCTGTGACACAAGTTATAGATTCCGATGCTTCACTTCTGGTTTTCTGTATCCCTCTGACCTTCTTATTGACGATGAAACACAGAAATTGCTTCGGAATTAAATACAAAAGGCACATTGCCGACTTAAGTACAAGAAGACTGACTCTTCTTTCTGACTGTGTTGTAAACATTTCCTGTGAGACCAGTTTTAGATTTCGATGCTTCAATATATGTTTATTGTATCCCTTGGACCTTCTTATTGACGATGAAACACAGAAATTGCATCGGAATTAAATACAAAAATCACAATGCCGACTTAAGAACAAGAAGACTGACTCTTCTGACTGTCTATGTTTAGAACCATTCCTGTGACACTTGTTATAGATACCGATGCCTCACTTCAGGTTTACTGTATCCCTCTGACCTTCTTATTGACGATGAAACACAGAAATTGCATCGGAATTAAATCCAAAAGGCACAATGCCGACTGAAGTACAAGAACTGACTCTTCCAACTGTCTATGTTTTGAACCATTCTGGTGACACTAGTTATAGTTTCCGATGCTTCACTTCAGGTTCACTGTATCACTTGGACCTTCTTGTTGACGATGAAACACTGAAATTGCATCGGAATTAAATAGAAAAGGCACAATGGCGTCTGAAGTACAAGATTCTTACTGCATTGATTTGAACAATTCCTGTGACACTAGTTATGGATTCCGATGCTTCACTTCAGGTTTACTGTATCCCTTGGACCTTCTTATCGACGATGAAACACAGATATTGCATCGGAATGAAATACAAGAGTCACATTGCCGACTTAATACACGGAGACTGACTCTTCTTACTGTCTATGTTTGAACCATTCCTGTGACACTAGTTATAGATTCTGATGCTTCATTTTAGGTTTACTGTATCAATTGGACCTTCTTATTGACGACGAAACACAGAAATTGCATCGGAATTAAATAGAAAACTCACAATGCCGACCTAAGTGCAAGTAGACTGACTCTTCTTACTGTCTATGTTTTGAACCTTTCCTGTGACACTAGTTTTGGATTCTGATGCTTCACCTCAGTGTTTCTGTATCCCTCTGGCCTTCGTATTGACGATTGAACACAGAAATTGCATCGGAATTAAATACAAAAGGCACAATGCCGACTTAAGTACAAGAAGACTGACTCTTCTACTGTCTATGTTTTGAACCATCCCTGTGACACTAGTTATAGATTCGTATGCTTCACTTCAGGTTTACTGTATCCCTCTGACCTTCTTATTGACGATGAAACACAGAAATTGCATCGGAATTAAATAAAATAGGCACAATGCCGACTTAAGTACAAGAAGACTGACTCTTCTTACTAACTATGTTTTGAACCATTCCTGTGACACAAGTTATATATTCCGATGCTTTACTTCAGGTTTACTGTATCCCTTGGACCTTCTTATTGACGATGAAACACAGAAATTGCATCGGAATTAGATACAAAAGTCACAATGCCGACTTAAGTACAAGAAGACTGACTCTTCCTACTGTGTATGTTTTGAACCATTCCTGTTACACTAGTTATAGATTTCGATGATTCACTTCACGTTTACTGTATCCCTTGGACCTTCTTATTGACGATGAAACACAGAAATTGCATCGGAATTAAATCCAAAAGGCACAATGCCGACTGAAGTCCAAGAAGACTGACTCTTCCTACTGTCTATGTTTTGAACCATTCTGGTGACACTAGTTATAGTTTCCGATGCTTCACTTCAGGTTCACTGTATCACTTGGACCTTCTTATTGACGATGAAACACAGAAATTGCATCGGAATTCAAATAGAAAAGGCACAATGCCGACTGAAGTACAAGAAGACTGACTATTCTTACTGTCTATTAATTAAACAATTCCTGCGACACTAGTTACAGATTCCGATGCTTCACTTCAGGTTTACAGTATCCCTTGGACCTTCTTATCGACGATGAAACACGGATATTACATCGGAATGAAATACAAGAGTCACAATGCCGACTTAAGTACACGGAGACTGACTCTTCTTACTGTCTATGTTTTGAACCATTCTTGTGACACTAGTTATAGATTCCGATGCTTCATTTTAGGTTTACTGTATCCCTTGGACCTTCTTATTGACGACGAAACACATAAATTGCATCGGAATTAAATAGAAAAAGCACAATGCCGACTTCAGTACAAGTAGACTGACTCTTCTTACTGTCTATGTTTTGAACCATTCGTGTGACACTAGTTATGGATTCTGATGTTTCACTTCAGTTTTATTGTATCCCTCTGGCCTTCTTATTGACGATGAAACACAGAAATTGCAACCGAATTAAATACAAAAGGCACAATGCCGACTTAAGTACAAGTAGACTGACTCTTCTTACTATCTATGTTTTGAACCATTCCTGTGACACAAGTTATATATTCCGATGCTTTACTTCAGGTTTACTGTATCCCTTGGACTTTCTTATTGACGATGAAACACAGAAATTCCATCGGATTTAAAACACAAAAGGCACAATGCCGACTTAAGTACAAGAAGACTGACTCTTCCTACTGTCAATGTTTTGAACCATTCCTGTGACACTAGTTATAGATTCCGATGCTTCACTTCAGGTTTACTGTATCCCTCTGACCTTCGTATTGACGATGAAACACCTAAATTGCATCGGAATTAAATAGAAGAGGCACAATGCCGACTTAGGTACAAGAAGAATGACTCTTCCTACTGTCTATGTTTTGAACCATTCCTGTGACACTAGTTATAGATTCCGATGCTTCACTTCAGGTTTACTGTATCCCTCTGACCTTCGTATTGACGATGAAACACAGAAATTGCTTCGGAAATAAATACAAAAGGCACAATGCCGACTCACGTACAAGAAGACTGACTCTGCCTACTGTCTATGTTGTGAACCATTAATGTGACACTAGTTATACATTCCGATGCTTCACTTCAGGTTTACTGTATCCCTCTGACCTTCTTATTGACGATGAAATACAGAAATTGCATCGGAATTATATAGAAAAGGCACAATGCCGACTTAAGTACAAGAAGACTCACTCTCCTTACCGACTATGTTTGAACCACTCCTGTGACACTAGTTATAGATTCCGATGCTTCACTTCAGGTTTACTGTATCCCTTGGACCTTCTTATTGACTATGAAACAAAAAAATTGCAACGGAATTAAATACAAAAGGCACAGTGCCGACTTAAGAATAAGAAGACTGACTCTTCCTACTCTCTATGTATTGAACCATTCCCGTGACACTAGTTATAGATTCCGAAGCTTCACTTCAGGTTTGCTGTATCCCTCTGACCTTCTTATTGACGATGAAACAAAGAAATTGCATCGGAATTAAATACAAAAGGCACAGTGCCGACTTGAGTATAAGAAGACTGATTCTTCCTACTCTCTATGTTTTGAACCATTCCCGTGAAACTAGTTATAGATTCCGATGCTCCACTTCAGGTTTACTGTATCCCTCTGACCTTCTTATTAACGTTGAAACACAGAAATTGCATCGGAATTAAATAGAAAAGGCACAATGCCGACTTAAGTACAAAAAGACTGACTCCTCTTACTGTCTATGTTTTCAACCATTCCTGTGACACTAGTTATAGATTCTGATGCTTCACTTCAGGTTTACTGTATCCCTTGGACCCTCTTATAGACGCCAACATAACAGAGTTTGCATCGGAATTAAATAGAAAAGGCACAATGCCGACTCAAGTACAAGAAGACTGACTCTTCCTACAGTCTCTGCTTTGAACCATTCCTGTGACACTAGTTATAGATTCTCATGCTTCACTTCAGGTTTACTGTATCCCTTGGACCTTCTTATTGACGCTAAAATAACAGAGTTTGCATCGGAATTAAATAGAAAAGGCACAATGCCGACTTAAGTACAAGAAGACTGACTCTTCCTACTGTCTCTATTTTCAACCATTCCTGTGACACTAGTTATGGATTCCGATGCTTCACTTCTGGTTTTCTGTATCCCTCTGACCTTCTTATTGACGATGAAACACAGAAATTGCATCGGAATTAAAGACAGAAGGCATATCGCCGACTTAAGTACACGAAGACTGACTCTTCTTTCTGACTATGTTGTAAACATTTCCTGTGAGACCAGTTTTAGATTTCGATGCTTCAATATATGTTTATTGTATCCCTTGGACCTTCTTATTGACGATGAAACACAGAAATTGCATCGGAATTAAATACAAAAGGCACAATGCCGACTTAAGAACAAGAAGACTGACTCTTCATACTGTCTATGTTTAGAACCATTCCTGTGACACTAGTTATAGATTCCGATGCTTCACTTCATGTTTACTGTATCCCACTGACCTTCTTATTGACGATGAAACACAGAAATTGCATCGGAATTAAATCCAAAAGGCACAATGCCGACTGAAGTACAAGAACTGACTCTTCCAACTGTCAATGTTTTGAACCATTCTGGTGACACTACTTATAGATTCCGATGCTTCACTTCAGGATTACTGTATCCCTTGGACCTTCTTATCGACGATGAAACACAGAATTTGCATCGGAATGAAATACAACAGTCACATTGCCGACTTAAGTACACGGAGACTGACCCCTCTTACTGTCTATGTTTTGAACCATTCCTGTGACACTAGTTATAGGTTCCGATGCTTCATTTTAGGTTACTGTATCCCTTGGACCTTCTTATTGACGACGAAACACAGAAATTGCATAGGAATTAAATAGAAAAGGCGCAATGCCGACTTAAGTACAAGTAGACTGACTCTTCTTACTGTCTATGTTTTGATCCATTCCTGTGACACTAGTTATGGATTCTGATGCTTCACTTCAGTTTTACTGTATCCCTCTGGCCTTCTTATTGACGATGAAACACAGAAATTGCATCGGAATTAAATACAAAAGGCACAATGCCGACTTAAGTACAAGAAGACTGACTCTTCTACTGTCTATGTTTTGAACCACCCCTGTGACACTAGTTATCGATTCGAATGCTTCACTTCAGGTTTACTGTATCCATCTGACCTTCTTATTGACGATGAAACACAGAAATTGCATCGGAATTAAATAGAATTGGCACAATGCCGACTTAAGTACAAGAAGACTGACTCTTCTTACTAACTATGTTTTGAACCATTCCTGTGACACAAGTTATATATTCCGATGCTTTACTTCAGGTTTACTGTATCCCTTGGACCTTCTTATTGACGATGATACACAGAAATTGCATCGGAATAAAATACAAAAGGCACAATGCCGACTTAAGTACAAGAAGACTGACTCTTCCTACTGTCTATGTTTTGAACCATTCCTGTTACACTAGTTATAGATTCCGATGATTCACTTCACGTTTACTGTATCCCTTTGACCTTCATATTGACGATGAAACACTGAAACTGCATCGGAATTAAATAGAAAAGGCACAATGCCGACTTAAGTACAAGAAGAATGACTCTTCCTACTGTCTATGTTTTGAACCATTCCTGTGGCACTAGTTATAGATTCCGATGCCTCACTTCAGGTTTACTGTATCCCTCTGACCTTCTTATTGACGATGTAACACAGAAATTGCATCGGAATTATATAGAAAAGGCAGAATGCCGACTTAAGTACAAGAAGACTCACTCTCCTTACTGACTATGTTTGAACCACTCCTGTGACACTAGTTATAGATTCCGATGCTTCACTTCAGGTTTACTGTATGCCTTGGACCTTCTTATTGACGATGAAGCACAGAAATTGCATCGGAATTAAATCCAAAAGGCACAATGCCGACTGAAGTCCAAGAAGACTGACTCTTCCTACTGTCTACGTTTTGAACCATTCTGGTGACACTAGTTATAGTTTCCGATGCTTCACTTCAGGTTCACTGTATCACTTGGACCTTCTTATTGACGATGAAACACAGAAATTGCATCGGAATTAAATAGAAAAGGCACAATGCCGACTGAAGTACAAGAAGACTGACTATTCTTACTGTCTATGATTTGAACAATTCCTGTGACACTAGTTATAGATTCCGATGCTTCACTTCAGGTTTACTGTATCCCTTGGACCTTCTTATCGACGATGAAACACAGAAATTACATCGGAATGAAATACAAGAGTCACAATGCCGACTTAAGTACACGGAGACTGACTCTTCTTACTGTCTATGTTTTGAACCATTCTTGTGACACTAGTTATAGATTCCGATGCTTCATTTTAGGTTTACTGTATCCCTTGGACCTTCTTATTGACGACGAAACACATAAATTTCATCGGAATTAAATAGAAAAAGCACAATGCCGACTTCAGTACAAGTAGACTGACTCTTCTTACTGTCTATGTTTTGAACCATTCGTGTGACACTAGTTATGGATTCTGATGTTTCACTTCAGTTTTATTTTATCCCTCTGGCCTTCTTATTGACGATGAAACACAGAAATTGCAACCGAATTAAATACAAAAGGCACAATGCCGACTTAAGTACAAGTAGACTGACTCTTCTTACTATCTATGTTTTGAACCATTCCTGTGACACAAGTTATATATTCCGATGCTTTACTTCAGGTTTACTGTATCCCTTGGACTTTCTTATTGACGATGAAACACAGAAATTCCATCGGAATAAAACACAAAAGGCACAATGCCGACTTAAGTACAAGAAGACTGACTCTTCCTACTGTCAATGTTTTGAACCATTCCTGTTACACTAGTTATATATTCCGATGATTCACTTCACGTTTACAGTAACCCTTTGACCTTCTAATTGACGATGAAAGACAGAAACTGCATCGGAATTAAATAGAAGAGGCACAATGCCGACTTAAGTACAAGCAGAATGACTCTTCCTACTGTCTATGTTTTGAACCGTTCCTGTGACACTAGTTATAGATTCCGATGCTTCACTTAAGGTTTACTGTATCCCTCTGACCTTCGTATTGACGATGAAACACAGAAATTGCTTCGGAAGTAAATACAAAAGGCACAATGCCGACTCACGTACAAGAAGACTGACTCTGTCTACTGTCTATGTTGTGAACCATTAATGTGACACTAGTTATACATTCCGATGCTTCACTTCAGGTTTACTGTATCCCTCTGACCTTCTTATTGACGATGAAATACAGAAATTGCATCGGAATTATATAGAAAAGGCACAATGCCGACTTAAGTACAAGAAGACTCACTCTCCTTACCGACTATGTTTGAACCACTCCTGTGACACTAGTTATAGATTCCGATGCTTCACTTCAGGTTTACTGTATCCCTTGGACCCTCTTATAGACGCCAACATAACAGAGTTTGCGTCGGAATTAAATAGAAAAGGCACAATGCCGACTTAAGTACAAGAAGACTGACTCTTCCTACTGTCTCTGTTTTCAACCATTCCTGTGACACTAGTTATGGATTCCGATGCTTCACTTCTGGTTTTCTGTATCCCTCTGACCTTCTTATTGACGATGAAACACAGAAATTGCATCAGAATTAAAGACAGAAGGCATATCGCCGACTTAAGTACACGAAGACTGACTCTTCTTTCTGACTATGTTGTAAACATTTCCTGTGAGACCAGTTTTAGATTTCGATGCTTCAATATATGTTTATTGTATCCCTTGGACCTTCTTATTGACGATGAAACACAGAAATTGCATCGGAATTAAATACAAAAGGCACAAAGCCGACTTAAGAACAAGAAGACTGACTCTTCATACTGTCTATGTTTAGAACCATTCCTGTGACACTAGTTATAGATTCCGATGCTTCACTTCATGTTTACTGTATCCCTCTGACCTTCTTATTGACGATGAAACACAGAAATTGCATCGGAATTAAATCCAAAAGGCACAATGCCGACTGAAGTACAAGAACTGACTCTTCCAACTGTCAATGTTTTGAACCATTCTGGTGACACTAGTTATAGATTCCGATGCTTCACTTCAGGATTACTGTATCCCTTGGACCTTCTTATCGACGATGAAACACAGAATTTGCATCGGAATGAAATACAAGAGTCACATTGCCGACTTAAGTACACGGAGACTGACTCTTCTTACTGTCTATGTTTTGAACCATTCCTGTGACACTAGTTATCGGTTCCGATGCTTCATTTTAGGTTACTGTATCCCTTGGACCTTCTTATTGACGACGAAACACAGAAATTGCATCGGAATTAAATAGAAAAGGCACAACGCCGACTTAAGTACAAGTAGACTGACTCTTCTTACTGTCTATGTTTTGATCCATTCCTGTGACACTAGTTATGGATTCTGATGCTTCACTTCAGTTTTACTGTATCCCTCTGGCCTTCTTATTGACGATGAAACACAGAAATTGCATCGGAATTAAATACAAAAGGCACAATGCCGACTTAAGTACAAGAAGACTGACTCTTCTACTGTCTATGTTTTGAACCACCCCTGTGACACTAGTTATCGATTCGAATGCTTCACTTCAGGTTTACTGTATCCATCTGACCTTCTTATTGACGATGAAACACAGAAATTGCATCGGAATTAAATAGAATTGGCACAATGCCGACTTAAGTACAAGAAGACGGACTCTTCTTACTAACTATGTTTTGAACCATTCCTGTGACACAAGTTATATATTCCGATGCTTTACTTCAGGTTTACTGTATCCCTTGGACCTTCTTATTGACGATGATACACAGAAATTGCATCGGAATAAAATACAAAAGGCACAATGCCGACTTAAGTACAAGAAGACTGACTCTTCCTACTGTCTATGTTTTGAACCATTCCTGTTACACTAGTTATAGATTCCGATGATTCACTTCACGTTTACTGTATCCCTCTGACCTTCATATTGACGATGAAACACTGAAACTGCATCGGAATTAAATAGAAAAGGCACAATGCCAACTTAAGTACAAGAAGAATGACTCTTCCTACTGTCTATGTTTTGAACCATTCCTGTGGCACTAGTTATAGATTCCGATGCCTCACTTCAGGTTTACTGTATCCCTCTGACCTTCTTATTGACGATGTAACACAGAAATTGCATCGGAATTATATAGAAAAGGCAGAATGCCGACTTAAGTACAAGAAGACTCACTCTCCTTACTGACTATGTTTGAACCACTCCTGTGACACTAGTTATAGATTCCGATGCTTCACTTCAGGTTTACTGTATGCCTTGGACCTTCTTATTGACGATGAAGCACAGAAATTGCATCGGAATTAAATCCAAAAGGCACAATACCGACTGAAGTCCAAGAAGACTGACTCTTCCTACTGTCTACGTTTTGAACCATTCTGGTGACACTAGTTATAGTTTCCGATGCTTCACTTCAGGTTCACTGTATCACTTGGACCTTCTTATTGACGATGAAACACAGAAATTGCATCGGAATTAAATAGAAAAGGCACAATGCCGACTGAAGTACAAGAAGACTGACTATTCTTACTGTCTATGATTTGAAGAATTCCTGTGTCACTAGTTATAGATTCCGATGCTTCACTTCAGGTTTACTGTATCCCTTGGACCTTCTTATCGACGATGAAACACAGAAATTACATCGGAATGAAATACAAGAGTCACAATGCCGACTTAAGTACACGGAGACAGACTCTTCTTACTGTCTATGTTTTGAACCATTCCTGTGACACTAGTTATAGATTCCGATGCTTCATTTTAGGTTTACTGTATCCCTTGGACCTCCTTATTGACGACGAAACACATAAATTGCATCGGAATTAAATAGAAAAGGCACAATGGCGACTTAAGTACAAATAGGCTGACTCGTCTTACTGTCTACGTTTTGAACCATTCGTGTGACACTAGTTATGGATTCTGATGTTTCACTTCAGTTTTACTGTATCCCTCTGGCCTTCTTATTGACGATGAAACACAGAAATTCCATCGGAATTAAATACAAAAGGCACAATGCCGACTTAAGTACAAGAAGACAGACTCTTCTTACTAACTATGTTTGAACCATTCCTGTGACACAAGTTATATATTCCGATGCTTTACTTCAGGTTTACTGTATCCCTTGGACTTTCTTATTGACGATGAAACACAGATATTGCATCGGAATTCAATACAAAAGGCACAATGCCGACTTAAGTACAAGAAGACTGACTCTTCCTACTGTCTATGTTTTGAACCATTCCTGTTACACTAGTTATAGATTCCGCTGATTCAGTTCACGTTTACTGTATCCCTTTGACCTTCTTATTGACAATGAAACACAGAAACTGCATCGGAATTAAATAGAAAAGGCACAATGCCGACTTAAGTACAAGAAGAATGACTCCTCCTACTGTCTATGTTTTGAACCATTCCTGTGACAATGGTTATAGATTCCGATGCTTCACTTCAGGTTTACTGTATCCCTCTGACCTTCTTATTGACGATGAAACACAGAAATTGCATCGGAAATAAATACAAAAGGCACAATGCCGACTCAAGTACAAGAAGACTGACTCTTCCTACTGTCTATGTTGTGAACCATTCCTGTTACACTAGTTATGGATTCCGATGATTCACTTCACGTTTGCTGTATCCCTTGGACCTACTTATTGACGCCAAAATAACAGAGTTTGCATCGGAATTAAATAGAAAAGGCACATTGCCGACTTAAGTACAAGAAGACAGACTCTTCCTACTGCCTATGTTTTGAACCATTCTGGTGACACTAGTTATAGTTTCCGATGCTTCGCTTCAGGTTCACTGTATCACTTGGACCTTATTATTGACGATGAAACACAGAAATTGCATGGGAATTAAATAGAAAAGGCACAATGCCGACTGAAGTACAAGAAGACTGACTATTCTTACTGTCTATGATTTGAACAATTCCTGTGACACTAGTTAAAGATTCCAATGCTTCACTTCAGGTTTACTGTATCCCTTGGACCTTCTTATCGACGATGATACACCGAAATTGCATCCGAATGAAATACAAGAGTCACAATGCCGACTTAAGTACAGGGAGACTGACTCTTCTTACTGTCTACGTTTTGAACCAATCCTGTGACACTAGTTATAGATTCCGATGCTTCATTTTAGGTTTACTGTATCACTTGGACCTTCTTATTGACGACGAAACTCAGAAATTGCATCGGAATTAAATAGAACATGCACAATGCCGACTTAAGTACAAGATGACTGACTCTTCCTACTGTCTATGTTTTGAACCATTCCTGTGAGACTAGTTATAGATTCCGATGTTTCACTTCAGATTTACTGTATCCCTCTGACCTTCTTATTGATGATGAAACACAGAAATTGCATCGGAATTAAATACAAAAGGCACAATGCCGACTTAAGAACAAGAAGACTGACTCTTCTTACTGTCTATGTTTAGAACCATTCCTGTGACACTAGTTATAGATTCCGATGCTTCACTTCAAGTTTACTGTATCCCACTGACCTTTTTATTGAGGATGAAACACAGAAATAGCATCGGAAGTAAATCCAAAAGGCACAATGCCGACTGAAGTACAAGAAGACTGACTCTTCCTACTGTCTATGCTTTGAACCATTCTGGTGACACTAGTTATAGTTTCCGATGCTTTACTTCAGGTTCACTGTATCACTTGGACCTTCTTATTGACGATGAAACACAGAAATTGCATCGGAATTAAACACAAAAGGCACAATGCCGAATTAAGTACAAGAAGACTGACTCTTCCTTCTGACTATGTTGTAAACATTTCTTGTGAGACCAGTTTTAGATTTCGATGCTTCAATATATGTTTATTGTATCCCTTGGACCTTCTTATTGACGATGAAACACAGAAATTGCATCGGAATTAAATGCAAAAGGCACAATGCCGACTTAAGTACAAGTAGACTCACTCTTCTTACTGACTATGTTAGAACCATTCCTGTGACTCTAGTTATCGATTCCTATGCCTCACTTCATGTTTACTGTATCCCTTGGACCTTCTTATAGACGATGACACACAGAAATTGCAATTGGATTAAATAAAAAGGCACAATGCCAACTTCAGTACAAGAAGACTGACTCTTCTTACTGACTATGTTTTTAACCATTCATGTGACACTAGTTATAGATTCCGATGCTTCACTTCAGGTTTACTGTATCCCTCTGATCTTCTTATTGACGATGAAACACAGAAATTGCATCGGAATTAAATACAAAAGGCACAGTGACGACTTAAGTATAAGAAGACTGACTCTTCCAACTCTCTATGTTTTTAACCATTCCCGTGACACTAGTTATATATTCCGATGCTTCACTTCAGGTTTACTGTTTCCCTCTGACATTCTTATTGACGATGAAACACAGAAATTGCATCGGAATTAAATAGAAAAGGCACAATGCCGACTTAAGTACAAGAAGAATGACTCTTCCTACTGACTATGTTTTGAACCATTCCTGTGACACTAGTTATAGACTCCGATGCTTCACTTCAGGTTTACTGTATCCCTCTGACCTTCTTATTGACGATGAAACACAGAAATTGCATCGGAATTATATAGAAAAGGCACAATGTCGACTTAAGTACAAGAAAATTCACTCTCCTTACTGACTATGTTTTTAAATATTCCCGTAACACTAGTTATATATTCCGATGCTTCACTTCAGGTTTACTGTATCCCTCTGACCTTCTTATTGACGATGAAACACAGAAATTGCATCGGAATTAAATACAAGAGTCACAATGCCGACTTAAGTACACGGAGACTGACTCTTCTTACTGTCTATGTTTTGAACCATTCCTGTGACACTAGTTATAGATTCCGATGCTTCATTTTAGGTTTACTGTATCCCTTGGACCTTCTTATTGACGACGAAACACAGAAATTGCATCGGAATTAAATAGAAAAGGCACAATGCCGATTTAAGTACAAGATGAGTGACTCTTCCTACTGTCTATGTTTTGAACGATTCCTGTGACACTAGTTATAGATTCCGATGCTTCACTTCAGGTTTACTGTATTCCTCTGACCTTCGTATTGATGATGAAACACAGAAATTGCATCGGAATTAATTTCAAAATGCACAATGCCGTCTTAAGTACAAGAAGACTGACCCTTCTTACTGACTATGTTGTGAACATTTCCTTTGAGACCAGTTTTAGATTCCGATGCTTCACTATATGTTTACTGTATCCCTTGGTCTTTCTTATTGCCGATGAATCACAGAAATTGCATCGGAATTGAATACAAAAGGCATATTGCCGACTTAAGTACAAGAAGACTGACTCTTCTTTCTGTCTATGTTGTAAACATTTCCTGTGAGACCAGTTTTAGATTTCGATGCTTCAATATGTGTTTATTGTATCCCTTGGACCTTCTTATTGACGATGAAACACGGAAATTGCATCGGAATTAAATACAAAATTCACAATGCAGACTTACGAACAAGAAGACTGACTCTTCTTACTGTCTATGTTTTTAACCATTCCCATGACACTAGTTATATATTCCGATGCTTCACTTCAGGTTTACTGTTTCCCTCTGACATTCTTATTGACGATGAAACACAGAAATTGCATCGGAATTAAATAGAAAAGGCACAATGCCGACTTAAGTACAAGAAGAATGACTCTTCCTACTGACTATGTTTTGAACCATTCCTGTGACACTAGTTGTAGACTCCGATGCTTCACTTCAGGTTTACTGTATCCCTCTGACCTTCTTATTAACGTTGAAACACAGAAATTGCATCGGAATTAAATAGAAAAGGCACAATGCCGACTTAAGTACAAAAAGACTGACTCCTCTTACTGTCTATGTTTTCAACCATTCCTGTGACACTAGTTATAGATTCTGATGCTTCACTTCAGGTTTACTGTATCCCTTGGACCCTCTTATAGACGCCATCATAACAGAGTTTGCATCGGAATTAAATAAAAAAGGCACAATGCCGACTTAAGTACAAGAAGACTGACTCTTCCTACTGTCTCTGTTTTCAACCATTCCTGTGACACTAGTTATGGATTCCGATGCTTCACTTCTGGTTTTCTGTATCCCTCTGACCTTCTTATCGACGATGAAACACAGAAATTGCATCAGAATTAAAGACAGAAGGCATATCGCCGACTGAAGTACACGAAGACTGACTCTTCTTTCTGACTATGTTGTAAACATTTCCTGTGAGACCAGTTTTAGATTTCGATGCTTCAATATATGTTTATTGTATCCCTTGGACCTTCTTATTGACGATGAAACACAGAAATTGCATCGGAATTAAATACAAAAGGCACAAAGCCGACTTAAGAACAAGAAGACTGACTCTTCATACTGTCTATGTTTAGAACCATTCCTGTGACACTAGTTATAGATTCCGATGCTTCACTTCTTGTTTACTGTATCCCTCTGACCTTCTTATTGACGATGAAACACAGAAATTGCATCGGAATTAAATCCAAAAGGCACAATGCCGACTGAAGTACAAGAACTGACTCTTCCAACTGTCAATGTTTTGAACCATTCTGGTGACACTAGTTATAGATTCCGATGCTTCACTTCAGGATTACTGTATCCCTTGGACCTTCTTATCGACGATGAAACACAGAATTTGCATCGGAATGAAATACAAGAGTCACATTGCCGACTTAAGTACACGGAGACTGACTCTTCTTACTGTCTATGTTTTGAACCATTCCTGTGACACTAAGTTATCGGTTCCGATGCTTCATTTTAGGTTACTGTATCCCTTGGACCTTCTTATTGACGACGAAACACAGAAATTGCATCGGAATTAAATAGAAAAGGCACAACGCCGACTTAAGTACAAGTAGACTGACTCTTCTTACTGTCTATGTTTTGATCCATTCCTGTGACACTAGTTATGGATTCTGATGCTTCACTTCAGTTTTACTGTATCCCTCTGGCCTTCTTATTGACGATGAAACACAGAAATTGCATCGGAATTAAATACAAAAGGCACAATGCCGACTTAAGTACAAGAAGACTGACTCTTCTACTGTCTATGTTTTGAACCACCCCTGTGACACTAGTTATCGATTCGAATGCTTCACTTCAGGTTTACTGTATCCATCTGACCTTCTTATTGACGATGAAACACAGAAATTGCATCGGAATTAAATAGAATTGGCACAATGCCGACTTAAGTACAAGAAGACGGACTCTTCTTACTAACTATGTTTTGAACCATTCCTGTGACACAAGTTATATATTCCGATGCTTTACTTCAGGTTTACTGTATCCCTTGGACCTTCTTATTGACGATGATACACAGAAATTGCATCGGAATAAAATACAAAAGGCACAATGCCGACTTAAGTACAAGAAGACTGACTCTTCCTACTGTCTATGTTTTGAACCATTCCTGTTACACTAGTTATAGATTCAGATGATTCACTTCACGTTTACTGTATCCCTCTGACCTTCATATTGACGATGAAACACTGAAACTGCATCGGAATTAAATAGAAAAGGCACAATGCCGACTTAAGTACAAGAAGAATGACTCTTCCTACTGTCTATGTTTTGAACCATTCCTGTGGCACTAGTTATAGATTCCGATGCCTCACTTCAGGTTTACTGTATCCCTCTGACCTTCTTATTGACGATGTAACACAGAAATTGCATCGGAATTATATAGAAAAGGCAGAATGCCGACTTAAGTACAAGAAGACTCACTCTCCTTACTGACTATGTTTGAACCACTCCTGTGACACTAGTTATAGATTCCGATGCTTCACTTCAGGTTTACTGTATGCCTTGGACCTTCTTATTGACGATGAAGCACAGAAATTGCATCGGAATTAAATCCAAAAGGCACAATGCCGACTGAAGTCCAAGAAGACTGACTCTTCCTACTGTCTACGTTTTGAACCATTCTGGTGACACTAGTTATAGTTTCCGATGCTTCACTTCAGGTTCACTGTATCACTTGGACCTTCTTATTGACGATGAAACACAGAAATTGCATCGGAATTAAATAGAAAAGGCACAATGCCGACTGAAGTACAAGAAGACTGACTATTCTTACTGTCTATGATTTGAACAATTCCTGTGACACTAGTTATAGATTCCGATGCTTCACTTCAGGTTTACTGTATCCCTTGGACCTTCTTATCGACGATGAAACACAGAAATTACATCGGAATGAAATACAAGAGTCACAATGCCGACATAAGTACACGGAGACAGACTCTTCTTACTGTCTATGTTTTGAACCATTCCTGTGACACTAGTTATAGATTCCGATGCTTCATTTTAGGTTTACTGTATCCCTTGGACCTCCTTATTGACGACGAAACACATAAATTGCATCGGAATTAAATAGAAAAGGCACAATGGCGACTTAAGTACAAATAGGCTGACTCGTCTTACTGTCTACGTTTTGAACCATTCGTGTGACACTAGTTATGGATTCTGATGTTTCACTTCAGTTTTACTGTATCCCTCTGGCCTTCTTATTGACGATGAAACACAGAAATTCCATCGGAATTAAATACAAAAGGCACAATGCCGACTTAAGTACAAGAAGACAGACTCTTCTTACTAACTATGTTTGAACCATTCCTGTGACACAAGTTATATATTCCGATGCTTTACTTCAGGTTTACTGTATCCCTTGGACTTTCTTATTGACGATGAAACACAGATATTGCATCGGAATTCAATACAAAAGGCACAATGCCGACTTAAGTACAAGAAGACTGACTCTTCCTACTGTCTATGTTTTGAACCATTCCTGTTACACTAGTTATAGATTCCGCTGATTCAGTTCACGTTTACTGTATCCCTTTGACCTTCTTATTGACGATGAAACACAGAAACTGCATCGGAATTAAATAGAAAAGGCACAATGCCGACTTAAGTACAAGAAGAATGACTCCTCCTACTGTCTATGTTTTGAACCATTCCTGTGACAATGGTTATAGATTCCGATGCTTCACTTCAGGTTTACTGTATCCCTCTGACCTTCTTATTGACGATGAAACACAGAAATTGCATCGGAAATAAATACAAAAGGCACAATGCCGACTCAAGTACAAGAAGACTGACTCTTCCTACTGTCTATGTTGTGAACCATTCCTGTTACACTAGTTATGGATTCCGATGATTCACTTCACGTTTGCTGTATCCCTTGGACCTACTTATTGACGCCAAAATAACAGAGTTTGCATCGGAATTAAATAGAAAAGGCACATTGCCGACTTAAGTACAAGAAGACAGACTCTTCCTACTGCCTATGTTTTGAACCATTCTGGTGACACTAGTTATAGTTTCCGATGCTTCGCTTCAGGTTCACTGTATCACTTGGACCTTATTATTGACGATGAAACACAGAAATTGCATGGGAATTAAATAGAAAAGGCACAATGCCGACTGAAGTACAAGAAGACTGACTATTCTTACTGTCTATGATTTGAACAATTCCTGTGACACTAGTTATAGATTCCAATGCTTCACTTCAGGTTTACTGTATCCCTTGGACCTTCTTATCGACGATGATACACCGAAATTGCATCCGAATGAAATACAAGAGTCACAATGCCGACTTAAGTACACGGAGACTGACTCTTCTTACTGTCTACGTTTTGAACCAATCCTGTGACACTAGTTATAGATTCCGATGCTTCATTTTAGGTTTACTGTATCACTTGGACCTTCTTATTGACGACGAAACTCAGAAATTGCATCGGAATTAAATAGAACATGCACAATGCCGACTTAAGTACAAGATGACTGACTCTTCCTACTGTCTATGTTTTGAACCATTCCTGTGAGACTAGTTATAGATTCCGATGTTTCACTTCAGATTTACTGTATCCCTCTGACCTTCTTATTGATGATGAAACACAGAAATTGCATCGGAATTAAATACAAAAGGCACAATGCCGACTTAAGAACAAGAAGACTGACTCTTCTTACTGTCTATGTTTAGAACCATTCCTGTGACACTAGTTTTAGATTCCGATGCTTCACTTCAGGTTTACTGTATCCCACTGACCTTTTTATTGAGGATGAAACACAGAAATAGCATCGGAAGTAAATCCAAAAGGCACAATGCCGACTGAAGTACAAGAAGACTGACTCTTCCTACTGTCTATGCTTTGAACCATTCTGGTGACACTAGTTATAGTTTCCGATGCTTTACTTCAGGTTCACTGTATCACTTGGACCTTCTTATTGACGATGAAACACAGAAATTGCATCGGAATTAAATACAAAAGGCACAATGCCGAATTAAGTACAAGAAGACTGACTCTTCTTTCTGACTATGTTGTAAACATTTCCTGTGAGACCAGTTTTAGATTTCGATGCTTCAATATATGTTTATTGTATCCCTTGGACCTTCTTATTGACGATGAAACACAGAAATTGCATCGGAATTAAATAGAAAAGGCACAATGCCGACTTAAGTACAAGTAGACTCACTCTTCTTACTGACTATGTTAGAACCATTCCTGTGACTCTAGTTATCGATTCCTATGCCTCACTTCATGTTTACTGTATCCCTTGGACCTTCTTATAGACGATGACACACAGAAATTGCAATTGGATTAAATAAAAAGGCACAATGCCAACTTCAGTACAAGAAGACTGACTCTTCTTACTGACTATGTTTTTAACCATTCATGTGACACTAGTTATAGATTCCGATGCTTCACTTCAGGTTTACTGTATCCCTCTGACCTTCTTATTGACGATGAAACACAGAAATTGCATCGGAATTAAATACAAAAGGCACAGTGACGACTTAAGTATAAGAAGACTGACTCTTCCAACTCTCTATGTTTTTAACCATTCCCGTGACACTAGTTATATATTCCGATGCTTCACTTCAGGTTTACTGTTTCCCTCTGACATTCTTATTGACGATGAAACACAGAAATTGCATCGGAATTAAATAGAAAAGGCACAATGCCGACTTAAGTACAAGAAGAATGACTCTTCCTACTGACTATGTTTTGAACCATTCCTGTGACACTAGTTATAGACTCCGATGCTTCACTTCAGGTTTACTGTATCCCTCTGACCTTCTTATTGACGATGAAACACAGAAATTGCATCGGAATTATATAGAAAAGGCACAATGCCGACTTAAGTACAAGAAAATTCACTCTCCTTACTGACTATGTTTTTAACCATTCCCGTAACACTAGTTATATATTCCGATGCTTCACTTCAGGTTTACTCTATCCCTCTGACCTTCTTATTGACGATGAAACACAGAAATTGCATCGGAATTAAATACAAGAGTCACAATGCCGACTTAAGTACACGGAGACTGACTCTTCTTACTGTCTATGTTTTGAACCATTCCTGTGACACTAGTTATAGATTCCGATGCTTCATTTTAGGTTTACTGTATCCCTTGGACCTTCTTATTGACGACGAAACACAGAAATTGCATCGGAATTAAATAGAAAAGGCACAATGCCGATTTAAGTACAAGATGAGTGACTCTTCCTACTGTCTATGTTTTGAACGATTCCTGTGACACTAGTTATAGATTCCGATGCTTCACTTCAGGTTTACTGTATTCCTCTGACCTTCGTATTGATGATGAAACACAGAAATTGCATCGGAATTAATTTCAAAATGCACAATGCCGTCTTAAGTACAAGAAGACTGACCCTTCTTACTGACTATGTTGTGAACATTTCCTTTGAGACCAGTTTTAGATTCCGATGCTTCACTATATGTTTACTGTATCCCTTGGTCTTTCTTATTGCCGATGAATCACAGAAATTGCATCGGAATTGAATACAAAAAGCATATTGCCGACTTAAGTACAAGAAGACTGACTCTTCTTTCTGTCTATGTTGTAAACATTTCCTGTGAGACCAGTTTTAGATTTCGATGCTTCAATATGTGTTTATTGTATCCCTTGGACCTTCTTATTGACGATGAAACACGGAAATTGCATCGAAATTAAATACAAAAGGCACAATGCAGACTTACGAACAAGAAGACTGACTCTTCTTACTGTCTATGTTTAGAACCATTCCTGTGACACTAGTTATAGATTCCGATTCTTCACTTCAGGTTTACTGTATCCCTCTGACCTTCTTATTGACGATGAAACACAGAAATTGCATCGGAATTAAATCCAAAAGGCACAATGTCGACTGAAGTACAAGAAGATTGACTCATCCTACTGTCTACGTTTTGAACCATTCTGGTGACACTAGTTATAGTTTCCGATGCTTCACTTCAGGTTCACTGTATCACTTGGACCTTCTTATTGACGATGAAACACAGAAATTGCATCGTAATTAAATACAAAAGGCACAATACCGACTTACGTACAAAAAGACTGACTCTTCCTACTGTCTATGTTTTGAAGCAACCCTGTGACACTAGTTATAGATTTCGAGGCTTCACTTCTGGTTTACTGTAACCCTCTAACCTTATTATTGACGATGAAACACAGAAATTGCATCGGAATTAAATAGAATAGGCACAATGCCGACTTAATTACAAGAAGGCTGACTCTTCTTACTAACTATGTTTTGAACCATTCCTATGACACTAGTTATAGATTCCGATGCTTTACTTCAGGTTTACTGTATCCCTTGGACCTTCTTATTGACGATGAAACACAGAAATTGCATCGGAATTAAATAGAAAATGCACAATGCCAACTTAAGTACAAGACGAATGACTCTTCCTACTGTCTATGTTTTGAACCATTCCTGTGACACTAGTTATACATTCCGATACTTCACCTCAGGTTTACTGTATCCCTCTGACCTTCTAATTGACGATGACACACAGAAATTGCATCGGAATTAAATAGAAATGGCACAATGCCGACTTAAGTAGAAGTAGACTCACTCTTCTCACTGACTATGTTAGAACCAATCCTGTGACTCTAGTTATAGATTCCGATGCCTCACTTCAGGTTTACTGTATCCCTTGGACCTTCTTATAGACGATGAAACACAGAAATTGCATCGGGATTAAATAAAAAGGCACAATGCCAACTTCAGTACAAGAAGACTGACTCCTCTTACTGACTATGTTTGTAACCATTCATGTGACACTAGTTATAGATTCCGATGCCTCACTTCAGGTTTACTGTATCCCTCTGACCTTCGTATTGACGATGAAACACAGAAATTGCATCGGAATTAAATACAAAAGGCACAGTGATGACTTAAGTGTAAGAAGACTGTCTCTTCCAACTCTCTATGTTTTGAACCATTCCCGTGACACTAGTCATATATTCCGATGCTTCACTTCAGGTTAACTGTATCCCTCTGACCTTCTTATTGACGATGAAACACAGAAATTGCATCGGAATTAAATACAAAAGGCACAATGCCGTCTTACGCACAAGAAGGCTGACTCATTTTACTGTCTGTGTTTTGAACCATTCCTGTGACACTAGTTATAGATTCCGATGCTTCACTTCAGGTTTACTGTATCCCTTGGACCTTCTTATTGACGATGAAACACAGAAATTGCATCGGAATTAAATAGAAAAGGCACAATGCCGATTTAAGTACAAGATGAGTGACTCTTCCTACTGTCTATGTTTTGAACGATTCCTGTGACACTAGTTATAGATTCCGATGCTTCACTTCAGGTTTACTGTATTCCTCTGACCTTCGTATTGATGATGAAACACAGAAATTGCATCGGAATTAATTTCAAAATGCACAATGCCGTCTTAAGTACAAGAAGACTGACCCTTCTTACTGACTATGTTGTGAACATTTCCTTTGAGACCAGTTTTAGATTCCGATGCTTCACTATATGTTTACTGTATCCCTTGGTCTTTCTTATTGCCGATGAATCACAGAAATTGCATCGGAATTGAATACAAAAAGCATATTGCCGACTTAAGTACAAGAAGACTGACTCTTCTTTCTGTCTATGTTGTAAACATTTCCTGTGAGACCAGTTTTAGATTTCGATGCTTCAATATGTGTTTATTGTATCCCTTGGACCTTCTTATTGACGATGAAACACGGAAATTGCATCGGAATTAAATACAAAAGGCACAATGCAGACTTACGAACAAGAAGACTGACTCTTCTTACTGTCTATGTTTAGAACCATTCCTGTGACACTAGTTATAGATTCCGATTCTTCACTTCAGGTTTACTGTATCCCTCTGACCTTCTTATTGACGATGAAACACAGAAATTGCATCGGAATTAAATCCAAAAGGCACAATGTCGACTGAAGTACAAGAAGATTGACTCATCCTACTGTCTACGTTTTGAACCATTCTGGTGACACTAGTTATAGTTTCCGATGGTTCACTTCAGGTTCACTGCATCCCTTGGACCTCCTTATTGACGACGAAACTCAGAAATTGCATCGGAAATTAATAGAAAAAGCACAATGCCGACTTAAGTAGAAGAAGACAGACTCTTCTTACTGTCTATGTTTTGAACCATTCCTGTGACACTAGTTATAGACTCCGATGCTTCACTTCAGGTTTACTGTATCCCTTGGACCTTCTTATCGACGATGAAACACAGAAATTGCATCTGAATTAAATACAAGAGGCACAATGCCGACTTAAGTACAAGAAGACTGACTCTTCTTACTGTCTATGTTTTGAACCATTCCTGTGACATCAGTTATAGATTCCGATGCTTCACTTCAGGTTTACTGTATCCCTCTGACATTCGTATTGTCGATGAAACACAGAAATTGCATCGGAATTAAATACAAAAGGCACAATGCCGACTTAAGTACAAGAAGACTGCCTATTCTTACTGTCTATGATTTGAACAATTGCTGTGACACTAGTTATATATTCCGATGCTTTACTTCAGGTTTACTGTATCCCTTGGACCTTCTTATTGACGATGAAACACAGAAATTGCATCGGAATTAAATACAAAAGGCACAGTGACGACTTAAGTATAAGGAGACTGACTCTTCCAACTCTCTATGTTTTGAACCATTCCCATGACACTGGTTATATATTCCGATGCTTCACTTCAGGTTAACTGTATCCCTCTGACCTTCTTATTGACGATGAAACACAGAAATTGCATCGGAATAAAATACAAAAGGCACAATGCCGACTTACGCACAAGAAGACTGACTCATCTTACAGTCTATGTTTTGAACCATTCCTGTGACACTAGTTTTAGATTCCGATGCTTCACTTCAGGTTTACTGTATCGCTTGGACCTTCTTTTTGACGACGACTCTCAGAAACTGCATCGGAATTAAATAGAAAAGGCACAATGCCGACTTAAGTACAAGAAGACTGGCTCTTCTTGATGACTATGATTTGACATTTCCTGTGAGACCAGTTTTAGATTCCGATGCTTCACTATATGCTTACTGTATCCCTTGGACCTTCTTATTGACGATGAAATACAGAAATTGCATCGGAATTAAATACAAAACGCACAATGCCGACATAAGTGCAACAGGACTGCCTCTTCTTACTGTCTATGATTTTAACCGTTCCTGTGACACTAGTTATAGATTCCGATGCTTCACTTCAGGTTCACTGCATCCCTTGGACCTTCTTATTGACGACGAAACTCAGAAATTGCATCGGAAATTAATAGAAAAAGCACAATGCCGACTTAAATGCAAGAAGACAGACTCTTCTTACTGTCTATGTTTTGAACCATTCTGGTGACACTAGTTATAGTTTCCGATGCTTCACTTCAGGTTCACTGTATCACTTGGACCTTCTTATTGACGATGAAACACAGAAATTGCATCGGAATTAAATACAAAAGGCACAATACCGACTTACGTACAAAAAGACTGAGTCTTCCTACTGTCTATGTTTTGAAGCAACCCTGTGATACTAGTTATAGATTCCGAGGCTTCACTTCAGGTTTACTGTATCCCTTGGACCTTCTTATTGACGACGAAACACAGAAATTGCATCGGAATTAAATAGAAAAGGCACAATGCCGATTTAAGTACAAGATGAGTGACTCTTCCTACTGTCTATGTTTTGAACGATTCCTGTGACACTAGTTATAGATTCCGATGCTTCACTTCAGGTTTACTGTATTCCTCTGACCTTCGTATTGATGATGAAACACAGAAATTGCATCGGAATTAATTTCAAAATGCACAATGCCGTCTTAAGTACAAGAAGACTGACCCTTCTTACTGACTATGTTGTGAACATTTCCTTTGAGACCAGTTTTAGATTCCGATGCTTCACTATATGTTTACTGTATCCCTTGGTCTTTCTTATTGCCGATGAATCACAGAAATTGCATCGGAATTGAATACAAAAGGCATATTGCCGACTTAAGTACAAGAAGACTGACTCTTCTTTCTGTCTATGTTGTAAACATTTCCTGTGAGACCAGTTTTAGATTTCGATGCTTCAATATGTGTTTATTGTATCCCTTGGACCTTCTTATTGACGATGAAACACGGAAATTGCATCGGAATTAAATACAAAAGGCACAATGCAGACTTACGAACAAGAAGACTGACTCTTCTTACTGTCTATGTTTTTAACCATTCCCGTGACACTAGTTATATATTCCGATGCTTCACTTCAGGTTTACTGTTTCCCTCTGACATTCTTATTGACGATGAAACACAGAAATTGCATCGGAATTAAATAGAAAAGGCACAATGCCGACTTAAGTACAAGAAGAATGACTCTTCCTACTAACTATGTTTTGAACCATTCCTGTGACACTAGTTATAGACTCCGATGCTTCACTTCAGGTTTACTGTATCCCTCTGACCTTCTTATTAACGTTGAAACACAGAAATTGCATCGGAATTAAATAGAAAAGGCACAATGCCGACTTAAGTACAAAAAGACTGACTCCTCTTACTGTCTATGTTTTCAACCATTCCTGTGACACTAGTTATAGATTCTGATGCTTCACTTCAGGTTTACTGTATCCCTTGGACCCTCTTATAGACGCCAACATAACAGAGTTTGCATCGGAATTAAATAAAAAAGGCACAATGCCGACTTAAGTACAAGAAGACTGACTCTTCCTACTGTCTCTGTTTTCAACCATTCCTGTGACACTAGTTATGGATTTCGATGCTTCACTTCTGGTTTTCTGTATCCCTCTGACCTTCTTATTGACGATGAAACACAGAAATTGCATCAGAATTAAAGACAGAAGGCATATCGCCGACTGAAGTACACGAAGACTGACTCTTCTTTCTGACTATGTTGTAAACATTTCCTGTGAGACCAGTTTTAGATTTCGATGCTTCAATATATGTTTATTGTATCCCTTGGACCTTCTTATTGACGATGAAACACAGATATTGCATCGGAATTAAATACAAAAGGCACAAAGCCGACTTAAGAACAAGAAGACTGACTCTTCATACTGTCTATGTTTAGAACCATTCCTGTGACACTAGTTATAGATTCCGATGCTTCACTTCATGTTTACTGTATCCCTCTGACCTTCTTATTGACGATGAAACACAGAAATTGCATCGGAATTAAATCCAAAAGGCACAATGCCGACTGAAGTACAAGAACTGACTCTTCCAACTGTCAATGTTTTGAACCATTCTGGTGACACTAGTTATAGATTCCGATGCTTCACTTCAGGATTACTGTATCCCTTGGACCTTCTTATCGACGATGAAACACAGAATTTGCATCGGAATGAAATACAAGAGTCACATTGCCGACTTAAGTACACGGAGACTGACTCTTCTTACTGTCTATGTTTTGAACCATTCCTGTGACACTAGTTATCGGTTCCGATGCTTCATTTTAGGTTACTGTATCCCTTGGACCTTCTTATTGACGACGAAACACAGAAATTGCATCGGAATTAAATAGAAAAGGCACAACGCCGACTTAAGTACCAGTAGACTGACTCTTCTTACTGTCTATGTTTTGATCCATTCCTGTGACACTAGTTATGGATTCTGATGCTTCACTTCAGTTTTACTGTATCCCTCTGGCCTTCTTATTGACGATGAAACACAGAAATTGCATCGGAATTAAATACAAAAGGCACAATGCCGACTTAAGTACAAGAAGACTGACTCTTCTACTGTCTATGTTTTGAACCACCCCTGTGACACTAGTTATCGATTCGAATGCTTCACTTCAGGTTTACTGTATCCATCTGACCTTCTTATTGACGATGAAACACAGAAATTGCATCGGAATTAAATAGAATTGGCACAATGCCGACTTAAGTACAAGAAGACGGACTCTTCTTACTAACTATGTTTTGAACCATTCCTGTGACACAAGTTATATATTCCGATGCTTTACTTCAGGTTTACTGTATCCCTTGGACCTTCTTATTGACGATGATACACAGAAATTGCATCGGAATAAAATACAAAAGGCACAATGCCGACTTAAGTACAAGAAGACTGACTCTTCCTACTGTCTATGTTTTGAACCATTCCTGTTACACTAGTTATAGATTCCGATGATTCACTTCACGTTTACTGTATCCCTCTGACCTTCATATTGACGATGAAACACTGAAACTGCATCGGAATTAAATAGAAAAGGCACAATGCCGACTTAAGTACAAGAAGAATGACTCTTCCTACTGTCTATGTTTTGAACCATTCCTGTGGCACTAGTTGTAGATTCCGATGCCTCACTTCAGGTTTACTGTATCCCTCTGACCTTCTTATTGACGGTGTAACACAGAAATTGCATCGGAATTATATAGAAAAGGCAGAATGCCGACTTAAGTACAAGAAGACTCACTCTCCTTACTGACTATGTTTGAACCACTCCTGTGACACTAGTTATAGATTCCGATGCTTCACTTCAGGTTTACTGTATGCCTTGGACCTTCTTATTGACGATGAAGCACAGAAATTGCATCGGAATTAAATCCAAAAGGCACAATGCCGACTGAAGTCCAAGAAGACTGACTCTTCCTACTGTCTACGTTTTGAACCATTCTGGTGACACTAGTTATAGTTTCCGATGCTTCACTTCAGGTTCACTGTATCACTTGGACCTTCTTATTGACGATGAAACACAGAAATTGCATCGGAATTAAATAGAAAAGGCACAATGCCGACTGAAGTACAAGAAGACTGACTATTCTTACTGTGTATGATTTGAACAATTCCTGTGACACTAGTTATAGATTCCGATGCTTCACTTCAGGTTTACTGTATCCCTTGGACCTTCTTATCGACGATGAAACACAGAAATTACATCGGAATGAAATACAAGAGTCACAATGCCGACTTAAGTACACGGAGACAGACTCTTCTTACTGTCTATGTTTTGAACCATTCCTGTGACACTAGTTATAGATTCCGATGCTTCATTTTAGGTTTACTGTATCCCTTGGACCTCCTTATTGACGACGAAACACATAAATTGCATCGGAATTAAATAGAAAAGGCACAATGGCGACTTAAGTACAAATAGGCTGACTCGTCTTACTGTCTACGTTTTGAACCATTCGTGTGACACTAGTTATGGATTCTGATGTTTCACTTCAGTTTTACTGTATCCCTCTGGCCTTCTTATTGACGATGAAACACAGAAATTCCATCGGAATTAAATACAAAAGGCACAATGCCGACTTAAGTACAAGAAGACAGACTCATCTTACTAACTATGTTTGAACCATTCCTGTGACACAAGTTATATATTCCGATGCTTTACTTCAGGTTTACTGTATCCCTTGGACTTTCTTATTGACGATGAAACACAGATATTGCATCGGAATTCAATACAAAAGGCACAATGCCGACTTAAGTACAAGAAGACTGACTCTTCCTACTGTCTATGTTTTGAACCATTCCTGTTACACTAGTTATAGATTCCGCTGATTCAGTTCACGTTTACTGTATCCCTTTGACCTTCTTATTGACGATGAAACACAGAAACTGCATCGGAATTAAATAGAAAAGGCACAATGCCGACTTAAGTACAAGAAGAATGACTCCTCCTACTGTCTATGTTTTAAACCATTCCTGTGACAATGGTTATAGATTCCGATGCTTCACTTCAGGTTTACTGTATCCCTCTGACCTTCTTATTGACGATGAAACACAGAAATTGCATCGGAAATAAATACAAAAGGCACAATGCCGACTCAAGTACAAGAAGACTGACTCTTCCTACTGTCTATGTTGTGAACCATTCCTGTTACACTAGTTATGGATTCCGATGATTCACTTCACGTTTGCTGTATCCCTTGGACCTACTTATTGACGCCAAAATAACAGAGTTTGCATCGGAATTAAATAGAAAAGGCACATTGCCGACTTAAGTACAAGAAGACAGACTCTTCCTACTGCCTATGTTTTGAACCATTCTGGTGACACTAGTTATAGTTTCCGATGCTTCGCTTCAGGTTCACTGTATCACTTGGACCTTATTATTGACGATGAAACACAGAAATTGCATGGGAATTAAATAGAAAAGGCACAATGCCGACTGAAGTACAAGAAGACTGACTATTCTTACTGTCTATGATTTGAACAATTCCTGTGACACTAGTTATAGATTCCAATGCTTCACTTCAGGTTTACTGTATCCCTTGGACCTTCTTATCGACGATGATACACCGAAATTGCATCCGAATGAAATACAAGAGTCACAATGCCGACTTAAGTACACGGAGACTGACTCTTCTTACTGTCTACGTTTTGAACCAATCCTGTGACACTAGTTATAGATTCCGATGCTTCATTTTAGGTTTACTGTATCACTTGGACCTTCTTATTGACGACGAAACTCAGAAATTGCATCGGAATTAAATAGAACATGCACAATGCCGACTTAAGTACAAGATGACTGACTCTTCCTACTGTCTATGTTTTGAACCATTCCTGTGAGACTAGTTATAGATTCCGATGTTTCACTTCAGATTTACTGTATCCCTCTGACCTTCTTATTGATGATGAAACACAGAAATTGCATCGGAATGAAATACAAAAGGCACAATGCCGACTTAAGAACAAAAAGACTGACTCTTCTTACTGTCTATGTTTAGAACCATTCCTGTGACACTAGTTATAGATTCCGATGCTTCACTTCAGGTTTACTGTATCCCACTGACCTTTTTATTGAGGATGAAACACAGAAATAGCATCGGAAGTAAATCCAAAAGGCACAATGCCGACTGAAGTACAAGAAGACTGACTCTTCCTACTGTCTATGCTTTGAACCATTCTGGTGACACTAGTTATAGTTTCCGATGCTTTACTTCAGGTTCACTGTATCACTTGGACCTTCTTATTGACGATGAAACACAGAAATTGCATCGGAATTAAATACAAAAGGCACAATGCCGAATTAAGTACAAGAAGACTGACTCTTCTTTCTGACTATGTTGTAAACATTTCCTGTGAGACCAGTTTTAGATTTCGATGCTTCAATATATGTTTATTGTATCCCTTGGACCTTCTTATTGACGATGAAACACAGAAATTGCATCGGAATTAAATACAAAAGGCACAATGCCGACTTAAGTACAAGTAGACTCACTCTTCTTACTGACTATGTTAGAACTATTCCTGTGACTCTAGTTATCGATTCCTATGCCTCACTTCATGTTTACTGTATCCCTTGGACCTTCTTATAGACGATGACACACAGAAATTGCAATTGGATTAAATAAAAAGGCACAATGCCAACTTCAGTACAAGAAGACTGACTCTTCTTACTGACTATGTTTTTAACCATTCATGTGACACTAGTTATAGATTCCGATGCTTCACTTCAGGTTTACTGTATCCCTCTGACCTTCTTATTGACGATGAAACACAGAAATTGCATCGGAATTAAATACAAAAGGCACAGTGACGACTTAAGTATAAGAAGACTGACTCTTCCAACTCTCTATGTTTTTAACCATTCCCGTGACACTAGTTATATATTCCGATGCTTCACTTCAGGTTTACTGTTTCCCTCTGACATTCTTATTGACGATGAAACACAGAAATTGCATCGGAATTAAATAGAAAAGGCACAATGCCGACTTAAGTACAAGAAGAATGACTCTTCCTACTGACTATGTTTTGAACCATTCCTGTGACACTAGTTATAGACTCCGATGCTTCACTTCAGGTTTACTGTATCCCTCTGACCTTCTTATTGACGATGAAACACAGAAATTGCATCGGAATTATATAGAAAAGGCACAATGCCGACTTAAGTACAAGAAAATTCACTCTCCTTACTGACTATGTTTTTAACCATTCCCGTAACACTAGTTATATATTCCGATGCTTCACTTCAGGTTTACTGTATCCCTCTGACCTTCTTATTGACGATGAAACACAGAAATTGCATCGGAATTAAATACAAGAGTCACAATGCCGACTTAAGTACACGGAGACTGACTCTTCTTACTGTCTATGTTTTGAACCATTCCTGTGACACTAGTTATAGATTCCGATGCTTCATTTTAGGTTTACTGTATCCCTTGGACCTTCTTATTGACGACGAAACACAGAAATTGCATCGGAATTAAATAGAAAAGGCACAATGCCGATTTAAGTACAAGATGAGTGACTCTTCCTACTGTCTATGTTTTGAACGATTCCTGTGACACTAGTTATAGATTCCGATGCTTCACTTCAGGTTTACTGTATTCCTCTGACCTTCGTATTGATGATGAAACACAGAAATTGCATCGGAATTAATTTCAAAATGCACAATGCCGTCTTAAGTACAAGAAGACTGACCCTTCTTACTGACTATGTTGTGATCATTTCCTTTGAGACCAGTTTTAGATTCCGATGCTTCACTATATGTTTACTGTATCCCTTGGTCTTTCTTATTGCCGATGAATCACAGAAATTGCATCGGAATTGAATACAAAAGGCATATTGCCGACTTAAGTACAAGAAGACTGACTCTTCTTTCTGTCTATGTTGTAAACATTTCCTGTGAGACCAGTTTTAGATTTCGATGCTTCAATATGTGTTTATTGTATCCCTTGGACCTTCTTATTGACGATGAAACACGGAAATTGCATCGGAATTAAATACAAAAGGCACAATGCAGACTTACGAACAAGAAGACTGACTCTTCTTACTGTCTATGTTTAGAACCATTCCTGTGACACTAGTTATAGATTCCGATTCTTCACTTCAGGTTTACTGTATCCCTCTGACCTTCTTATTGACGATGAAACACAGAAATTGCATCGGAATTAAATCCAAAAGGCACAATGTCGACTGAAGTACAAGAAGATTGACTCATCCTACTGTCTACGTTTTGAACCATTCTGGTGACACTAGTTATAGTTTCCGATGCTTCACTTCAGGTTCACTGTATCACTTGGACCTTCTTATTGACGATGAAACACAGAAATTGCATCGGAATTAAATACAAAAGGCACAATACCGACTTACGTACAAAAAGACTGACTCTTCCTACTGTCTATGTTTTGAAGCAACCCTGTGACACTAGTTATAGAATTCGAGGCTTCACTTCTGGTTTACTGTAACCCTCTGACCTTATTATTGACGATGAAACACAGAAATTGCATCGGAATTAAATAGAATAGGCACAATGCCGACTTAATTACAAGAAGGCTGACTCTTCTTACTAACTATGATTTGAACCATTCCTATGACATTAGTTATAGATTCCGATGCTTTACTTCAGGTTTACTGTATCCCTTGGACCTTCTTATTGACGATGAAACACAGAAATTGCATCGGAATTAAATAGAAAATGCACAATGCTAACTTAAGTACAAGACGAATGACTCTTCCTACTGTCTATGTTTTGAACCATTCCTGTGACACTAGTTATACATTCCGATACTTCACCTCAGGTTTACTGTATCCCTCTGACCTTCTAATTGACGATGACACACAGAAATTGCATCGGAATTAAATAGAAATGGCACAATGCCGACTTAAGTAGAAGTAGACTCACTCTTCTTACTGACTATGTTAGAACCAATCCTGTGACTCTAGTTATAGATTCCGATGCCTCACTTCAGGTTTACTGTATCCCTTGGACCTTCTTATAGACGATGAAACACAGAAATTGCATCGGGATTAAATAAAAAGGCACAATGCCAACTTCAGTACAAGAAGACTGACTCCTCTTACTGACTATGTTTGTAACCATTCATGTGACACTAGTTATAGATTCCGATGCCTCACTTCAGGTTTACTGTATCCCTCTGACCTTCTTATTGACGATGAAACACAGAAATTGCATCGGAATTAAATACAAAAGGCACAGTGATGACTTAAGTGTAAGAAGACTGTCTCTTCCAACTCTCTATGTTTTGAACCATTCCCGTGACACTAGTTATATATTCCGATGCTTCACTTCAGGTTAACTGTATCCCTCTGACCTTCTTATTGACGATGAAACACAGAAATTGCATCGGAATTAAATACAAAAGGCACAATGCCGTCTTACGCACAAGAAGACTGACTCATTTTACTGTCTGTGTTTTGAACCATTCCTGTGACACTAGTTATAGATTCCGATGCTTCACTTCAGGTTTACTGTATCCCTTGGACCTTCTTTTTGACGACGACACTCAGAAACTGCATCGGAATTAAATACAAAAGGCACGATGCCGACTTAAGTACAAGAAGACTGGCTCTTCTTGATGACTATGTTTTGAACATTTCCTGTGAGACAAGTTTTAGATTCCGATGCTTCACTATATGCTTACTGTATCCCTTGGACCTTCTTATTGACGAAGAAATACAGAAATTGCATACGGAATTAAATACAAAACGCACAATGCCGACTTAAGTGCAAGAGGACTGACTCTTCTTACTGTCTATGATTTTAACCGTTCCTGTGACACTAGTTATAGATTCCGATGGTTCACTTCAGGTTCACTGCATCCCTTGGACCTCCTTATTGACGACGAAACTCAGAAATTGCATCGGAAATTAATAGAAAAAGCACAATGCCGACTTAAGTAGAAGAAGACAGACTCTTCTTACTGTCTATGTTTTGAACTATTCCTGTGACACTAGTTATAGACTCCGATGCTTCACTTCAGGTTTACTGTATCCCTTGGACCTTCTTATCGACGATGAAACACAGAAATTGCATCTGAATTAAATACAAGAGGCACAATGCCGACTTAAGTACAAGAAGACTGACTCTTCTTACTGTCTATGTTTTGAACCATTCCTGTGACATCAGTTATAGATTCCGATGCTTCACTTCAGGTTTACTGTATCCCTCTGACATTCGTATTGTCGATGAAACACAGAAATTGCATCGGAATTAAATACAAAAGGCACAATGCCGACTTAAGTACAAGAAGACTGCCTATTCTTACTGTCTATGATTTGAACAATTGCTGTGACACTAGTTATATATTCCGATGCTTTACTTCAGGTTTACTGTATCCCTTGGACCTTCTTATTGACGATGAAACACAGAAATTGCATCGGAATTAAATACAAAAGGCACAGTGACGACTTAAGTATAAGGAGACTGACTCTTCCAACTCTCTATGTTTTGAACCATTCCCATGACACTGGTTATATATTCCGATGCTTCACTTCAGGTTAACTGTATCCCTCTGACCTTCTTATTGACGATGAAACACAGAAATTGCATCGGAATAAAATACAAAAGGCACAATGCCGACTTACGCACAAGAAGACTGACTCATCTTACAGTCTATGTTTTGAACCATTCCTGTGACACTAGTTTTAGATTCCGATGCTTCACTTCAGGTTTACTGTATCGCTTGGACCTTCTTTTTGACGGCGACTCTCAGAAACTGCATCGGAATTAAATAGAAAAGGCACAATGCCGACTTAAGTACAAGAAGACTGGCTCTTCTTGATGACTATGATTGGACATTTCCTGTGAGACCAGTTTTAGATTCCGATGCTTCACTATATGCTTACTGTATCCCTTGGACCTTCTTATTGACGATGAAATACAGAAATTGCATCGGAATTAAATACAAAACGCACAATGCCGACATAAGTGCAACAGGACTGCCTCTTCTTACTGTCTATGATTTTAACCGTTCCTGTGACACTAGTTATAGATTCCGATGCTTCACTTCAGGTTCACTGCATCCCTTGGACCTTCTTATTGACGACGAAACTCAGAAATTGCATCGGAAATTAATAGATAAAGCACAATGCCGACTTAAATACAAGAAGACAGACTCTTCTTACTGTCTATGTTTTGAACCATTCTGGTGACACTAGTTATAGTTTCCGATGCTTCACTTCAGGTTCACTGTATCACTTGGACCTTCTTATTGACGATGAAACACAGAAATTGCATCGGAATTAAATACAAAAGGCACAATACCGACTTACGTACAAAAAGACTGAGTCTTCCTACTGTCTATGTTTTGAAGCAACCCTGTGACACTAGTTATAGATTCCGAGGCTTCACTTCAGGTTTACTGTATCCCTCTGACCTTCTTATTGACGATGAAATACAGAAATTGCATCGGAATTAAATACAAAAGGCACAATGCAGACTTAAGAACAAGAAGACTGACTCTTCTTACTGTCTATGCTTAGAACCATTCCTGTGACACTACTTATAGATTCCGATGCTTCACTTCAGGTTTACTGCATCCCTCTGACCTTCTTATTGACGATGAAACACAGAAATTGCATCGGAATTAAATCCAAAAGGCACAATGCCGACTGAAGTACAAGAAGACTGACTCTTCCTACTGTCTATGTTTTGAACCATTCTGGTGACACTAGTTATAGTTTCCGATGCTTCACTTCAGGTTCACTGTATCACTTGGACCTTCTTATTGACGATGAAACACAGAAATTGCATCGGAATTAAATACAAAAGGCACAATACCGACTTACGTACAAAAAGACTGACTCTTCCTACTGTCTATGTTTTGAAGCAACCCTGTGACACTAGTTATAGATTCCGAGGCTTCACTTCTGGTTTACTGTAACCCTCTGACCTTCTTATTGACGATGAAACACAGAAATTGCATCGGAATTAAATAGAATAGGCACAATGCCGACTTAATTACAAGAAGGCTTACTCTTCTTACTAACTATGTTTTGAACCATTCCTATGACACTAGTTATAGATTCCGATGCTTTACTTCAGGTTTACTGTATCCCTTGGACCTTCTTATTGACGATGAAACACAGAAATGGCATCGGAATTAAATAGAAAATGCACAATGACGACTTAAGTACAAGACGAATGACTCTTCCTACTGTCTATGTTTTGAACCATTCCTGTGACACAAGTTATACATTCCGATGCTACACCTCAGGTTTACTGTATCCCTCTGACCTTCTAATTGACGATGACACACAGAAATTGCATCGGAATAAAATAGAAATGGCACAATGCCGACTTAAGTACAAGTAGACTTACTCTTCTTACTGACTATGTTAGAACCATTCCTGTGACTCTAGTTATAGATTCCGATGCCTCACTTCAGGTTTACTGTATCCCTTGGACCTTCTTATAGACGATGAAACACAGAAATTGCATCGGGATTAAATAAAAAGGCACAATGCCAACTTCAGTACAAGAAGACTGACTCCTCTTACTGTCTATGTTTGTAACCATTCATGTGACACTAGTTATAGATTCCGATGCTTCACTTCAGGTTTACTGTATCCCTCTGACTTTCTTATTGACGATGAAACACAGAAATTGCATCGGAATTAAATACAAAAGGCACAGTGATGACTTAAGTGTAAGAAGACTGACTCTTCCAACTCTCTATGTTTTGAACCATTCCCGTGACACTAGTTATATATTCCGATGCTTCACCTTAGGTTAACTGTATCCCTCTGACCTTCTTATTGACGATGAAACACAGAAATTGCATCGGAATTAAATACAAAAGGCACAATGCCGTCTTACGCACAAGAAGACTGACTCATTTTACTGTCTATGTTTTGAACCATTCCTGTGACACTAGTTATAGATTCCGATGCTTCACTTCAGGTTTACTGTATCCCTTGGACCTTCTTTTTGACGACGACACTCAGAAACTGCATCGGAATTAAATAGAAAAGGCACAATGCCGACTTAAGTACAAGAAGACTGGCTCTTCTTGATGACTATGATTTGACATTTCCTGTGAGACCAGTTTTAGATTCCGATGCTTCACTATATGCTTACTGTATCCCTTGGACCTTCTTATTGACGATGAAATACAGAAATTGCATCGGAATTAATTACAAAACGCACAATGCCGACTTAAGTGCAACAGGACTGACTCTTCTTACTGTCTATGATTTTAACCGTTCCTGTGACACTAGTTATAGATTCCGATGCTTCACTTCAGGTTCACTGCATCCCTTGGACCTTCTTATTGACGACGAAACTCAGAAATTGCATCGGAAATTAATAGAAAAAGCACAATGCCGACTTAAATACAAGAAGATAGACCCTTCTTACTGTCTATGTTTTGAACCATTCTGGTGACACTAGTTATAGTTTCCGATGCTTCACTTCAGGTTCACTGTATCACTTGGACCTTCTTATTGACGATGAAACACAGAAATTGCATCGGAATTAAATACAAAAGGCACAATACCGACTTACGTACAAAAAGACTGACTCTTCCTACTGTCTATGTTTTGAAGCAACCCGGTGACACTAGTTATAGATTCCGAGGCTTCACTTCAGGTTTACTGTATCCCTCTGACCTTCTTATTGACGATGAAATACAGAAATTGCATCGGAATTAAATACAAAAGGCACAATACAGACTTAAGAACAAGAAGACTGACTCTTCTTACTGTCTATGTTTAGAACCATTCCTGTGACACTAGTTATAGATTCCGATGCTTCACTTCAGGTTTACTGCATCCCTCTGACCTTCTTATTGACGATGAAACACAGAAATTGCATCGGAATTAAATCCAAAAGGCACAATGCCGACTGAAGTACAAGAAGACTGACTCTTCCTACTGTCTATGTTTTGAACCATTCTGGTGACACTAGTTATAGTTTCCGATGCTTCACTTCAGGTTCACTGTATCACTTGGACCTTCTTATTGACGATGAAACACAGAAATTGCATCGGAATTAAATACAAAAGGCACAATACCGACTTACGTACAAAAAGACTGACTCTTCCTACTGTCTATGTTTTGAAGCAACCCTGTGACACTAGTTATAGATTCCGAGGCTTCACTTCTGGTTTACTGTAACCCTTTGACCTTCTTATTGACGATGAAACACAGAAATTGCATCGGAATTAAATAGAATAGGCACAATGCCGACTTAATTACAAGAAGGCTTACTCTTCTTACTAACTATGTTTTGAACCATTCCTATGACACTAGTTATAGATTCCGATGCTTTACTTCAGGTTTACTGTATCCCTTAGACCTTCTTATTGACGATGAAACACAGAAATTGCATCGGAATTAAATAGAAAATGCACAATGACGACTTAAGTACAAGACGAATGACTCTTCCTACTGTCTATGTTTTGAACCATTCCTGTGACACTAGTTATACATTCCGATGCTTCACCTCAGCTTTACTGTATCCCTCTGACCTTCTAATTGACGATGACACACAGAAATTGCATCGGAATAAAATAGAAATGGCACAATGCCGACTTAAGTACAAGTAGACTCACTCTTCTTACTGACTATGTTAGAACCCTTCCTGTGACTCTAGTTATAGATTCCGATGCCTCACTTCAGGTTTACTGTATCCCTTGGACCTTCTTATAGACGATGAAACACAGAAATTGCATCGGGATTAAATAAAAAGGCACAATGCCAAGAAGACTGACTCCTCTTACTGACTATGTTTGTAACCATTCATGTGACACTAGTTATAGATTCCGATGCTTCACTTCAGGTTTACTGTATCCCTCTGACCTTCTTATTGACGATGAAACACAGAAATTGCATCGGAATTAAATACAAAAGGCACAGTGATGACTTAAGTGTAAGAAGACTGACTCTTCCAACTCTCTATGTTTTGAACCATTCCCGTGACACTAGTTATATATTCCGTTGCTTCACTTCAGGTTAACTGTATCCCTCTGACCTTCTTATTGACGATGAAACACAGAAATTGCATCGGAATTAAATACAAAAGGCACAATGCCGTCTTACGCACAAGAAGACTGACTCATTTTACTGTCTATGTTTTGAACCATTCCTGTGACACTAGTTATAGATTCCGATGCTTCACTGCAGGTTTACTGTATCCCTTGGACCTTCTTTTTGACGACGACACTCAGAAACTGCATCGGAATTAAATAGAAAAGGCACGATGCCGACTTAAGTACAAGAAGACTGGCTCTTCTTGATGACTATGTTTTGAACATTTCCTGTGAGACAAGTTTTAGATTCCGATGCTTCACTATATGCTTACTGTATCCCTTGGACCTTCTTATTGACGATGAAATACAGAAATTTCATCGGAATTAAATACAAAACGCAGAATGCCGACTTAAGTGCAAGAGGACTGACTCTTCTTACTGTCTATGATTTTAACCGTTCCTGTGACACTAGTTATAGATTCCGATGGTTCACTTCAGGTTCACTGCATCCCTTGGACCTTCTTATTGACGACGAAACTCAGAAATTGCATCGGAAATTAATAGAAAAAGCACAATGCCGACTTAAGTAGAAGAAGACAGACTCTTCTTACTGTCTATGTTTTGAACCATTCCTGTGACACTAGTTACAGATTCCGAAGCTTCACTTCAGGTTTACTGTATCCCTTGGACCTTCTTATCGACGATGAAACACAGAAATTGCATCGGAATTAAACACAAGAGGCACAATGCCGACTTAAGTACAAGAAGACTGACTCTTCTTACTGTCTATGTTTTGAACCATTCCTGTGACAATAGTTATAGATTCCGATGCTTCACTTCAGGATTACTGTATCCCAACGACCTTCTTATCGACGATGAAACACAGAAATTGCATCGGAATTAAATACAAGAGGCACAATGCCGACTTAAGTACAAGAAGACTGACTCTTCTTACCGTCTATGTTTTGAACCACTCCTGTGACAATAGTTATAGATTACGATGCTTCACTTCAGGTTTACTGTATCCCTCTGACATTCGAATTGTCGATGAAACACAGAAATTGCATCGGAATTAAATACAAAAGGCACAATGCCGACTTAAGTACAAGAAGACTGCCTATTCTTACTGTCTATGATTTGAACAATTGCTGTGACACTAGTTATAGATTCCGATGCTTTACTTCTGGTTTACTGTATCCCTGGGACCTTCTTATTGACGATGAAACACAGAAATTGCATCGGAATTAAATACAAAAGGCACAGTGACGACTTAAGTATAAGAAGACTGACTCTTCCAACTCTCTATGTTTTGAACCATTCCCATGACACTGGTTATATATTCCGATGCTTCACTTCAGGATAACTGTATCCCTCTGACCTTCTTATTGACGATGAAACACAGAAATTGCATCGGAATAAAATACAAAAGGCACAATGCCGACTTACGCACAAGAAGACTGACTCATCTTACAGTCTATGTTTTGAACCATTCCTGTGACACTAGTTTTAGATTCCGATGCTTCACTTCAGGTTTACTGTATCGCTTGGACCTTCTTTTTGACGACGACTCTCAGAAACTGCATCGGAATTAAATAGAAAAATCACAATACCGACATAAGTACAAGAAGACTGGCTCTTCTTGATGACTACGATTTGACATTTCCTGTGAGACCAGTTTTAGATTCCGATGCTTCACTATATGCTTACTGTATCCCTTGGACCTTCTTATTGACGATGAAATACAGAAATTGCATCGGAATTAAATACAAAACGCACAATGCCGACTTAAGTGCAAGAGGACTGACTCTTCTTACTGTCTATGATTTTAACCGTTCCTGTGACACTAGTTATAGATTCCGATGCTTCACTTCAGGTTCACTGCATCCCTTGGACCTCTTATTGACGACGAAACTCAGAAATTGCATCGGAAATTAATAGAAAAAGCACAATGCCGACTTAAATACAAGAAGACAGACTCTTCTTACTGTCTATGATTTGAACCATTCCTGTGACACTAGTTATAGATTCCGATGCTTCACTTCAGGTTTACTGTATCCCTTGGACCTTCTTTTTGACGACGACACTCAGAAACTGCATCGGAATTAAATAGAAAAGGCACGATGCCGACTTAAGTACAAGAAGACTGGCTCTTCTTGATGACTATGTTTTGAACATTTCCTGTGAGACAAGTTTTAGATTCCGATGCTTCACTATATGCTTACTGTATCCCTTGGACCTTCTTATTGACGATGAAATACAGAAATTGCATCGGAATTAAATACAAAACGCACAATGCCGACTTAAGTGCAAGAGGACTGACTCTTCTTACTGTCTATGATTTTAACCGTTCCTGTGACACTAGTTATAGATTCCGATGCTTCACTTCAGGTTTACTGTATCGCTTGGACCTTCTTTTTGACGACGACTCTCAGAAACTGCATCGGAATTAAATAGAAAAGGCACAATGCCGACTTAAGTACAAGATGACTGGCTCTTCTTGATGACTATGATTTGACATTTCCTGTGAGACCAGTTTTAGATTCCGATGCTTCACTATATGCTTACTGTATCCCTTGGACCTTCTTATTGACGATGAAATACAGAAATTGCATCGGAATTAAATACAAAACGCACAATGCCGACTTAAGTGCAACAGGACTGACTCTTCTTACTGTCTATGATTTTAACCGTTCCTGTGACACTAGTTATAGATTCCGATGCTTCACTTCAGGTTCACCGCATCCCTTGGACCTTCTTATTGACGACGAAACTCAGAAATTGCATCGGAAATTAATAGAAAAAGCACAATGCCGACTTAAATACAAGAAGACAGACTCTTCTTACTGTCTATGTTTTGAACCATTCTGGTGACACTAGTTATAGTTTCCGATGCTTCACTTCAGGTTCACTGTATCACTTGGACCTTCTTATTGACGATGAAACACAGAAATTGCATCGGAATTAAATACAAAAGGCACAATACCGACTTACGTACAAAAAGACTGACTCTTCCTACTGTCTATGTTTTGAAGCAACCCTGTGACACTAGTTATAGATTCCGAGGCTTCACTTCAGGTTTACTGTATCCCTCTGACCTTCTTATTGACGATGAAATACAGAAATTGCATCGGAATTAAATACAAAAGGCACAATGCAGACTTAAGAACAAGAAGACTGACTCTTCTTACTGTCTATGTTTAGAACCATTCCTGTGACACTAGATATAGATTCCGATGCTTCACTTCAGGTTTACTGCATCCCTCTGACCTTCTTATTGACGATGAAACACAGAAATTGCATCGGAATTAAATCCAAAAGGCACAATGCCGACTGAAGTACAAGAAGACTGACTCTTCCTACTGTCTATGTTTTGAACCATTCTGGTGACACTAGTTATAGTTTCCGATGCTTCACTTCAGGTTCACTGTATCCCTCTGACCTTCTTATTGACGATGAAACACAGACATTGCATCGGAATTAAATACAAAAGGCACAGTGATGACTTAAGTGTAAGAAGACTGACTCTTCCAACTCTCTATGTTTTGAACCATTCCCGTGACACTAGTTATATATTCCGATGCTTCACTTCAGGTTAACTGTATCCCTCTGACCTTCTTATTGACGATGAAACACAGAAATTGCATCGGAATTAAATACAAAAGGCACAATGCCGTCTTACGCACAAGAAGACTGACTCATTTTACTGTCTATGTTTTGAACCATTCCTGTGACACTAGTTATACATTCCGATGCTTCACCTCAGCTTTACTGTATCCCTCTGACCTTCTAATTGACGATGACACACAGAAATTGCATCGGAATAAAATAGAAATGGCACAATGCCGACTTAAGTACAAGTAGACTCACTCTTCTTACTGACTATGTTAGAACCCTTCCTGTGACTCTAGTTATAGATTCCGATGCCTCACTTCAGGTTTACTGTATCCCTTGGACCTTCTTATAGACGATGAAACACAGAAATTGCATCGGGATTAAATAAAAAGGCACAATGCCAAGAAGACTGACTCCTCTTACTGACTATGTTTGTAACCATTCATGTGACACTAGTTGTAGATTCCGATGCTTCACTTCAGGTTTACTGTATCCCTCTGACCTTCTTATTGACGATGAAACACAGAAATTGCATCGGAATTAAATACAAAAGGCACAGTGATGACTTAAGTGTAAGAAGACTGACTCTTCCAACTCTCTATGTTTTGAACCATTCCCGTGACACTAGTTATATATTCCGATGCTTCACTTCAGGTTAACTGTATCCCTCTGACCTTCTTATTGACGATGAAACACAGAAATTGCATCGGAATTAAATACAAAAGGCACAATGCCGTCTTACGCACAAGAAGACTGACTCATTTTACTGTCTATGTTTTGAACCATTCCTGTGACACTAGTTATAGATTCCGATGCTTCACTGCAGGTTTACTGTATCCCTTGGACCTTCTTTTTGACGACGACACTCAGAAACTGCATCGGAATTAAATAGAAAAGGCACGATGCCGACTTAAGTACAAGAAGACTGGCTCTTCTTGATGACTATGTTTTGAACATTTCCTGTGAGACAAGTTTTAGATTCCGATGCTTCACTATATGCTTACTGTATCCCTTGGACCTTCTTATTGACGATGAAATACAGAAATTTCATCGGAATTAAATACAAAACGCAGAATGCCGACTTAAGTGCAAGAGGACTGACTCTTCTTACTGTCTATGATTTTAACCGTTCCTGTGACACTAGTTATAGATTCCGATGGTTCACTTCAGGTTCACTGCATCCCTTGGACCTTCTTATTGACGACGAAACTCAGAAATTGCATCGGAAATTAATAGAAAAAGCACAATGCCGACTTAAGTAGAAGAAGACAGACTCTTCTTACTGTCTATGTTTTGAACCATTCCTGTGACACTAGTTACAGATTCCGAAGCTTCACTTCAGGTTTACTGTATCCCTTGGACCTTCTTATCGACGATGAAACACAGAAATTGCATCGGAATTAAACACAAGAGGCACAATGCCGACTTAAGTACAAGAAGACTGACTCTTCTTACTGTCTATGTTTTGAACCATTCCTGTGACAATAGTTATAGATTCCGATGCTTCACTTCAGGATTACTGTATCCCAACGACCTTCTTATCGACGATGAAACACAGAAATTGCATCGGAATTAAATACAAGAGGCACAATGCCGACTTAAGTACAAGAAGACTGACTCTTCTTACCGTCTATGTTTTGAACCACTCCTGTGACAATAGTTATAGATTACGATGCTTCACTTCAGGTTTACTGTATCCCTCTGACATTCGAATTGTCGATGAAACACAGAAATTGCATCGGAATTAAATACAAAAGGCACAATGCCGACTTAAGTACAAGAAGACTGCCTATTCTTACTGTCTATGATTTGAACAATTGCTGTGACACTAGTTATAGATTCCGATGCTTTACTTCTGGTTTACTGTATCCCTTGGACCTTCTTATTGACGATGAAACACAGAAATTGCATCGGAATTAAATACAAAAGGCACAGTGACGACTTAAGTATAAGAAGACTGACTCTTCCAACTCTCTATGTTTTGAACCATTCCCATGACACTGGTTATATATTCCGATGCTTCACTTCAGGATAACTGTATCCCTCTGACCTTCTTATTGACGATGAAACACAGAAATTGCATCGGAATAAAATACAAAAGGCACAATGCCGACTTACGCACAAGAAGACTGACTCATCTTACAGTCTATGTTTTGAACCATTCCTGTGACACTAGTTTTAGATTCCGATGCTTCACTTCAGGTTTACTGTATCGCTTGGACCTTCTTTTTGACGACGACTCTCAGAAACTGCATCGGAATTAAATAGAAAAATCACAATACCGACATAAGTACAAGAAGACTGGCTCTTCTTGATGACTACGATTTGACATTTCCTGTGAGACCAGTTTTAGATTCCGATGCTTCACTATATGCTTACTGTATCCCTTGGACCTTCTTATTGACGATGAAATACAGAAATTGCATCGGAATTAAATACAAAACGCACAATGCCGACTTAAGTGCAAGAGGACTGACTCTTCTTACTGTCTATGATTTTAACCGTTCCTGTGACACTAGTTATAGATTCCGATGCTTCACTTCAGGTTCACTGCATCCCTTGGACCTCTTATTGACGACGAAACTCAGAAATTGCATCGGAAATTAATAGAAAAAGCACAATGCCGACTTAAATACAAGAAGACAGACTCTTCTTACTGTCTATGATTTGAACCATTCCTGTGACACTAGTTATAGATTCCGATGCTTCACTTCAGGTTTACTGTATCCCTTGGACCTTCTTTTTGACGACGACACTCAGAAACTGCATCGGAATTAAATAGAAAAGGCACGATGCCGACTTAAGTACAAGAAGACTGGCTCTTCTTGATGACTATGTTTTGAACATTTCCTGTGAGACAAGTTTTAGATTCCGATGCTTCACTATATGCTTACTGTATCCCTTGGACCTTCTTATTGACGATGAAATACAGAAATTGCATCGGAATTAAATACAAAACGCACAATGCCGACTTAAGTGCAAGAGGACTGACTCTTCTTACTGTCTATGATTTTAACCGTTCCTGTGACACTAGTTATAGATTCCGATGCTTCACTTCAGGTTTACTGTATCGCTTGGACCTTCTTTTTGACGACGACTCTCAGAAACTGCATCGGAATTAAATAGAAAAGGCACAATGCCGACTTAAGTACAAGATGACTGGCTCTTCTTGATGACTATGATTTGACATTTCCTGTGAGACCAGTTTTAGATTCCGATGCTTCACTATATGCTTACTGTATCCCTTGGACCTTCTTATTGACGATGAAATACAGAAATTGCATCGGAATTAAATACAAAACGCACAATGCCGACTTAAGTGCAACAGGACTGACTCTTCTTACTGTCTATGATTTTAACCGTTCCTGTGACACTAGTTATAGATTCCGATGCTTCACTTCAGGTTCACCGCATCCCTTGGACCTTCTTATTGACGACGAAACTCAGAAATTGCATCGGAAATTAATAGAAAAAGCACAATGCCGACTTAAATACAAGAAGACAGACTCTTCTTACTGTCTATGTTTTGAACCATTCTGGTGACACTAGTTATAGTTTCCGATGCTTCACTTCAGGTTCACTGTATCACTTGGACCTTCTTATTGACGATGAAACACAGAAATTGCATCGGAATTAAATACAAAAGGCACAATACCGACTTACGTACAAAAAGACTGACTCTTCCTACTGTCTATGTTTTGAAGCAACCCTGTGACACTAGTTATAGATTCCGAGGCTTCACTTCAGGTTTACTGTATCCCTCTGACCTTCTTATTGACGATGAAACACAGAAATTGCATCGGAATTAAATCCAAAAGGCACAATGCCGACTGAAGTACAAGAAGACTGACTCTTCCTACTGTCTATGTTTTGAACCATTCTGGTGACACTAGTTATAGTTTCCGATGCTTCACTTCAGGTTCACTGTATCCCTCTGACCTTCTTATTGACGATGAAACACAGACATTGCATCGGAATTAAATACATAAGGCACAGTGATGACTTAAGTGTAAGAAGACTGACTCTTCCAACTCTCTATGTTTTGAACCATTCCCGTGACACTAGTTATATATTCCGATGCTTCACTTCAGGTTAACTGTATCCCTCTGACCTTCTTATTGACGATGAAACACAGAAATTGCATCGGAATTAAATACAAAAGGCACAATGCCGTCTTACGCACAAGAAGACTGACTCATTTTACTGTCTATGTTTTGAACCATTCCTGTGACACTAGTTATAGATTCCGATGCTTCACTTCAGGTTTACTGTATCCCTTGGACCTTCTTTTTGACGACGACACTCAGAAACTGCATCGGAATTAAATAGAAAAGGCACGATGCCGACTTAAGTACAAGAAGACTGGCTCTTCTTGATGACTATGTTTTGAACATTTCCTGTGAGACAAGTTTTAGATTCCGATGCTTCACTATATGCTTACTGTATCCCTTGGACCTTCTTATTGAAGATGAAATACAGAAATTGCATCGGAATTAAATACAAAACGCACAATGCCGACTTAAGTGCAAGAGGACTGACTCTTCTTACTGTCTATGATTTTAACCGTTCCTGTGACACTAGTTATAGATTCCGATGCTTCACTTCAGGTTCACTGCATCCCTTGGACCATCTTATTGACGACGAAACTCAGAAATTACATCGGAAATTAATAGAAAAAGCACAATGCCGACTTAAGTAGAAGAAGACAGACTCTTCTTACTGTCTATGTTTTGAACCATTCCTGTGACACTAGTTATAGATTCCGAAGCTTCACTTCAGGTTTACTGTATCCCTTGGACCTTCTTATCGACGATGAAACACAGAAATTGCATCGGAATTAAACACAAGAGGCAAATTGCCGACTTAAGTACAAGAAGACTGACTCTTCTTACTGTCTATGTTTTGAACCATTCCTGTGACAATAGTTATAGATTCCGATGCTTCACTTCAGGTTTACTGTATCCCAACGACCTTCTTATCGACGATGAAACACAGAAATTGCATCGGAATTAAATACAAGAGGCACAATGCCGACTTAAGTACAAGAAGACTGACTCTTCTTACTGTCTATGTTTTGAACCACTCCTGTGACAATAGTTATCGATTCCGATGCTTCACTTTAGGTTTACTGTATCCCTCTGACATTCGAATTGTCGATGAAACACAGAAATTGCATCGGAATTAAATACAAAAGGCACAATGCCGACTTAAGTACAAGAAGACTGCCTATTCTTACTGTCTATGATTTGTTCAATTGCTGTGACACTAGTTATAGATTCCGATGCTTTACTTCAGGTTTACTGTATCCCTTGGACCTTCTTATTGACGATGAAACACAGAAATTGCATCGGAATTAAATACAAAAGGCACAGTGACGACTTAAGTATAAGAAGACTGACTCTTCCAACTCTCTATGTTTTGAACCATTCCCATGACACTGGTTATATATTCCGATGCTTCACTTCAGGATAACTGTATCCCTCTGACCTTCTTATTGACGATGAAACACAGAAATTGCATCGGAATAAAATACAAAAGGCACAATGCCGACTTACGCACAAGAAGACTGACTCATCTTACAGTCTATGTTTTGAACCATTCCTCTGACACTAGTTTTAGATTCCGATGCTTCACTTCAGGTTTACTGTATCGCTTGGACCTTCTTTTTGACGACGACTCTCAGAAACTGCATCGGAATTAAATAGAAAAGGCACAATGCCGACTTAAGTACAAGAAGACTGGCTCTTCTTGATGACTACGATTTGACATTTCCTGTGAGACCAGTTTTAGATTCCGATGCTTCACTATATGCTTACTGTATCCCTTGGACCTCCTTATTGACGATGAAATACAGAAATTGCATCGGAATTAAATACAAAACGCACAATGCCGACTTAAGTGCAAGAGGACTGACTCTTCTTACTGTCTATGATTTTAACCGTTCCTGTGACACTAGTTATAGATTCCGATGCTTCACTTCAGGTTCACTGCATCCCTTGGACCTTCTTATTGACGACGAAACTCAGAAATTGCATCGGAAATTAATAGAAAAAGCACAATGCCGACTTAAATACAAGAAGACAGACTCTTCTTACTGTCTATGATTTGAACCATTCCTGTGACACTAGTTATAGTTTCCGATGCTTCACTTCAGGTTTACTGTATCCCTTGGACCTTCTTATAGACGATGAAACACAGAAATTGCATCGGGATAAAATAAAAAGGCACAATGCCAACTTTAGTACAAGAAGACTGACTCTTCTTACTGACTATGTTTTTAACCATTCATGTGACACTAGTTATATATTCCGATGCTTCACTTCAGGTTTACTGTATCCTAATGACCTTCTTATTGATGATGAAACACAGAAATTGCATCGGAAGTAAATACAAAAGGCACAATGCCAACTTAAGTACAAGAAGACTGACTCTTCTCACATACTATGTTTTGAACCATTCCTGTAACACTAGTTATAGATTCCGATGCTTCACTTCAGGTTTACTGTATCCCTCTGACCTTCTTATTGGCGATGAAACACAGAAATTGCATCGGAATTAAATACAAAAGGCACAATGTCGACTTAAGTACATGACGACAGACTCTTCTTACTCTCTATGATTTGAACCACTCCTGTGTCACTAGTTATAGATTCCGATGCATCACTTCGGGTTTACTGTATCCCTTGGACCTTCTTATTGATGATGAAACACAGAAATTGCATCGGAATCAAATACAAAAGGCACATTGTCGACATAAGTACAAGAAGACAGACTCTTCTTACTGTCTTTGTTTTGAACCTTTTCTGTGACACTAGTTATAGATTCCGATGCTTCTCTTCAGGTTTACTGTATCCCTTGGACCTTCGTATTGACGTTGAAACACAGAAATTGCATCGAAATTAAATACAAGAGGCACAATGCCGACTTAAGTACGAGAAGACTGACTCTTCCTACTGTTTATGCTTTGAACCGCTCCTGTGACACTAGTTATAGATTCCGAAGCTTCACTTCAGGTTTACTGTATCCCTCTGACACTCTTATTGTCGATGAAACACTGAAATTGCATCGGATTAAAATAGAAAAGGCACAATGCCGACTTAAGTACAAGAAGGCTGACTTCTTCTTACTGACTATGTTGTGAACATTTCCTGTGAGACCAGTTTTAGATTCCGATGCTTCACTTCAGGTTTACTGTATCCCTTGGACCTTGTTATTGACGATGAAACACAGAAATTGCATCGAAATTAAATACAAAAGGCACAATGCCGACTTAAGTACGAGAAGACTGACTCTTCCTACTGTTTATGCTTTGAACCATTCCTGTGACACTAGGTATAAATTCCGATGCATCTCTTCAGGTTTACTGTATCCCTTGGACCTTCTTGTTGACGATGAAACACAGAAATTGCATCGGAATTAAATGCAAAACGCACAATGCCGACATAAGTGGAAGAAGACTGACTCTTCTTGCTGTGTATGTTTTGAACCTTTCCTGTGACACTAGTTATAGATTCCGCTGCTTCACTTCAGGTGTACTGTATCCCTCTGACCTTCTTATTGACGATGAAACACAGAAATTGCATCGGAATTAAATAGCAAAGGCACAATGCCGACTTAAGTACAAGAAGACTGACTCTTCTTGCTGTCTATGATTTGAACCATTCCAGTGACTCTAGTTATAGATTCCGATGCTTCACTTCAGGTTTACTGTATCCTTCTGACCTTCTTATAGACGACGAAACACAGAAATTGCATCGGAATTAAATAGAAAAAGGACAATGCCGACTTAGGAACTAGAAGACTGACTCTTCTTGCTGTGTATGTTTGAACCATTCCAGTGACACTAGTTACAGATTCCGATGTTTCACGTCAGGTTTACTGCATCCCTCTGACCTTCTTATTGACGACAAAACACTGAAATTACATCGGAATTAAATAAAAAAGGCACAATGCCGACTTATGTACAATAAGACTGACTCATCCGTGTCTATGTTTTGAACCATTCCTATGACACTATATATAGATTCCGATACTTCACTTCAGGTTTACTGTATCCATTGGACCTTCTTATTGACAACGAAACACAGAAATTTCATCGGAATTAAATAGAAAAGGCACAATGCCGACTTAAGTACAAGAAGACTGACACTTCTTACTGTCTATGTTTTGAACCACTCCTGTGTCACTAGTTATAGAATCCGAGGCTTCACTTCAGGATTACTGTATCCTTTGGACCTTCTTATTGAAGATGAAACACAGATTTTGCAACGGAATTAAATACAAAAGTCAAAATGCCGACTTAAGTACAAGAAGACTGACTCTTCATACTGTCTATGTTATGAGCAACTCCTGTGACACTAGTTATGGATTCCGATGCTTCACTTCAGGTTTACTGTATCCCTTGGACCTTCTTATCGACGAAGAAACACAGAAATAGCATCGGAATTAAATACAAAAGGCACAATGCCGACTGAAGTCCAAGAAGACTGACTCTTCTTAGTGTCTATGTTTTGAACCGCTCCTGTGACACTAGTTATAGATTCCGCTGCTTCACTTCAGGTTTACTGTATCCCTCTGACATTCATATTGACGACGAAACACAGAAAATCCATCGGCAATAAAAGGTAAAGGCACAATGCCGGCATAAGTACAAGAAGACTTACTCTTCTTACTGACTATGATTTGAACATTTCCTGTGAGACCAGATTTAGATTCGGATGCTTCTCTATATGTTTACTGTATCCCTTGGACCTTCTTGTTGACGATGAAACACAGAAATTGCATCGGAATTAAATACAAATGGCACAGTGCCGACTTAAGTACAAGAAGACTTACTCTTCCTACTGTCTATGGTTTAACCGTTCCTGTGACACTAGTTATAGATTCGGTTGCTGCCCTTCAGGTTTACTGTATCCCTCTGACCCTCTTATTGACGAAGAAACACAGAAATTGCATCGAAATTAAATAGAAAATACACAATGCCGACATAAGAACAAGAACATTGACTCTTCTTACTGTCTATGTTTTGAGCCATTCCAGTGACACTAGTTATAGATTCCGATGCTTCACTTCAGGTTTACTGTATACCTCTGACATTCTTATTGACGATGAAACACAGTAATTGAATCGGAATAGAATACAAACGGCACAATTCCGACTTTAGTACAAGCAGACTGACTCTTCTTACTGTCTATGATGTGAACATTTCCTGTAGGACCAGATTTAGATTCCGATGCATCACCATATGTTTACTGTATCCCTTGGACCTTCTTATTGACGATGAAACACAGTAATTACGTCGGAATTAAATACAAAAGGCACAATGCCGACTCATGCACAAGGAGACTGACTCGTCTTACTGTCTATGTTTTGAACCTTTCCTGTGACACTAGTTATAGATTCCGATGTATCACTTCTGGTTTACTGAATCCCTTGGACCTTCTTATTGACGATGAAACACAGAAATTGCATCGGAATTAAATACAAAAGGCACAATGCCGACTTAAGTACAAGAAGACTGACTCTTCTTGCTGTGTATGTTTGGAACCATTCCTGTGACACTAGTTATAGATTCCGACGCTTCACTTCAGGTTTACTGTATCCCTCTGACCTTCTTATTGACGACGAAACACAGAAATTGCATCGGAATTAAATAGAAAAGGCACAATGCCGACTTAAGTACAAGAAGACTGACTCCTCCGACTGTCTATGTTTTGAACCATTCCTGTAACTCTAGTTATAGATTCCGATGCTTCACTTCAGGTTTACTGTAACCCTCTGACCTTCTTATTGACGATGAAATACAGGAATTGCATCGAAATTAAATACAATAGGCACAATGCCGACTTAAGTACAAGAAGACTGACTCTTCATACTGTCCATGTTATGAGCAATTCCTGTGACACTAGTTATAGATTCCGATGCTTCACTTCAGGTTTACTGTACCCCTTGGTCCTTCTTATCGACGAAGAAACACAGAAATAGCATCGGAATTAAATACAAAAGGCACAATGCCTACTCAAGTACAAGAAGACTGACTCTTCTTACTGTCTATGTTTTGAACCGCTCCTGTGACACTAGTTTTAGATTCCGATGCTTCACTTCAGGTTTACTGCATCCCTTGGACCTTCTTATTGACGACGAAACACAAAAATTGCTTTGGGATTAAATACAAAAGGCACAATGCCGACTTAAGTACAAGAAGACTGACTCTTCCTACTGTCTATGTTTTGAACCTTTCCTGTGACACTAGTTATAGATTCCGATGCTTCACTTCAGGTTAACTGTATCCCTCTGACATTCATATTGACGACGAAACACAGAAATTGCATCGGCATTAAATGGAAAAGGCACAATGCCGACATAAGTACAAGAAGACAGACTCTTCTTACTGACTATGATTTGAACATTTCCTGTGAGACCAGATTTAGATTCCGATGCTTCACTATAAGTTTACAGTATCCCTTGGACCTTCTTGTTGACGATGAAACACAGAAATTGCATCGGAATTAAATACAAATGGCACAGTGCCGACTTAAGTACAAGAAGACTGACTCTTCTTGCTGTGTATGTTCTAAACCATTCCTGTGACACTAGTTATAGATTCCGATGCTTCACTTCCGGTTTACTGTATCCCTCTGACCTTCTTATTGACGACGAAACACAGAAATTGCATCGTAATTAACTAGAAAAAGGACAATGTCGACTTAGGAACTAGAAGACTGACTCTTCTTGCTGTGTATGTTTGAACCATTCCAGTGTCACTAGTTATAGATTCCGATGCTTCACGTCAGGTTTACTGCATCCCTCTGACCTTCTTATTGACGACGAAACACAGAAATTGCATCGGAATTAAATAAAAAAGGCACAATGCCGACTTAAGTACAAGAAGACTGACTCTTCCGTGTCCATGTTTTGAACCATTCCTGTGACACTAGATATAGATTCCGATGCTTCACTTCAGGTCTACTGTATCCCTTGGACCTTCATATTGACAACGAAACACAGAAATTTCATCGGAATTAAATAGAAAAGGCACAATGCCGACTTAAATACAAGAAGACTGACTCTTCTTACTGTCTATGCTTTGAACCACTCCTGTGTCACTAGTTATAGATTCCGAAGCTTCACTTCAGGATTTCTGTATTCTTTGGACCTTCTTATTGAAGATGAAACACAGATTTTGCCTCGGAATTAAATACAAAAGGCAAAATGCCGACTTCAGTACAAGAAGACTGACTCTTCTTACTGTCTATGTTATGAGCAATTCCTGTGACACTAGTTATAGATTCCGATGCTTCACTTCAGGTTTACTGTATCCCTTGGACCGTCTTATCGACGAAGAAACACAGAAATAGCATCGGAATTAAATACAAAAGGCACAATGCCGACTTAAGTACAAGAAGACTGACTCTTCTTAGTGTCTATGTTTTGAACCGCTCCTGTGAGACTAGTTACAGATTCCGATGCTTCACTTCAGGTTTACTGCATCCCTTGGACCTTCTTATTGACGACGAAACACAAAAATTGCATTGGGATTAATTACAAAAGGCACAATGCCGACTTAAGTACAAGAAGACTGACTCTTCCTACTGTCTATGTTTTGAACTTTTCCTGTGACACTAGTTATAGATTCCGCTGCTTCACTTCAGGTTTACTGTATCCCTCGGACATTCATATTGACGACGAAACACAGAAATTGCATCGGCATTAAATGGAAAAGGCACAATGCCGACATAAGTACTAGAAGACTGTATCTTCTTACTGACTATGATTTGAACATTTCCTGTGAGACCAGATTCAGATTTCGATGCTTCTCTATATGTTTACTGTATCACTTCGACCTTCTTGTTGACGATGAAACACAGAAATTGCATCGGAATTAAATACAAATGGCACAGTGCCGACTTAAGTACAAGAAGACTGACTCTTCCTACTGTCTATGGTTTAACCATTCCTGTGACGCTAGTTATAGATTCCGATGTATCACTTCTGGTTTACTGAATCCCTTCTACCTTCTTATTGACGATGAAACACAGAAATTGCATCGGAATTAAATACAAAAGGCACAATGCCGACTTAAGTACAAGAAGACTGACTCATCTTGCTGTGTATGTTCGGAACCATTCCTGTGACACTGGTTATAGACTCCGATGCTCCACTTCAGGTTTACTGTATCCCTCTGACCTTCTTATTGACGACGAAACACAGAAATTGCATCGGAATTAAATAGAAAAGGCACAATGCCGACTTAAGTACAAGAAGACTGACTCCTCCGACTGGCTATGTTTTGAACCATTCCTGTAACTCTAGTTATAGATTCCGATGCTTCACTTCAGGTTTACTGTAACCCTCTGACTTTCTTATTGACGATGAAACACAGGAATTGCATCGAAATTAAATACAATAGGCACAATGCCGACTTAAGTACAAGAAGACAGACACTTCTTAGTGTCTATGTTTTGAACCTTTTCTGTGACACTAGTTATAGATTCCGATGCTGCACTTCAGGTTTACTGTATCCCTTGGACCTTCTTATTGACGACGAAACACAGAAATTGCATCGAAATTAAATACAAAAGGCACAATGCCGACTTAAGTACGAGAAGACTGACTCTTCCTACTGTTTATGCTTTGAACCATTCCTGTGACACTAGGTATAAATTCCGATGCATCTCTTCAGGTTTACTGTATCCCTTGGACCTTCTTGTTGACGATGTAACACAGAAATTGCATCGGAATTAAATGCAAAACGCACAATGCCGACATAAGTGGAAGAAGACTGACTCTTCTTGCTGTGTATGTTTTGAACCTTTCCTGTGACACTAGTTATAGATTACGCTGCTTCACTTCAGGTGTACTGTATCCCTCTGACCTTCTTATTGACGATGAAACACAGAAATTGCATCGGAATTAAATAGCAAACGCACAATGCCGACTTAAGTACAAGAAGACTGACTCTTCTTGCTGTCTATGATTTGAACCGATCCAGTGACTCTAGTTATACATTCCGATGCTTCACTTCAGGTTTACTGTATCCTTCTGACCTTTTTATTGACAATGAAACACAGAAATTGCATCAAAAACAAATACAGTAGGCACAATGCCTACTTAAGTACAAGAAGACTGACTCTTCTTACTGTCTATGTTTTGAAACCTTCTTGTGACACTAGTCATAGATTCCGAAGCTTCACTTCAGGTTTACTGTATCCCTTGGTCCTTCTTATTGAAGACGAAACACAGAAAAAGCATCGGAATTAAATACAAAAGGCACAATGCCGACTTAAGTACAAGAAGACTGACTCTTCTTGCTGCGTATGTTTTGAACCATTCCTGTGACACTAGTTATAGATTCCGCTGCTTCACTTCAGGAGTACTGTATCCCTCTGACCTTCTTATTGACGATGAAACACAGAAATTGCATCGGAATTAAATAGCAAAGGCACAATGCCGACATAAGTACAAGAAGACTGACTCTTCTTGCTGTCTATGACTTGAACCATTCCAGTGACTCTAGTTATAGATTCCGATGCTTCACTTCAGGTTTACTGTATCCTTCTGACCTTCTTATTGACGACGAAACACAGAAATTGCATCGGAATTAAATAGAAAAAGGACAATGCCGACTTAGGAACTAGAAGACTGACTCTTCTTGCTGTGTATGTTTGAACCATTCCAGTGACACTAGTTACAGATTCCGATGTTTCACGTCAGGTTTACTGCATCCCTCTGACCTTCTTATTGACGACGAAACACAGAAATTACATCGGAATTAAATAAAAAAGGCACAATGCCGACTTATGTACAATAAGACTGACTCTTCCGTGTCTATGATTTGAACCATTCCTATGACACTATATATAGATTCCGATGCTTCACTTCAGGTTTACTGTATCCATTGGACCTTCGTATTGACAACGAAACACAGAAATTTCATCGGAATTAAATAGAAAAGGCACAATGCCGACTTAAGTACAAGAAGACTGACACTTCTTACTGTCTATGTTTTGAACCACTCCTGTGTCACTAGTTATAGAATCCGAAGCTTCACTTCAGGATTACTGTATCCTTTGGACCTTCTTATTGAAGTTGAAACACAGATTTTGCATCGGAATTAAATACAAAAGGCAAAATGCCGACTTAAGTACAAGGAGTCTGACTCTTCTTACTGTCTATGTTATGAGCAACTCCTGTGACACTAGATATAGATTCCGATGCTTCACTTCAGGTTTACTGTATCCCTTGGACCTTCTTATCGACGAAGAAACACAGAAATAGCATCGGAATTAAATACAAAAGGCACAATGCCGACTGAAGTACAAGAAGACTGACTCTTCTTAGTGTCTATGTTTTGAACCGCTCCTGTGACACTAGTTATAGATTCCGCTGCTTCACTTCAGGTTTACTGTATCCCTCTGACATTCATATTGACGACGAAACACAGAAATTCCATCGGCAATAAATGGAAAAGGCACAATGCCGACATAAGTACAAGAAGACTGACTCTTCTTACTGACTATGATTTGAACATTTCCTGTGAGACCAGATTTAGATTCGGATGCTTCTCTATATGTTTACTGTATCCCTTGGACCTCCTTGTTGACGATGAAACACAGAAATTGCATCGGAATTAAATACAAATGGCACAGTGCCGAATAAGTACAAGAAGACTTACTCTTCCTACTGTCTATGGTTTAACCATTCCTGTGACACTAGTTATAGATTCCGATGCTTCACTTCAGGTTTACTGTATACCTCTGACATTCTTATTGACGATGAAACACAGAAATTGAATCGGAATAGAATACAAACGGCACAATTCCGACTTTTGTTACAAGCAGACTGACTCTTCTTACTGTCTATGATGTGAACATTTCCTGTAGGACCAGATTTAGATTCCGATGCATCACCATATGTTTACTGTATCCCTTGGACCTTCTTATTGACGATGAAACACAGTAATTGCGTCGGAATTAAATACAAAAGGCACAATGCCGACTCATGCACAAGGAGACTGACTCTTCTTACTGTCTATGTTTTGAACCTTTCCTGTGACACTAGTTATAGATTCCGACGCTTCACTTCAGGTTTACTGTATCCCTCTGACCTTCTTATTGACGACGAAACACAGAAATTGCATCGGAATTAAATAGAAAAGGCACAATGCCGACTTAGGTACAAGAAGACTGACTCCTCCGACTGTCTATGTTTTGAACCATTCCTGTAACTCTAGTTATAGATTCCGATGCTTCACTTCAGGTTTACTGTAACCCTCTGACCTTCTTATTGACGATGAAATACAGGAATTGCATCGAAATGAAATACAATAGGCACAATGCCGACTTAAGTACAAGAAGACTGACTCTTCATACTGTCTATGTTATGAGCAATTATTGTGACAGTAGTTATAGATTCCGATGCTTCACTTCAGGTTTACTGCATCCCTTGGACCCTCTTATTGACGACGAAACACAAAAATTGCATTGGGATTAAATACAAAAGGCACAATGCCGACTTAAGTACAAGAAGACTGACTCTTCCTACTGTCTATGTTTTGAACCTTTCCTGTGACACTAGTTATAGATTCCGATGCTTCACTTCAGGTTTACTGTATCCCTCTGACATTCATATTGACGACGAAACACAGAAATTGCATCGGTATTAAATGGAAAAGGCACAATGCCGACATAAGTACAAGAAGACAGACTCTTCTTACTGACTATGATTTGAACATTTCCTGTGAGACCAGATTTAGATTCTGATGCTTCACTATAAGTTTACAGTATCCCTTGGACCTTCTTGTTGACGATGAAACACAGAAATTGCATCGGAATTAAATACAAATGGCACAGTGCCGACTTAAATACAAGAAGGCTGACTCTTCTTGCTGTGTATGTTCTGAACCATTCCTGTGACACTAGTTATAGATTCCGATGCTTCACTTCCGGTTTACTGTATCCCTCTGACCTTCTTATTGACGACGAAACACAGAAATTGCGTCGGAATTAAATAGAAAAAGGACAATGCCGACTTAGGAACTAGAAGACTGACTCTTCTTGCTGTGTATGTTTGAACCATTCCAGTGTCACTAGTTATAGATTCCGATGCTTCACGTCAGGTTTACTGCATCCCTCTGACCTTCTTATTGACGACGAAACACAGAAATTGCATCGGAATTAAATAAAAAAGGCACAATGCCGACTTAAGTACAAGAAGACTGACTCTTCCGTGTCCATGTTTTGAACCATTCCTGTGACACTAGATATAGGTTCCGATGCTTCACTTCAGGTCTACTGTATCCCTTGGACCTTCTTATTGACAACGAAACACAGAAATTACATCGGAATTAAATAGAAAAGGCACAATGCCGACTTAAGTACAAGAAGACTGACTCTTCTTACTGTCTATGCTTTGAACCACTCCTGTGTCACTAGTTATAGATTCCGAAGCTTCACTTCAGGATTTCTGTATCCTTTGGACCTTCTTATTGAAGATGAAACACAGATTTTGCCTCGGAATTAAATACAAAAGGCAAAATGCCGACTTAAGTACAAGAAGACTGACTCTTCTTACTGTCTATGTTATGAGCAATTCCTGTGACACTAGTTATAGATTCCGATGCTTCACTTCAGGTTTACTGTATCCCTTGGACCGTCTAATCGACGAAGAAACACCGAAATAGCATCAGAATTAAATACAAAAGGCACAATGCCGACTTAAGTACAAGAAGACTGACTCTTCTTAGTGTCTATGTTTTGAACCGCTCCTGTGAGACTAGTTACAGATTCCGATGCTTCACTTCAGGTTTACTGCATCCCTTGGACCTTCTTATTGACGACGAAACACAAAAATTGCATTGGGATTAATTACAAAAGGCACAATGCCGACTTAAGTACAAGAAGACTGACTCTTCCTACTGTCTATGTTTTGAACTTTTCCTGTGACACTAGTTATAGATTCCGGTGCTTCACTTCAGGTTTACTGTATCCCTCGGACATTCATATTGACGACGAAACACAGAAATTGCATCGGCATTAAATGGAAAAGGCACAATGCCGACATAAGTACTAGAAGACTGTATCTTCTTACTGACTATGATTTGAACATTTCCTGTGAGACCAGATTTAGATTCCGATGCTTCTCTATATGTTTACTGTATCCCTTGGACCTTCTTGTTGACGATGAAACACAGAAATTGCATCGGAATTAAATACAAATGGCACAGTGCCGACTTAAGTACAAGAAGACTGACTCTTCCTACTGTCTATGGTTTAACCATTCCTGTGACACTAGTTATAGATTCCGATGTATCACTTCTGGTTTACTGAATCCCTTCTACCTTCTTATTGACGATGAAACACAGAAATTGCATCGGAATTAAATACAAAAGGCACAATGCCGACTTAAGTACAAGAAGACTGACTCATCTTGCTGTGTATGTTTAAAACCATTCCTGTGACACTGGTTATAGACTCCGATGCTCCACTTCAGGTTTACTGTATCCCTCTGACCTTCTTATTGACGACGAAACACAGAAATTGCATCGGAATTAAATAGAAAAGGCACAATGCCGACTTAAGTACAAGAAGATTGACTCCTCCGACTGGCTATGTTTTGAAACATTCCTGTAACTCTAGTTATAGATTCCGATGCTTCACTTCAGGTTTACTGTAACCCTCTGACCTTCTTATTGACGATGAAACACAGGAATTGCATCGAAATTAAATACAATAGGCACAATGCTGACTTAAGTACAAGAAGACTGACACTTCTTAGTGTCTATGTTTTGAACCTTTTCTGTGACACTAGTTATAGATTCCGATGCTGCACTTCAGGTTTACTGTATCCCTTGGACCTTCTTATTGACGACGAAACACAGAAATTGCATCGGAAATAAATACAAAAGGCACAATGCCGACTTAAGTACAAGAAGACTGACTCTTCGGTTTCTATGTTTTGAACCATTCCTGTGACACTAGATATTGATTCCGATTCTTCACTTCAGGTTTACTGAATCCCTCTGACACTTATTGACAATGAAACACAGAAATTGCATGGGAATTAAATACAAAAGGCACAATGCCAACTTAAGTATAAGAAGACTGACTCTTCTTGCTGTCTATGATTTGAACCATTCCTGTGACACTAGTTATAGATTCCGAAACTTCACTTCAGGTTTACTGTATCCTTTGGACCTTCTTATTGACGATGAAACACAGAATTTGCCTCGGAATTGAATAGAAAAGGCACATTGCCGACTTAAGTTCTGACTATGTATTAACCATTCCTGTGACACTAGTTATAGATTCCGATGCTTTACTTCAGGTTTACTGTATCCCGCTGACCTTCTTATTGACGATGAAACACAGAAATTGCATCGGAATTAAATACAAGAGCCACAATGCCGACTCAAATACAAGATGACTATCTCTTCTTACTCCCTATGTTTTGAACCTTTCCTGTGAGACCGGTTTTAGATTCCGATGCTTCACTTCAGGTTTACTGTATCCCTTGGACCTTCTTATTGACGACGAATCACAGAAATTGCATCGGAATTAAATTGAAAAGGCACAATGCCGACATAAGTACAAGTAGACTAACTCTTCTTACTGACTATGATTTGAACATTTCCTGTGAGACCAGTTTTAGATTCCGATACCTCACTATATGTTTACTGTATCCCTTGGACCTTCCTGTTAACGATGAAACACAGAAATTGCATCGGAAGTAAATACAAAAGGCACAATGCCGACTCATATTCAAGATGACTGCCTGTTCTTACTCTCTATGTTTTGTACCTTTCTTGTGAGGCCGGTTTTAGATTCCGATGCTTCACTTCAGGTTTACTGTATCCCTTGGACCTTCTTATTGACGACGAAACACAGAAATTGCATCGGAATAAAAATAGAAAAGGCACAGAGCCGACTTAAGTATAAGAAGACTGACTCTTCTTACTGAATATGATTTGAACATTTCCTGTGAGACCAGTTTTAGATTCCAATGCTTAACTATATGTTTACTGTATCCCTGGACCTTCTTATTGACGATGAAACACAGAAATTGCATCGGAATTAAATACAAAAGGCACAATGCCGACTTAAGTACAAGAAGACTGACTCTTCTTACTGTCTATGTTTTGAACCATTCCTGTGACACTAGTTATAGATTCCGATGCATCACTTCAGGTTTAGTGTATCCCTTGGCCCTTCTTAATGACGATGAAACACAGAAACTGCTTCGGAATTAAATGCAAAAGACACAATGCCGACTTAAGTACAAGAAGACTGACTCTTCCTACTGACTATGCTTTGAACCGTTCCTGTGACACTAGTTATAGATTCCGATGCATCACTTCAGGTTTACTGTATCCCTTGGACCTTCTTATTGACGATGAAACACAGATATTGGATCGGAATTAAATACAAAAGGCACAATGCCGACTTAAGTACAAGATGACCGACTCTTCTTGCTGTGTATGATTCGAACCATTCCTGTGACACTAGTTATAGATTCCGATGCTTCACTTCAGGTTTACTGTATCCCTCTGACCTTCTTATTGACGACGAATTACAAAAATTGCATCGGAATTAAATAGAAAAGGCACAATGCCGACTTAAGTACAAGAAAACTGACTCTTCCGAATGTCTATGTTTTGAACCTTTTCTGTGACACTAGTTATAGATTCCGATGCTGCACTTCAGGTTTACTGTATCCCTTGGACCTTCTGATTGACGACGAAACGCAGAAATTTCATCGGAATTAAATAGAAAACTCACAAAGCGACTTAAGTACAAGAAGACTGACACTTCCAACTGTCTATGTTTTAAACCATTCCTGTGACTCTAGTTATATATTCCAATGCTTCACATCAGGTTTACTGTAGCCTTTGGACATTCTTATTGACGATGAAACACAGTATTTGCATCGGAATTAAATACAAAAGGCACAATGCCGACTTAGGTACAAGAAGACTGACATTTCTTACTGGCTATGTTTTGAGCAATTCCTGTGACACTAGTTATAGATTGCGATGCTTCACTTCAGGTTTACTGTATCCCTTGGACCTTCTTATCGACGGTGAAACACAGAAATAGCATCCGAATTAAATACAAAAGGCACAATGCCGACTTAAGTACAAGAAGACTGACTCTTCCGTGTCTATGTTTTGAACCATTCCTGTGACACTAGTTACAGATTCCGATGCTTCACTTCGGGTTTACTGTATCCCTTGGACCTTCTTATTGACGACGAAACACAGAAATTGCATCGGATTAAATACAAGAGGCACAATGCCGACTTAAGTACAAGAAGACTGACACTTCCTACTGTCTATGGTTTAACCATTCCTGTGACACTAGTTAGAGATTCCGATGCTTCACTTCCGTATTACAGTATCCCTCTGACCCTCTTATTGACGATGAAACACAGAAATTGCATCGGAATTAAATACAACAGCCACAACGCCGACTCAAATACAAGATGAGTTGCTCTTCTTACTCTCTATGTTTTGAACCTTTCCTGTGAGACCGGTTTTAGATTCCGGTGCTTCACTTCAGTTTTGCTGTAACCCTTGAACCTTCTTATTGACGACGAAACACAGAAATTTCATCGGACTTAAATAGAAAAAGCACAATGCCGACTTAAGTACAAGAAGACTGACTCTTCTTGCTGTGTATGTTTTGAACCATTCCTGTGACACTAGTTATAGATTCCGATGCTTCACTTCAGGTTTACTGTATTATTCTGACCTTCTTATTGACGACGAAACACAGAAATTGCATCGGAATTAAATAGAAAAAGGACAATGCCGACTTAGGCACTAGAAGACTGACTCTTCTTGCTGTGTATGTTTGAACCATTCCTGTGACACTAGTTATAGATTCCGATGCTTCACGTCAGGTTTACTGCATCCCTCTGACCTTCTTATTGACTACGAAACACAGAAATTGCATCGTAATTAAATAAAAAAGGCACAATGCCGACTTAAGTATAAGAAGACTGACTCTTCTTAATGACTATGATTTGAACATTTCCTGTGAGACCAGTTTTACATTTCGATGCTTCACTATATGTATACTGTATCTCTTGGACCTTCTTATTGACGATGAAACACAGAAATTGCATCGGAATTAAATACGAAAGGCACAATGCAGACTTAAGTACAAGAAGACTGACTCTTCTTACTGTCTATGTTTTGAACCATTCCTGTGACACTAGTTATAGATTCCGATGCATCACTTTATGTTTACTGTATCCCTTGGACCTTCTTATTGACGATGAAACACAGAAATTGCATCGGAATTAAATACAAAAGGCACAATGCCGACTTAAGTACAAGAAGACTGACTCTTCCTTCTGTCTATGTTTGGAACCATTCCTGTGACACTAGTTATAGATTCCGATGCATCACTTCAGGTTTACTGTATCCCTTGTACCTTCTTGTTGACGATGAAACACAGAAATTGCATCGGAATTAAATGCAAAAGGCTCAATGCCGACTTAAGTACAAGAAGACTGACTCTTCTTGCTGTGTATGTTTTGAACCATTCCTGTGACACTAGTTATAGATTCCGATGCTTCACTTCAGGTTTACTGTATCCCACTGACTTTCTTATTGACGACGAAACACAGAAATTGCATCGGAATTAAATAGAAAAGGCACAATGCCGACTTAAGTACAAGGTGACTGACTCTTCCGACTGTCTATGTTTTGAACCAATCCTGTGACTCTAGTTATCGATTCCGATGCTTCACTTCAGGTTTACTGTAACCCTCTGACCTTCTTATTGACGATGAAACACAGAAATTGCATCGGAATTAAATACAACAGCCACAACGCCGACTCAAATACAAGATGAGTTGCTCTTCTTACTCTCTATGTTTTGAACCTTTCCTGTGAGACCGGTTTTAGATTCCGATGCTTCACTTCAGGTTTACTGTATACCTTGGACCTTCTTATTGACGACGAATCACAGAAATTGCGTCGGAATTAAATAGAAATGGCACAATGACGACATAAATACAAGTAGACTAACTCTTCTTACTGACTATGATTTGAACATTTCCTGTGAGACCAGTTTTAGATTCCGATGCTTCACTATATGTTTACTGCATCCCTTGGACCTTCCTGTTGACGATGAAACACAGAAATTGCAACGGAATTAAATACAAAAGGCACAATGCCGACTCATATTCAGGATGACTGCCCGTTTTTACTCTCTATGTTTTGAACCATTCTTGTGAGGCCGGTTTTAGATTCCGATGCTTCACTTCAGGTTTACTGTATGACTTGGACCTTCTTATTGACGACGAATCACAGAAATTGCATCGGAATAAAAATAGAAAAGGCACAAACCCGACTTAAGTACAAGAAGACTGACTCTTTTTACTGACTATGGTGTGAACATTTCCTGTAGGACCAGATTAAGATTCCGATGCTTCACCATATGTTTACTGTGTCCCTTGGACCTTCTTAGTGACGATGAAACACAGAAATTGCATCGGAATTAAATACAAAAGGCACATAGCCGACTTAAGTACAAGAAGACTGACTCTTCCAACTGTCTATGTTTTGAACCATTCCTGTGACACTAGTTATAGATTCCGATGCATCACTTCTGGTTTACTGAATCCCTTGGACCTTCTTATTGACGATGAAACACAGAAATTGCATCGGAATTAGATACAAAAGGCACAATGCCGTCTTAAGTACAAGAAAACTGACTCATCTTGCTGTGTATGTTTGGAACCATTCCTGTGACACTAGTTACAGATTCCGATGCTTCACTTCAGGGTTACTGTATCCCTCTGACCTTCTTATTGACGACGAAACACAGAAATAGCATCGGAATTAAATAGAAAAGGCACAATGCCGACTTAAGTACAAGAAGACTGACTCCTCCGACTGTCTATGTTTTGAACCATTCCTGTAACTCTAGTTATAGATTCCGATGCTTCACTTCAGGTTTACTGTAACCCTCTGACCTTCTTATTGACGATGAAACACAGGAATTGCATCGAAATTAAATACAATAGGCACAATGCCGACATAAATACAAGTAGACTGACTCTTCTTGCTGTCTATGATTTGAACCATTCCTGTGACACTAGTTATAGATTCCGAAACTTCACTTCAGGTATACTGTATCCTTTGGACCTTCTTATTGACGATGAAACACTGAATTTGCATCGGAATTGAATAGAAAAGGCACATTGCCGACTTAAGTACTGTCTATGTATTAACCATTCCTGTGACACTAGTTATAGATTCTGATGCTTTACTTCAGGTTTACTATATCCCTCTGACCCTCTTATTGACGATGAAACACAGAAATTGCATCGTAATTAAATACAACAGCCACAATGCCGACTCATATACAAGATGAGTTGCTCTTCTTACTCTCTATGTTTTGAACCTTTCGTGTGAGACCGGTTGTAGATTCCGGAGCTTCACTTCAGTTTTGCTGTAACCCTTGGACCTTCTTATTGACGACGAAACACAGAAATTTCATCGGAATTAAATAGAAAAGGCACAATGCCGACTTAAGTACAAGGTGACTGACTCTTCCGACTGTCTATGTTTTGAACCATTCCTGTGACTCTAGTTATCGATTCCGATGCTTCACTTCAGGTTTACTGTAACCCTCTGACCTTCTTATTGACGATGAATCACAGAAATTGCATCGAAAATAAATACAGTAGGCACAATGCCGACTTAAGTACAAGAAGACTGACTCTTCTTACTGACTATGATTTGAACATTTCCTGTGAGACCAGATTTAGATTCCGATGCTACACTATATGTTTACTGTATCCCTTGGACCTTCTTGTTGACGATGATACACAGTAATTGCGTCGGAATTAAATGCAAAAGGCACAATGCCGACTCATGTACAAGGAGACTGACTCTTCTTACTGTCTATGTTTTGAACCTTTCCTGTGACACTAGATATAGATTCCGATGCTTCACTTCAGGTTTACTGTATCCCTTGGACCTTCTTATTGACGACGAATAACAGAAATTGCATCGGAATTAAATAGAAAATACGCAATGCCGACTTAAGAACAAGAACATTGACTCCTCCTACTGTCTATGTTTTGAGCCATTCCTGTGACACTAGTTATAGATTCCGATGCTTCACTTCAGGTTTACTATATCCCTCTGACATTCTTATTGACGATGAAACACAGAAATTGCATCGGAATCAAATACAAACGGCACAATTCCGACTTAAGTACAAGAAGACTGAGTCTTCTTGCTGACTATGGTGTGAACATTTCCTGTAGGACCAGATTTAGATTCCGATGCTTCACCATATGTTTACTGTATCCCTTGGACCTTCTTATTGACGATGAAACACAGAAATTTTATCGGAATTAAATACAAAAGGCACAATGCCGACTTAAGTACAAGAAGACTGACTCTTCCAACTGTCTATGCTTTGGACCATTCCTGTGACACTAGTTATAGATTCCGATGCATCACTTCTGGTTTACTCAATCCCTTGGATCTTCTTATTGACGATGAAACACAGAAATTGCATCGGTATTAAATACAAAAGGCACAATGCCGACTTAAGTACAAAAAGACTGACTCTTCTTGCTGTGTATGTTTGGAACCATTCCTGTGACACTAGTTATAGATTCCGATGCTTCACTTCAGGGTTACTGTATCCCTCTAACCTTCTTATTGACGACGAAACACAGAAATTGCATCGGAATTAAATAGAAAAGGCACAATGCCGACTTAAGTACAAGAAGACTGACTCCTCCGACTGTCTATGTTATGAACCATTCCTGTAACTCTAGTTATAGATTCCGATGCTTCACTTCAGGTTTACTGTAACCCTCTGACCTTCTTATTGACGATGAAACACAGGAATTGCATCGAAATTAAATACAATAGGCACAACGCCGACTTAAGTACAAGAAGACTGACTCTTCTTAGTATCTATGTTTTGAACCTTTTCTGTGACACTAGTTATAGATTCCGATGCTACACTTCAGGTTTACTGTATCCCTTGGACCTTCTTATTGACGACGAAACACAGAAATTGCATCGGAAATAAATAGAAAAGGCACAATGCTGACTTAAGTACAAGAAGACTGACTCTTCGGTTTCTATGTTTTGAACCATTCCTGTGACACTAGATATAGATTCCGATGCTTCACTTCAGGTTTACTGAATCCCTCTGACACTTATTGACGATGAAACACAGAAATTGCATCGGAATTAAATACAAAAGGCACAATGCCAACTTAAGTATAAGAAGACTGACTCTTCTTGCTGTCTATGATTTGAACCATTCCTGTGACACTAGTTATAGATTCCGAAACTTCACTTCAGGTTTACTGTATCCTTTGGTCCTTCTTATTGACGATGAAACACTGAATTTGCATCGGAATTGAATAGAAAAGGCACATTGCCGACTTAAGTACTGTCTATGTATTAACCATTCCTGTGACACTAGTTATAGATTCCGATGCTTTACTTCAGGTTTACTGTATCCCTCTGACCTTCTTATTGACGATGAAACACAGAAATTGCATCGGAATTAAATACAAGAGCCACAATGCCGACTCAAATACAAGATGACTATCTCTTCTTACTCTCTATGTTTTGAAACTTTCCTGTGAGACCGGTTTTAGATTCCGATGCTTCACTTCAGGTTTACTGTATCCCTTGGACCTTCTTATTGACGACGAATCACAGAAATTGCATCGGGATTAAATGGAAAAGGCACAATGCCGACATAAGTACAAGTAGACTAACTCTTCTTACTGACTATGATTTGAACATTTCCTGTGAGACAAGTTTTAGATTCCGATGCTTCACTATATGTTTACTGCATCCCTTGGACCTTCCTGTTGACGATGAAACACAGAAATTGCAACGGAATTAAATACAAAAGGCACAATGCCGACTCATATTCAGGATGACTGCCCGTTCTTACTCTCTATGTTTTGAACCATTCTTGTGAGGCCGGTTTTAGATTCCGATGCTTCACTTCAGGTTTACTGTATCTCTTGGACCTTCTTATTGACGACGAAACACAGAAATTGCATCGGAATAAAAATAGAAAAGGCACAAACCCGACTTAAGTACAAGAAGACTGACTCTTCTTACTGACTATGGTGTGAACATTTCCTGTAGGACCAGATTTAGATTCCGATGCTTCACCATATGTTTACTGTGTCCCTTGGACCTTCTTATTGACGATGAAACACAGAAATTGCATCGGAATTAAATACAAAAGGCACAATGCCGACTTAAGTACAAGAAGACTGACTCTTCCAACTGTCTATGTTTTGAACCATTCCTGTGACACTAGTTATAGATTCCGATGCATCACTTCTGGTTTACTGAATCCCTTGGACCTTCTTATTGACGATGAAACACAGAAATTGCATCGGAATTAAATACAAAAGGCACAATGCCGACTTAAGTACAAGAAAACTGACTCTTCTTGCTGTGTATGTTTGGATCCATTCCTGTGACACTAGTTATAGATTCCGATGCTTCACTTCAGGGTTACTGTATCCCTCTGACCTTCTTATTGACGACGAAACACGGAAATAGCATCGGAATTAAATAGAAAAGGCACAATGCCGACTTAAGTACAAGAAGACTGACTCCTCCGACTGTCTATGTTTTGAACCATTGCTGTAACTCTAGTTATAGATTCCGATGCTTCTCTTCAGGTTTACTGTAACCCTCTGACCTTCTTATTGACGATGAAACACAGGAATTGCATTGAAATTAAATACAATAGGCACAATGCCGACTTAAGTACAAGAAGACTGACTGTTCTTAGTGTCTATGTTTTGAACCTTTTCTGTGACACTAGTTATAGATTTCGATGCTGCACTTCAGGTTTACTGTATCCCTCGGACCTTCTTATTGACGACGAAACACAGAAATTGCATCGGAAATAAATAGAAAAGGCACAATGCCGACTTAAGTACAAGAAGACTGACTCTTCGGTTTCTATGTTTTGAACCATTCCTGTGACACTAGATATAGATTCCGATGCTTCACTTCAGGTTTACTGAATCCCTCTGACACTTATTGACGATGAAACACAGAAATTGCATCGGAATTAAATACAAAAGGCACAATGCCAACTTAAGTATAAGAAGACTGACTCTTCTTGCTGTCTATGATTTGAACCATTCCTGTGACACTAGTTATAGATTCCGAAACTTCACTTCAGGATTACTGTATCCTTTGGACCTTCTTATTGAAGATGAAACACAGATTTTGCATCGGAATTAAATACAAAAGGCACAATGCCGACTTAAGTACAAGAAGACTGACTCTTCTTACTGTCTATGTTATGAGCAGATCCTGTGACACTAGTTATAGATTCCGAAGCTTCACTTCAGGTTTACTGTATCCCTTGGACCTTCTTATCGACGAAGAAACACAGAAATAGCATCGGAATTAAATACAGAACGCACAATGCCGACTTAAGTACAAGAAGACTGACTCTTCTTACTGTCTATGTTTTGAACCGCTCCTGTGACACTAGTTATAGATTCCGATGCTTCACTTCAGGTTTACTGCATCCCTTGGACCTTCTTATTGATGACGAAACACAAAAATTGCATTGGGATTAAATACAAAAGGCACAATGCCGACTTAAGTACAAGAAGACTGACTCTTCCTACTGTCTATGTTTTCAGCCTTTCCCGTGACACTAGTTATAGATTCCGATGCTTCACTTCAGGTATACTGTATCCCTCTGACATTCATATTGACGACGAAACACAGAAATTGCATCGGCATTAAATGGAAAAGGCACAATGCCGACATAAGTACAAGAGGACTGACTCTTCTTACTGACTATGATTTGAACATTTCCTGTGAGACCAGATTTAGATTCCGATGCTTCACTATATGTTTACTGCATCCCTTGGACCTTCTTATTGACGACGAAACACAGAAATTGCATCGGAATTAAATAGAAAATACACAATGCCGACTTAAGAACAAGAACATTGACTCTTCCTACTGTCTATGTTTTGAGCCATTCCTGTGACACTAGTAATAGATTCCGATGCTTCACTTCAGGTTTACTATATCCCTCTGACATTCTTATTGACGATGAAACACAGAAATTGCATCGGAATCAAATACAAACGGCACAATTCCGACTTAAGTACAAGAAGACTGACTCCTCCGACTGACTATGTTTTGAACCATTCCTGTAACTCTAGTTATAGATTCCGATGCTTCACTTCAGGTTTACTGTAACCCTCTGACCTTCTTATTGACGATGAAACTCAGGAATTGCATCGAAATTAAATACAATAGGCACAATGCCGACTTAAGGACAAGAAGACTGACTCTTCTTAGTGTCTATGTTTTGAACCTTTTCTGTGACACTAGTTATAGATTCTGATGCTGCACTTCAGGTTTACTGTATCCCTTGGACCTTCTTATTGACGACGAAACACAGAAATTGCATCGGAAATAAATAGAAAAGGCACAATGCCGACTTAAGTACAAGAAGACTGACTCTTCGGTTTCTATGTTTTGAACCATTCCTGTGACACTAGATATAGATTCCGATGCTTCACTTCTTCTTTACTGAATCCCTCTGACACTTATTGACGATGAAACACAGAAATTGCATCGGAATTAAATACAAAAGGCACAATGCCAACTTAAGTATAAGAAGACTGACTCCTCTTGCTGTCTATGATTTGAACCATTCCTGTGACATTAGTTATAGATTCCGAAACTTCACTTCAGGGATTACTGTATCCTTTGGACCTTCTTATTGACGATGAAACACTGAATTTGCATCGGAATTGAATAGAAAAGGCACATTGCCGTCTTAAGTACTGTCTATGTATTAACCATTCCTGTGACACTAGTTATAGATTCCGATGCTTTACTTCAGGTTTACTGTACCCCTCTGACCTTCTTATTGACGATGAAACACAGAAATTGCATCGGAATTAAATACAAGAGCCACAATGCCGACTCAAATACAAGATGACTATCTCTTCTTACTCTATATGTTTTGAACCTTTCCTGTGAGACCGGTTTTAGATTCCGATGCTTCACTTCAGGTTTACTGTATCCCTTGGACCTTCTTATTGACGACGAATCACAGAAATTGCGTCGGAATTAAATTGAAAAGGCACAATGCCGACATAAGTACACGTAGACTAACTCTTCTGACTGACTATGATTTGAACATTTCCTGTGAGACCATTTTTAGATTCCGATGCTTCACTATATGTTTACTGCATCCCTTGGACCTTCCTGTTGACGATGAAACACAGAAATTGCAACGGAATTAAATACAAAAGGCACAATGCCGACTCATATTCAGGATGACTGCCCGTTCTTACTCTCTATGTTTTGAACCTTTCTTGTGAGGCCGGTTTTAGATTCCGATGCTTCACTTCAGGTTTACTGTATCCCTTGGACCTTCTTATTGACGACGAAACACAGAAATTGCATCGGAATAAAAATAGAAAAGGCAGAAACCCGACTTAAGTGCAAGAAGACTTACTCTTCTTACTGACTATGGTGTGAACATTTCCTGTAGGACCAGATTTAGATTCCCATGCTTCACCATATGTTTACTGTGTCCCTTGGACCTTCTTATTGACGATGAAACACATAAATTGCATCGGAATTAAATACAAAAGGCACAATGCCGACTTAAGTACAAGAAGACTGACTCTTCCAACTGTCTATGTTTTGAACCATTCCTGTGACACTAGTTATAGATTCCGATGCATCACTTCTGGTTTACTGAATCCCTTGGACCTTCTTATTGACGATGAAACACAGAAATTGCATCGGATTTAAATACAAAAGACACAATGCCGACTTAAGTACAAGAAAACTGACTCTTCTTGCTGTGTATGTTTGGAACCATTCCTGTGACACTAGTTATAGCTTCCGATGCTTCACTTCAGGGTTACTGTATCCCTCTGACCTTCTTATTGACGACGAAACACAGAAATAGCATCGGAATTAAATAGAAAACGCAAAATGCCGACTTAAGTACAAGAAGACTGACTCCTCCGACTGTCTATGTTTTGAACCATTCCTGTAACTCTAGTTATAGATTCCGATGCTTCACTTCAGGTTTACTGTAACCCTCTGACCTTCTTATTGACGATGAAACACAGGAATTGCATCGAAATTAAATACAATAGGCACAATGCCGACTTAAGTACAAGAAGACTGACTCTACTTAGTGTCTATGTTTTGAACCTTTTCTGTGACACTAGTTATAGATTCCGATGCTGCACTTCAGGTTTACTGTATCCCTCGGACCTTCTTATTGACGACGAAACACAGAAATTGCATCGGAAATAAATAGAAAAGGCACAATGCCGACTTAAGTACAAGAAGACTGACTCTTCGGTTTCTATGTTTTGAACCATTCCTGTGACACTAGATATAGATTCCGATGCTTCACTTCTTCTTTACTGAATCCCTCTGACACTTATTGACGATGAAACACAGAAATTGCATCGGAATTAAATACAAAAGGCACAATGCCAACTTAAGTATAAGAAGACTGACTCCTCTTGCTGTCTATGATTTGAACCATTCCTGTGTCATTAGTTATAGATTCCGAAACTTCACTTCAGGTTTACTGTATCCTTTGGACCTTCTTATTGACGATGAAACACTGAATTTGCATCGGAATTGAATAGAAAAGGCACATTGCCGTCTTAAGTACTGTCTATGTATTAACCATTCCTGTGACACTAGTTATAGATTCCGATGCTTTACTTCAGGTTTACTGTACCCCTCTGACCTTCTTATTGACGATGAAACACAGAAATTGCATCGGAATTAAATACAAGAGCCACAATGCCGACTCAAATACAAGATGACTATCTCTTCTTACTCTATATGTTTTGAACCTTTCCTGTGAGACCGGTTTTAGATTCCGATGCTTCACTTCAGGTTTACTGTATCCCTTGGACCTTCTTATTGACGACGAATCACAGAAATTGCGTCGGAATTAAATTGAAAAGGCACAATGCCGACATAAGTACACGTAGACTAACTCTTCTTACTGACTATGATTTGAACATTTCCTGTGAGACCATTTTTAGATTCCGGTGCTTCACTATATGTTTACTGCATCCCTTGGACCTTCCTGTTGACGATGAAACACAGAAATTGCAACGGAATTAAATACAAAAGGCACAATGCCGACTCATATTCAGGATGACTGCCCGTTCTTACTCTCTATGTTTTGAACCTTTCTTGTGAGGCCGGTTTCAGATTCCGATGCTTCACTTCAGGTTTACTGTATCCCTTGGACCTTCTTATTGACGACGAAACACAGAAATTGCATCGGAATAAAAATAGAAAAGGCAGAAACCCGACTTAAGTGCAAGAAGACTTACTCTTCTTACTGACTATGGTGTGAACATTTCCTGTAGGACCAGATTTTGATTCCCATGCTTCACCATATGTTTACTGTGTCCCTTGGACCTTCTTATTGACGATGAAACACATAAATTGCATCGGAATTAAATACAAAAGGCACAATGCCGACTTAAGTACAAGAAGACTGACTCTTCCAACTGTCTATGTTTTGAACCATTCCTGTGACACTAGTTATAGATTCCGATGCATCACTTCTGGTTTACTGAATCCCTTGGACCTTCTTATTGACGATGAAACACAGAAATTGCATCGGAATTAAATACAAAAGACACAATGCCGACTTAAGTACAAGAAAACTGACTCTTCTTGCTGTGTATGTTTGGAACCATTCCTGTGACACTAGTTATAGCTTCCGATGCTTCACTTCAGGGTTACTGTATCCCTCTGACCTTCTTATTGACGACGAAACACAGAAATAGCATCGGAATTAAATAGAAAACGCAAAATGCCGACTTAAGTACAAGAAGACTGACTCCTCCGACTGTCTATGTTTTGAACCATTCCTGTAACTCTAGTTATAGATTCCGATGCTTCACTTCAGGTTTACTGTAACCCTCTGACCTTCTTATTGACGATGAAACACAGGAATTGCATCGAAATTAAATACAATAGGCACAATGCCGACTTAAGTACAAGAAGACTGACTCTACTTAGTGTCTATGTTTTGAACCTTTTCTGTGACACTAGTTATAGATTCCTATGCTGCACTTCAGGTTTACTGTATCCCTCGGCCCTTCTTATTGACGACGAAACACAGAAATTGCATCGGAAATAAATAGAAAAGGCACAATGCCGACTTAAGTACAAGAAGACTGACTCTTCGGTTTCTATGTTTTGAACCATTCCTGTGAAACTAGATATAGATTTCGATGCTTCACTTCTTCTTTACTGAATCCCTCTGACACTTATTGACGATGAAACACAGAAACTGCATCGGAATTAAATACAAAAGGCACAATGCCAACTTAAGTATAAGAAGACTGACTCCTCTTGCTGTCTATGATTTGAACCATTCCTGTGACATTAGTTATAGATTCCGAAACTTCACTTCAGGTTTACTGTATCCTTTGGACCTTCTTATTGACGATGAAACACTGAATTTGCATCGGAATTGAATAGAAAAGGCACATTGCCGTCTTAAGTACTGTCTATGTATTAACCATTCCTGTGACACTAGTTATAGATTCCGATGCTTTACTTCAGGTTTACTGTACCCCTCTGACCTTCTTATTGACGATGAAACACAGAAATTGCATCGGAATTAAATACAAGAGCCACAATGCCGACTCAAATACAAGATGACTATCTCTTCTTACTCTATATGTTTTGAACCTTTCCTGTGAGACCGGTTTTAGATTCCGATGCTTCACTTCAGGTTTACTGTATCCCTTGGACCTTCTTATTGACGACGAATCACAGAAATTGCGTCGGAATTAAATTGAAAAGGTACAATGCCGACATAAGTACACGTAGACTAACTCTTCTTACTGACTATGATTTGAACATTTCCTGTGAGACCAGTTTTAGATTCCGAGGCTTCACTATTTGTTTACTGCATCCCTTGGACCTTCCTGTTGACGATGAAACACAGAAATTGCAACGGAATTACATACAAATGGCACAATGCCGACTTATATTCAGGATGACTGCCCGTTCTCACTCTCTATGTTTTGAACCTTTCTTGTGAGGCCGGTTTTAGATTCCGATGCTTCACTTCAGGTTTACTGTATCCCTTGGACCTTCTTATTGACGACGAATCACAGAAATTGCGTCGGAATTAAATAGAAATGGCACAATGCCGACATAAGTACAAGTAGATTAACTCTTCTTACTGACTATGACTTGAACATTTCCTGTGAGACCAGTTTTAGATTCCGATGCTTCACTATATGTTTACTGCATCCCTTGGACCTTCCTGTTGACGATGAAACACAAAAATTGCAACGGATTTAAATACAAAAGGCACAATGCCGACTCATATTCAGGATGACTGCCCGTTCTTACTCTCTATGTTTTGAACCTTTCTTGTGAGGCCGGTTTTAGATTCCGATGCTTCACTTCAGGTTTACTGTATCCCTTGGACCTTCTTATTGACGATGAAACACAGAAATTGCATCGGAATAAAAATAGAAAAGGCACATAGCCGACTTAAGTATAAGAAGACTGACTCTTCATACTGACTATGTTTTGAACATTTCCTGTGAGACCAGTTTTAGATTCCGATGCTTCACTATATGTTTACTGTATCCCTTGGACCTTCTTATTGACGATGAAACACAGAAATTGCTTCGGAATTAAATACTAAAGTCACAATGCCGACTTAAGTACAAGAAAACTGACTCTTCCTACTGACTATTCTTTGAACCGTTCCTGTGACACTAGTTATAGATTCCGATGCATCACTTCAGGTTTACTGTATCCCTTGGACTTTCTTATTGACGATGAAACACACGAATTGCATCGGAATTAAATACAAAAGGCACAATGCCGACTTAAGTACAAGATGACCGACTCTTCTTGCTGTGTATGTTTTGAACCATTCCTGTGACACTAGTTATAGATTCCGATGCTTCACTTCAGGTTTACTGTATCCTTTGAACCTTCTTATTGACGATGAAACACAGAATTTGCATCGGAATTAAATACAAAAGGCACATTGCCGACTTAGGTACAAGAAGACTGCCTCTTCTTACTGTCTATGTTTTGAGCAATTCCTGTGACACTAGTTATAGATTGCGATGCTTCACTTCGGGTTTACTGTATCCCTTGGACCTTCTTATCGACGATGAAACACAGAAATTGCATCGGAATTAAATTCAAAAGGCACAACGCCGACTTAAGTACAAGATGACCGACTCTTCTTGCGGTGTATGTTTGAACCATTCCTGTGACACTAGTTATAGATTGCGATGCTTCACTTCGGGTTTACTGTATCCCTTGGACCTTCGTATCGACGATGAAACACACGAATTGCATCGGAATTAAATACAAAAGGCACAATGCCGACTTAAGTTCAAGAAGACTGACTCTTCCTACACTCTATGTTTTGAACCAATCCTGTGACACTAGTTATAGATTCCGATGCCTCACTTCAGGTTTTTTGTTTCCCTTGGACCTTCTTATTGATGACGAAACTCAGAAATTGCATCGGAATTAAATAGAAAAGGCATAATGCCGATTTAAGTACAAGAAGACTGACTCTTATTGCTTACTGTATTTTGAACCATTCCTGTAACACTAGTTATATAATCCTATGCTTCACTTCAGGTTTGCTGTATCACTGGGCCCTTCTTATTGACGACGAAACACAGAAATTCCATCGGAATTAAATTGAAAAGGCACAATGCCAACTTAAGTACAAGAGGACAGACTCTTCTTACTGACTATGATTTGAACATTTCTTGTGACCCCAGTTTTAGATTACGATGCTTCGCTATATGTTTACTGTATCCCTTGGACCTTCTTATTGACGACGAAACACAGAAATTGCATCGGATTTAAATAGAAGAGGCACAATGCCGACAAAAGTTCAAGATGACTGACTCTTCTTACTGCCTATGTTTTGAACCATTCCTTTGACACTAGTTATAGATTCTGGTGCTTCATTTCAGGGTTACTGTATCGCTTGGACCTTCTTATTGACGATGAAACATAGAAATTACACCGTAATTAAGTAGAATAGGCACAATGCCGACTTAAGTACAAGAAGACTGACTCTTCTTACTGTCTATGTTTTGAACCTTTCCTGTGACACTAGTTATAGATTCCGATGCTTCACTTCAGGTTTACTGTATCCCTTGGACCTTCTTATTGACGACGAAGCACAGAAATTGCATCTAATTAAATAGAAAAGGCACAATGCCGACTTAAGTACAAGAAGACTGACTCTTCTTACTGTCTATGTTTGAACCATTCCTGTGACACTAGTTATAGATTCCGATGCTTCACTTCAGGTTTTTCAGTATTTCTTGGACCTTCTTATTGACGACGAATCACAGATATTGCATCTTTATTAAAAAGAAAAGCACAATGCCAACTTAAGTACAAGAAGACTTACTCTTCCCACTGTCCACGTTTAGAACCATTCCTGTGACACTAGTTATAGATTCCGATGCTTCACTTCAGGTTTACTGTATCCCTCTCACATTCTTATTGACGATGAAACACAGAAATTGCATCGGAATTAAATAGAAAAGGCACAATGCCGACTTAAGTACAAGAAGACTGACTCTTCTTACTGTCTATGTTTTGAACCATTGCTGTCACACTAGTTATATATTCCTATGCTCACGTCAGGTTTACTGTATCCCTCTGACCATCTTATTGACGATGAAACACAGAAATTGCATCGGAATTAAATACAGAAGGCACAATGCCGACTTAAGTACAAGAAGACTGACTTTTCTTACTGTCTATGTTTTGAACCATTCCTGTGACACTAGTTTTGGTTTCCGATGCTTCACTTCAGGTTTACTGTATCCCTCTGACCTTCTTATTGACGATGAAACACAGTAATTGCATCGGAATTAAATTGAAAAGGGCACAATGCCGACTTATTTACAAGAAGACTGACTCTTCTTACTGTCTATGTTTTGAACCATTCCTGTGACATTAGTTATAGATTCCGATGCTTCACGTCAGGTTTACTGTATTCCTCTGACCTTCTTATTGACGATGAAACACAGAAATTTCATCGGAATTAAATACAACAGCCAGAATCCGACTCAAATAGAAGATGACTGGCTCTTCTTACTCTCTATGTTTTGAACCTTTCCTGTGAGACCGGTTTTAGATTCCGATGATCCACTTCATGTTTACTGCATCCTTGGACCTTCTTATTGTCGACGAAACACAGAAATTGCATCGGAATTAAATGGAAAAGGCACAATGCCGACGTAAGTACAAGAAGACTGACTCTTCTTACTGACTATGATTTGATCATTTCCTGTGAGACCAGTTTTAGGTTCCGATGCTTCACTATATGTTTACTGAGTCCCTTGGACCTTCTTATTGACGACGAAACACAGAAATTGCATTGGAATTAAACAGAAAAGGCACAATGCCGACTTAAGTTCAAGAAGACTAACTCTTCCTACACTCTATGTTTTGAACCAATCCTGTGACACTAGTTACAGATTCCGATGCGTCACTTCAGGTTTACTGTATCCCTTGGACCTTCTTATTGATGACAAAACACAGAAATTGCATCGGAATTAAATAGAAAAGGCATAATGCCAACTTAAGTACAAGAAGACTGACTCTTTTTACTTACTGTGTTTTGAACCATTCCTGTGACACTAGTTGTATATTCCTATGCTTCACTTCAGGTTTGCTGTATCACTGGGTCCTTCTTATTGACGACGAAACACAGAAATTGCATCGGAATTAAATAGAAAAGGCACCATGCCGAATTAAGTACAAGAAGACTGACTCTTCCTACTGTCTATGTCTTGAACCACTCCTGTGACACTAGTTATAGATTCCGATGCTTCACTTCAGGTTTACTGTATCCCTCTGACCTTCTTATTGACGATGAAACACAGAAATTGCATCGGAATTAAATACAATCGGCACAATGCCGACTTAAGTACAAGAAGACTGACTCTTCTTACTGTCTATGTTATGAGCAGATCCTGTGACACTAGTTATAGATTCCGAAGCTTCACTTCAGGTTTACTGTATCCCTTGGACCTTCTTATCGACGAAGAAACACAGAAATAGCATCGGAATTAAATACAAAAGGCACAATGCCGACTTAAGTACAAGAAGACTGACTCTTCTTACTGACTATGTTTTGAACCGCTCCTGTGACACTAGTTATAGATTCCGATGCTTCACTTCAGGTTTACTGCATCCCTTGGACCTTCTTATTGATGACGAAACACAAAAATTGCATTGGGATTAAATACAAAAGGCACAATGCCGACTTAAGTACAAGAAGACTGACTCCTCCTACTGTCTATGTTTTCAACCTTTCCCGTGACACTAGTTATAGATTCCGATGCTTCACTTCAGGTTTACTGTATCCCTCTGACATTCATATTGACGACGAAACACAGAAATTGCATCGGCATTAAATGGAAAAGGCACAATGCCGACATAAGTACAAGAAGACTGACTCTTCTTACTGACTATGATTTGAACATTTCCTGTGACACCAGATTTAGATTCCGATGCTTCACTATATGTTTACTGTACCCCTTGGACCTTCTTGTTGACGATGAAACACAGAAATTGCATCGGAATTAAATACAAATGGCACAGTGCCGACTTAAGTACAAGAAGACTGACTCTCCGTGCTGTGTATGTTTTGAACCATTCCTGTGACACTAGTTATAGATTCCGATGCTTCACTTCCGGTTTACTGTATCCCTCTGACCCTCTTATTGACGATGAAACACAGTAATTGCGTCGGAATTAAATACAAAAGGCACAATGCCGACTCATGTACAAGGAGACTGACTCTTCTTACTGTCTATGTTTTGAACCTTTCCTGTTACACTAGATATAGATTCCGATGCTTCACTTCAGGTTTACTGTATCCCTTGGACCTTCTTATTGACGACGAAACACAGAAATTGCATCGGAATTAAATAGAAAACACACAATGCCGACTTAAGAACAAGAACATTGACTCTTCCTACTGTCTATGTTTTGAGCCATTCCTGTGACACTAGTTATAGATTCCGATGCTTCACTTCAAGTTTACTATATCCCTCTGACATTCTTATTGACGATGAAACACAGAAATTGCATCGGAATCAAATACAAACGGTACAATTCCGACTTAAGTACAAGAAGACTGACTCTTCTTACTGACTATGGTGTGAACAATTCCTGTAGGACCAGATTTAGATTCCGATGCTTCACCATATGTTTACTGTATCCCTTGGACCTTCTTATTGACGATGAAACACAGAAATTGCATCGGAATTAAATACAAAAGGCACAATGCCGACTTAAGTACAAGAAGACTGACTCTTCCAACTGTCTATGTTTTGAACCATTCCTGTGACACTAGTTATAGATTCCGATGCATCACTTCTGGTTTACTGAATCCCTTGGACCTTCTTATTGACGATGAAACACAGAAATTGCATCGGAATTAAATACAAAAGGATCAATGCCGACTTAAGTACAAGAAGACTGACTCTTCTTGCTGTGTATGTTTGGAATCATTCCTGTGACACTAGTTATAGATTCTGATGCTTCACTTCAGGGTTACTGTATCCCTCTGACCTTCTTATTGACGACTAAACACAGAAAGTGCATCGGAATTAAATAGAAAAGGCACAACGCCGACTTAAGTACAAGAAGACTGACTCCTCCGACTGTCTATGTTTAGAACCATTCCTGTAACTCTAGTTATAGATTCCGATGCTTGACTTCAGGTTTACTGTAACCCTCTGACCTTCTTATTGACGATGAAACACAGGAATTGCATCGAAATTAAATACAAAAAGCACAATGCCGACTTAAGTACAAGAAGACTGACTCTTCTTAGTGTCTATGTTTTGAACCTTTTCTGTGACACTAGTTATAGATTCCGATGCTGCACTTCAGGTTTACTGTATCCCTTGGACCTTCTTATTGACGACAAAACACAGAAATTGCATCGGAAATAAATAGAAAAGGCACAATGCCGACATAAGTACAAGTAGACTAACTCTTCTTACTGACTATGATTTGAACATTTCCTGTGAGACCAGTTTTAGATTCCGATGCTTTACTATATGTTTACTGCATCCCTTGGACCTTCCTGTTGACGATGAAACACAGAAATTGCAACGGAATTAAATACAAAAGGCACAACGCCGACTTATATTCAGGATGACTGCCCGTTCTTACTCTCTATGTTTTGAACCTTTCTTGTGAGGCCGGTTTTAGATTCCGATGCTTCACTTCAGGTTTACTGTATCCCTTGGACCTTCTTATTGACGACGAATCACAGAAATTGCGTCGGAATTAAATAGAAATGGCACAATGCCGACATAAGTACAAGTAGATTAACTCTTCTTACTGACTATGACTTTAACATTTCCTGTGAGACCAGTTTTAGATTCCGATGCTTCACTATATGTTTACTGCATCCCTTGGACCTTCCTGTTGACGATGAAACACAAAAATTGTAACGGATTTAAATACAAAAGGCACAATGCCGACTCATATTCAGGATGACTGCCCGTTCTTACTCTCTATGTTTTGAACCTTTCTTGTGAGTCCGGTTTTAGATTCCGATGCTTCACTTCAGGTTTACTGTATCCCTTGGACCTTCTTATTGACGATGAAACACAGAAATTGCATCGGAATAAAAATAGAAATGGCACATAGCCGACTTAAGTATAAGAAGACTGACTCTTCATACTGACTATGTTTTGAACATTTCCTGTGAGACCAGTTTTAGATTCCGATGCTTCACTATATGTTTACTGTATCCCTTGGACCTTCTTATTGACGATGAAACACAGAAATTGCTTCGGAATTAAATACTAAAGTCACAATGCCGTCTTAAGTACAAGAAAACTGACTCTTCCAACTGACTATGCTTTGAACCGTTCCTGTGACACTAGTTATAGATTCCGATGCATCACTTCAGGTTTACTGTATCCCTTGGACTTTCTTATTGACGATGAATCACACGAATTGCATCGGAATTAAATACAAAAGGCACAATGCCGACTTAAGTACAAGATGACCGACTCTTCTTGCTGTGTATGTTTTGAACCATTCCTATGACACTAGTTATAGATTCCGATGCTTCACTTCAGGTTTACAGTATCCTTTGAACCTTCTTATTGACGATGAATCACAGAATTTGCATCGGAATTAAATACAAAAGGCACATTGCCGACTTAGGTACAAGAAGACTGCCTCTTCTTACTGTCTATGTTTTGAGCAATTCCTGTGACACTAGTTATAGATTGCGATGCTTCACTTCGGGTTTACTGTATCCCTTGGACCTTCTTATCGACGATGAAACACAGAAATTGCATCGGAATTAAAATCAAAAGGCACAACGCGGACTTAAGTACAAGATGACCGACTCTTCTTGCGGTGTATGTTTGAACCATTCCTGTGACACTAGTTATAGATTGCGATGCTTCACTTCGGGTTTACTGTATCCCTTGGACCTTCTTATCGACGATGAAACACACGAATTGCATCGGAATTAAATACAAAAGGCACAATGCCGACTTAAGTTCAAGAAGGCTGACTCTTCCTACACTCTATGTTTTGAACCAATCCTGTGACACTAGTTATAGATTCCGATGTCTCACTTCAGGTTTTTTGTTTCCCTTGGACCTTCTTATTGATGACGAAACTCAGAAATTGCATCGGAATTAAATAGAAAAAGGCATAATGCCGATTTAAGTACAAGAAGACTGACTCTTATTGCTTACTGTATTTTGAACCATTCCTGTAACACTAGTTATATATTCCTATGCTTCACTTCAGGTTTGCTGTATCACTGGGCCCTTCTTATTGACGACGAAACACAGAAATTCCATCGGAATTAAATAGAAAAGGCACAATGCCAACTTAAGTACAAGAGGACAGACTCTTCTTACTGACTATGATTTGAACATTTCTTGTGACCCCAGTTTTAGATTACGATGCTTCGCTATATGTTTACTGTATCCCTTGGACCTTCTTACTGACGACGAAACACAGAAATTGCATCGGATTTAAATAGAAGAGGCACAATGCCGACAAAAGTTCAAGATGACTGACTCTTCCTACTGCCTATGTTTTGAACCATTCCTTTGACACTAGTTATAGATTCTGGTGCTTCATTTCAGGTTTACTGTATCGCTTGGACCTTCTTATTGACGATGAAACATAGAAATTACACCGTAATTAAGTAGAAAAGGCACAATGCCGACTTAAGTACAAGAAGACTGACTCTTCTTACTGTCTATGTTTTGAACCTTTCCTGTGACACTAGTTATAGATTCCGATGCTTCACTTCAGGTTTACTGTATCCCTTGGACCTTCTTATTGACGACGAAGCACAGAAATTGCATCTAATTAAATAGAAAAGGCACAATGCCGACTTAAGTACAAGAAGACTGACTCTTCTTACTGTCTATGTTTGAACCATTCCTGTGACACTAGTTATAGATTCCGATGCTTCACTTCAGGTTTACAGTATTTCTTGGACCTTCTTATTGACGGCGAATCACAGAGATTGCATCTTTATTAAAAAGAAAAGCACAATGCCAACTTAAGTACAAGAAGACTTACTCTTCCAACTGTCCACGTTTAGAACCATTCCTGTGACACTAGTTATAGATTTCGATGCTTCACTTCAGGTTTACTGCATCCCTCTCACATTCTTATTGACGATGAAACACAGAAATTGCATCGGAATTAAATAGAAAAGGTACAATGATGACTTAAGTACAAGAAGACTGACTCTTCTTACTGTCTATGTTTTGAACCATTGCTGTCACACTAGTTATATATTCCTATGCTCACTTCAGGTTTACTGTATCCCTCTGACCTTCTTATTGACGATGAAACACAGAAATTGCATCGGAATTAAATACAGAAGGCACAATGCCGACTTAAGTACAAGAAGACTGACTTTTCTTACTGTCTATGTTTTGAACCATTCCTGTGACACTAGTTATAGATTCCGATGCTTCACTTCAGGTTTTCTGTATCCCTCTGACCTTCTTATTGACGATGAAACACAGTAATTGCATCGGAATTAAATTGAAAAGGGCACAATGCCGACTTATTTACAAGAAGACTGACTCTTCTTACTGTCTATGTTTTGAACCATTCCTGTGACATTAGTTATAGATTCCGATGCTTCACGTCAGGTTTACTGTATCCCTCTGACCTTCTTATTGACGATGAAACACAGAAATTGCATCGGAATTAAATACAACAGCCAGAATCCGACTCAAATAGAAGATGACTGGCTCTTCTTACTCTCTATGTTTTGAACCTTTCCTGTGAGACCGGTTTTAGATTCCGATGATCCACTTCATGTTTACTGCATCCTTGGACCTTCTTATTGTCGACGAAACACAGAAATTGCATCGGAATTAAATGGAAAAGGCACAATGCCGACGTAAGTACAAGAAGACTGACTCTTCTTACTGACTATGATTTGAACATTTCCTGTGAGACCAGTTTTAGGTTCCGATGCTTCACTATATGTTTACTGAGTCCCTTGGACCTTCTTATTGACGACGAAACACAGAAATTGCATTGGAATTAAACAGAAAAGGCCGAATGCCGACTTAAGTTCAAGAAGACTAACTCTTCCTACACTCTATGTTTTGAACCAATCCTGTGACACTAGTTATAGATTCCGATGCGTCACTTCAGGTTTACTGTATCCCTTGGACCTTCTTATTGATGACAAAACACAGAAATTGCATCGGAATTAAGTAGAAAAGGCATAATGCCAACTTAAGTACAAGAAGACTGACTCTTTTTACTTACTGTGTTTTGAACCATTCCTGTGACACTAGTTGTATATTCCTAAGCTTCACTTCAGGTTTGCTGTATCACTGGGTCCTTCTTATTGACGACGAAACACAGAAATTGCATCGGAATTAAATAGAAAAGGCACCATGCCGAATTAAGTACAAGACGATGACTCTTCCTACTGTCTATGTTTTGAACCACTCCTGTGACACTAGTTATAGATTCCGATGCTTCACTTCAGGTTTACTGTATCCCTCTGACCTTCTTATTGACGATGAAACACAGAAATTGCATCGGAATTAAATACAAAAGGCACAATGCCGACTTAAGTACAAGAAGACTGACTCTTCTTACTGTCTATGATTTGAACCTTTCCTGCGACACTAGTTATAGATTCCGATGCATTACTTCAGGTTTACTGTATCCCTTGGACATTCGTATTGGCGACGAAACACAGAAATTGCATCGGAATTAAATAGAAAAGGCACAATGCCGTCTTAAGTAAAAGAAGACTGACTCTTCCTACTGTCTATCTTTTGAACCATTCCTGTGACAGTAGTTATAGATTCCGATGCTTCACTTCAGGTTTACTGTATCCCTTGGACCTACATATTGATGACGAAACACATTAATTGCATCGGAATTAAATAGAAAAGACATAATGCCGACTTAAGTACAAGAAGACTGACGCTTGATACTTACTGTGTTTTGAACCATTCCTGTGACACTAGTTGTGTATTCCTGTGCTTCACTTCAGGTTTGCTATATCACTGGGCCCTTGTTATTGACGACGAAACACAGAAATTGCATCGGAATTAAATAGAGAACCCACAATGCCAACTTAAGTACAAGACTGACTATGTTTTGAACATTTCCTGTGAAACTAGTTATAGATTCCGATGCTTCACTATATGTTTACTGTATCCCTTGGACCTTCTTATTGACGACGAAACACAGAAATTGCATCGGATTTGAATAGAAGAGTTACAATGCCGACTTAAGTACAAGAAGACTGACTCTTCTTACTGTCTATGTTTTGAACCTTTCCTGTGACACTGGTTATAGATTCCGATGCTTCACTTCAGGTTTACTGAAGCTCTTGGACATTCTTATTGACGACGAAACACAGAAATTGCATCGGAATTAATTAGAAACGGCACAATGCCGACTTAAGTACAAGAAGACTGACTCTTCGTACTGTCTATGTTTTGAACTTTTCCTGTGAGACCACTTTTAGGTTCCGATGCTTCACTATTTGTTTACTGTATCCCTTGGACCATCTTATTGACGACGAAACACAGATATTGCATTGGAATTAAGTAGAAAAGGCACAATGCCGTCTTAAGTTCAAGAAGACTAACTCTTCCTACTCTCTATGTTTTGAACCATTCCTGTGACTCTAGTTATAGATTCCGATGCTCCACTTCATGTTTACTGTATCCCTCTGACTGTCTTCTTTACGATGAAACACAGAAATTGCATCGGAATTAAATACGAAAGGCACAATGCTGACTTACGTACAAGAAGACTGACTCTTCCCAATATCTACGTTTAGAACCATTCCTGTGACACTAGTTATAGATTCCGATGCTTCACTTCAGGTTTACTGTATCCCTCTCACATTCTTATTGACGATGGAACACAGAAATTCCATCGGAATTAAATAGAAAAGGCACAATGCCGACTTACTTACAAGAAGACTGACTCTTCTTACTGTCTATGTTTTGAACCATTCCTGTGACACTAGTTATAGATTCCGATGCTCCACTTCAGGTTTACTGTATCCCACTGACTGTCTTCTTTACGATGAAACACAGAAATTGCATCGGAATTAAATACAAAAGGCACAATGCCGACTTAAGTACAAGAAGACTGACTTTTCTTTCTGTCTATGTTTTGAACCATTCCTGTGACACTAGATATAGATTCCGAAGCTTCAGTTCAGGTTTACTGTATCCTTTGGACCATCGTATTGACGGCGAAACACAGAAATTGCATCGGAATTAAATAGAAAAGGCACAATGCCGACTGAAGTACAAGAAGACTGACTTTTCCTACTGTCAATGTTTTGAGCCATTACTCTGACACTAGTTATAGATTCCGATGCTTCACTTTAGGTTTACTGTATCCCTTGGACCTTCTTAATGACGATGAAACACAGAAATTGCATCGGAGTTTATTACAAAAGGCAAAATGCCGACTTAAGTACAAGAAGACTGACTCTTCTTACTGTCTATGATTTGAACCTTTCCTGCGACACTAGTAATAGATTCCGATGCTTTACTTCAGGTTTACTGTATCCCTTGGACATTCGTATTGGCTACGAAACACAGAAATTGCATCGGAATTAAATAGAAAAGGCACAATGCCGTCTTAAGTAAAAGAAGACTGACTCTTCCTACTGTCTATCTTTTGAACCATTCCTGTGACACTAGTTATAGATTCCGATGCTTCACTTCAGGTTTACTGTATCCCTTGGACCAACATATTGATGATGAAACACATTAATTGCATCGGAATGAAATAGAAAAGACATAATGCCGACTTAAGTACAAGGAGACTGACGCTTATTACTTACTGTGTTTTGAACCATTCCTGTGACACTAGTTGTGTATTCCTATGCTTCACTTCAGGTTTGCTATATCACTGGGCCCTTCTTATTGACGACGAAACACAGACATTGCATCGGAATTAAATAGAAAAGGCACAATGCCAACTTAAGTACAAGAGGACAGACTCTTCTTACTGACTATGTTTTGAACATTTCCTGTGACACTAGTTATAGATTCCGATGCTTCACTATATGTTTACTGTATCCTTTGGACCTTCTTATTGACGACGAAACACAGAAATTGCATCGGATTTGAATAGAAGAGTTACAATGCCGACTTAAGTACAAGAAGACTGACTCTTCTTACTGTCTATGTTTTGAACCTTTCCTGTGACACTAATTATAGATTCCGATGCTTCACTTCAGGTTTACTGAAGCTCTTGGACATTCTTATTGACGACGAAACACAGAAATTGCATCGGAATTAATTAGAAACGGCACAATGCCGACTTAAGTACAAGAAGACTGACTCTTCCTACTGTCTATGTTTTGAACTTTTCCTGTGAGACCACTTTTAGGTTCCGATGCTTCACTATTTGTTTACTGTATCCCTTGGACCATCTTATTGACGACGAAACACAGATATTGCATTGGAATTAAGTAGAAAAGGCACAATGCCGTCTTAAGTTCAAGAAGACTAACTCTTGCTACTCTCTATGTTTTGAACCATTCCTGTGACACTAGTTATAGATTCCGATGCTCCACTTCAGGTTTACTGTATCCCTCTGACTGTCTTCGTTACGATGAAACACAGAAATTGCATCGGAATTAAATACAAAAGGCACAATGCTGACTTACGCACAAGAAGACTGACTCTTCCCACTATCTACGTTTAGAACCATTCCTGTGACACTAGTTATAGATTCCGATGCTTCACTTCAGGTTTACTGTATCCCTCTCACATTCTTATTGACGATGAAACACAGAAATTGCATCGGAATTAAATAGAAAAGGCACAATGCCGACTTACGTACAAGAAGACTGACTCTTATTACTGTCTATGTTTTCAGCCATTCCTGTGACACTAGTTATAGATTGCGATGCTCCACTTCAGGTTTACTGTATCCCTCTGACTGTCTTCTTTACGATGAAACACAGAAGTTGCATCGGAATTAAATACAAAAGCCACAATGCCGACTTAAGTACAAGAAAACTGACTTTTCTTTCTGTCTATGTTTTGAACCATTCCTGTGACACTAGATATAGATTCCGAAGCTTCAGTTCCGGTTTACTGTATCCTTTGGACCATCGTATTGACGGCGAAACACAGAAATTGCATCGGAATTAAATAGAAAAGGCACAATGCCGACTTAAGTCCAAGAAGACTGACTTTTCCTACTGTCAATGTTTTGAGCCATTACTGTGACACTAGTTATAGATTCCGATGCTTCACTTTAGGTTTACTGTATCCCTTGGACCTTCTTAATGACGATGAAACACAGAAATTGCATCGGAGTTTATTACAAAATTCAAAATGCCGATTTAAGTACAAGAAGACTGACTCTTCTTACTGTCTATGTTTTGAACCTTTCCTGTGACACTAGTTATAGACTTCGATGCTACACTCCAGGTTTACTGTACCCCTTGGACCTTCTTATTGACGACAAAACACATAAAATGCATCGGAATTAAATAGAAAAGGCCCAATGCCGACTTAAGTACAAGAAGACTGACTCTTCCTACTGTCTATGTTTTGAAACAATCCTGTGACACTAGTTATAGATTACGATGAGTCACTTCATTTTAACTGTATCCTTTGGACGTTCTTATTGACGACGAAACACAGAAATTGCATCGAAATTAAATAGAAAAGGCACAATGCCGACTTAAGTACAAGAAGACTAACTCTCCCTACTCTCTATGCTTTGAACCAATCCTGTTACACTAGTTATAGATTCCGATGCGTCACTTCAATTTTACTGTATGAGTTGGATTTTCTTATTGACGACGAAACACATAAATCGCATCGGAATTAAATAGAAAAGGCACAATGCCGACTTAAGTACAAGAAGACTGACTCTTCTTACTGACTGTGTTTTGAACCATTCCTGTGACACTAGTTATAGATTCCGATGCTTCACTTTAGGTTTACTGTATCCCTCTGACCTTCTTATTGACGATGTAACACAGAAATTGCATCGGAATTAAAAACAAAAGGCACAATGGCGACTTAAGTACAAGAAGACTGACTCTTCTTACTGTCTATGTTTTGAACCATTCCTGTGACACTAGTTATAGATTCCGATGCTTCAGGTTTACTGTATCTCCTGGACCTTCTTGTTGACGACGAAACACAGAAATTGCATCGGAATTAAATAGAAAAGGCACAATGCCGACTTAAGTTCAAGAAGACTAAGTCTTCCTACTCTCTATGTTTTGAACCAATCCTGTGACACTAGTTATAGATTCCGATGCGTCACTTCAGGTTTACTGTATCCCTTGGACCTTCTTATTGACGACGAAACACAGAAATTGCAACGGATTTAAATAGAAGAGCCACAATGCCCGCTTAAGTTCAAGAAGACTGACTCTTCCTACCGTCTATAATTTGAACCATTCCTTTGACACTAGTTATAGATTCCGATGCTTCACTTCGGGTTTAATGTATCCATTGGACCTTCTTATTGACGACGAACCACTGAAATTGCATCGGAATTAAATGGAAATGGCACAATGCCGACTTAAGTACAATAAGACTGACTCTTCCTATTGTCTATGTTTTGAACCATTCCTGTGACACTAGTTACAGATTCCGATGCTTCACTTCAGGTTTACTGTATTCCTCTGACATTCATATTGACGATGAAACACAGAAATTGCATCGGAATTAAATACAAACCACACAATGCCGTATTAAGTACAAGAAGACTGACTCTTCTTATTGACTATGTTTTGAACATTTCCTGTGAGACCAGTATTAGATTCCGATGCTTCACTATATGTTTACTGTATTCCTTGGACCTTCTTATCGACGATGAAACACAGAAATTGCATCTGAATTAAATACAAAAGGCACAATGCCAACTTAAGTACAACAAGACTGACTCTTCTTATTGTCTATGTATTGAACCATTCCTGTGACACTAGTTATAGAATCCGATGCTTCACTTCAGGTTTACTGTATCCCTCTGACCTTCTTAGTGACGACGATAGACAGAAATTGCATCGGAATTAAATAGAAAAGGCACAATGCCGAATTAAGTAGAAGAAGACTGACTCTTGCTACTGTCTATGTTTTGAACCATTCCTGTGACACTAGTTATAGATTCCGATGCTTCACTTCAGGTTTACTGTATCCCTCTGACCTTGTTATTGACGATGAAACACAGAAATTGCATCGGAATTTAATACAAAAGGCACAATGCCGACTTAAGTACAAGAAGACTTACTCTCCTTACTGTCTATGTTTTGACCGTTTCCTGTGACACTAGTTATAGATTCCGATGCTTCACTTCAGGTTTACAGTATCTCTTGGACCTTCTTATTGACGACGAAACACAGAAATTGCATCGGAATTAAATAGAAAAGACACAATGCCACTTAAGTAAAAGAAGACTGACTCTTCCTACTGTCTATGTTTTGAACCATTCCTGTGACACTAGTTATGGATTCCGATGCTTCACTTCAAGTTTACTGTATCCCTCTGACATTCTTATTGACGATGAAACACAGAAATTGCATTGGAATTAAATAGAAAAGGCACAATGCCGAGTTAAGTACAAGAAGACTGACTCTTCTTACAGTCTATATTTTGAACCATTCCTGTTACACTAGTTATAGATTCCGATGCTTCAGGATTACTGTATCCCCTGGACCTTCTTATTGACGACGAAACACAGAAATTGCATCGGAATTAAATAGAAAAGGTACAATGCCGACTTAAGTTCAAGAAGACTAACTCTTCCTACTCTCTATGTTTTGAACCAATCCTGTGACACTAGTTATAGATTCCGATGCGTCACTTCAATTTTACTGTATGCCTTGGACCTTCTTATTGACGACGAAACACATAAATCGCATCGGAATTAAATAGAAAAGGCACAATGCCGACTTAAGTACAAGAAGACTGACTCTTCTTACTGACTGTGTTTTGAACCATTCCTGTGACACTAGTTATAGATTCCGATGCTTCACTTTAGGTTTACTGTATCCCTCTGACCTTCTTATTGACGATGTAGCACAGAAATTGCATCGGAATTAAATACAAAAGGCACAATGGCGACTTAAGTACAAGAAGACTGACTCTTCTAATAGTCTATGTTTTGAATCTTTCCTGTGACACTAGTTATATATTCCTATGCTTCACTTCAGGTTTGCTGTATCAATTGGACCTTCTCATTGACGACGAAACACAGAAATTGCATCGGAATGAATTAGAAAAGGCACAATGCAAATTAAAGTACAAGAAGACTGACTCTTCTTACTGACTATGTTTTGAACATTTCCTGTGAGACCAGTTTTAGATTCCGATGCTTCACTATATGTTTACTGTATCCCTTGGACCTGCTTATGGACGACGAAACACAGAAATTGCATCTGATTTAAACAGAAGAGCCACAATGCCGACTTAAGTTCAAGAAGTCTGACTCTTTCTACTGTCTATGTTTTGAACCATTCCTTTGACACTAGTTATAGATTCCGATGCTTCACTTCAGGTTTACTGTATCCCTCTGACATTCATATTGACGATGAAACACAGACATTGCATGGGAATTAAATAGAAAAGCCACAATGCCGACTTAAGTACAAAAAGACTGACTCTTCTTACTGTCTATGTTTTGAACCATTCCTGTGACACTAGTTATAGATTCCGATGCTTCAGGTTTACTGTATTTCCTGGACCTTCTTGTTGACGACGAAATACACAAATTGCATCGGAATTAAATAGAAAAGGCACAATGCCGACTTAAGTTCAAGAAGACTAACTCTTCCTACTCTCTATGTTTTGAACCAATCCTGTGACACTAGTTATAGATTCCGATGCGTCACTTCAGGTTTACTGTATCCCTTGGACCTTCTTATTGACGGCGAAACACAGAAATTGCAGCGGATTTAAATAGAAGAGCCACAATGCCCGCTTAAGTTCAAGAAGACTGACTCTTCCTACCGTCTATGTTTTGAACCATTCCTTTGACACTAGTTATAGATTCCGATGCTTCACTTCGGGTTTACTGTATCCATTGGACCTTCTTATTGACGCCGAAACACAGAAATTGCATCGGAATTAAATAGAAAAGGCACAATGCCGACTTAAGTACAAGAAGACTGACTCTTCCTACTGCCTATGTTTTGAACATTTCCTGTGAGACCAGGTTTAGGTTCCGATGCTTCACTATTTGTTTACTGTATCCCTTGGACCATCTTATTGACGACAAAACACAGAAATTGCATCGGAATTAAATATAAAAGGCACCATGCCGACTTAAGTTCAAGAGGACTAACTCTTCCTACTCTCTATGTTTTGAACCATTCCTGTCACACTAGTTATAGATTCCGATGTTTCACTTCAGGTTTACTGTATCCCTCTGACCGTCTGATTTACGATGAAACACAGAAATTGAATCGGAATTAAATACAAAAAGCACAATGCCGACTTAAGTACAAGATGACTGACTCTTCTTACTGTCTATGTTGTGAACCTTTCCTGTGACACTAGATATAGATTCCGATGATTCAGTTCAGGTTTACTGTACCCCTTTTACCTTCGTATTGACGACGAAACACAGAAAGTGCATCGGAATTAAATAGAAAAGGCACAATGCCGACATAAGTACAAGAAGACTGACTCTTCCTATTGTCTATGTTTTGAACCATTCCTGTGACACTAGTTATAGATTTCGATGCTACACTTTGGGTTTACTCTATCCCTTGGAACTTCTTATTGACAACGAAACACAGAAATTAGATCGAAATTAAATAGAAAAGGCACGTTGCCGACTTAAGTACAAGAAGACTGACTCTTCTTACTGACTATGTTTTGAACATTTCCTGTGAGACCAGTTTTAGATTCCGATGCTTCACTATATGTTTACTGTATCCCTTGGACCTTCTTATTGACGATGAAACACAGAAATTGCATCGGAATTAAATACAAAAGGCACAATGCCGACTTAAGTACAAGAAGACTGACTCTTCTTATTGTCTGTCCTTTGAACCATTCCTGTGACACTAGTTATAGAATCCGATGCTTCACTTCAGGTTTACTGTATCCCTCTGACTTTAGTGACGACGAAACACAGAAATTGCTTCGGAATTAAATACAAAAGGCACAATGCCGACTTAAGTACAAGAAGACTGACTCTTCTTACTGTCTACATTTTGAACTTTCCTGTGACACTAGTTATAGATTCCGATGCTTCACTTCAGGTTTACTGTATCCCTTGGGCCTTCTTATTGACGACGAAACACAGAGATTGCATCGGAATTAAATAGAAAAGGCACAATGCCGACATAAGTACAAGAGGACTGACTCTTCCTACTGTTGATGTTTTGAACCATTCCTGTGACACTAGTTATAGATTTCGATGCTTCTCTTCAGGTTTTCTGTATCCCTCTGACATTCTTGTTGACGATGAAACACAGAAATTGCATCGGAATTAAATAGTAAAGGCACAATGCCGACTTAAGTACAAGAAGACTGACTCTTCTTACTGTCTACATTTTGAACTTTCCTGAGACACTAGTTATAGATTCCTATGCTTCACTTCAGGTTTACTGTATCCCCTGGACCTTCTTATTGCCGACGAAACGCAGTAATTGCATCGGAATTAAATAGAAAAGGCACAATGCCGACTTAAGTACAAGAAGACTGACTTTTCTTACTGACTATATTTGAACATTTCCTGTGAGACCAGATTTAGGTTCCGATGCTTCACTACATGTTTACTGAATCATTTGGACCTTCTTATTGACGAATAAACACAGAAATTGCATGGGAATCAATTAGAAAAGGCACAATGCCGACTTAAGTACAAGAAGACTGACCCTTCTTACTGACTATGTTTTGAACCATTCCTGAGACACTAGTTAAAGATTCCTATGCTTCACTTCAGGTTTACTGTATCCCCTGGACCTTCTTATTGACGACGAAACACAGAAATTACATCGGAATTAAATAGAAAAGGCACAATGCCGACTTAAGTTCAAGAAGACTAACTCTTCCTACTCTCTATGATTTGAACCAATCCTGTGACGCTAATTATAGATCCCGATGCGTCACTTCAGGTTTACTGTATCCCTTGGATCTTCTTATTGACGACGAAACACAGAAATTGCAACGGATTTAGATAGAAGAGCCACAATGCCCGCTTAAGTTCAAGAAGACTGACTCTTCCTACCGTCTATGTTTGAACCATTCCTTTGACACTAGTTATAGATTCCGATGCTTCATTTTAGGTTTACTGTATCCATTGAACCTTCTTATTGACGACGAAACACAGAAATTGCATCGGAATTAAGTAGAAAAGGCACAATGCCGACTTAAGTACAAGAGGACTGACTCTTCCTATTGCCTATGTTTTGAACATTTCCTGTGAGACCAGTTTTAGGTTCCGATGCTTCACTATTTGTTTACTGTATCCCTTGGACCTTTTTATTGACGACGAAACACAGAAATTGCATCCGAATTAAATATAAAAGGCACAATGCCGATTTAAGTTCAAGAAGATTAACTCTTCGTACTCTCTATGTTTTGAACCATTCCTGTCACACTAGTTATAGATTCCGATGCTACACTTCAGGTTTACTGTATCCCTCTGACCGTCTTATTTACGATGAAACACAGAAATTGAATCGGAATTAAATACAAAAAGCACAATGCCGACTTATGTACAAGATGACTGACTCTTCTTACTGTCTATGTTCTGAACCTTTCCTGTGACACTAGATATAGCTTCTGATGCTTCAGTTCAGGTTTACTGTATCCCTATTACCTTTGTATTGACAACGAAACACAGAAATTGCATCGGAATTAAATAGAACAGGCACAATGCCGACTTAAGTACAAGAAGACTGACTCTTCCTATTGTCTATGTTTTGAACCATTCCTGTGACACTAGTTATAGATTTCGATGCTTCACTTCAGGTTTACTGTATCCCTTGGAACTTCTTATTGACAACGAAACACAGAAATTACATCGGAATTAAATAGAAAAGGCACATTGCCGACTTTAGTACAAGAAGACTGACTCTTCTTACTGACTATGTTTTGAACATTTCCTGTGAGACCAGTATTAGATTCTGATGCTTCACTATATGTTTACTGTATCCCTTGGACCTTCTTATTGACGATGAAACACAGAAATTGCATCGGAATTAAATAAAAATGGCACAATGCCGACTTAAGTACAAGAAGACTGACTCTTCTTATTGTCTATGTTTGCACCATTCCTGTGACACTAGTTATAGAATCCGATGCTTCACTTCAGGTTTACTGTATCCCTCTGACCTTCTTAGTGACGACCAAACACAGAAATTGCTTCGGAATTAAATACAAAAGGAACAACGCCCAATTAAGTACAAGAAGACTGACTCTTCTTGCTGTCTACATTTTGAACATTCCTGTGACACTAGTTATATATTCCGATGCTTCACTTCAGGTTTACTGTATCCCCTGGACCTTCTTATTGACGACGAAACGCAGTAATTGCATCAAAATTAAATAGAAAAGGCACAATGCCGACTTAAGTACAAGGAGACTGACTCTTCTTACTGACTATGTTTTGAACGTTTCCTGTGAGACCAGTTTTAGATTTCGATGCTTCGCGATATGTTTACTGTATCCCTTGGACCTTCTTATTGACGACGAAACACAGAAATTGCATCGGATTTAAATAGAAGCGGCACAATGCCGACTTAAGTACAAGAAGACAGCTTCATCCTACTGTCTATGTTTTGAACATTTCCTGTGAGACCAGTTTTAGTTTCCGATGCTTCACTATTGGTTTACTGTATCCCTTGGACCTTCATATTGACGACGAAACACAGAAATTGCATCGGAATTAAATAGAAAAGGCACAATGCCGACTTAAGTTCAAGAAGACTAACTCTTCCTACTCTCTATGTTTTGAACCATTCCTGTCACACTTGTTATAGATTCCGATGCTTCACTTCAGGTTTACTGTATCCCTCTGACCGTCTTATTTACGATGAAACACAGAAATTGAATCGGAATTAAATACAAAAAGCACAATGCCGACTTAAATACAAGATGACTGACTCTTCTTACTGTCTATGTTCTGAACCTTTCCTGTGACACTAGATATAGCTTCCGATGCTTCAGTTCAGGTTTACTGTATCCCTCTTACCTTCGTATTGACGACGAAACACAGAAATTGCATCGGAATGAAATAGAAAAGGCACAATGCCGACTTAAGTACAAGAAGACTGACTCTTCCTATTGTCTATGTTTTGAACCATTCCTGTGACACTAGTTATAGATTTCGATGCTTCACTTCAGATTTACTGTATCCCTTGGAACTTCTTATTGACAAAGAAACACAGAAATTACATCGGAATTAAATAGAAAAGGCACATTGCCGACTTAAGGACAAGAAGACTGACTCTTCTTACTGACTATGTTTTGAACATTTCCTGTGAGACCAGTTTTATATTCTGATGCTTCACTATATGTTTACTGTATCCCTTGGACCTTGTTATTGACGATGAAACACAGAAATTGCATCGGAATTAAATACAAATGGCACAATGCCGACTTAAGTACAAGAAGACTAACTCTTCTTATTGTCTATGCTTTGAACCATTCCTGTGACACTAGTTATAGAATCCGATGCTTCACTTCAGGTTTACTGTATCCCTCTGACCTTCTTAGTGACGACGAAACACAGAAATTGCTTCGGAATTAAATACAAAAGGAACAATGCCGACTTAAGTACAAGAAGACTGACTCTTCTTGCTGTCTACATTTTGAACTTTCCTGAGACACTAGTTATAGATTCCGTTGCTTCTCTTCAGGTTTACTGTATCCCTCTGACATTCTTGTTGCCGATGAAACACAGAAATTGCATCGGAATTAAATAGTAAAGGCACAATGTCGACTTAAGTACAAGAAGACTGACTCTTCTTACTGTCTACATTTTGAACTTTCCTGTGACACTAGTTATAGATTCAGATGCTTCACTTCAGGTTTACTGTATCCCCTGGACCTTCTTATTGACGACGAAACGCAGTAATTGCATCAAAATTAAATAGAAAAGGCACAATGCCGACTTAAGTACAAGAAGACTGATTTTCTTACTGGCTATGTTTTGAACGTTTCCTGTGAGACCAGTTTTAGATTTTGATGCTTCGCGATATGTTTACTGTATCCCTTGGACCTTCTTATTGACGACGAAACACAGAAATTGCATCGGAATTAAATAGAAAAGGCACAATGACGACTTAAGTTCAAGAAGACTAACTCTTCCTACTCTCTATGTTTTGAACCAATCCTGTGACACTAGTTACAGATTCCGATGCTTCACTTCAGGTTTACTGTATCCCTTGGACCTTCCTATTGACGACGAAACACAGAAATGGCATCGGAATTAAATAGAAAAGGCACAATGCCGACTTAAGTACAAGAAGACTGACTCTTCTTACTGACTGTGTTTTGAACCATTCCTGTGACACTAGTTATAGATTCCGATGCTTCACTTTAGGTTTACTGTGTCCCTCTGACCTTCTTATTGACGATGTAACACAGAAATTGCATCGGAATTAATTACAAAAGGCACAATGGCGACTTAAGTACAAGAAGACTGACTCTTCTTACTGTCTCTGTTTGAACCTTTCTTGTGACACTAGTTATATATTCCTATGCTTCACTTCAGGTTTGCTGTATCCCTAGGACCTTCTTATTGACGCCGAAACTCAGAAATTGCATCGGAATTAAATAGAAAAAGCACAATGCCAACTTAAGTACAAGAAGACTGACTCTTCTTACTGACTACGTTTTGAACGTTTCCTGTGAGACCAGTTTTAGATTTCGATGCTTCGCGATATGTTTACTGTATCCCTTGGACCTTCTTATTGACGACGAAACACAGAAATTGCATCGGATTTAAATAGAAGCGGCACAATGCCGACATAAGTACAAGAAGACTGCTTCATCCTACTGTCTATGTTTTGAACATTTCCTGTGAGACCAGTTTTAGTTTCCGATGCTTCACTATTGGTTTACTGTATTCCTTGGACCTGCTTATTGACGACGAAACACAGAAATTGCATCGGAATTAAATAGAAAAGGCACAATGCCGACTTAAGATCAAGAAGACTAACTCTTCCTACTCTCTATGATTTGAACCATTCCTGTGACACTAGTTATAGATTCCGATGCTTCACTTCAGGTTTACTGTATCCCTCTGACCGTCTTATTTACGAAGACACATGGAAATTGCATCGAAATTAAATACAAAAAGCACAATGCCGACTTAAGTACAAGAAGACTGACTCTTCTTAACGTCTATGTTCTGAACCTTTCCCGCGACACTACATATAGATTCCGATGCTTCAGTTCAGGTTTACTGTATCCTTTGGACCATTTTATTGACGACGAAACACAGAAATTGCATCGGAACTAAATAGAAAAGGCACAATGCCGATTTAAGTACAAGAAGACTGACTCTTCCTACTGTCTGTGCTTTGAACCATTTCTGTGACACTAGTTATAGATTCCTATGCTTCACTTCAGGTTTACTGTATCCCTCTGACCTTCTTATTGACGATGAAACACAGAAATTGCTTCGGAATTAGATACAAAAGGCACAATGCCGACTTAAGTACAAGAGGACTGACTCTTCTTACTGTCTATGTTTTGAACAATTCCTGTGACACTAGTTATAGATTCCGATGCTTCTCTTCAGGTTAACTGTATCCCTTGGACCTTCTTATTGACGAGGAAACACAGAAATTGCATCGGAATTAAATAGAAAAGGCACAATGCCGACTTAAGTACAAGAAGACTGACACTTCCCACTGTCTATGTTTTGAACCATTCCTGTGACACTAGTTATAGATTCTGATGCTTCACTTCATGTTTACTGTATGCCTTATACCTTTTTATTGACGACGAAACATAGAAATTGCATCGGAATTAAATAGGAAAGGCACAATGCCGACTTAAGTACAAGAGGACTGACTCTTCTTACTGTCTATGTTTTGAACAATTCCTGTGACACTAGTTATAGATTCCGATGCTTCTCTTCAGGTTAACTGTATCCCTTGGACCTTCTTATTGACGAGGAAACACAGAAATTGCATCGGAATTAAATAGAAAAGGCACAATGCCGACTTAAGTACAAGAAGACTGACACTTCCCACTGTCTATGTTTTGAACCATTCCTGTGACACTAGTTATAGATTCTGATGCTTCACTTCATGTTTACTGTATGCCTTATACCTTTTTATTGACGACGAAACATAGAAATTGCATCGGAATTAAATAGGAAAGGCACAATGCCGACTTAAGTACAAGAGGACTGACTCTTCTTACTGTCTATGTTTTGAACAATTCCTGTGACACTAGTTATAGATTCCGATGCTTCTCTTCAGGTTAACTGTATCCCTTGGACCTTCTTATTGACGAGGAAACACAGAAATTGCATCGGAATTAAATAGAAAAGGCACAATGCCGACTTAAGTACAAGAAGACTGAGTCTTCCTGCTGTCTATGTTTTGAACATTTCCTGTGAGACCAGTTTTAGGTTCCGATGCTTCACTATTTGTTTACTGTATCCCTTGGACCTTCCTATTGACGAGGAAACACAGAAATTGCATCGGAATTAAATAGAAAAGGCACAATGCCGACTTAAGTACAAGAAGACTAACTCTTCCTACTCTCTATGTTTTGATAACAATCCTGTGACACTAGTTATGGATTCCGATGCGTCACTTCAGGTTTACTGTATCCCTTGGACCTTCTTATTGACGACGAAGCTCAGAAATTGCATCGGAATTAAATAGAAAAGGCACAATGCCGACTTAAGTACAAGAAGACTGACTCTTACTACTGTCTATGTTTTGAACATTTCCTGTGTGACCATTTTTAGGTTCCCACTCTTCACTATTTGTTTACTGTGTCCCTTGGACCTTCTTATTGACGGCGAAACACAGAAATTGCATCGGAATTAAATAGAAAAGCACAATGCCGACTTAAGTTCAAGAAGACTGACTCTTTCTACTGTCTATGTTTTGAACCATTCCTGTGACACTAGTTATAGATTCCAATGCTTCACTTCAGGTTTACTGAATCCCTCTCACATTCTTATTGACGATGAAACACAGATATTGCATCTTAATTAAATAGAAAAGGCACAATGCCGACTTAAGTACAAGAAGACTGACTCTTCTTACTGTCTATGTTATGAACCATTCCTGTGACACTAGTTATAGATTCCGATGCCTCACTTCACGTTTACTGTATCCCTCTGACCATCTTATTGACGATGAAACACAGAAATTGAATCGGAATTAAATACAAAAGTCACAATGCCGACTTAAGTACAAGAAGACTGACTCTTCTTACTGTCTATGTGTTGAACCTTTCCTGTGACACTAGTTATAGATTCCGATGCTCCACTTCAGGTCCACTGTATCCCTTTGACCTTCTTATTGACGACGAAACAATGAAATTGCGTCGGAATTAAATAAAAAAGGCACAATGCCGACCTAAGTACAAGAAGACTGACTGTTCCTACCGTCTACGTTTTGAACCATTCCTGTGACACTAGTTATAGATTCCGATGCTTCACTTTAGGTTTACTGTGTCCCTTGGACCTTCGTATTGACGACGAAACACAGAAATTGCTTCGGACTTAAATTGAAAAGGCACAATGCCGACTTCCTTGCAAGAAGCCTGACTCTTCCTACTGTCTACGTTTTGAACAATTCCTGTGACACTAGTTATAGATTCCGATGCTTTACCTCAGGATTACTGTATCCCTTGGACCTTCTTATTGACGACGAAACACAGAAATTGCATCGGAATTAAATACAAAAGGCACAATGCCGACTTAAGTACAAGAAGACTGACACTTCCTGCTGTCTATGTTTTGAACATTTCCTGTGAGACCAGTTTTAGGTTCCGATGCTTCACTATTTGTTTACTGTATCCCTTGGATCTTCTTATTGACGAGGAAACACAGAAATTGCATCGGAATTAAATAGAAAAGGCACAATGCCGACTTAAGTACAAGAAGACTAACTCTTCCTATTCTCTATGACTTGATAACAATCCTGTGACACTAGTTATAGATTCCGATGCGTCACTTCAGGTTTACTGTATCCCTTGGACCTTCTTATTGACGACGAAACTCAGAAATTGCATCGGAATTCAATAGAAAAGGCACAATGCCGACTTAAGTACAAGAAGACTGACTCTTACTACTGTCTATGTTTTTTGAACATTTCCTGTGAGACCAGTTTTAGGTTCCGATGCTTCACTATTTGTTTACTGTATCCCTTGGACCTTCTTATTGACAACGAAACACAGAAATTACATCGGAATTAAATAGAAATGGCACATTGCCGACTCAAGTACAAGAAGTGTGACTCTTCTTACTGACTAAGTTTTGGACATTTCCTGTGAGACCAGTTTTAGATTCCGATGCTTCACAATATGTTTACTGTATCCCTTGGAACTTCTTATTGACGATGAAACACAGAAATTGCATCGGAATTAAATACAAAAGGCACAATGCCGACTTCAGTACAAGAAGACTGACTCTTCTTACTGTCTATGTTTTGAACCTTTCCTGTGACACTAGTTATAGATTCCGATGCTTCACTTCAGTTCACTGTATCCCTTCGACCTTCTTATTGACGACGAAACACAGAAATTGCATCGGAATTAAATAGAAGGGCACAATGCCGACTTAAGTACATGAAGACAGACTCTTCCTACTGTCTATGCTTTGAACTATTCCTGTGACACTAGTTATAGATTCCGATGCTTCACTTCAGGTTTACTGTATCCCACTGACTTTCTTATTGTCAATGAAACACAGAAATTGCATCGGAATTAAATAGAAAAGGCACAATGCCGACTTAAGTACAAGAAGACTGACTCTTCCCACTGTCTACGTTTTGAACCATTCCTGTGACACTAGTTATAGATTCCGATGCTTAACTTCAGGTTTACTGTATCCCTTATACCTTTTTATTGACGACGAAACACAGAAATTGCACCGGAATTAAATAGAAAAGCCACAATGCCGACTTAAGTACAGGAAGACTGACTCTTCCGTGTCTATGTTTGATCCATTTTAGTGACACTAGTTATAGATTATGATGCTTCACTTCAGGTTTACTATATCCCCTGGACCTTCTTATTGACGACGAAACACAGAAATTGCATCGGAATTAAATTGAAAAGGCACAATGTCGACTTAAGTACAAGAAGACAGACTCTTCTTACTGACTGTGTTTTGAACATTTCCTGTGAGACCAGTTTTTGGTTCCGATGCTTCAGTATATGTTTACTGAATCCCTTGGACCTTCTTATTGACGACGAAACATAGAAATTGCATCGACATTAAATAGAAAAGGCACAATGCCGACTTAGCTTCTAGAAGACTAACTCTTCGTACTCTCTATGTTTTGATATCTATCCAGTGACACTAGTTTTAGATTTTAATGCGTGACTTCAGGTTTACTGTATCCATTGGACCTTCTTATTGACGACGAAACTCAGAAATTGCATCGGAATTAAATAGAAAAGGCACAATGCCGACTTAAGTACAAGAAGACTGACTCTTCCTACTGTCTATGTTTTGAACATTTCCTGTGAGACCAGTTTTTGGTTCCGATGCTTGACTATTTATTTACTGTATCCCTTGGACCTTCTTATTGACGACGAAACACAGAAATTGCATCGGAATTAAATAGAAAAGCACAATGCCGACTTAAGTTCAAGAAGACTGACTCTTCCCACTGTCTATGTTTTGAACCATTCCTGTGACACTAGTTATAGATTCCAATGCTTCACTTCAGGTTTACTGTATCCCTCTCACACTCTTATTGACGATGAAACACAGATATTGCATCCGAATTAAATAGAAAAGGCACAATGCCGACTTAAGTACAAGAAGACTGACTCTTCTTACTGTCTATGTTTTGAACCATTCCTGTGACACTAGTTATAGATTCCGATGCTTCACTTCAGGATTACTGTATCCCTTGGACCTTCTTATTGACGACGAAACACAGAAATTGCATCGGAATTAAAAACAAAAGGCACAACGCCGACTTAAGTACAAGAAGACTGACTCTTCCTACTGTCTATGTTTTAACCATTCCTGTGACACTAGTTATAGACTCCGATGCTTCACTTCAAGTTTACTGTATCCCTCTGAAATTCTTATTGACGATGAAACACAGAAATTGCAACGGAATTAAATACAAATGGCACAATGCCGACTCAAATACAAGATAACTGGCTCTACTTACACTCTATGTTATGTGCCTTTCCTGTGAGACCGGTTTTAGATTCCGTTGCTTCACTTCAGGTTTACTTTATCCCTTGGACCTTCTTATTGACAAGGAAACACAGAAATTACATCGGAATTAAATAGAAAAGGCACATTGCCGACTTAAGTACAAGAAGACTGACTCTTCTTACTGACTATGTTTTGAACATTTCCTGTGAGACCAGTTTTAGATTCCGATGCTTCACAATATGTTTACTGTATCCCTTCGACCTTGTTATTGACGATGAAACACAGAAATTGCATCGGAATTAAATACAAAAGGCACAATGCCGACTTAAGTACAAGAAGACTGACTCCTCTTATTGTCTATGTTTTAAGCCATTCCTGTGACACTAGTTATAGAATCCGATGCTTCACTTCAGGTTTACTGTATCCCTCTGACCTTCTTAGTGACGACGAAACACAGAAATTGCATCGGAATTAAATACAAAAGGCACAATGCCGACTTACGTACAAGATGACCGACTCTTCTTACTGTCTATGTTTTGAACCTTTCTTGTGACACTAGTTATAGATTCCGATGCTTCACTTAAGTGTACTGTAACCCTTCGATCTTCTTATTGACGACGAAACACAGAAATTGCATCGGAATTAAATAGAAGAGGCACAATGCCGACTTAAGTACAAGAAGACTGACTCTTCCTACTGTCTATGTTTTGAACCATTCCTGTGACACTAGTTATAGATTCCGATGCTTCACTTCAGGTTTACTGTATCCCACTGACTTTCTTATTGTCAATGAAACACAGAAATTGCATCGGGATTAAATAGAAAAGGCAAAATGCCGACTTAAGTTCAAGAAGACTGACTCTTCTTACTGACTATGTTTTGAACATTTCCTGTGAGACCAGTTTTAGGTTCCGGTGCTTCACTATATGTTTACTGAAACACTTGGACCTACTTATTGACGAAGAAACACAGAAATTGCATCGGAATTAAATAAAAAAGGCACAATGCCGACTTAAGTTCAAGAAGACTAACTCTTCCTACTCTCTATGTTTTGAACCAATCCTGTGACACTAGTTATAGATTCCGATGCGTCACTTAAGGTTTACTGTATCCCTTGGACCTTCTTATTGACGACGAAACACAGAAATTCCATCGGACTTAAATAGAAAGGGCACATTGCTGACATAAGTACAAGAAGACTGACTCTTCTCACTGACTGGGTTTTGAACCACTCCTGTGACACTAGTTATAGATTCCGATGCTTCACTTCAGGTTTACCGTATCCCTCTTACATTCTTATTGACGATGAAACACAGATATTGCATAGGAATTAAATGGAAAAGGCACAATGCCGACTTACGTACAAGAAGACTGACTCTTGTTACTGTCTATGTTTTGAACCATTCCTGTGACACTAGTTATCGATTCCTAAGCTCCCTTCAGGTTTACTGTATCCCTTGGACCTTCATATTGACGACGAAACACAGAAACTGCATCGGAATTAAATGGAAAAGGCACAATGCCGACTTAAGTACAAGAAGCCTGACTCTTCCTACTGTCTATGATTTGAACCTTTCCTGTCACACTACTTATAGATTCCGATGCTTTACTTCATGTTTACTGTATCCCTCTGACCTTCTTATTGACGATGAAACACAGAAATTGCATCGGAATTAAATACAAAAGGCACAATGCCGACATAAGTACAAGAAGACTGACTCTTCTTACTGTCTATATGTTGAACCACTCCTGTGACACTAGTTATAGATTTCGATGCTTCACTTCAGGTTTACTGTATCCCTCTGACCGTCTTATTTACGATGAAACACAGATATTGCATCGGAATTAAATACAAAAAGCACAATGCCGACTTAAGTACAAGAAGACTGACTCTTCTTACTGTCTATGTTTAGAACAATTCCTGTGACACTAGTTATAGATTCCGATGCTTCACTTTAGGTTTACTGTATCCCTTGGACCTTCTTATTGACGACGAAACACAGAAATTGCATCGGGTTTAAATAGAAGAGGCACAATGCCGACTTAAGTTCAGGAAGACTGACTCTTCCTACTGTCTATGTTTTGAACCATTGTTTTGACACTAGATATAGATTCCGATGCTTCACTTCAGGTTTTCTGTATCGCTTGGACCTTCTTATTGACGATGAAACACAGAAATTGCATCGGAATTAAGTACAAAAGGCACAATGCCGACTTAAGTACAAGAAGACTGACTCTTCTTACTGTATATGTTTTGAATTTTTCTAGTGACACTAGTTATAGTTTCCGATGCATCACTTCAGGTTTACTGTATCCATTGGACCTTCTTATTGACGACGAAACACAAAAATTGCATCGGAATTAAATAGAAAAGCCACAATGCCGACTTAAGTACAAGAAGGCTGACTCTTCCTACTGTCGATGTTTTGAACATTTCCTGTGAGACCAGTTTTAAGTTCCGATGCTTCACTATTTGTTTACTGTATCCCTTGGACCTTCGTATTGACGACGAAACACAGAAATTGCATCGGAATTAAATAGAAAAGGCACAACGCCGACTTAAGTTCAAGAAGACTAGCTCTTCCTACACTCTATGTTTTGAAACATTCCTGTGACACTAGTTATAGATTCCGATGCTTCACATCGGGTTTACTGTATCCCTCTGACCGTCTTATTTACGATGAAACACAGATATTGCATCGGAATTAAATACAAAAAGCACAATACCGACTTACGTACAAGAAGACTGACTCTTCTTACTGTCTATGTTTAGAACAATTCCTGTGACACTAGTTATAGATTCCGATGCTTCACTTCAGGTTTACTGTATCCCTCTCACATTCTTATTGACGATGAAACACAGATATTGCATCGTAATTAAATAGAAATGGCACAATGCCGACTTACGTACAAGAAGACTGACTCTTCTTACTGTCTATGTTTTGAAGCTTTAGTGTGACACTAGTTGTAGTACCTATGCTCAATTCAGGTTTACTGCATCCCTTGGACCTTCTTATTTACGACGAAACACAGAAATTGCATCGGTATTAAATAGAAAAGGCACAATGCCAACGTAAGTACAAGAAGACTGACTCTTCTTATTGACTATGTTTTGAACATTTCCTGTGAGACCAGTTTTAGATTCCGATGCTTCACTATATGTTTACTGTATCCCTCGGACCTTCTTATTGTCGACGAAACACAGAAATTGCATCGGACTTAAATACAATAGGCACAATGCCGACGTAAGTGCAAGAAGACTGACTCTTCTCACTGTCTATGTTCTGAACCTTTCCTGTGACACTAGTTATAGAATCCGATGCTTCACTTCAGGTTTACTGTATCCCTTGGACCTTTTTATTGACGACGAAACACAGAAATTGCATCGGAATTAAATAGAAAAGGCACAATGCCGACTTAAGTATAAGAAGACTGACTCTTCCTACTGTCTATGTTTTGAACATTTCCTGTGAGACCAATTTTAGGTTCCGATGCCTCACTATTTGTTTACTGTATCCCTTGGACCTTCTTATTGACGACGAAACAAAGATATTGGATCTTAATTAAATAGAAAAGCACAATCCCGACTTAAGTACAAGAAGACTGACTCTTTCCACTGTCTATGTTTAGAACAAATCCTGTGACACTAGTTATAGATTCCGATGCTTCACTTCAGGTTTACTGTATCCCTCTCACATTCTTATTGACGATGAAACACAGATATTGCATCGGAATTAAATAGAAAAGGCACAATGCCGACTTACGTACAAGAAGACTGACTCTTCTTACTGTCTATGTTTTGAACCTTTCCTGTGACACTAGTTATAGATTCCGGTACTTCACTTCAGGTTTACTGTATCGCTTGGACCTTCTTATTGACGATGAAACACAGAAATTGCATCGGAATTAAATGGAAATGGCACAATGCCGACTTAAGTACTAGAAGCCTGACTCTTCCTACTGTATATGTTTTGAACCATTTCTGTGACACTCGTTATAGTTTCCGATGCCTTACTTCAGGTTTACTGTATCTCTCTGACCATCTTATTGACGATGAAACTCAGAAATTGCATCGGAATTAAATACAAATGTCACAATGCCGACTTAAGTACAAGAAGACTGACTCTACCTACTGTCTATGTGTTGAACCTTTCCTGTGACACTAGTTATAGATTCCGATGCTTTCCTTCAGGTTTACTGTATCCCTTTGACCTTCTTATTGACAACGAATCAATGAAATTGCATCGGAATGAAATAAAAAATCCACAATGCCGACTTAAGTACAAGAAGACTGAGTCTTCTTACTGTCTATATGTTAAACCTTTCCTGTGACACTAGATATAAATTCCGATGTTTCACTTCAGGTTCACTGTACCCCTTGGACCTTCGTATTGACGACGAAACAATGAAATTGCATCGGAATTAAATAAAAAAGGCACATTGCCGACTTAAGTACAAGAAGACTAACTCCACCTACTGTCTATGTATTGAACAATACCTGTGACACTACTTATGGATTCCGATGCTTCACTTCAGGTTTACTGTCTCCCTCTGACATTCTTGTTGACGATGAAACACAGAAATTTCATCGCAATCAGATACAAAAGGCACAATGCCGACTTAAGTACAAGAAGATTGACTCTTCTTACTGTCTATGTTTTGAACTATTCCTGTGACACTAGTTACAGATTCCGATGCTTCACTTCAGGTGTACTGTGCCCCTCTGACCTTCTTATTGCCGTTGAATCACAGAAATGTCATCGGAATTAAAGACAAAAGGCACAATGCCGACTTAAGTACAAGAAGACTGAGTCTTATTACTGACTATGTTTTGAACATTTCCTGTGAGATCAGTTTTAGATTCCGGTGCTTCACTATATGATTACTGTATGCCTCTGACCTTCTTATTGACGATGAAACACAGAAATTGCAACGGAATTAAATGCAAATGCCACAATGCCGACTTAAGTACAAGAAGACTGACTCTTCTAACTGACTATGATTTGAACATTTCCTGTGAGACCAGTTTTAGATTTTGATGCTTCACTATATGTTTACTGTATCCCTTAGACCTTCTTATTGACGATGAAACACAGAAATTGCATCGGAATTAGATACAAAAGGCATAATGCCGACTTAAGTACATAAAGACTGACTCTTCTTACTGACTATCTTTTGAAGATTTCCTGTGAGACCAGTTTTTGGTTCCGATGCTTCACTACAAGATTACTGTATCCCTCGGACCTTCTTATTGACGATGAAACACAGAAATTGCATCAGAATTAAATACAAAAGTCACAATGCCGTCTTAAGTACATGATGACTGACTCTTCCTACTGACTTTTATTTCAACATTTCCTGTGAGACCAATTTTAGGTTCCGATGCCTCTCTATTTGTTTACTGTATCCCTTGGACCTTCTTATTGACGACGAAACACAGATATTGGATCTTAATTAAATAGAAAAGCACAATGCCGACTTAAGTACAAGAAGACTGACTCTTCCCACTGTCTATGTTTAGAACAATTCCTGTGACACTAGTTATAGATTCCGATGCTTCACTTCAGGTTTACTGTATCCCTCTCGCGTTCTTATTGACGATGAAACACAGATATTGCATCGGAATTAAATAGAAAAGGCACAATGCCGACTTACGTACAAGAAGACTGACTCTTCTTACTGTCTATGTTTTGAACCTTTCCTGTGACACTAGTTATAGATTCCGGTACTTCACTTCAGGTTTACTGTATCGCTTGGACCTTCTTATTGACGATGAAACACAGAAATTGCATCGGAATTAAATGGAAATGGCACAATGCCGACTTAAGTACTAGAAGCCTGACTCTTCCTACTGTATATGTTTTGAACCATTTCTGTGACACTCGTTATAGTTTCCGATGCCTTACTTCAGGTTTACTGTATCTCTCTGACCATCTTATTGACGACGAAACTCAGAAATTGCATCGGAATTAAATACAAAAGGCACAATGCCGACTGAAGTACAAGAGGACTGACTCTTCTTACTGTCTATGTTATGAACCATTCCTGTGACACTAGTTATAGATTCCGATGCTTCACTTCAGGTTTACTGTATCCCTCTGACCTTCTTATCGACGATGAAACACAGAAATTGCATCGGAATTAAATACAAATGTCACAATGCCGACTTAAGTACAAGAAGACTGACTCTACCTACTGTCTATGTGTTGAACCTTTCCTGTGACACCAGTTATAGATTCCGATGCATTCCTTCAGGTTTACTGTATCCCTTTGACCTTCTTATTGACAACGAATCAATGAAATTGCATCGGAATGAAATAAAAAATCCACAATGCCGACTTAAGTACAAGAAGACTGAGTCTTCTTACTGTCTATATGTTAAACCTTTCCTATGACACTAGATATAAATTCCGATGCTTCACTTCAGGTTCACTGTACCCCTTGGACCTTCGTATTGACGACGAAACAGTGAAATTGCATCGGAATTAAATAAAAAAGGCACATTGCCGACTTAAGTACAAGAAGACTTACTCTACCTACTGTCTATGTATTGAACAATACCTGTGACACTACTTATGGATTCCGATGCTTCACTTCAGGTTTACTGTCTCCCTCTGACATTCTTGTTGACGATGAAACACAGAAATTGCATCGGAATTAAATACAAAAGCACAATGCCGACTTAAGTACAAGAGAACTGACTCTTCCTACTTTCTATGTTTTGAACCATTCCTGTGATACTAGTTATAGTTTCCGATGCTTTGCTTCGAGTTTACTGTATCCCACTGACCTTCTTATTGACGAGGAAACACAGAAATTGAATCGGAATTAAATACAAAAGGCTCAATGCCCACCCAAGTACAAGAAGACTGGCTCTTCTTACTGTCTATGTTTTGAACCATTCCTGTGACACTAGTTATAGATTCCGATGCTTCACTTCAGGTTTACTGTATCCCTCTGACCTTCTTATTGACGATGAAACAGAGAAATTGTGTCGGAATTAAATAGAAAAGGCACAATGCCGACTTAAGTACAAAAAGACTGACTCTTCCTACTGTCTATGATTTGAACCATTCCTGTGTCACTAGTTATAGATTCCGATGCCTCACTTCAGGTTTACTGTATCCCTGTGACCATCTTATTGACGACGAAACACGGAAGTTGCATCGGAATTAAGTAGGAAACGCACAATGCCGACTTAAGTACAAGAAGACTGACTCTTCTTACTGTCTATGTTTTGAACCATTCCTGTGACACTAGTTATAGATTTCGATGCTTCACTTCAGGTGTACTGTGTCTCTCTGACCTTCTTATTGCCGATGAATCACAGAAATTTCATCGCAATCAGATACAAAAGGCACAATGCCGTCTTAAGTACAAGAAGATTGACTCTTCTTACTGTCTATGTTTTGAACCATTCCTGTGACACTAGTTACAGATTCCGATGCTTCACTTCAGGAGTACTGTGCCCCTCTGACCTTCTTATTGTCGATGAATCACAGAAATGTCATCGGAATTAAAGACAAAAGGCACAATGCCGACTTAAGTACAAGAAGACTGACTCTTCTTACTGACTATGTTTTGAACATTTCCTGTGAGATCAGTTTTAGATTCCGGTGCTTCACTATATGATTACTGTATGCCTCTGACCTTCTTATTGACGATGAAACACAGAAATTGCATCGGAATTAAATAGAAAAGGCACAATGCTAACTTAAGAACAAGAAATCTAACTCTTCTTACTGTCTATGTTTGAACCTTTCCTGTGAGACCAGTTTTAGTTTCCGCTGCTTCACTTCAGTTTTACTGTATCCCTTGGACCTACTTATTGACGATGAAACACAGAAATTGCATCGGAATTAAATGCAATTGCCACAATGCCGATTTAGGTACAAGAAGACTGACTCTTCTAACTGACTATGATTTGAACATTTCCTGTGAGACCAGTTTTAGATTTTGATGCTTCACTATATGTTTACTGTATCCCTTAGACCTTCTTATTGACGATGAAACACAGAAATTGCATCGGAATTAGATACAAAAGGCATAATGCCGACTTAAGTACATAAAGACTGACTCTTCTTACTGACAATCTTTTGAAGATTTCCTGTGAGACCAGTTTTTGGTTCCGATGCTTCACTACAAGATTACTGTATCCCTCGGACCTTCTTATTGACGATGAAACACAGAAATTGCATCAGAATTAAATACAAAAGGCACAATGCCGTCTTAAGTACATGATGACTGACTCTTCATACTGACTATGATTTCAACATTTCCTGTGAGACCAGTTTTAGATTCAGATGCTTCACTATATGTTCACTGTATCCCTTGGACCTTCTTATCGACGATGAAACACAGAAATGGCATCGGAATTAAATAGAAAAGGCACAATGCCGACTTAAGTTATAGAAGACTAACTCTTCCTACTCTCTATGTTTGAACCTATCCTGTGACACTAGTTATAGATTTCGATGCGTCACTTCAGGTTTACTGTATCCCTTGGACCTTCTTATTGACGACGAAACACAGAAATTGCATCGGAATTAAATAGAAAAGGCACAATGCCGACTTAAGTACAAGAAGACTGACTCTTCTTACTGACTGTGCTTTGAACAATTCCTGTGACACTAGTTATAGATTCTGGTGCTTCACTTTAGGTTTACTGTATCCACCTGACCTTCTTATTGATGATGTAACACAGAAATTCCATCGGAATTAAATACTAAAGGCACAATGGCGACTTAGGTACAAGAAGACTGACTCTTCTTACTGTCTATGTTTTGAACCTTTCCTGTGACACTAGTTATATACTCCATTGCTTCACTTCAGGTTTGCTGTATCCCTTGGACCTTCTTATTGACGACGAAACACAGAAATTGCATCGGAATTAAACAGAAAAGTCACAATGCCAACTTAAGTACAAGAAGACTGATTCTTCTTACTGACTATCTTTTGAACATTTCCTGTGAGACCAGTTTTAGATTCCGATGCTTCACTATATGATTACTGTATCCCTTGGTCCTTCTTATTGACGACGAAACACAGAAATTGCATCGGATTGAAATAGAAGAGGCACAATGCCGACTTAAGTTCAAGAAGACTGACTCTTCCTACTGTCTATGTTTTGAACCATTCCTTTGACACTAGTTATAGATTCCGATGCTTCACTTCAGGTTTACTGTATCGCTTATACCTTCTTATTGACGATGAAACATAGAAATTGCATCGGAATTAAGTAGAATAGGCACAATGCCGACTTAAGTACAAGAAGACTGACTCTTCTTACTGTCTATGTTTTGAACCTTTCCTGTGACACTAGTTATTAATTCCGATGCTTCACTTCAGGTTAACTGTATCCCTTGGACCTTCATATTGACGACGAAACACAGAAATTGCATCGGAATTAAATGGAAAAAGCACAATGCCGACTTAAGTACAAGAAGACTGACTCTTCCTACTGTCTATGTTTTGAACATTTCCTGTGAGACCAGTTTTAGATTCCACTGCTTAACTTCAGTTTTACTGTATCCCTTGGACCTACTTATTGACGATGAAACACAGAAATTGCATCGGAATTAAATGCAAATGCCACAATGCCGACTTAAGTACAAGAAGACTGACTCTTCTTACTGACTATGATTTGAACATTTCCTGTGAGACCAGTTTTAGATTCCGATGCTTCACTATATGTTTACTGTATCCCTTGGACCTTCTTAGTGGCGATGAAACACAGAAATTGCATCAGAATTAAATACAAAAGGCACAATGCCGTCCTAAGTACATGAAGACTGACACTTCCTACTGACTATGATTCCAACATTTCCTGTGAGACCAGTTTTAGATTCAGATGCTTCACTATATGTTCACTGTATCCCTTGGACCTTCTTATCAACGATGAAACACAGAAATTGTATCGGTATAAAATAGAAAAGGCACGATGCCGACTTAAGTTCAAGAAGACTAACACTTCCTACTGTCTATGTTTTCAACATTTCCTGTGAGACCAGTTTTACGTTCCGATGCTTCACTATTTGTTTACTGTATCCCTTGGACCTTCTTATTGCCGACGAAACACAGAAATTGCATCGGAATTAAATAGAAAAGGCACAACGCCGACTTAAGTTCAAGAAGACTAACCCTTCCTACTCTCTATGTTTTGAACCATTCCTGTGACACTAGTTATAGATTCCGATGCTTCACATGAGGTTTACTTAATCCCTCTGACCGTCTTATTTACGATGAAACACAGAAATTGCATCGGAATTAAATACAAAAAGCACAATGCCGACTTAAGTACAAGAAGCCTGACTCTACCTACTGTATATGCTTTGAACCATTCCTGTGACACTAGTTATAGATTACGATGCTTTACTTCAGGTTTACTGTATCCCTCTGACCTTCTTATTGACGATGAAACACAGAAATTGCATCGGAATTAAATACAAAAGTCACAATGACAACTTCAGTACAAGAAGACTGACTCTTCTTACTGTCTACGTGTTGAACCTTTCCTGTGCCACTAGTTATAGATTCCGATGCATCACTTCAGTTTTACTGTATCCCTGTGACCTTCGTATTGACGACGAAACACGGAAGTTGCATTGGGATTAAATAGAAAGGCACAATGCCGACTTAAGTACAAGAAGACTGACTCTTCTTACTGTCTATGTTTTGAACCTTTCCTGTGACACTAGTTATAGATTCCGGTACTTCACTTCAGGTTTACTGTATCGCTTGGACCTTCTTATTGACGATGAAACACAGAAATTGCATCGGAATTAAATGGAAATGGCACAATGCCGAGTTAAGTACTAGAAGCCTGACTCTTCCTACTGTATATGTTTTGAACCATTTCTGTGACACTCGTTATAGTTTCCGATGCCTTACTTCAGGTTTACTGTATCTCTCTGACCATCTTATTGACGATGAAACTCAGAAATTGCATCGGAATTAAATACAAATGTCACAATGCCGACTTAAGTACAAGAAGACTGACTCTACCTACTGTCTATGTGTTGAACCTTTCCTGTGACACTAGTTATAGATTCCGATGCTTTCCTTCAGGTTTACTGTATCCCTTTGACCTTCTTATTGACAACGAATCAATGAAATTGCATCGGAATGAAATAAAAAATCCACAATGCCGACTTAAGTACAAGAAGACTGAGTCTTCTTACTGTCTATATGTTAAACCTTTCCTGTGACACTAGATATAAATTCCGATGCTTCACTTCAGGTTCACCGTACCCCTTGGACCTTCGTATTGACGACGAAACAATGAAATTGCATCGGAATTAAATAAAAAAGGCACATTGCCGACTTAAGTACAAGAAGACTAACTCCACCTACTGTCTATGTATTGAACAATACCTGTGGCACTACTAATGGATTCCGATGCTTCACTTCAGGTTTACTGTCTCCCTCTGACATTCTTGTTGACGATGAAACACAGAAATTTCATCGCAATCAGATACAAAAGGCACAATGCCGACTTAAGTACAAGAAGATTGACTCTTCTTACTGTCTATGTTTTGAACCATTCCTGTGACACTAGTTACAGATTCCGATGCTTCACTTCAGGTGTACTGTATCCCTCTCACGTTCTTATTGACGATGAAACACAGATATTGCATCGGAATTAAATACAAAAGGCTCAATGCCCACCCAAGTACAAGAAGACTGGCTCTTCTTACTGTCTATGTTTTGAACCATTCCTGTGACACTAGTTATAGATTCCGATGCTTCACTTCAGGTTTACTGTATCCCTCTGACCTTCTTATTGACGATAAAACAGAGAAATTGTGTCGGAATTAAATAGAAAAGGCACAATGCCGACTTATGTACAAAAAGACTGACTCTTCCTACTGTCTATGATTTGAACCATTCCTGTGTCACTAGTTATAGATTCCGATGCCTCACTTCAGGTTTACTGTATCCCTGTGACCATCTTATTGACGACGAAACACGGAAGTTGCATCGGAATTAAGTAGGAAACGCACAATGCCGACTTAAGTACAAGAAGACTGACTCTTCTAACTGACTATGATTTGAACATTTCCTGTGAGACCAGTTTTAGATTTTGATGCTTCACTATATGTTTACTGTATCCCTTAGACCTTCTTATTGACGATGAAACACAGAAATTGCATCGGAATTAGATACAAAAGGCATAATGCCGACTTAAGTACATAAAGACTGACACTTCTTACTGACTATCTTTTGAAGATTTCCTGTGAGACCAGTTTTTGGTTCCGATGCTTCACTACAAGATTACTGTATCCCTCGGACCTTCTTATTGACGATGAAACACAGAAATTGCATCAGAATTAAATACAAAAGGCACAATGCCGTCTTAAGTACATGATGACTGACTCTTCCTACTGACTTTTATTTCAACATTTCCTGTGAGACCAATTTTAGGTTCCGATGCCTCACTATTTGTTTACTGTATCCCTTGGACCTTCTTATTGACGACGAAACACAGATATTGGATCTTAATTAAATAGAAAAGCACAATGCCGACTTAAGTACAAGAAGACTGACTCTTCCCACTGTCTATGTTTAGAACAATTCCTGTGACACTAGTTATAGATTCCGATGCTTCACTTCAGGTTTACTGTATCCCTCTCACGTTCTTATTGACGATGAAACACAGATATTGCATCTGATTTAAATAGAAAAGGCACAATGCCGACTTACGTACAAGAAGACTGACTCTTCTTACTGTCTATGCTTTGAACCTTTCCTGTGACACTAGTTATAGATTCCGGTACTTCACTTCAGGTTTACTGTATCGCTTGGACCTTCTTATTGACGATGAAACACAGAAATTGCATCGGAATTAAATGGAAATGGCACAATGCCGACTTAAGTACTAGAAGCCTGACTCTTCCTACTGTATATGTTTTGAACCAATTCTGTGAAACTCGTTATAGTTTCCGATGCCTTACTTCAGGTTTACTGTATCTCTCTGACCATCTTATTGACGATGAAACTCAGAAATTGCATCGGAATTAAATACAAAAGGCACAATGCCGACTGAAGTACAAGAGGACTGACTCTTCTTACTGTCTATGTTATGAACCATTCCTGTGACACTAGTTATAGATTCCGATGCTTCACTTCAGGTTTACTGTATCCCTCTGACCTTCTTATCGACGATGAAACACAGAAATTGCATCGGAATTAAATACAAATGTCACAATGCCGACTTAAGTACAAGAAGACTGACTCTACCTACTGTCTATGTGTTGAACCTTTCCTGTGACACTAGTTATAGATTCCGAAGCTTTCCTTCAGGTTTACTGTATCCCTTTGACCTTCTTATTGACAACGAATCAATGAAATTGCATCGGAATGAAATAAAAAATCCACAATGCCGACTTAAGTACAAGAAGACTGAGTCTTCTTACTGTCTATATGTTAAACCTTTCCTGTGACACTAGATATAAATTCCGATGCTTCACTTCAGGTTCACTGTACCCCTTGGACCTTCGTATTGACGACGAAACAATGAAATTGCATCGGAATTAAATAAAAAAGGCACATTGCCGACTTAAGTACAAGAAGACTTACTCTACCTACTGTCTATGTATTGAACAATACCTGTGACACTACTTATGGATTCCGATGCTTCACTTCAGGTTTACTGTCTCCCTCTGACATTCTTGTTGACGATGAAACACAGAAATTGCATCGGAATTAAATACAAAAGCACAATGCCGACTTAAGTACAAGAGAACTGACTCTTCCTACTTTCTATGTTTTGAACCATTCCTGTGATACTAGTTATAGTTTCCGATGCTTTACTTCGAGTTTACTGTATCCCACTGACCTTCTTATTGACGAGGAAACACAGAAATTGAATCGGAATTAAATACAAAAGGCTCAATGCCCACCCAAGTACAAGAAGACTGGCTCTTCTTACTGTCTATGTTTTGAACCATTCCTGTGACACTAGTTATAGATTCCGATGCTTCACTTCAGGTTTACTGTATCCCTCTGACCTTCTTATTGACGATAAAACAGAGAAATTGTGTCGGAATTAAATAGAAAAGGCACAATGCCGACTTAAGTACAAAAAGACTGACTCTTCCTACTGTCTATGATTTGAACCATTCCTGTGTCACTAGTTATAGATTCCGATGCCTCACTTCAGGTTTACTGTATCCCTGTGACCATCTTATTGACGACGAAACACGGAAGTTGCATCGGAATTGAGTAGGAAACGCACAATGCCGACTTAAGTACAAGAAGACTGACTCTTCTAACTGACTATGATTTGAACATTTCCTGTGAGACCAGTTTTAGATTTTGATGCTTCACTATATGTTTACTGTATCCCTTAGACCTTCTTATTGACGATGAAACACAGAAATTGCATCGGAATTAGATACAAAAGGCATAATGCCGACTTAAGTACATAAAGACTGACTCATCTTACTGACAATCTTTTGAAGATTTCCTGTGAGACCAGTTTTTGGTTCCGATGCTTCACTACAAGATTACTGTATCCCTCGGACCTTCTTATTGACGATGAAACACAGAAATTGCATCAGAATTAAATACAAAAGGCACAATGCCGTCTTAAGTACATGATGACTGACTCTTCCTACTGACTATGATTTCAACATTTCCTGTGAGACCAGTTTTAGATTCAGATGCTTCACTATATGTTCACTGTATCCCATGGACCTTCTTATCGACGATGAAACACAGAAATGGCATCGGAATTAAATAGAAAAGGCACAATGCCGACTTAAGTTATAGAAGACTAACTCTTCCTACTCTCTATGTTTGAACCTATCCTGTGACACTAGTAATACATTTCGATGCGTCACTTCAGGTTTACTGTATCCCTTGGACCTTCTTATTGACGACGAAACACAGAAATTGCATCGGAATTAAATAGAAAAGGCACAATGCCGACTTAAGTACAAGAAGACTGACTCTTCTTACTGACTGTGCTTTGAACAATTCCTGTGACACTAGTTATAGATTCTGGTGCTTCACTTTAGGTTTACTGTATCCATCTGACCTTCTTATTGATGATGTAACACAGAAATTCCATCGGAATTAAATACTAAAGGCACAATGGCGACTTAGGTACAAGAAGACTGACTCTTCTTACTGTCTATGTTTTGAACCTTTCCTGTGACACTAGTTATATACTCCATTGCTTCACTTCAGGTTTGCTGTATCCCTTGGACCTTCTTATTGACGACGAAACACAGAAATTGCATCGGAATTAAATAGAAAAGTCACAATGCCAACTTAAGTACAAGAAGACTGATTCTTCTTACTGACTATCTTTTGAACATTTCCTGTGAGACCAGTTTTAGATTCCGATGCTTCACTATATGATTACTGTATCCCTTGGTCCTTCTTATTGACGACGAAACACAGAAATTGCATCGGATTGAAATAGAAGAGGCACAATGCCGACTTAAGTTCGAGAAGACTGACTCTTCCTACTGTCTATGTTTTGAACCATTCCTTTGACACTAGTTATAGATTCCGATGCTTCACGTCAGGTTTACTGTATCGCTTATACCTTCTTATTGACGATGAAACATAGAAATTGCATCGGAATTAAGTAGAAAAGGCACAATGCCGACTTAAGTACAAGAAGACTGACTCTTCTTACTGTCTATGATTTGAACCTTTCCTGTGACAATAGTTATAGATTCCGATGCTTCACTTCAGGTTAACTGTATCCCTTGGACCTTCATATTGACGACGAAACACAGAAATTGCATCGGAATTAAATGGAAAAAGCACAATGCCGACTTAAGTACAAGAAGACTGACTCTTCCTACTGTCTATGTTTTGAACATTTCCTGTGAGACCAGTTTTAGATTCCAATGCTTAACTTCAGTTTTACTGTATCTTTTGGACCTACTTATTGACGATGAAACACAGAAATTGCATCGGAATTAAATGCAAATGCCACAATGCCGACTTAAGTACAAGAAGACTGACTCTTCTTACTGACTATGATTTGAACATTTCCTGTGAGACCAGTTTTAGATTCCGATGCTTCACTATATGTTTACTGTATCCCTTGGACCTTCTTAGTGGCGATGAAACACAGAAATTGCATCAGAATTAAATACAAAAGGCACAATGCCGTCCTAAGTACATGAAGACTGACACTTCCTACTGACTATGATTCCAACATTTCCTGTGAGACCAGTTTTAGATTCAGATGCTTCACTATATGTTCACTGTATCCCTTGGACCTTCTTATCAACGATGAAACACAGAAATGGTATCGGTATTAAATAGAAAAGGCACGATGCCGACTTAAGTTCAAGAAGACTAACACTTCCTACTGTCTATGTTTTGAAGCTATCCTGTGACACTAGTTATAGATTTCGATGCGTCACTTCAGGTTTACTGTATCCCTTGGACCTTCTTATTGACGACGAAACACAGAAATTGCATCGGAATTAAATATGAGAGGCACAATGCCGACTTAAGTTCAAGAAGACTGACTCTTCCTACTGTCTATGATTTGAACCATTCCTTTGACACTAGTTATAGATTCCGATGCTTCACTTCAGGTTTCCTGTATCGCTTGGACCTTCTTATTGACGATGAAACATAGAAATTGCATCGGAATTATGTAGAAAAGGCAAAATGCCGACTTAAGTACAAGAAGCCTGACACTTCTTACTGTCTATGTTTTGAACCTTTCCTGTGACACTAGTTATAGATTCCATTGGTTCACTTCAGGTTTACTGTATCCTTTGGACCTTCATATAGACGACGAAACACAGATATTGCATCGGAATTAAATACAAAAAGCACAATGCCGACTTAAGTACAAGAAGCCTGACTCTTCCTACTGTATATGCTTTGAACCATTCCTGTGACACTAGTTATAGATTACGATGCTTTACTTCAGGTTTACTGTATCCCTCTGACCTTCTTGTTGACGATGGAACATAGAAATTGCATCGGAATTAAATACAAAAGGCGCAATGCCGACTTAAGTACAAGAATACTGACTCTTCTTACTGTCTATGTTTGAACCACTCCTGTGACACTAGTTATAGATTCCGATGCTTCACTTCAGGTTTAGTGTATCCCTCTGACCATCTTATTGACGATGAAACACAGAAATTGCATCGGAATTAAATACAAAAGTCACAATGACAACTTTAGTACAAGAAGACTGACTCTTCTTACTGTCTACGTGTTGAACCTTTCCTGTGCCACTAGTTATAGATTCCGATGCATCACTTCAGGTTTACTGTATCCCTGTGACCTTCGTATTGACGACGAAACACGGAAGTTGCATTGGGATTAAATAGAAAAGGAACAATGCCGACTTAAGTACAAGAAGACTGACTCCTCTTACTGTCTATGTTTTGAGCCTTTCCTGTGAGACCAGATTTAGATTCCGATGCTTCACTTCAGTTTTACTGTATCCCTTGGACCTTCTTATTGACGATGAAACATAGAAATTGCATCGGAAGGAAATGCTAAAGCCACAATGCCGACTTAAGTACAAGAAGACTGACTCTTCTTACTGACTATGATTTGAAGATTTCCTGTGAGACCAGTTTTAGATTTTGATGCTTCACTATATGATTACTGTATCACTTTATCCTTCGTATTGACGATGAAACACAGAAATTGCATCAGAATTAAATAAAAAAGGCACAACGCCGACTTAAGTTCAAGAAGACTAACTCTTACTACTCTCTATATTTTGAACCATTCCTGTGACACTAGTTATAGATTCCGACGCTTCACATCAGGTTTACTGTATCCCTCGGACCGTCTTATTTACGATGAAACACAGAAATTGCATCGGAATTAAATACAAAAAGCACAATGCCGACTTAAGTACAAGAAGCCTGACTCTTCCTACTGCATATGCCTTGAACCATTCCTGTGACACTAGTTATAGATTACGATGCTTTACTTCAGGTTTACTGTATCCCTCTGACCTTCTTGTTGACGATGAAACATAGAAATTGCATCGGAATTAAATACAAAAGGCGCAATGCCGACTTAAGTACAAGAAGACTGACTCTTCTTACTGTCTATGTTTGAACCACTCCTGTGACAGTAGTTATAGATTCCGATGCTTCACTTCAGGTTTAGTGTATCCCTCTGACCTTCTTGTTGACGATGAAACACAGAAATTGCATCGGAATTAAATACAAAAGTCACAATGACGACTTTAGTAAAAGAAGACTGACTCTTCTTACTGTCTACGTGTTGAACCTTTCCTTTGACACTAGTTATAGATTTCGATGCGTCACTTCAGGTATACTGTATCCCTTGGACCTTCTTATTGACGACGAAACACAGAAATTGCATCGGAATTAAATAGAAGAGGCACAGTGCCGACTTAAGTTCAAGAAGACTGACTCTTCCTACTATCTATGTTTTGAACCATTCCTTTGACACTAGTTATAGATTCCGATGCCTCACTTCAGGTTTCCTGTATCGCTTGGACCTTCTTATTGACGATAAAACATAGAAATTGCATCGGAATTAAGTAGAAAAGGCAAAATGCCGACTTAAGTACAAGAAGACTGACACTTCTTACTGTCTATGTTTTGAACCTTTCCTGTGACACTAGTTATAGATTCCGATGGTTCACTTCAGGTTTACTGTATCCCTTGGACCTTCATATAGACGACGAAACACAGATATTGCATCGGAATTAAATAGAAAAGGCACAATGCCGACTTAAGTACAAGAAGCCTGACTCTTCCTACTGTATATGCTTTGAACCATTCCTGTGACACTAGTTATAGATTACGATGCTTTACTTCAGGTTTACTGTATCCCTCTGACCTTCTTGTTGACGATGGAACATAGAAATTGCATCGGAATTAAATAGAAAAGGCGCAATGCCGACTTAAGTACAAGAAGACTGACTCTTCTTACTGTCTACGTTTGAACCACTCCTGTGACACTAGTTATAGGTTTCGATGCTTCACTTCAGGTTTAGTGTGTCCCTCTGACCTTCTTATTGGCGATGAAACACAGAAATTGCATCGGAATTAAATACAAAAGTCACAATGACGACTTAAGTACAAGAAGACTGACTCTTCTTACTGTCTACGTGCTGAACCTTTCCTTTGACACTAGTTATAGATTCCGATGCATCACTTCAGGTTTACTGTATCCCGGTGACCTTCGTATTGACGACGAAACACGGAAGTTGCATTGGGATTAAATAGAAAAGGCTTAATGGCGACTTAAGTACAAGAAGACTGACTCTTCTTACTGTCTATGTTTTGAACCTTTCCTCTGACACTAGTTATATATTCCATTGCTTCACTTCAGGTTTGCTGTATCCCTTGGACCTTCTTATTGACGACGAAACACAGAAATTGCATCGGAATTAAATAGAAAAGGCACAATGCCGACTTAAGTACAAGAAGACTGACTCTTCCTACTGTCTATGGTTTGAACATTTCCTGTGAGGCCAGTTTTAAGTACCGATGCTTCACTATTTGTTTACTGTATCCCTTGGACCTTCTTATTGACGATGAAACACAGAAATTGCATCGGAATTAAATTGAAAAGGCACAACGCCGACTTAAGTTCAAGAAGACTAACTCTTCCTACCCTCTATGTTTTGAACCATTCCTGTGACACTAGTTATAGATTCCGATGCTTCACATCAGGTTTACTGTATCCCTCTGACCGTCGTATTTACGATGAAAGACAGAAATTGCATCGGAATTAAATACAAAAAGCACAATGCCGACTTAAGTACAAGAAGCCTGACTCTACCTACTGTATATACTTTGAACCATTCCTGTGACACTAGTTATAGATTCCGATGCTTTACTTCAGGTTTACTGTATCCCTCTGACCTTCTTGTTGACGATGAAACATAGAAATTGCATCGGAATTAAATACAAGAAGCACAATGCCGACTTAAGTACAAGAAGCCTGACTCTACCTACTGTATATGCTTTGAACCATTCCTGTGACACTAGTTATAGATTCCGATGCTTCACTTCAGGTTTAGTGTATCCCTTTGACCTTCTTATTGCCGATGAAACACAGAAATTGCATGGGAATTAAATACAAAAGTCACAATGCAGACTTAAGTACAAGAAGACTGACTCTTCTTACTGTTTATATGTTGAATCTTTCCTGTGACACTAGTTATGGATTCCGATGCTTCACTTCAGGTTTACTGTATCCCTTGGACCTTCTTATTGACGACGAAAGAATTAAATTCCATCGGAATTAAATAAAAAAGGCACAATGCCGACTTAAGTACAAGAAGACTGACTCTACCTACTGTCTATGTAGGAACTATTCCTGTGACACTAGTTATGGATTCCGATGCTTCTCTTCAGGTTTACTGTATCCCTCTGACATTCTTGTTGACGATGAAACACAGAAATTGAATCGGAATTAAATAGAAAAGGCACAATGCCGACTTAAGTACGAGAAGACTGACTCTTCTTACTGGCTATGATTTGAATATTTCCTGTGAGACCAGTTTTAGATTTTGATGCTTCACTATATGATTACTGTATCACTTTATCCTTCTTATTGACGATGAAACACAGAAATTGCATCAGAATTAAATAAAAAAGGCACAACGCCGACTTAATTTCAAGAAGACTAACTCTTACTACTCTCTATGATTTGAACCATTCCTGTGACACTAGTTATAGATTCCGATGCTTCACATCAGGTTTACTGTATCCCTCGGACCGTCTTATTTACGATGAAACACAGAAATTGCATCGGAATTAAATACAAAAAGCACAATGCCGACTTAAGTACAAGAAGCCTGACTCTTCCTACTGTATATGCTTTAAACCATTCCTGTGACACTAGTTATAGATTACGATGCTTTACTTCAGGTTTACTGTATCCCTCTGACCTTGTTGTTGACGATGAAACATAGAAATTGCATCGGATTTGAATACAAAAGGCGCAATGCCGACTTAAGTACAAGAAGACTGACTCTTCTTACTGTCTATGTTTGAACCACTCCTGTGACACTAGTTATAGATTCCGATGCTTCACTTCAGGTTTAGTGTATCCCTCTGACCTTCTTATTGACGATGAAACACAGAAATTGCATCGGAATTAAATACAAAAGTCACAATGACGTCTTAAGTACAAGAAGACTGACTCTTCTTACTGTCTACGTGTTGAACCTTTCCTTTGACACTAGTTATAGATTTCGATGCGTCACTTCAGGTTTACTGTATCCCTTGGACCTTCTTATTGACGACGAAACACAGAAATTGCATCGGAATTAAATAGAAGAGGCACAATGCCGACTTAAGTTCAAGAAGACTGACTCTCCCTACGGTCCATGTTTTGAACCATTCCTTTGACACTAGTTATAGATTCCGATGCTTCACTTCAGGTTTCCTGTATCGCTTGGACCTTCTTATTGACGATGAAACATAGAAATTGCATCGGAATTAAGTAGAAAAGGCAAATTGCCGCCTTAAGTACAAGAAGACTGATACTTCTTACTGTCTATGTTTTGAACCTTTCCTGTGGCACTAGTTATAGATTCCGATGGTTCACTTCAGGTTTACTGTATCCCTTAGACCTTCATATAGACGACGAAACACAGATATTGCATCGGAAATAAATAGAAAAGGCACAATGCCGACTTGAGTACAAGAAGACTGACTCTTCCCACTGTCTATGTTTTGAACATTTCCAGTGAGACCAGTTTTACGTTCCGATGCTTCACTATTTGTTTACTGTATCCCTTGGACCTTCTTGTTGCCGACGAAACACAGAAATTGCATCGGAATTAAATAGAAAAGGCACAACGCCGACTTAAGTTCAAGAACACTAACTCTTCCTACTCTCTATGTTTTGAACCATTCCTGTGACACTAGTTATAGATTCCGATGCTTCACATCAGGTTTACTGTATCCCTCTGACCGTCTTATTTACGATGAAACACAGAAATTGCATCGGAATTAAATACAAAAAGCACAATGCCGACTTAAGTACAAGAAGCCTGACTCTTCCTACTGTATATGCTTTGAACCATTCCTGTGACACTAGTTATAGATTACGATGCTTTACTTCAGGTTTACTGTATCCCTCTGACCTTCTTGTTGACGATGGAACATAGAAATTTCATCGGAATTAAATACAAAAGGCGCAATGCCGACTTAAGTACAAGAAGACTGACTCTTCTTACTGTCTATGTTTGAACCACTCCTGTGACACTAGTTATAGATTCCGATGCTTCACTTCAGGTTTAGTGTATCCCTCTGACCTTCTTATTGACGATGAAACACAGAAATTGAATCGGAATTAAATACAAAAGTCACAATGACGACTTAAGTACAAGAAGCCTGACTCTACCTACTGTATATGCTTTGAACCATTCCTGTGACACTAGTTATAGATTCCGATGCTTTACTTCAGGTTTACTGTATCCCTGTGACCTTCGTATTGACGACGAAACACGGAAGTTGCATTGGGATTAAATAGAAAAGGCACAATGGCGACTTAAGTACAAGAAGACTGACTCTTCTTACTGTCTATGTTTTGAACCTTTCCTCTGACACTAGTTATATATTCCATTGCGTCACTTCAGGTTTGCTGTATCCCTTGGACCTTCTTATTGACGACGAAACACAGAAATTGCATCGGAATTAAATAAAAAAGGCACAATGCCGACTTAAGTACAAGAAGACTGACTCTTCCTACTGTCTATGGTTTGAACATTTCCTGTGAGACCAGTTTTAAGTTCCGATGCTTCACTATTTGTTTACTGTATCCCTTGGACCTTCTTATTGACGATGAAACACAGAAATTGCATCGGAATTAAATTGAAAAGGCACAACGCCGACTTAAGTTCAAGAAGACTAACTCTTCCTACCCTCTATGTTTTGAACCATTCCTGTGACACTAGTTATAGATTCCGATGCTTCACATCAGGTTTACTGTATCCCTCTGACCGTCGTATTTACGATGAAAGACAGAAATTGCATCGGAATTAAATACAAAAAGCACAATGCCGACTTAAGTACAAGAAGCCTGACTCTACCTACTGTATATGCTTTGAACCATTCCTGTGACACTAGTTATAGATTCCGATGCTTTACTTCAGGTTTACTGTATCCCTCTGACCTTCTTGTTGACGATGAAACATAGAAATTGCATCGGAATTAAATACAAAACGCGCAATGCCGACTTAAGTACAAGAATACTGACTCTTCTTACTGTCTATGTTTGAACCACTCCTGTGACACTAGTTATAGATTCCGATGCTTCACTTCAGGTTTTGTGTATCCCTCTGACCTTCTTATTGACGATGAAACACAGAAATTGCATCGGAATTAAATACAAAAGTCACAATGCCGACTTAAGTACAAGAAGACTGACTCTTCTTACTGTTTATATGTTGAATATTTCCTGTGACACTAGTTATAGATTCCGATGCTTCACTTCAGGTTTACTGTATCTCTTGGACCTTCTTATTGACGATGAAACAATGAAATTCCATCGGAATTAAATAAAAAAGGCACAATGCCGACTTAAGTACAAGAAGACTGACTCTTCCTACTGTCTATGTAGGAACAATTCCTGTGACACTAGATATGGATTCCGATGCTTCTCTTCAGGTTTACTGTATCCCTCTGACATTCTTGTTGACGATAAAACACAGAAATTGAATCGGAATTAAATAGAGAAGGCACAATGCCGACTTAAGTACAAGAAGACTGACTCTTCTTACGGTCTATGTTTTGAACCATTCCTGTGACACTAGTTACAGTTTCCGATGCTTCACTTCAGGTTTACTGTATCCCTCGGACCTTCTTATTTTCGACGAAACACAGAAATTACATCAGAATTAAATAAAAAAGGCACAATGCCGTCTTAAGTACTTGAAGACTGACGCTTCCTACTGACTATGATTTCAACATTTCCTGTGAGACCAGTTTTAGATTCCGATGCTTCACTATATATTCACTGTATCCCTCTGACCTTCTTATTGACGATGTAACACAGAAATTGCATCGGAATTAAATACAAAAGGCACAATGGCGACTTAAGTACAAGAAGACTGTCTCTTCTTACTGTCTATGTTTTGAACCTTTCCTGTGACACTAGTTATATAATCCATTGCTTCATTTCAGGTTTGCTGTATCCCTTGGACCTTCTTATTGACGACGAAACACAGACATTGCATCGGAATTAAGTAAAAAAGGCACAATGCCGACTTATGTACAAGAAGACTGACTCTTCTTACTGTCTATGTTTTGATCCATTCCTATGACTCTAGTTATAGATCTCTATGCTCAATTCAGGTTTACTGTATCCCTTGGACCTTCTTATTGACGACGAAACACAGAAATTGCATCGGAATTAAATAGAAAAGGCACAATGCCGACTTAAGTTCAAGAAGACTAACTCTTCCTACTCTTTATGCTTTGAACCATTCCTGTGACTCTAGTTATAGATTCCGAAGCTTCATATCAGGTATACTGTATCCCTCTGACCGTCTTATTTACGATGAAACACAGAAATTGCATCGGAATTAAATGCAAAAAGCACAATGCCGTTTTAAGTACAAGAAGACTGACTCTTCTTACTGTCTATGTTCTGAACGTTTCCTGTAACACTAGTTATAGATTGAGATGCTTCACTTCAGGTTTCCTGTATCCCTCTGACCTTCTTATTGACGATGAAACACAGAAATTGCGTCGGAATTATATAGAAAAGGCACAATGCCGACTTAAGTACAAGAAGACTGACTCTTCTTACTGTCTATGTTTTGAACCATTCCCGTGACACTAGTTATAGATTCCGGTGCTTCGCTATGTATTTACTGTATCTCTTGGACCTTCGTATTGACGACGAAACACAGAAATTGAATCAGAATTAAATAGAAAAGGCAGAATGCTGACTTAAGTACAAGAAAACTAACTCTTCTTACCGTCTTTGTTTTGACCCTTTCCTGTGAGACCATTTTTGGATTCCGATGCTTCACTTAAGGTTTACTGTATCCTTTGGACCTTCTTATTGACGATGAAACACAGAAATTGCATCGGAATTAAATACAAAAGGCACAATGCCGACTTAAGTACAAGAAGACTGACTCTTCTTACTGACTATGTTTTGAACACTTCCTGTGAGACCAGTTTAGATTCTGATGCTTCACTATATGTTTACTGTATCCCTTGGCCCTTCATATTGACGATGAAACACAGAAATTGCAACGGAATTAAATACAATTGGAACAACGCCGACTTATGTACAAGAAGACTGACTCTTCTTACTGACTATCTTTTGAACATTTCCTCTGAGACAAGTTTTAGATTCAGATGCTTCCCTATATGTTTACTGTATCCCTTGGACCTTCGTATTGACAATTAAACAGAAATTGCATCGCAATTAAATAGAAAAGGCACAATGCGGACTTAAGTACAAGAAAATCTGACTCTTCTTACTGTGTATGTTTTGAAACATTCCTGTGACACTAGTTGTAGATTCCGATGCTTCACTTTAGGTATACTGTATCCCTCTGGCTTCTTATTGACGATGAAAAACAGAAATTGCATCGGATTTAAATACAAAAGGCACAATGCCGACTCAAGTACAAGAAATCTGACTCTTCTTACTGTCTATGCATTTGAACCATTCCTGTGATACTAGTTATCGATTCCGATGCTTTACTTCAGGTATACTGTATCGCTCTGACCTTCTTATTCACGATGAAACACAGATTTTGCATCGGAGTTAAATACAGAAGGCACAATACCGAATTAAGCACAAGGAAACTGACTCTTCTTACTGTCTATGTTTTGAACCATTCCTGTGACACTAGTTATAGATTGCAATGCTTCACTTCAGGTGTACTGTGTCCCTCTGACCCTCTTATTGCCGATGAATCACAGAAATTTCATCGGAATCAAATACAAAAGGCACAATGCCGACTTAAGTACAAGAAGACTGACTCTTCTTACTGTCTATGTTTTGAACCATTCCTGTGACACTAGTTACAGATTCCGATGCTTCACTTCAGGTTTACTGTATCCCTTGGACCTTCTTATTGACGACGAAACACAGAAATTTAATCAGAATTAAATAGAAAAGGCGCAATGCTAACTTAAGTACAAGAAAACTAACTCTTCTTACTGTCTATGTTTTGAACCTTTCTTGTGAGACCAGTTTTAGATTCCGATGCTTCACTTCAGTTTTACTGTATCCCTTGGACCTTCTTATTGACGACGAAACACAGAAATTGAATCAGAATTAAATAGAAAAAGCGCAATGCTAACTTAAGTACAAGAAAACTAACTCTTCTTACTGTCTATGTTTTGAACCTTTCCTGTGAGACCAGTTTTAGATTCAGATGCTTCACTTCAGTCTTACTGTATCCCTTGGACTTTCTTATTGACGATGAAACACAGAAATTGCATCGGAATTAAATGCAAAAGCCACAATGCCGACTTAAGTACAAGAAGACTGATTCTCCTCACTGACTGTGTTTTGAACCATTCCTGTGACACTAGTTATAGATTCTGATGCTTCACTTTAGGTTTACTGTATCCCTCTGACCTTCTTATTGACGATGTAACACAGAAATTGCATCGGAATTAAATACAAAAGGCACAATGGCGACTTAAGTACAAGAAGACTGACTCTTCTTACTATCTATGTTTTGAACCTCTCCTGTGACACTAGTCATATATTCCATTGCTTCACTTCAGATTTGCTGTATCCCTTGGACCTTCTTATTGGCGACGAAACACAGAGATTGCATCGGAATTAAATAAAAAAGGCACAATGCCGACTTAAGTACAAGAAGACTGACTCTTCCTACTGTCTATGGTTTGAACATTTCCTGTGAGACCAGTTTTAAGTTCCGATGCTTCACTATTTGTTTACTGTATCCCATGGACATTCTTGTTGTCGACGAAACACAGAAATTGCATCGGAATTAATCAGAAAAGGCACAACGCCGACTTAAGTTCAAGAAGACTAACTCTTCCTACTCTCTATGTTTTGAACCATTCCTGTGTCACTAGTTATAGATCCCGATGCTTCACATCAGGTTTACTGTATCCCTCTGACCGTCTTGTTTACGATGGAACACAGAAATTGCATCGGAATTAAACACAAAAAGCACAATGCCGACTTAAGTACAAGAAGACTGACTCTTCTTACTGTCTATGTTCTGAACCTTTCCTGTAACACTATTTATAGATTCCGATGCTTCTCTTCAGGTTTACTGTATCCCTTGGACCTTCCTATTGACGACGATATACAGATATTGCATCTTAATTAAATAGAAAAGCATAATGCCGACTTAAGTATAAGAGGACTGACTCTTCCCACTGTCTATGTTTAGAACCATTCCTGTGACACTAGTTATAGATTCCGATGCTTCACTTCAGGTTTACTGTATCCCTCTAACATTCTTATTGACGATGAAACACAGATATTGCATCGGAATTAAATAGAAAAGGCACAATGCCGACTTACGTACAAGAAGACTGACAATTGTTACTGTCTATGTTTTGAACCATTCCTTTGACACTAGTTATAGATTCCGATGCTTAACCTTAGGTTTATTGTATCCCTTGGACCTTCTTATTGACGACGAAACACAGAAATTGCATCGGAATTAAATAGAAAAGGCACAATGCCGACTTAAGTTCAAGAAGACTAACTCTTCCTTCTCTCTATGCTTTGAACCATTCCTGTGACACTAGTTATAGATTCCGATGCTTCATATCAGGTTTACTGTATCCCTCTGACTGTCTTATTTACTATGAAACACAGAAATTGCATCGGAATTAAATACAAAAGGCACAATGCCTTTTTAAGTACAAGAAAAACTGACTGTTCTTACAGTCAATGTTTTGAACCATTCCTGTGACACTAGTTATAGGTTCCGATGGTTCACTTCAGGTTTACTGTAACCCTCTGACCTTCTTATTGACGATAAAACACAGAAATTGCATCGGAATTAAATACAAAAGGAACAATGCCGATTTTAATACAAGAAAACTGACTGTTCTTACTGACCATGTTTTGAACCATTCCCGTGACACTAGTTATAGATTCCGGTGCTTCGCTATATGTTTACTGTATCCCTTGGACCTTCTTATTGACGACGAAACACAGAAATTAAATCAGAATTAAATAGAAAAGGCACAATGCTGACTTAAGTACAAGAAAACTAACACTTCTTACCGTCTATGTTTTGACCCTTTCCTGTGAGACCATTTTTGGATTCCGATGCTTCACTTAAGGTTTACTGTATCCTTTGGACCTTCTTATTGACGATGAAACACAGAAATTGCATCGGAATTAAATACAAAAGGCACAATGCCGACTTAAGTACAAGAAGACTGACTCTTCTTACTGACTATGTTTTGAACATTTGCTGTGTGACCAGTTTAGATTCTGATGCTTCACTATATGTTTACTGTATCCCTTGGCCCTTCTTATTGACGATGGAACACAGAAATTGCAACGGAGTTAAATACAATTGGCACAACGCCGACTTAAGTACAAGAAGACTGACTCTTCTTTCTGACTATCTTTTGAACATTTCCTGTGAGACCAGTTTCAGATTCCGATGCTTCCCTATATGTTTACTGTATCCCTTTGACCTTCTTATTGACGATTAAACACAGAAATTGCATCGGAATGAAATAAAAAAGGCACAATGCGGACTTAAGTACAAGAAAATCTGACTCTTCTTACTGTGTATGATTTAAACCATTCCTGTGTCACTAGTTGTACATTCCGATGCTTCACTTTAGGTATACTGTATCCCTCTGACCTTCTTATTGACGATGAAACACAGAAATTGCATCGGAATTAAATACAAAAGGCAAAATGCCGACTCAAGTACAAGAAGACAGGCTCTTCTAACTGTCTTTGTTTTGAAACTTTCCTGGGATACTGGTTTTAGATTCCGATGTTTCACTTCCGGTTTACTGTATCCCTTGGATCTTCTTATTGACGACGAAATACAGAAATTGCAGCGGAATTAAATACAAAAGGCAAAATGACGACTTATGTACAAGAAAACTGACTCTTCTTACTGCTGTTGTTTTGAACCATTCCTGTGACACTGGTTATAGATTTCGAAGCTTCACTTCAGGCTTACTGTATCCCTCTGACCTTCTTATTGACGATGAAACACAGAAATTGCATCGGAATTAAATACAAAAGGCACAATGCCGACTTATAGAACAAGAAATCTAACTCTTCTTACTGTCTATGCTTTTGAACCATTCCTGTGATACTAGTTATCGATTCCGATGCTTCACTTCAGGTATACTGTATCGCTCTGACCTTCTTATTCACGATGAAACACAGATATTGCATCGGAGTTAAATACAAAAGGCACAATGCCGAATTAAGCACAAGGAAACTGACTCTTCTTACTGTCTATGTTTTGAACCATTCCTGTGACTCTAGTTATAGATTCCAATGCTTCACTTCAGGATTACTGTATCCCTCTGACCTTCTTATTGACGATAAAACACAGATATTGCATCGGAATCAAATAAATAAGGCACAATGCCGAATCAAGTACAAGAAGACTGGCTCTTCCTACTGACTATGTTTTGAACCATTCCTGTGCCACTAGTTATAGATTCCGATGCTTCACTTCAGGTTTACTGTATCCCTCTGACCGTCATATTGACGATGAAACACAGAAACTAAATCGGAATTAAATACATTGGCATAATGCCGACTCAAGTACAAGTAGACTGGCTCTTCTTTCTGTCTATGTTTTGAACCATTCCTGTGACAGTAGTTATAGATTCCGATGCTTCACTTCAGGTTTACTGTATCCCGCTGATCTTCTTATTGACGATGAAACACAGAAATTGCATCAGAATTAAATAGAAAAGGCACAATGCCGACTTAAGTACAAGAAAACTGACTCTTTTTACTGTCTATGTTTTGAAGCATTCCCATGACACTAGTTATAGATTGCGATGTTTCACTTAAGGTTTACTGTATCCCTCTGACCTTCTTATTGACGATGAAACACAGATATTACATCGAAATTAAATACAAAAGCACAATGCCGACTTAAGTACAAGAGAACTAACTCTTCTTACAGTCTATGTTTTGAACCATTCCTGTGACACTAGTTATAGATTCCGATGCTTCACTTCGGGTTTACTGTCTCCCTCTGACCTTCTTATTGACGATGAAACACAGAAATTGCATCGGGACTAATTACATAGGCACAATGCCGAGTTAAGTACAAGAAATCTGACTCTTCTTACTGTCTATGCTTTTGAGCCATTCCTGTGACACTAGTTATCGATTCCGATGCTTCATTTCAGGTTTACTGTATCGCGCTGACCTACGTATTGACGATGAAACACATAAATTGCATCGGAATTAAATACAAAAGCACAATGCCGACTCAAGTACAAGAAGACTGGCTTTTCTTACTGTCTATGTTTTGAACTATTCCTGTAACACTAGTTATAGATTCCGATGCTTCACTTCAGGTTTACTGTATCGCGCTGACCTACTTATTGACGGTGAAACACAGAAATTGCATCGGTATTAAATACAAAAGGCACAATGCCGAATTAAGTACAAGAAAACTGACTCTTCTTACTGTCTATGTTTTGAACCATTCCTGTGACACTAGTTATAGATACCGATGCTTCACTTCAGGTTTACTGTAACCCTCTGACCTTCGTATTGACCATGAAACACAAAAATTGCATCGGAATTAAATACAAAAGGCACAATGCCGACTTAAGTACAAGAAGACTGGCTCTTCTTACTGTCTATGTTTTGAACCATTCCTGTGACACTAGTTATAGATTCCGATGCTTCACTTCAGGTTTACTGTATCCCTGTGACCTTCTTGTTGACGATGAAACACAGAAATTGCATCAGATTAAAATAGAAAAGGCACAATGCCGACTTAAGTACAAGAAAACTGACTCTTCTTACTGTCTATGTTTTGGAGCATTCCCGTGACACTAGTTATAGAATCCGAAGCTTCACTTCAGGTTTACTGTATCCCTCTGGCCTTCTTATTGACGATGAAACACTGAAATTGCATCGGAATTAAATACAAAAGCACAATGCCGACTTAAGTACAAGAGAACAGACTCTTCCTACTGTCTATGTTTTGAACCATTCCTCTGATACTAGATGTAGATTCCGATGCTTTACTTCGGGTTTACTGTATCCCACTGACCTTCTTATTGACGATGAAACACAGAAATTGCATCGGAATTAAATACAAAAGGCTCAATGCCGACTCAAGTACAAGAAGACTGGCTCTCCTTACTGTCTATGTTTTGAACCATTCCTGTGACACTAGTTATAGATTCCGATGATTCACTTCAGATTTACTGTATCCCTCTGACCTTCTTATTGACGATGAAACAGAGAAATTGCATCGGAATTAAATAGAAATGGCACAATGCCGACTTAAGTACAAGAAAACTGACTCTTCTTACTGTCTATGTTTTACCTATTCCCGTGACACTAGTTATAGATTCCGATGCTTCACTTCAGGGTTTACTGTATCCCTCTGACGTTCTTATTGACGATGAAACAAAGAAATTGCATCGGAATTAAATACAAAAGCACAATGCCGACGTAAGTACAAGAGAAGGTCAGTGGGATACAGTAAACCCGAAGTAAAGCATCGGAATCTATAACTAGTATCACAGGAATGGTTCAAAACATAGACAGTAGGAAGAGTCAGTTATCTTGTAGTTAAGTCGGCATATTGCTTTTGTATTAAATTCAGATGCAATTTCAGTGTTTCATCGTCAATAAGAAGGCCAGAGGGATACAGAAAACCTGTAGTGAAGCTTCGGAATCTATAACTAGTGTCACGGGAATGCTCTTCTTACTGTCTATGTTTTGAACCATTCCTGTGACACTAGTTATAGATTCCGATGATTCACTTCAGGGTTGCTGTATCCCACTGACCTTCTTATTGACGATGAAACACAGTAATTGCATCGGAATTAAATACAAAAGGTACAATGCCGACTCAAGTACAAGAAGACTGGCTTTTCTTACTGTCTATGTTTTGAACTATTCCTGTGACACTAATTATAGATTCCGATGCTTCTCTTCAGGTTTACTGTATCCCTCTGATCTTCTTATTGACGATGAAACACAGAAATTACGTCAGAATTAAATAGAAACGGCACAATGCCGACTTAAGTACAAGAAAACTGACTCTTCTTACTGTCTATGTTTTGAAGCATTCCCGTGACACTAGTTATAGATTGCGATGCTTCACTTAAGGTTTACCGTATCCCTCTGACCTTCTTATTGACGATGAAACACAGAAATTGCATCGAAATTAAATACAAAACACAATGCCGACTTAAGTACAAGAGAACTAACTCTTCCTACTGTCTATGTTTTGAACCATTCCTGTGACACTGGTTATAGATTCCGATGCTTCACTTCAGGTTTACTGTCTCCCTCTGACCTTCTTATTGACGATGGAACACGGAAATTGCATCGGAACTAAATACATAGGCACAATGCCGACTTAAGTATAAGAAATCTGACTCCTCTTACTGTCTATGCTTTTGAGCCATACCAGTGACACTAGTTATCAATTCCGATGCTTCATTTCAGGTTTACTGTAACGCGCTGACCTTATTGACGATGAAACACAGAAATTGCATCGGAACTAAATACAAAAGGCACAATGCCGAATTAAGTACAAGAAAACTGACTCTTCTTACTGTCTATGTTTTGACCTATTCCCGTGACACTAGTTATAGATTCCGATGCTTCACTTCAGGGTTTACTGTATCCCTCTGACCTTCTTATTGACGATGAAACACAGAAATTGCATCGGAATTAAATACAAAAGCACAATGCCGACTTAAGTACAAGAGAAGGTCAGTGGGATACAGTAAACCCGAAGTAAAGCATCGGAATCTATAACTAGTATCACAGGAATGGTTCAAAACATAGACAGTAGGAAGAGTCAGTTCTCTTGTAGTTAAGTCGGCTTTGTGCTTTTGTATTAAATTCAGATGCAATTTCAGTGTTTCATCGTCAATAAGAAGGCCAGAGGGATACAGTAAACCTGTAGTGAAGCTTCGGAATCTATAACTAGTGTCACGGGAATGCTCTTCTTACTGTCTATGCTTTGAACCATTCCTGTGACACTAGTTATAGATTCCGATGCTTCACTTCAGGGTTGCTGTATCCCACTGACCTTCTTATTGACGATGAAACACAGAAATTGCATCGGAATTAAATAGAAAAAGCACAATGCCGACTCAAGTACAAGAAGACTGGCTTTTCTTACTGTCTATGTTTTGAACTATTCCTGTGACACTAGTTATAGATTCCGATGCTTCTCTTCAGGTTTACTGTATCCCTCTGATCTTCTTATTGACGATGAAACACAGAAATTGCATCAGAATTTAATAGAAACGGCACAATGCCGACTTAAGTACAAGAAAACTGACTCTTCTTACTGTCTATGTTTTGAAGCATTCCCGTGACCCTAGTTATAGATTGCGATGCTTCACTTAAGGTTTACTGTATCCCTCTGACTATCTTATTGACGATGAAACACAGAAATTGCATCGAAATTAAATACAAAAGCACAATGCCGACTTAAGTACAAGAGAACTAACTCTTCCTACTGTCTATGTTTTGAGCCATTCCTGTGACACTAGTTATAGATTCCGATGCTTCACTTCAGGTTTACTGTATCCCACTGACCTTCTTATTGACCAGGAAACACAGAAATTGAATCGGAATTAAATACAAAAGGCTCAATGCCGACTCAAGTACAAGAAGACTGGCTCTTCTTACTGTCTATGTTTTGAACCATTGCTGTGACACTAGTTATAGATTCCGATGCTTCACTTCAGGTTTACTGTATCCCTCTGGCCATCCTATTGAGGATGAAACAGAGAAATTGCATCGAAATTAAATACAAAAGCACAATGCCGACTTAAGTACAAGAGAACTAACTCTTCCTACTGTCTATGTTTTGAACCATTCCTGTGACACTAGTTATAGATTCCGATGCTTCACTTCAGGTTTACTGTATCCCACTGACCTTCTTATTGACGATGAAACACAGAAATTGCATGGGAATTAAATAGAAAAGGCGCAATGCCGACTTAAATACATGAAAACTGATTCTTCTTACTATCTATGTTTTGAACCATTCCTGTGACACTAGTTATAGATTCCGATACTTCACTTCTGGTTTACTGTATCCTTCTAACCTTCTTATTGACGATGAAACACAGAAATTGCATCGGAATTAAATACAAAAGGCACAATGCCGACTCAAGTACAAGAAGACTGGCTCTTCTTACTGTCTATGTTTTGAACCATTCCTGTGACACTAGTTATAGATTCCGATGCTTCACTTCAGGTTTACTGTATCCCTCTGACCTTCTAATTGACGATGAAACACAGTTATTGAATTTGAATTAAATAGAAAAGGCACAATGCTGACTTAAGTACAAGAAAACTAACTCTTCTTACTGTCTATGCTTTGTACCTTTCCTGTGAGACCAGTTTTGGATTCTGATGCTTCACTTCTGGTTTACTGTATCCGGTGGATCTTCTTATTGACGACGAAACACAGAAATTGCATCGGAATTAAATAGAAAACGGCGCAATGCCGACTTAAGTACAAGAGAACTGACTCTTCTTACTGTCTATGTTTTGAACTATTCCTGTGACAATACTTACACGTTCCGATGCTTCACTTCAGGTTTACTGTATCCCACTGACCTTCTTATCGACGATGAAACGCAAAAATTGCAGCGGAATTAAATACAAAATTCAAAATGCCGACTTACGTACAAGAAAACTGACTCTTCTTACTGTCTTTGTTTTGAACCACTCCTGTGACAGTAGTTATAGATTTCGATGCTTCACTTCAGGTTTACTGTATCCCTCTGACCTTCTTATTGACGATGAAACACAGAAATTGCATCGGAATTAAATACAAAAGGCACAATGCCGACTTAAGTACAAGAAATCTGACACTATTAACTGTCTATGCTTTGAACCATTCCTGTGACACTAGTTATAGATTCCGATGCTTCACTTCAGGTTTACTGTATCCCTCTGACCTTCTAATTGACGATGAAACACAGAAATTGCATCGGAACTAAGTACAAAAGGCAAAATGTCGACTTAAGTACAAGAAGACTGACTCTTCTTACTGACTATGTTTGAACACTTCCTGTGAGAATAGTTTGAGATTCCGATGTTCCACTATATGTTTACTGTATCCCTTGGACCTTCTTATTGACGATGAAGCACAGAAATTGCATCAGAAATAAATACAAAAGGCACGATGGTGACTTAAACAAAGGAAGACTGACTCTCCATACTGACTATGATTTCAACATTTCCTGTGGGACCAGTTTTAGATTCCGATGCTTCACTATATGTTTACTGTATCCCTTGGACCTTCTTATTGACGATGAAACACATTACTTGCATCGGAATTAAATAGACAAGGCACAAAGCGGACTTACGTACAAGAAAAGTGACTCTTCTTACTGTGTATGTTTGAACCATTCCTGTGACACTAGTTATAGATTCCGATACTTCACTTCAGGTATACTGTATCTCTCTGACATTCTCATTGACGATGAATCACAGAAATTGCATTGGAATTAAATTCAAAAGGCACAATGCCGACTCAAGTACAAGAAGACTGGCTCTTCTTACTGTCTATGTTTTGAAACTTTCCTGTGAGACCGGTTTTAGATTCTGATGCTTCACTTCAGGTTTACTGTATCTGTTGGATCTTCGTGTTGCCGACGAAACACAGAAATTGCATCGGAATTAAATAGAAAATGCACATTGCCAATTCAAGTAAAAGAAGATTGGTTCTTCCTACTGTCTATGTTTTGAACCATTCCTGTGACACTAGTTATAGATTCCGATGCTTCACTTCAGGCGTACTGTATCCCTCTGACCATCTTATTGACGATGAAACAATGAAATTGCATCGGAATTAAATACATAGGCACAATGCCGACTTAAGTACAAGAAGACTGGCTCTTCTTACTGTCTATGTTTTCAACCATTCCTGTGACACTAGTTATAGTTTCCGATGCTTCACTTCAGGTTTACTGTATCCCTCTGACCTTCTTATAGACGATGAAACACAGAAATTACATCGGAATTAAATATATAATGCACAATGCCGACTTAAGTACAAGAAGACTGATTCTTCTTCATGACTATGTTTTGAACCATTTCTGTGACACATGTTATAGATTCCAATGCTTCACTTCAGGGTTAATGTATCCCTCTGACCTTCGTATTGACGATGAAACACAGAAATTGCATCGGAATTAAATACAAAAGCACAATGCCGACTTAAGTACAAGAGAAGTGACTCTTCCGACTGTCTATGTTTTGAACCATTCCTGTGACACTAGTTATAGATTCCGATGCTTCACTTCGGGTTAAGTGAATCCCTCTGACCTTCTTATTGACGATGGAACACAGAAATTGCATCGGAATTAAATACATAGGCACAATGCCGACTCAAGTGCAAGAAGACTGGCTCTTCTTACTGTCTATGTTTGAACCATTCCTGTGACACTAGTTATAGATTCCGGTGCTTCACTTCAGGTTTACACTTTCCCTCGGACCTTCCAATTGACGAAGAAACACAGAAACTGCATCAGAATTAAATAGAAAAGGCACAATGCCGACTTAAGTATAAGAAAACTGACTCTTCTTACTGTCTATGTTTAGACCCATTCCCGTGACAGTAGTTATAGATTCCGATGCTTCGCTTCAGGTTTACTGTATCCGTCTGACCTTCTTATTGACGATGAAACACAGAAATTGCATCTTAATTAAATACAAAAGGCACAATGCCGACTTAAGTACAAGAAAACTGACTCTTCTTACTGTCTATGTTTGTACCATTCCTGTGACACTAGTTACACATTCCGATGCTTCACTTCAGGTTTACTGTATCCCTCTGACCTTCTTATTGACGATGAAACACAGAAATTGCAGCGGAATTAAATACAAAATTCAAAATGCCGACTTATGTACAAGAAAACTGACTCTTCTTACTGTCTTTGTTTTGAACCACTCCTGTGACAGTAGTTATAGATTTCGATGCTTCACTTCAGGTTTACTGTATCCCTCTGACCCTCTTATTGACGATGAAACACAGAAATTGCATCGGAATTAAATACAAAAGGCACAATGCCGACTTAAGTACAAGAAATCTGACACTTTTAACTGTCTATGCTTTGAACCATTCCTGTGACACTAGTTATAGATTCCGATGCTTCACTTCAGGTTTACTGTATCCCTCTGACCTTCTAATTGACGATGAAACACAGAAATTGAATCAGAATTAAGTCAATGCTGACTTAAGTACAAGAAATCTAACTCTTCTTACTGTCTATGTTTTGAACCTTTCCTGTGAGACCAGTTTTAGGTTCCGACGCTTCACTTCAGGTTTACTGTGTCCCTTGGACCTTCTTATTGACGATGAAACACAGAAATTGCATCGGAACTAAGTACAAAAGGCAAAATGCCGACTTAAGTACAAGAAGACTGACTCTTCTTACTGACTATGTTTGAACACTTCCTGTGAGAATAGTTTGAGATTCCGATGTTCCACTATATGTTTACTGTATCCCTTGGACCTTCTTATTGACGATGAAGCACAGAAATTGCATCAGAAATAAATACAAAAGGCACGATGGTGACTTAAACACAAGAAGACTGACTCTCCATACTGACTATGATTTCAACATTTCCTGTGGGACCAGTTTTAGATTCCGATGCTTCACTATATGTTTACTGTATCCCTTGGACCTTCTTATTGACGATGAAACACATTACTTGCATCGGAATTAAATAGACAAGGCACAAAGCGGACTTACGTACAAGAAAAGTGACTCTTCTTACTGTGTATGTTTGAACCATTCCTGTGACACTAGTTATAGATTCCGATACTTCACTTCAGGTATACTGTATCTCTCTGACATTCTCATTGACGATGAATCACAGAAATTGCATTGGAATTAAATACAAAAGGCACAATGCCGACTCAAGTACAAGAAGACTGGCTCTTCTTACTGTCTATGTTTTGAAACTTTCCTGTGAGACCGGTTTTAAATTCTGATGCTTCACTTCAGGTTTACTGTATCTGTTGGATCTTCGTGTTGCCGACGAAACACAGAAATTGCATCGGAATTAAATAGAAAATGCACATTGCCAATTCAAGTACAAGAAGATTGGTTCTTCCTACTGTCTATGTTTTGAACCATTCCTGTGACACTAGTTATAGATTCCGATGCTTCACTTCAGGCGTACTGTATCCCTCTGACCATCTTATTGACGATGAAACACAGAAATTGCAATTGAATTAAATACATAGGCACAATGCCGACTTAAGTACAAGAAGACTGGCTCTTCTTACTGTCTATGTTTTCAACCATTCCTGTGACACTAGTTATAGTTTCCGATGCTTCACTTCAGGTTTACTGTATCCCTCTGACCTTCTTATAGACGATGAAACACAGAAATTACATCGGAATTAAATATATAATGCACAATGCCGACTTAAGTACAAGAAGACTGATTCTTCTTCATGACTATGTTTTGAACCATTTCTGTGACACATGTTATAGATTCCAATGCTTCACTTCAGGGTTAATGTATCCCTCTGACCTTCGTATTGACGATGAAACACAGAAATTGCATCGGAATTAAATACAAAAGCACAATGCCGACTTAAGTACAAGAGAAGTGACTCTTCCGACTGTCTATGTTTTGAACCATTCCTGTGACACTAGTTATAGATTCCGATGCTTCACTTCGGGTTAAGTGAATCCCTCTGACCTTCTTATTGACGAGGGAACACAGAAATTGCATCGGAATTAAATACATAGGCACAATGCCGACTCAAGTGCAAGAAGACTGGCTCTTCTTACTGTCTATGTTTGAACCATTCCTGTGACACTAGTTATAGATTCCGGTGCTTCACTTCAGGTTTACACTTTCCCTCCGACCTTCCAATTGACGAAGAAACACAGAAACTGCATCAGAATTAAATAGAAAAGGCACAATGCCGACTTAAGTATAAGAAAACTGACTCTTCTTACTGTCTATGTTTAGACCCATTCCCGTGACAGTAGTTATAGATTCCGATGCTTCGCTTCAGGTTTACTGTATCCGTCTGACCTTCTTATTGACGATGAAACACAGAAATTGCATCTTAATTAAATACAAAAGGCACAATGCCGACTTAAGTACAAGAAAACTGACTCTTCTTACTGTCTATGTTTGAACCATTCCTGTGACACTAGTTACACATTCCGATGCTTCACTTCAGGTTTACTGTATCCCTCTGACCTTCTTATTGACGATGAAACACAGAAATTGCATCGGAATTAAATACAAAAGGCACACTTCTTACTATCTAAGCTTTGAACCATTCCTGTGACACTAGGTATAGATTCCGATGCTTCAATTCAGGTTTACAGTAACCCTCTCACCTTCTAATTGACGATGAAACACAGAAATTGAATCAGAATTAAATAGAAGAGGCACAATGCTGGCTTAAGTACAAGAAAACTAACTCTTCTTACTGTCTACGTTTTGAACCTTTCCTGTGAGACCAGTTTTACGTTCCGATGCTTCACTTCAGGTTTACTGTGTCCCTTGGAACTTCTTATTGACTATGAAACACAGAAATTGCATCGGAATTAAATACAAAAGTCACAATGCCGACTTAAGTACAAGAAGACTGACTCTTCTTACTGACTATGTTTTGAACATTTCCTGTGAGACCAGTTTTAGATTCCGATGCTTCACTATATGTTTACTGTATCCCTTGGACCTTCTTATTGACGATGAAGCACAGAAATTGCATCAGAATTAAATACAAAAGGCACGCTGCTGACTTAAGGACAAGATGACTGACTCTGCCTACTGACTATGATTTCAACATTTCCTATGAGACCAGTTTTAGATTCCGATGCCTCACTATATGTTTACTGTTTCCCTTGGACCTTCTTATTGCCGATGAAACACAGAAATTGTATCGGAATTAAATAGACAAGGTACAATTCCGACTTAAGTACGAGAAAACTGACTCTTCTTACTGTGTATGTTTTGAACCATTCCTGTGAAACTAGTTATAGATTCCGATGCTTCACTTCATTTACACTGTATCTCTCTGACCTTCTTATTGACGATGAAACACAGAAATTGCATCGGAATTAAATACAAAAGGCACAATGCCGACTCAAGTACAAGAAGACTAGCTCTTCTTACTGTCTATGATTTGAAACTTTCCTGTGAGACCGGTTTTAGATTCCGATGCTTCACTTCAGGTTTACTGTATCCGTTGGATCTTCTTATTGACGACGAAAGACAGAAACTGCATCGGAAATAAATAGAAAAAGGCACAATGCCGAATCAAGTACAAGAAGACTGGCTCTTCTTACTGTCTATGCTTTGAACCATTCCTGTGAAACTAGTTATAGATTCCGATGCTTCACTTCAGGTTTACTGTATCCCTCTGTCGGTCTTATTAACGATGAAACACAGAAATTGCATCGGAATTAACTACATAGGCACAATGCCGAATTAAGTACAAGACGACTGGCTCTTCTTACTGTCTATGTTTTGTACCATTCCTGTGACATTAGTTATAGATTCCGATGCTTCACTTCAGGTTTACTGTATCCCTCTGACCTTCTTATTGACGATGAAACACAGAAATTGCATCAGAATTAAATAAAAAAGGCACAATGCCGACTTAAGTACAAGAAATCTGACACTTTTAACTGTCTATGCTTTGAACCATTCCTGTGACACTAGTTATAGATTCCGATGCTTCACTTCAGGTTTACTGTATCCCTCTGACCTTCTAATTGACGATGAAACACAGAAATTGAATCAGAATTAAATAGAAGAGGCGCAATGTTGACTTAAGTACAAGAAATCTAACTCTTCTTACTGTCTATGTTTCGAACCTTTCCTGTGAGACCAGTTTTAGGTCCCGATGCTTCACTTCAGGTTTACTGTGTCCCTTGGACCTTCTTATTGACGATGAAACACAGAAATTGCATCGGAACTAGGTACAAAAGGCAAAATGCCGACTTAAGTACAAGAAGACTGACTCTTCTTACTGACTATGTTTGAACATTTCCTGTGAGAGTAGTTTGAGATTCCGATCTTCCACTATATGTTTACTGTGTCCCTTGGACCTTCTTATTGACGATGAAGCACAGAAATTGCATCAGAACTAAATACAAAAGGCACGATGGTGACTTAAACACAAGGAGACTGACTCTCCATACTGACTATGATTTCAACATTTCCTGTGGGACCAGTTTTAGATTCCGATGCTTCACTATATGTTTACTGTATCCCTTGGACCTTCTTATTGACGATGAAACACATTAATTGCATCGGAATTAAATAGACAAGGCACAAAGCGGACTTACGTACAAGAAAACTGACTCTTCTTACTGTGTATGTTTGAACCATTCCTGTGACACTAGTTATAGATTCCGATACTTCACTTCAGGTATACTGTATCTCTCTGACATTCTCATTGACGATGAATCACAGAAATTGCATTGGAATTAAATACAAAAGGCACAATGCCGACTCAAGTACAAGAAGACTGGCTCTTCTTACTGTCTATGTTATGAAACTTTCCTGTGAGACCGGTTTTAGATTCTGATGCTTCACTTCAGGTTTACTGTATCTGTTGGATCTTCTTGTTGCCGACGAAACACAGAAATTGCATCGGAATTAAATAGAAAATGCACATTTCAGATTTAAGTACAAGAAGATTGGTTCTTCCTACTGTCTATGTTTTGAACCATTCCTGTGACACTAGTTATAGATTCCGATGCTTCACTTCAGGCGTACTGTATCCCTCTGACCATCTTATTGACGATGAAACACAGTAAATTGCATCGGAATTAAATACATAGGCACAATGCCGACTCAAGTACAAGAAGACTGGCTCTTCTTACTGTCAATGTTTTGAACCATTCCTGTGACACTAGTTATAGTTTCCGATGCTTCACTTCAGGTTTACTGTATCCCTCTGACCTTCTTATTGACGATGAAACACAAAAATTGCTTGGGAATTTAATAGAAAAATCACAAAGCCAACTTAAGTACATGAAAACTGATTCTTCTTATTATCTATGTTTTGAACCATTCCTGTCACAATAGTTATAGATTCCGATACTTCACTTCAGGTTTACTGTATCCCTCTGACCTTCTTATAGACGATGAAACACAGATATTGCATCGGAAATAAATACAAAAGGCACAATGCCGACTTAAGTACAAGAAAACTGACTCTTCTTACTGTCTACGTTTTAAACCATTCATGTGTCACTAGTTATAGATTCCGATGCTTCACTTCAGGTTTACTGTATCCCGCTGACCTTCGTATTGACGATGAAACACAGAAATTGCATCGGAATTAAATACAAAAGCACAATGCCGACTTAAGTACAAGAGAAGTGACTCTTCCTACTGTCTATGTTTTGAACCATTCCTGTGACACTAGTTATAGATTCCGATGCTTCACTTCGGGTTAACTGAATCCCTCTGACCTTCTTATTGACGTTGGAACACAGAAATTGCATCGGAATTAAATACATAGGCACAATGCCGACTCAAGTACAAGAAGACTGGCTCTTCTTACTGTCTATGTTTGAACCATTCCTGTGACACTAGTTATAGATTCCGGTGCTTCACTTCAGGTTTACATTTTCCCTCTGACCTTCCAATTGACGAAGAAACACAGAAACTGCATCGGAATTAAATAGAAAAGGCACAATGCCGACTTAAGTATAAGAAAACTGACTCTTCTTACTGTCTATGTTTAGACCCATTCCCGTGACAGTAGTTATAGATTCCGATGCTTCGCTTCATTTTTACTGTATCCCTCTGACCTTCTTATTGACGATGAAACACAGAAATTGCATCTTAATTAAATACAAAAGGCACAATGCCGACTTAAGTACAAGAAAACTGACTCTTCTTACTGTCTATGTTTGAACCATTCCTGCGACACTAGTTACACATTCCGATGCTTCACTTCAGGATTACTGTATCCCTCTGACCTTTTTATTGACGATGAAACACAGAAATTGAATCAGAATTAAATAGAAGAGGCACAATGCTGGCTTAAGTACAAGAAAACTAACTCTTCTTACTGTCTACGTTTTGAACCTTTCCTGTGAGACCAGTTTTAGGTTCCGATGCTTCACTTCAGGTTTACTGTGTCCCTTGGACCTTCTTATTGACGATGAAACACAGAAATTGCATCGGAATTAAATACAAAAGTCACAATGCCGACTTAAGTACAAGAAGACTGACTCTTCTTACTGACTATGTTTTGAACATTTCCTGTGAGACCAGTTTTAGATTCCGATGCCTCACTATATGTTTACTGTTTCCCTTGGACCTTCTTATTGCCGATGAAACACAGAAATTGCATCGGAATTAAATAGAAAAGGTACAATTCCGACTTACGTACAAGAAAACTGACTCTTCTTACTGTGTATGCTTTGAACCATTCCTGTGAAACTAGTTATAGACTCCGATGCTTCACTTCATTTACACTGTATCTCTCTGACCTTCTTATTGACGATGAAACGCAGAAATTGCATCGGAATTAAATACAAAAGGCACAATGCCGACTCAAGTACAAGAAGACTAGCTCTTATTACTGTCTATGATTTGAAACTTTCCTGTGAGACCGGTTTTAGATTCCGATGCTTCACTTCAGGTTTACTGTATCCGTTGGATCTTCTTATTGACGACGAAAGACAGAAACTGCATCGGAAATAAATGGAAAAAGGCACAATGCCGAATCAAGTACAAGAAGACTGGCTCTTCTTACTGTCTATGTTTTGAACCATTCCTGTGAAACTAGTTATAGATTCCGATGCTTCACTTCAGGTTTACTGTATCCCTCTGTCGGTCTTATTAACGATGAAACACAGAAATTGCATCGGAATTAACCACATAGGCACAATGCCGAATTAAGTACAAGACGACTTTCTCCTCTTACTGTCTATGTTTTGAACCATTCCAGTGACATTAGTTATAGATTCCGATGCTTCACTTCAGGTTTACTGTATCCCTCTGACCTTCTTATTGACGATGAAACACAGAAATTGCATCAGAATTAAATAAAAAAGGCACAATGCCGACTTAAGTGCAAGAAAACTGACTCCTCTTACTGTCTATGTTTTGAAGCATTCCCGTGACACTAGTTATAGATTCCGATGCTTCACTTAAGGTTGACTGTATCCCTCTGACCTTCTTATTGACGATGAAACACAGATATTGCATCGGAATTAAATAAAAAAGGCACAATGCCGACTTAAGTGCAAGAAAACTGACTCTTCTTACTGTCTATATTTTGAACCATTCCTGTGACACTAGTTATAGATTCCGATGCTTCACTTCAGGTATACTGAATCTCTCTGACATTCTCATTGACGATGAATCACAGAAATTGCATCGGAATTAAATACAAAAGGCACAATGCCGACTCAAGTACAAGAAGACTGGCTCTTCTTACTGTCTATGTTATGAAACTTTCCTGTGAGACCGGTTTTAGATTCTGATGCTTCACTTCAGGTTTACTGTATCTGTTGGATCTTCTTGTTGACGACGAAACACAGAAATTGCATCGGAATTAAATAGAAAAGGCACATTGCCGATTCAAGTGCAGGAGGATTGGTTCTTCCTACTGTCTATGTTTTGAACCATTCCTGTGACACTAGTTATAGATTCCGATGCTTCACTTCAGGCTTACTGTATCCCTCTGACCGTCTTATTGACGATGAAACACAGATATTGCATCGGAATTAAATACAAAAGGCGCAATGCCGACTTAAGTACAAGAAAACTGACTCTTCTTACTGTCTATGTTTTAAACCATTCATGTGACACTAGTTATAGATTCCGATGCTTCACTTCAGGTTTACTGTATCCCTCTGACCTTCGTATTGACGATGAAACACAGAAATTGCATCGGAACTAAATACAAAAGCACAATGCCGACTTAAGTACAAGAGAAGTGACTCTTCCGACTGTCTATGTTTTGAACCATTCCTGTAACACTAGTTATAGATTCCGATGCTTCACTTCGGGTTAACTGTATACCTCTGACCTTCTTATTGACGATGAAACACAGAAATTGCATCGGAATTAAATACATAGGCACTATGCCGACTCAAGTACAAGAAGACTGGCTCTTCTCACTATCTATGTTTCAACCATTCCTGTGACACTAGTTATAGATTCCGGTGCTTCACTTCAGATTTACATTTTCCCTCTGACCTTCTTATTGACGAAGAAACACAGAAACTGCATCGGAATTAAATAGAAAAGGCACAATGCCGACTTAAGTATAAGAAAACTGACTCTTCTTACTGTCTATGTTTAGACCCATTCCCGTGACAGTAGTTATTAATTCCGATGCTTTGCTTCAGGATTACTGTATCCCTCTGATCTTCTTATTGACGATGAAACACAGAAATCGCATCTTAGTTAAATACAAAAGGCACAATGCCGACTTAAGTACAAGAAAACTAACTCTTCTTACTGTCTATGTTTGAACCATTCCTGTGACACTAGTTACACATTCCGATGCTTCACTTCTGGTTTACTGTAACCATCTGACTTTCATATTGACGATGAAACACGGAAATTGCATCGGAACTAAATACAAAAGGCACAATGCCGACTTAAGTACAAGAAATCTGACACTTCTTACTGTCTAAGCTTTGAACCATTCCTGTGACACTAGTTATAGATTTGGATGCTTCAATTCAGGTTTACTGTATCCCTCTCACCTTCTTATTGACGATGAAACACAGAAATTGAATCAGAATTAAATAGAAAAATCACAATGCTGGCTTAAGTACAAGAAAACTAACTCTTCTTACTGTCTACGTTATGAAACTTTCCTGTGAGACCAGTTTTAGGTTCCGATGCTTCACTTCAGGTTTACTGTGTCCCTTGGACCTTCTTATTGACGATGAAACACAGAAATTGCATCGGAACTAAATACAAAAGTCACAATGACGACTGATGTACAAGAAGACTGACTCTTCTTACTGACTATGTTTTGAACATTTCCTGTGAGACCAGTTTTAGATTCCGATGCTTCACTATCTGTTTACTGTATCCCTTGGACCTTCTTATTGACGATGAAGCACAGAAATTGCATCAGAATTAAATACAAAAGGCACGCTGCTGACTTAAGTACAAGAAGACTGACTCTGCCTACTGACTATGATTTCAACATTTCCTGTGAGACCAGTTTTAGATTCCGATGCCTCACTATATGTTTACTGTTTCCCTTGGACCTTCTTATTGCCGATGAAACACAGAAATTGCATCGCAATTAAATAGACAAGGTACAATTCCGACTTAAGTACAAGAAAACTGACTCTTCTTACTGTGTATGTTTTGAACCATTCCTGTGAAACTAGTTATAGATTCCGATGCTTCACTTCATTTACACTGTATCTCTCTGACGTTCTTATTGACGATGAAACACAGAAATTGCATCGGAATTAAATACAAAAGGCACAATGCCGACTCAAGTACAAGAAGACTAGCTCTTCTTACTGTCTATGTTTTGAAACTTTCCTGTGAGACCGGTTTCAGATTCCGATGCTTCACTTCAGGTTTACTGTATTCGTTGGATCTTCTTATTGACGAGGAAACACAGAAACTGCATCGGAATTAAATAGAAAGGGCACAAAGCCGAATCAAGTACAAGAAGACTGGCTCTTCTTACTGTCTATGTTTTGAATCATTCCTGTGAAACTAGTTATAGATTCCGATGCTTCACTTCAGGTTTACTGTATCCCTCTGTCGGTCTTATTGACGATGAAACACAGAAATTGCATCGGGATTAACTACATAGGCACAATGCCGAATTAAGTACAAGACGACTGGCTCTTCTTACTGTCTATGTTTTGAACCATTCCTGTGACACTAGTTATAGATTCCGATTCTTCACTTCAGGTTTACTGTATCCCTCTGACCTTCTTATTGACGATGAAACACAGAAATTGCATCAGAATTAAATAAAAAAGGCACAATGCCGACTTAAGTACAAGAAAACTGACTCCTCTTACTGTCTATGTTTTGAAGCATTCCCGTGACACTAGTTATAGATTCCGATGCTTCACTTAAGGTTTACTGTATCCCTCTGACCTTCTTATTGACGATGAAACACAGATATTGCATCGGAATTAAATAAAAAAGGCACAATGCCGACTTAAGTACAAGAAAACTGACTCTTCTTACTGTCTATGTTTTGAACCATTCCTGTGACAATAGTTATAGATTCCGATGCTTCACTTAAGGTTTACTGTATCCCTCTGACCTTCTTATTGACGATGAAACACGGAAATTGCATCGGAAATAAATACAATAGGCACAATGCGGACATAAGTACTAGAAAACTGACTCTTCTTACTGTCTATGTTTTAAATCATTCATGTGACACTAGTTATAGATTCCGATGCTTCACTTCAGGTTTACTGTATCCCTCTGACCTTCTTGTTGACGATGAAACAAAAAACTGCATCGGAATTAAATACAAAAGGCACAATGCCGACCGAAGTACGAGAAGACTGGCTCTTCTTACTGTCTCTGTTTTGAAACTTTCCTGTGAGACCGGTTTTAGATTCCGATGCTTCACTTCAGATTTACTCTATCCCTCTGACCTTCTTATTGACGATGAAACGCAGAAATTGCATCGGAATTAAATAGAAAAGGCACAATGCCGACTTAAGTACTGAAAACTGACTCTTCTTACTGACTATGTTTTGAACCATTCCTGTGAGACTAGTTATAGATTCCGATGCATCACTTCAGGTTTACTGTATCCCTCTGACCTTCTTATTGACGATGAAACACAGAAATTGCATCGGAATTAAATACAAAAGGCACAATGCCGACTGAAGTACAGGAAAACTGACTCTTCTTACTGTCTATGCTTTGAACCATTCCTGTGACACTAGTTATAGATTCCAATGCTTCACTTCAGGTTTACTGTATCCCTCTGACCTTCTTTTTGCGATGAAACACGGAAATTGCAGCGGAATTAAATACAAAATACAAATTGCCGGCTTACGTACAGGAAAACTGACACTTCTTACTGTCTTTGCTTTGAACCTTTCCTGTGACACTAGTTATAGATTTTGATGCTTCACTTCAGGGTTACTGTATCCCTCTGACCTTCTTATTGACGACGAAATACAGAAATTGCACCGGAATTAAATACAAAAACACAATGCCGACTTAAGTACTAGAAATCTGACACTTCTTACTGTCTATGTTTTGAACCATTCCTGTGACACTAGTTATAGATTCCGATGCTTCACTTCAGGTTTACTGTATGCCTCTGACCTTCTTATTGACGATGAAACACTGAAATTGCAACGGAAGTAAATACAAAAGGCACAATGCCGACTTAAGTACAAAAAACTGACTCTTCTTACTGTCAATGTTTTAAACCATTCATGTGACACTAATTATAGATTCCGATGCTTCACTTCAGGTTTACTGTATCCCTCTGACCTTCGTATTGACGATGAAACCCAGAAATTGCATCGGAATTAAATACAAAAGCACAATGCCGACTTAAGTACAAGAGAAGTGACTCTTCCGACTGTCTATGTTTTGAACCATTCCTGTGACACTAGTTACAAGATTCCGATGCTTCACTTCAGGTTTACTGTATGCCTCTGACCTTCGTATTGACGATGAAACACTGAAATTGCAACGGAAGTAAATACAAAAGGCACAATGCCGACTTAAGTACAAGAAAAATGACTCTTCTTACTGTCTATGTTTTAAACCATTCATGTGACACTAGTTATAGATTCCGATGCTTCACTTCAGGTTTACTGTATCCCTCTGACCTTCGTATTGACGATGAAACACAGAAATTGCATCGGAATTAAATAGAAAAGGCACAATGCCGACTTAAGTATAAGAAAACTGACTCTTCTTACTGTCTATGTTTAGACCCATTCCCGTGACAGTAGTTATAGATTCCGATGCTTCGATTCAGGATTACTGTATCCCTCTGACCTTCTTATTGACGATGAAACACAGAAATTGCATCTTAATTAATTACTGAAGGCACAATGCCGACTTAAGTACTAAAAAACTGACTCTTCTTACTGTCTATGTTTGAACCCTTCCTGTGACACTACTTACACATTCCGATGCTTCACTTCAGGTTTACTGTATCCCTCTGACCTTCTTATTGACGATGAAACACAGAAATTGCATCGGAATTAAATACAAAAGGCACAATGCCGACTTAAGTACAAGAAATCTGACACTTCTTACTGGCTAAGCTTTGAACCATTCCTGTGACACTAGTTATAGATTCCGATGCTTCAATTCAGGTTTACTGTATCCCTCTCACCTTCTTATTGACGATGAAACACAGAAATTGAATCAGAATTAAATAGAAAAGGCACAATGCTGGCTTAAGTACAAAAAAAATTACTCTTCTTACTGTCTACGTTTTGAACCTTTCCTGTGAGACCAGTTTTAGGTTCCGATGCTTCACTTCAGGTTTACTGTGTCCCTTGGACCTTCTTATTGACGATGAAACACAGAAATTGCATCGGAATTAAATACGAAAGTCACAATGCCAACTTAAGTACGAGAAGACTGACTCGTCTTACTGACTATGTTTTGAACATTTCCTGTGAGACCAGTTTTAGATTCCGATGCTTCACTATATGTTTACTGTATCCCTTGGACCTTCTTATTGACGATGAAGCACAGAAATTGCATCAGAATTAAATACAAAAGGCACGCTGCTGACTTAAGTACAAGAAGACTGACTCTGCCTACTGACTATGATTTCAACATTTCCTGTGAGACCAGTTTTAGATTCCGATGCCTCACTATATGTTTACTGTTTCCCTTGGACCTTCTTATTGCCGATGAAACACAGAAATTGCATCGGAATTAAATAGACAAGGTACAATTCCGACTTAAATACAAGAAAACTGACTCTTCTTACTGTGTATGTTTTGAAGCATTCCTGTGAAACTAGTTATAGATTCCGATGCTTCACTTCAGGTGTACTGTATCTCTCTGACCTTCTTATTGACGATGAAACACAGAAATTGCATCAGAATTAAATATAAAAGGCACAATGCCGACTTAAGTACAAGAAAACTGACTCCTCTTACTGTCTATGTTTTGAAGCATTCCCGTGACACTAGTTATAGATTCCGATGCTTCACTTAAGGTTTACTGTATCCCTCTGACCTTCTTAATGACGATGAAACACAGATATTGCATCGGAATTAAATAAAAAAGGCACAATGCCGACTTAAGTACAAGAAAACTGACTCTTCTTACTGTCTATGTTTTGAACCATTCCTGTGACACTAGTTATAGATTCCGATGCTTTACTTCCGGTTTACTGTATCCCTCTGACCTTCTTATTGACGATGAAACACAGAAATTGCTTCGGAAATAAATACAATAGGCACAATGCGGACTTAAGTACTAGAAAACTGACTCTTCTTACTGTCTATGCTTTGAAGCATTCCCGTGACACTAATTATAGATTCCGATGCTTCACTTCAGGTTTACTGTATCCCTCTGACCTTCTTATAGACGATGAAACACAGATATTGCATTGGAATTAAATACAAAAGGCACAATGCCGACTTAAGTATAAGGAAACTGACTCTTCTTACTATCTATGTTTTAAACCATTCATGTGACACTAGTTATAGATTCCGATGCTTCACTTCAGGTTTACTGTATCCCTCTCACCTTCTTATTGACGATGAAACACAAAAATTGCATCGGAATGAAATACAAAAAGCACAATGCCGACCGAAGTACAAGAAGACTGGGTCTTCTTACTGTCTCTGTTTTGAAACTTTCCTGTGAGACCGGTTTTAGATTCCGATGCTTCACTTCAGGTTTACTCTATCCCTCTGACCTTCTTATTGACGATGAAACACGGAAATTGCATCGGAATTAAATAGAAAAGGCACAATGCCGACTTAAGTACTGAAAACTGACTCTTCTTACTGTCTATGTTTGAACCATTCCTGTGACACTAGTTATGGATTCCGATGCTTCACTTCAGGTTTACTGTATCCCTCTGACCTTCTTATTGACGATGAAACACAGAAATTGCATCGGAATTAAATACAAAAGGCACAATGCGGACTTAAGTACTAGAAAACTGACTCTTCTTACTGTGTATGTTTTGAACCATTCCTGTGACCCTAGTTATAGATTCCGATGCTTCACTTCAGGTATACTGTATCTCTCTGACCTTCTTATTGACAATGAAACACAGAAATTGCATCGGAATTAAATACAAAAGGCACAATGCCGACTCAAGTACAAGAAGACTGGCTCTTCTTACTGTCTATGTTTTGAAACTTTCCTGTGAGACCGGTTTTCGATTCCGATGCTTCACTTCAGGGTTACTGTATCCCTTGGACCTTCTTATTGACAACGAAACACAGAAATTGCATCGGAATTAAATAGAAAAGGCACAATGCCGACTTAAGTACAAGAAAACTGACTCTTCTTACTGTCTATGTTTTGAACCATACCTGTGACACTACTTACACATTCCGATGCTTCACTTCAGCTTTACTGTATCCCTCTGACTTTCTTTTTGCAATGAAACACGGAAATTGCAGCGGAATTAAATACAAAAATCAAATTGCCGACTTACGTACAGGAAAACTGACTCTTCTTACTGTCTTTGCTTTGAACCTTTCCTGTGACACTAGTTATTGATTTTGATGCTTCACTTCAGGATTACTGTATCCCTCTGACCTTCTTATTGTCGACGAAATACAGAAATTGCATCGGAATTAAATACAAAAGCACAATGCCGACTTAAGTACAAGAAATCTGACACTTCTTACTGTCTATGTTTTGAACCATTCCTGTGACACTAGTTATAGATTCCGATGTTTCACTTCTGGTTTACTGTATCCCTCTGACCTTCTTATTGACGATGAAACACAGAAATTGCATCGGAATTAAATACAAAAGGCACAATACCAACTGAAGTAGAAGAAAACTGACTCATCTTACTGTCTGTGTTTTGAACCATTCCTGTGACACTAGTTACAGATTCCGATGCTTCACTTAAGGTTTTCTGTATCCCTCTGACTTTCGTATTGACGATGAAACACAGAAATTGCATCGGAATTAAATACAAAAGGCACAATGCCAAGTTAAGTACAAGAAAACTGACTCTTCTTACTGTCTATGTTTTGGACCATTCCTGTGACACTAGTTATAGATTCCGATGCTTCACTTCAGGTTTACTGTATCCCTCTGACCTTCTTATTGACGATTAAACGCAGAATTTGCATCGGAAATAAATACAAAAGTCACAATGTCGACTTAAGTACAAGAAAATTGACTCTTCTTACTGTCTATGTTTTGAACCGTTCATGTGACACTCGTTATAGATTCCGATGCTTTACTTCAGGTTTACTGTATTCCTCTGACTTTCTTATTGACGATGAAACACAGAAATTGCTTCGAAATTAAATTCAAAAGGCACAATGCCAACTTAAGTACAACATAACTGACTCTTCTTACTGTCAATGTTTTGATCCATTCCTGTGACACTCGTTATAGATTCCGATGCTTTGCTTCCAGTTTACTGTATTCCTCTGACCTTCTTATTGACGTTGAAACACAGAAATTGCTTCGAAATTAAATTCAAAAGGCACAATGCCAAATTAAGTACAACATAACTGACTCTTCTTACTGTCAATGTTTTGAACCATTCCTGTGACACTAGTTATAGATTCCGATGCTTCACTTAAGGTTTTCTGTATCCCTCTGACTTTCGTATTGACCATGAAACACAGAAATTGCATCGGAATTAAATACAAAAGGCACAATTCCAAGTTAAGTAGAAGAAAACTGACTCTTCTTACTGTCTATGTTTTATACCATTCCTGTGACACTACTTATAGATTCCGATGCTTCACTTCAGGTTTACTGTATCCCTCTGACCTTCTTATTGACGATGAAACACAGAATTTGCATCGGAATTAAATACAAAAGGCACAATGCCGACTTAAGTACAAGAAAATTGACTCTTCTTACTGTCTATGTTTTGAACCATTCCTGTGACACTCGTTATAGATTCCGATGCTTTACTTCAGGTTTACTGTATTCCTCTGACCTTCTTATTGACGATGAAACACAGAAATTGCTTCGAAATTAAATTCAAAAGGCACAATGCCAACTTAAGTACAACATAACAGACTCTTCTTACTGTCAATGTTTTGAACCATTCCTGTGACACTAGTTATAGATTCCGATGCTTCACTTAAGGTTTACTGTATCCCTCTGACCTTCTTATTGACGATGAAGCACAGAAATTGCATGGGAATTAAATACAAAAGCACAATGCCGACTTAAGTACAAGAGAACTGACTCTTCTGACTGTCTATGTTTTGAACCATTGCTGTGACACTAGTTATAGATTCCGATACTTCACTTCAGGTTTACTGTATTTCTCTGAATTTCTTATTGACGATGAAACACAGAAATTGCATCGGAATGAAATACAAAAGGCACAAATCCGACTTATGTAGAAGAAAACTGACTCTTCTTACTGTCTATGTTTTAAAGCATTCCCGTGACACTACTTATAGATTCCGATGCTTCACTTCAGGTATACTGTATCCCTCTGACCTTCTTATTGGCGATGAAACACAGAAATTGCATCGGAATTAAATACAAAAGCACAATGCCGACTTAAGTACAAGAGAACTGACTCTTCCTACTGTCTATGTTTTGAACCATTCCTGTGACACTAGTTATAGATTCCGATGCTTCACTTCGGGTTTACTGTATCCCACTGACCTTCTTATTGACGATGAAACACCTAAAATGCATCGGAATTAAATACAAAAGGTACAATGCCGACTCAAGTACAAGAAGACTGGCTCTACTTACTGGCTATGCTTTGAACCATTCCTGTGACACTAGTTATAGATTCCGATGCTTCACTTCAGGTTTACTGTATCCCCCTGACCTTCTTATTGACGATGAAACACAAAAATTGCATCGGAATTAAATACATAGGCACAATGCCGACTCAAGTACAAGAAGACTGGCTCTTCATACTGTCTATGTTTTGAACCATTCCTGTGACACTAGTTATAGTTTCCGACGCTTCACTTCAAGGTTACTGTTTCCCTCTGACCTTCTAATTGACGATGCAGTACAGAAACTGCATCGGAATTAAACGGAAAAGGCACAATGCCGACTTAAGTACAAGAAGACTGACTCTTCTTACTGTCTATGTTTTGACACGTTCCCGTGACACTAGTTGTAGATTCCGATGCTTCACTTCAGGTTTACTGTATCCCTCTGACCTTCTTATTGACGATGAAACACAGAAATTGCATCGGAATTTAATACAAAAGGCACAATGCGGACTTAAGTACTAGAAAACTGACTCTTCTTACTGTGTATGTTTTGAACCATTCCTGTGACACTAGTTACAGATTCCGATGCTTCACTTCAGGTATACTGTATCTCTCTGACCTTCTTTTTGCAATGAAACACGGAAATTGCAGCGGAATTAAATACAAAAATCAAATTGCCGACTTACGTACAGGAAAACTGACTCTTCTTACTGTCTTTGCTTTGAACCTTTCCTGTGACACTAGTTATTGATTTTGATGCTTCACTTCAGGATTACTGTATCCCTCTGACCTTCTTATTGACGACGAAATACAGAAATTGCATCGGAATTAAATACAAGAGCACAATGCCGACTTAAGTACAAGAAATCTGACCCTTCTTACTGTCTGTGTTTTGAACCATTCCTGTGACACTAGTTACAGATTCCGATGCTTCACTTAAGGTTTTCTGTATCCCTCTGACTTTCGTACTGACGATGAAACACAGAAATTGCATCGGAAGTAAATACAAAAGGCACAATGCCAAGTTAAGTACAAGAAAACTGACTCTTCTTACTGTCTATGTTTTGGACCATTCCTGTGACACTAGTTATAGATTCCGATGCTTCACTTCAGGTTGACTGTATCCCTCTGACCTTCTTATTGACGATTAAACACAGAATTTGCATCGGAAATAAATACAAAAGGCACAATGTCGACTTAAGTACAAGAAAATTGACTCTTCTTACTGTCTATGTTTTGAACCATTCATGTGACACTCGTTATAGATTCCGATGCTTTACTTCAGGTTTACTGTATTCCTCTGACTTTCTTATTGACGATGAAACACAGATATTGCTTCGAAATTAAATTCAAAAGGCACAATGCCAACTTAAGTACAACATAACTGACTCTTCTTACTGTTAATGTTTTGATCCATTCCTGTGACACTCGTTATAGATTCCGATGCTTTACTTCCAGTTTACTGTATTCCTCTGACCTTTTTATTGACGTTGAAACACAGAAATTGCTTCGAAATTATATTCAAAAGGCACAATGCCAACTTAAGTACAACATAACTGACTCTTCTTACTGTCAATGTTTTGAACCATTCCTGTGACACTAGTTATAGATTCCGATGCTTCACTTAAGGTTTTCTGTATCCCTCTGACTTTCGTATTGACCATGAAACACAGAAATTGCATCGGAATTAAATACAAAAGGCACAATGCCAAGTTAAGTAGAAGAAAACTGACTCTTCTTACTGTCTATGTTTTGGACCATTCCTGTGACACTAGTTATAGATTCCGATGCTTCACTTAAGGTTTACTGTATCTCTCTGACCTTCTTATTGACGATGAAGCACAGAAATTGCATCGGAATTAAATACAAGAGGCACAATGCCGGCATAAGTACAAGAAAACTGACTCTTCTTACTTTCTATGTTTTGAACCATTCCTGTGACACTAGTTATAGATTCCGAACCTACACTTCAGGTTCACTGTATCCCTCTGACATTCTTATTGACGATGAAACACAGAAATTGCATCGGAATGAAATACAAAAGGCACAAATCCGACTTATGTAGAAGAAAACTGACTCTTGTTACTGTCTATGTTTTGAAGCATTCCCGTGACACTAGTTATAGATTCCGATGCTTCACTTCAGGTTTACTGTATCCCTCAGACCTTCTTATTGACGATGAAACACAGAAATCGCATCGGAATTAAATACAAAAGCACAATGCCGACTTAAGTACAAGAGAACTGACTCTTCCTACTGTCTATGTTTTGAACCATTCCTGTGACACTAGTTATAGATTCCGATGCTTCACTTCGGGTTTACTGTATCCCACTGACCCTCTTATTGACGATGAAACACCTAAATTGCATCGGAATTAAATACAAAAGGTACAATGCCGACTCAAGTACAAGAAGACTGGCTCTTCTTACTGGCTATGCTTTGAACCATTCCTGTGACGCTAGTTATAGATTCCGACGCTTCACTTCAAGGTTACTGTTTCCCTCTGACCTTCTAATTGACGATGCAACACAGAAACTGCATCGGAATTAAATGGAAAAGGCACAATGCCGACTTAAGTACAAGAAAACTGACTCTTCTTACTGTTTATGTTTTGACACGTTCCCGTGACACTAGTTATAGATTCCGATGCTTCACTTCAGGTTTACTGTATTCCTCTGACATTCTTATTGACGATGAAACACAGAAATTGCATCGGAATTAAATACAAAAGCACAATGCCGACTTAAGTACAAGTGAACTGACTCTTCTTACTATCTATATTTTGAACCATTCCTATGACATTAGTTATAGATTCCGATGCATCACTTCAGGTTTACTGTATCCCCCCGACCTTCTTATTGACGATGAAACACAGAAATTGTATCGGAATTAAAGACAAAAGGCACAATACCGACTTAAGTAGAAGAAAACTGACTCTTATTACTGTCTGTGTTTTGAACCATTCCTGTGACACTAGTTACAGATTCCGATGCTTCACGTAAGGTTTACTGTATCCCTCTGACTTTCGTATTGACGATGAAACACAGAAATTGCATCGGAATTAAATACAAAAGGCACAATGCCAAGTTAAGTACAAGAAAACTGACTCTTCTTACTGTCTATGTTTTGGACCATTCCTGTGACACTACTTATAGATTCCGATGCTTCACTTCAGGTTTACTGTATCCCTCTGACCTTCTTATTGACGATGAAACACAGATTGTGCATCGGAATTAAACACAAAAGGCACAATGCCGACTTAAGTACAAGAAAATTGACTCTTCTTACTGTCTATGTCTTGAACCATTCATGTGACACTCGTTATAGATTCCGATGCTTTACTTCAGGTTTACTGTATTCCTCTGACCTTCTTATTGACGATGAAACACAGAAATTGCTTCGAAATTAAATTCAAAAGGCACAATGCCAACTTAAGTACAACATAACTGACTCCTCTTACTGTCAATGTTTTGAAACATTCCTGTGACACTAGTTATAGATTCCGTTGCTTCACTTTAGGTTTACTGTATCCCTCTGACCTTCTTATCGACGTTGAAACACAGAAATTGCATCTGAATTAAATATAAAAGGCACAATGCCGACTTAAGTACAAGAAAACTGACTGTTCTTACTGTCTATGTTTTGAACCATTCCTGTGACACTAGTTATAGATTCCGATGCTTCACTTCAGGTTTACTGTATCCCTCTTACTTTCGTATTGACGATGAAACACAGAAATTGCATCGGAATTATATACAAAAAGCACAATGCCGACTTAAGTACAAGAAAACTGACTTTCTTACTGTCTATGTTTTGAACCATTCCTGTGACACTAGTTATAGATTCCGATGCTTCACTTCAGGTTTACTGTATCCCTCTTACTTTCGTATTGACGATGAAACACAGAAATTGCATCGGAATGAAATACAAAGGGCACAATGCCGACTTAAGTACAAGAGAACTGACTCTTCCCACTGTCTATGTTTTGAACCATTCCTGTCACACTAGTTATAGATTCCGATGCTTCACTTCGGGTTTACTGTATCCCACTGACCTTCTTATTGACGATGAAACACCGAAATTGCATCGGAATTAAATACAAAAGGTACAATGCCCACTCAAGTACAAGAAGACTGGCTCTTCTTACTGTCTATGCTTTGAACCATTCCTGTGACACTAGTTATAGATTCCGATGCTTCACTTCAGGTTTACTGTATTCCCCTGACCTTCTTATTGACGAAGAAACACAAAACTTGCATCGGAATTAAATACATAGGCACAATGCAGACTCAAGTACAAGAAGACTGGCTCTTCTTACTGTCTCTGTTTTGAACCATTCCTGTGACACCAGTTATAGATTCCGATGCTTGACTTCAGGTTTACTGTTTCCCTTTGACCTTCTTATTGACGATGAACCACAGAAATTGCCTCGGAATTAAATAGAAAAGGCACAATGCCGACTTAAGTACAAGAAAAATGACGTCTTACTGTCTATGTTTTGACCCATTCCCGTGACACTAGTTATAGATTCCGATGCTTCACTTCAGGTTCAGTGTATCCCTCTGACCTTCTTTTTGACGATGAAGCACAGAAATTGCATCGGAATTAACTACAAAAGCACAATGCCGACTTAAGTACAAGAGAACTGACTCTTCTTACTGTCTATGTTTTGAACCATTCCTGTGACACTAGTTATAGATTCCGATGCTTCACTTCAGGTTTACTGTATCCCTCTGACTTTCTTATTGACGATGAAACACAGATATTGCATCGGAATTAAATACAAAAGGCACAATGCCGACGCAAGTTAAGGAAAACTGGCTCTTCTTACTGTATGTTTTGAAACTTTCCTGTGAGACCGGTTTTAGATTCCGATGCTTCACTACAGGTTTAATGTATCCCTCTGACCTTCTTACTGACGATAAAACACAGAAATTGCATCATATTTAAATACAAAAGGCACACTGCCGACTTAAGTACAAGAGAACTGACTCTTCTTACTGTCTATGTTTTGAACCATTCCAGTGACACTAGTTATAGATTAAGATGCTTCACTTCAGGTTTACTGTATCCCTCTGACCTTCTTATTGACGATGAAACACAGAAATTGCAGCGGAAAAAAATACAAAATGGAACAATGCCGACCTAAGAACAAGAAAACTGACTCTTCTTACTGTCTATGTTTTGAACCATTCCTGTGACACTAGTTATAGATTCCGATGCTGCACTTCAGGTTCACTGTATCCCTCTGACCTTCTTATTGACGATGAAACAGAGAAATTGCATCGGAGTTAAAAAGAAAAGGCACAATGCCGACTGAAGTACAACAAAACTGTCTCTTCTTACTGCCTATGTTTTGAAGCATTCCCGTGACACTAGTTATAGTTTCCGATGCTTCACTTCAGGTTTCCTGTATCCCTCTGACCTTCTTAGTGACGATGAAACACAGAATTTGCATCGGAATTAAATACAAAAGGCACAATGTTGACTTAAGTACAAGAAAACTGACTTTCTTACTGTCTATGTTTTGAACCATTCCTGTGACACTAGTTATAGATTCCGATGCTTCACTTCAGGTTTACTGTATCCCTCTTACTTTCGTATTGACGATGAAACACAGAAATTGCATCGGAATTAAATACAAAAAGCACAATGCCGACTTAAGTACAAGAAAACTGACTCTTCTTACTGTCTATGTTTGAACCATTCCTGTGACACTAGTTATAGATTCCGATGCTTCACTTCAGGTTTACTGTATGCCTCTGACCTTCTTATTGACGATGAAACACTGAAATTGCAACGGAAGTAAATACAAAAGGCAGAATGCCGACTTAAGTACAAGAAAACTGACTCTTCCTACTGTCTATGTTTTGAACCATTCATGTGACACTCGTTATAGATTCCGATGCTTTACTTCAGGTTTACTGTATTCCTTTGACCTTCTTATTGACGATGAAACACAGAAATTGCTTCGAAATTAAATTCAAAAGGCACAATGCCAACTTAAATACAACATAACTGACTCCTCTTACTGTCAATGATTTGAACCATTCCTGTGACACTAGTTATAGATTCCGACGCTTCACTTTAGGTTTACTGTATCCCTCTGACCTTCTTATCGACGATGAAACACAGAAATTGCATCGGAATTAAATATAAAAGGCACAATGCCGACTTAAATACAAGAAAACTGACTCTTCTTACTGTCTATGTTTTGAACCTTTCCTGTGACACTAGTTATAGATTCCGATGCTTTACTTAAGGTTAACTGTATCCCTCTGACCTTCTTATTGTCGATGAAATACAGAAATTGCATCGAAATTAAATACGAAAGGCACAATGCCGACTTAAGTACAAGAAAACTGACTCTTCTTACTGTCTTTGTTTTGAACCATTCCTGTGACACTAGTTATAAATTCCGATGCTTCACTTCAGGTTTAATGAATCCCTCTGACCTTCTTATTGACGAAGAAACACAGAAATTTCATCGGAATTAAATTGAAAAGGCACAATGCCGACTTAAGTACAAGAAAACTGACTCTTCATAATGTCTATGTTTTGATCCATTCCTGTGACACTAGTTATAGATTCCGATGCTTCACTTCATGTTTACTGTATCCCTCTGACCTTCTTATTGACGATGAAACGCAGAAAGTGCATCGGAATTAAATTCAAAAGGCACAATGCCGAATTAAGTACGAGAGAACTGACTCTTCTTACTGTCTATGTTTTAAACCATACCTGTGACACTAATTATAGAATCCGATGCTTCACTTCAGGTTTACTGTACACCTCTGACCTTCTTATTGACGATGAAACACAGAAACTGCATCGGAATTAAATACAAAACGCACAATGCCGACTTAAGTACAAGGAACCTGACACTTCTTACTGTCTATGTTTGAACCATTCATGTGACACTAGTTATAGATTCCGATGCTTCACTGCAGGTTTACTGTATCCCTCTGACATTCTAATTGACGAGGAAACACAGAAATTGCATCGGAATTAAATACAAAAGGCACAATGCCGACTTAAGTAAGAGAAAACTGACTCTTCTTACTGTCTATGTTTTGAACAATTTCTGTGACACTAGTTATAGATTCCGATGCTTCACTTCAGGTTTACCGTATTCCTCTGACCTTCTTATTGACGATGAAACACAGAAATTGCATCGGATTAAATCCAAAGGGCACAATGCCGACTTAAGTACCAGAAAACTGACTCTTCTTACTTTCTATGTTTTGAACCGTTCCTGTGCCACTAGTTATAGATTCCGATGCTCCACTTCATGTTTACTGTATCCCTCCGACCTTCTTATGGACGATGAAACATAGAAATTGCATCGGAATTAAATAGAAAAGGCACAATGCAGACTTAAGTACAAGAAAACTAACTCTTCTAACTTTCTATGTTTGAACCATTCCTGTGACACTAGATATAGATTCCGATGCTTCACTTCAGGTTTACTGTATCCCACTGACCTTCTTATTGACAATGAAACACAGAAATTGCATCGGAATTAAATCCGAAAGGCACAATGCCGACTTAAGTACAAGAAAATTGACTCTTCTTACTGTGTATGTTTTGAACAATTCCTGTGACACTAGTTATAGATTCCGATATTTCTCTTCAAGGTTACTGTATCGCTCTGACCTTCTTATTGACGTTGAAACACAGATATTGCATCGGGATTAAATACAAAAGGCACAATGCGGACTGAAGTACAAGAAAACTGACTCTTCTAACTGTCTATGTTTTGAACCATTCCTGTGACACTACTTATAGATTCGGATGCTTCACTTCAGGTTTACTGTATCCCTCTGACTTTCTTATTGACGATGAAACACAGAAACGGCATCGGAATAAAATACAAAAGGCACAATGCTGACTTAAGTACAAGAAAACTGACTCATCTCACTGTCAATGTTTTGAACCATTCATGTGACACTAGTTAAGATTCCGATGCTTTCCTTCAGGTTAACTGTATCCCTCTGACCTTCTTATTGACGATGAAACACAGATATTGCATCGGAATTAAATACAAAAGGCACAATGCCGACTTGAGTACAAGAAAACTGACTCTTCTTACTGTCTATGATTTGAACCATTCCTGTGACACTAATTATAGATTCCAATGCTTCACTTCAGGTTTACCGTATCCCACTGACCGTCTTATTGACGATGAAACACAGAAATTGCATCGGAATTAAATACAAAAGGCACAATGCCGACATAAGTACAAGAAAACTGACTCTTCTTCCAGTCTATGTTTTGAACCATTCCTGTGACACTAGTTATAGATTCCGATGCTTCACTTCAGGTTTACAGTATCCCTCTGACAATCTTATTGACGATGAAATACAGAAGTTGCATCGGAATTAAATATAAAAGGCACAATGCCGACTTAAATACAAGAAAACTGACTATTCTTACTGTCTATGTTTTGAACCTTTCCTGTGACACTAGTTATAGATTCCGACGCTTTACTTAAGGTTAACTGTATCCCTCTGACCTTCTTATTGTCGATGAAATACAGAAATTGCATCGAAATTAAATACGAAAGGCACAATGCCGACTTAAGTACAAGAAAACTGACTCTTCTTACTGTCTTTGTTTTGAACCATTCCTGTGACACTAGTTATAATTCCGATGCTTCACTTCATGTTTACTGTATCCCTTTGACCTTCTTATCGACGATGAAACACAGAAATTGCATCTGAATTAAATATAAATGGCACAATGCCGACTTAAGTACAAGAAAACTGACTCTTCTTACTGTCTATGTTTTGAAGCATACCCGTGACACTAAATATAGATTCCGATGCTTCATTTCAGGTTTACTGTATCCCTCTGACCTTCTTATTGACGATGAAACACAGAAATTGCATCTGAATTAAATACAAAAGGTACAATGCCCACTCAAGTACAAGAAGACTGGCTCTTCTTACTGTCTATGCTTTGAACCATTCCTGCGACACTAGTTATAGATTCCGATGCTTCACTTCAGGTTTACTGTATCCCCCTGACCTCCTTATTGACGATGAAACACAAAAATTGCATCGGAATTAAATTCAAAGACACAATGCAGACTCAAGTACAAGAAGACTGGCTCTTCTTACTGTCTATGTTTTGAACCATTCCTGTGGCACTAGTTATAGATTCCGATGCTTGACTTCAGGTTCACTGTTTCCCTCTGACCTTCTTATTGACGATGAACCACAGAAATTGCCTCGGAATTAAATAGAAAAGGCACAATGCCGACATAAGTACAAGAAAAATGACTTCTTACTGTCTATGTTTTGACCCATTCCCGTGACACTAGTTATAGATTCCGATGCTTCACTTCAGGTTTTGTGTATCCCTCTGACCTTTTTTTTTGACGATGAAGCACAGAAATTGCATCGGAATTAAATACAAAAGCACAATGCCGACTTAAGTACAAAAGAACTGACTCTTCTTACTGTCTATGTTTTGAACCATTCCTGTGACACTAGTTATAGATTCCGATGCTTCACTTCAGGTGTACTGTATCCCTCTGACTTTCTTATTGACGATGAAACACAGATATTGCATCGGAATTAAATACAAAAGGCACAATGCCGACACAAGTTTAAGAAAACTGGCTCTTCTTACTGTCTATGTTTTGAAACTTTCCTGTGAGACCGGTTTTAGATTCCGATGCTTCACTACAGGTTTACTGTATCCCTCTGACCTTCTTACTGACGATGAAACACAGAAATTGCATCATATTTAAATACAAAAGGCACACTGCCGACTTAAGTACAAGAGAACTGACTCTTCTTACTATCTATGTTTTGAAAGATTCCTGTGACACTAGTTATTGATTAAGATGCTTCACTTCAGGTTTACTGTATCCCTCTGACCTTCTTATTGACGATGAAACACAGAAATTGCATCGGAAAAAAATACAAAATGGAACAATGCCGACCTAAGAACAAGAAAACTGACTCTTCTTACTGTCTATGTTTTGAACCATTCATGTGACACTAGTTATAGATTCCGATGCTTCACTTCAGATTTACTGTACCCCTCTGACCTTCTTATTGGCAATGAAACACAGAAATTGCATAGGAATTAAATCCAAGAGGTACAATGACGGCTTAAGTACAAGAAAACTGACTCTTCTTACTTTCTATGTTTTGAACCATTCCTGTGACACTAGTTATAGATTCCGATGCTGCACTTCGGGTTCACTGTATCCCTCTGACCTCCTTATTGACGATGAAACACAGAAATTGCATCGGAATTAAATACAAAATGGAACAATGCCGACTTAAGAACAAGAAAACTGACTCTTCTTACTGTCTATGTTTTGAACCATTCATGTGACTCTAGTTATAGATTCCGATGCGTCACTTCAGGTTTACTGTATCCCTCTGACCTTCTTATTGACGATGAAACACAGATATTGCATCCGAATTAAATACAAGAGGCACAATGCTACTTATGTACAAGAAAACTGACTCTTCTTACTTTCTATGTTTTGAACCATTCCTGTGACACTAGTTATAGATTCCGATGCTGCACTTCAGGTTTGCTGTATCCCTCTGACCTTCTTATTGACGATGAAACACAGAAAATGCATCGGAATTAAATACAAAAGGCACAATGCCGACTTCAGTACAAGATATCTGACTCTTCTTACTGTCTATGTTTTGAACCATTCCTGTGACACTAGTTATCGATTACAATGCTTCACTTCAGGTTTACTGTATCGCTCTGACCTTCTTATTGACGATGAAACACAGAAATTGCATCGGAATTAAATACAAAGGGCACAATGCCGACTTAAGTACAAGAAGACTGACTCTTCTTACTGTCTATGTTTTGAACTATTCCTGTGACACAAGTTATAGATTCCGATGCTTCACGTCAGGTTTACTGTATCCCTCTGACCTTCTTATTGATGATGAAACAAAGAAATTGCATCGGAATTAAATACAAAAGGCACAATGCCGATTCAAGTACAAGAAGACTGGCTCTTCCGACTGTCTATGTTTTCAACCATTCCTGTGACACTAGTTATAGATTGCGATGCTTCACTTCAGGTTTACTGTATCCCTCTTACTTTCGTATTGACGATGAAACACAGAAATTGCATCGGAATTAAATACAAAAGGCACAATGCCAAGTTCAGTACAAGAAAACTGACTCTTCTTTCTGTCTATGTTTTGGACCATTCCTGTGACACTAGTTATAGATTCCGATGCTTCACTTCAGGTTTACTGTATCCCTCTGACCTTCTTATTGACGATGAATCACAGAATTTGCATCGGAATTAAATACAAAAGGCACAATGCCGACTTAAGTACAAGAAATCTGACTCTTCTTACTGACTATATTTGAACTATTCCTGTGACACTAGTTATAGATTCCGATGCTTCACTTCAGGTTTACTGTATGCCTCTGACCTTCTTATTGACGATGAAACACAGAAAATGCATCGGAATTAAATACAAAAGGCACAATGCCGACTTCAGTACAAGATATCTGACTCTTCTTACTGTCTATGTTTTGAACCATTCCTGTGACACTAGTTATCGATTACAATGCTTCACTTCAGGTTTACTGTATCGCTCTGACCTTATTGACGATGAAACACAGAAATTGCATCGGAATTAAATACAAAGGGCACAATGCCGACTTAAGTACAAGAAGACTGACTCTTCTTACTGTCTATGTTTTGAACTATTCCTGTGACACTAGTTATAGATTCCGATGCATCACTTCAGGTTTACTGTATCCCCCTGACCTTCTTATTGACGATGAAACACAGAAATTGTATCGGAATTAAATACAAAAGGCACAATACCGACTTAAGTAGAAGAAAACTGACTCTTATTACTGTCTGTGTTTTGAACCATTCCTGTGACACTAGTTACAGATTCCGATGCTTCACGTAAGGTTTACTGTATCCCTCTGACTTTCGTATTGACGATGAAACACAGAAATTGCATCGGAATTAAATACAAAAGGCACAATGCCAAGTTAAGTACAAGAAAACTGACTCTTCTTACTGTCTATGTTTTGGACCATTCCTGTGACACTAGTTATAGATTCCGATGCTTCACTTCAGGTTTACTGTATCCCTCTGACCTTCTTATTGACGATGAAACACAGATTGTGCATCGGAATTAAACACAAAAGGCACAATGCCGACTTAAGTTCAAGAAAATTGACTCTTCTTACTGTCTATGTCTTGAACCATTCATGTGACACTCGTTATAGATTCCGATGCTTTACTTCAGGTTTACTGTATTCCTCTGACCTTCTTATTGACGATGAAACACAGAAATTGCTTCGAAATTAAATTCAAAAGGCACAATGCCAACTTAAGTACAACATAACTGACTCCTCTTACTGTCAATGTTTTGAAACATTCCTGTGACACTAGTTATAGATTCCGTTGCTTCACTTTAGGTTTACTGTATCCCTCTGACCTTCTCATCGACGATGAAACACAGAAATTGCATCTGAATTAAATATAAAAGGCACAATGCCGACTTAAGTACAAGAAAACTGACTGTTCTTACTGTCTATGTTTTGAACCATTCCTGTGACACTAGTTATAGATTCCGATGCTTCACTTCAGGTTTACTGTATCCCTCTTACTTTCGTATTGACGATGAAACACAGAAATTGCATCGGAATTAAATACAAAAAGCACAATGCCGACTTAAGTACAAGAAAACTGACTTTCTTACTGTCTATGTTTTGAACCATTCCTGTGACACTAGTTATAGATTCCGATGCTTCACTTCAGGTTTACTGTATCCCTCTTACTTTCGTATTGACGATGAAACACAGAAATTGCATCGGAATGAAATACAAAGGGCACAATGCCGACTTAAGTACAAGAGAACTGACTCTTCCCACTGTCTATGTTTTGAACCATTCCTGTCACACTAGTTATAGATTCCGATGCTTCACTTCGGGTTTACTGTATCCCACTGACCTTCTTATTGACGATGAAACACCGAAATTGCATCGGAATTAAATACAAAAGGTACAATGCCCACTCAAGTACAAGAAGACTGGCTCTTCTTACTGTCTATGCTTTGAACCATTCCTGTGACACTAGTTATAGATTCCGATGCTTCACTTCAGGTTTACTGTATTCCCCTGACCTTCTTATTGACGAAGAAACACAAAACTTGCATCGGAATTAAATACATAGGCACAATGCAGACTCAAGTACAAGAAGACTGGCTCTTCTTACTGTCTATGTTTTGAACCATTCCTGTGACACCAGTTATAGATTCCGATGCTTGACTTCAGGTTTACTGTTTCCCTTTGACCTTCTTATTGACGATGAACCACAGAAATTGCCTCGGAATTAAATAGAAAAGGCACAATGCCGACTTAAGTACAAGAAAAATGACGTCTTACTGTCTATGTTTTGACCCATTCCCGTGACACTAGTTATAGATTCCGATGCTTCACTTCAGGTTTAGTGTATCCCTCTGACCTTCTTTTTGACGATGAAGCACAGAAATTGCATCGGAATTAAATACAAAAGGCACAATGCCGACGCAAGTTAAGGAAAACTGGCTCTTCTTACTGTATGTTTTGAAACTTTCCTGTGAGACCGGTTTTAGATTCCGATGCTTCACTACAGGTTTAATGTATCCCTCTGACCTTCTTACTGACGATAAAACACAGAAATTGCATCATATTTAAATACAAAAGGCACACTGCCGACTTAAGTACAAGAGAACTGACTCTTCTGACTGTCTATGTTTTGAACCATTCCTGTGACACTAGTTATAGATTAAGATGCTTCACTTCAGGTTTACTGTATCCCTCTGACCTTCTTATTGACGATGAACCACAGAAATTGCAGCGGAAAAAAATACAAAATGGAACAATACCGACCTAAGAACAAGAAAACTGACTCTTCTTACTGTCTATGTTTTGAACCATTCATGTGACACTAGTTATAGATTCCGATGCTTCACTTCAGGTTTACTGTATCCCTCTGACCTTCTTATTGACAATGAAACACAGAAATTGCATAGGAATTAAATCCAAGAGGTACAATGACGGCTTAAGTACAAGAAAACTGACTCTTCTTACTTTCTATGTTTTGAACCATTCCTGTGACACTAGTTATAGATTCCGATGCTGCACTTCGGGTTCACTGTATCCCTCTGACCTTCTTATTGACGATGAAACACAGAAATTGCATCGGAATTAAATACAAAATGTAACAATGCCGACTTAAGAACAAGAAAACTGACTCTTCTTACTTTCTATGTTTTGAACCATTCATGTGACTCTAGTTATAGATTCCGAATCGTCACTTCAGGTTTACTGTATCCCTCTGACCTTCTTATTGACGATGAAACACAGATATTGCATCGGAAATAAATACAAGAGGCACAATGCCGGCTTATTTACAAGAAAACTGACTCTTCTTACTTTCTATGTTTTGAACCATTCCTGTGACACTAGTTATAGTTTCCGATGCTGCACTTCAGGTTTGCTGTATCCCTCTGACCTTCTTATTGACGATGAAACACAGAAATTGCATCGGAATTAATTACAAAAGGCACAATGCCGACTTCAGTACAAGAGATCTGACTCTTCTTACTGTCTATGTTTTGAACCATTCCTGTGACACTAGTTATCGATTACAATGCTTCACTTCGGGTTTACTGTATCGCTCTGACCTTCTTATTGACGATGAAACACAGAAATTGCATCGGAATTAAATACATAGGCACATTGCAGACTCAAGTACAAGGAGACTGGCTCTTCTTACTGTCTATGGTTTGAACCATTCCTGTGACACTAGTTATAGATTCCGATGCTTCACTACATGTTTACTGTATCCCTCTGACCTTTTTATTGACGATGAAACAGAGAAATTGCATCGGAGTTAAAAAGAAAAGGCACAATGCCGACTGAAGTACAACAAAACTGACTCTTCTTACTGCCTATGTTTTGAAGCATTCCCGTGACACTAGTTATAGTTTCCGATGCTTCACTTCAGGTTTCCTGTATCCCTCTGACCTTCTTAGTGACGATGAAACACAGAATTTGCATCGGAATTAAATACAAAAGGCACGATGTTGACTTAAGTACAAGAAAACTGACTTTCTTACTGTCTATGTTTTGAACCATTCCTGTGACACTAGTTATAGATTCCGATGCTTCACTTCAGGTTTACTGTATCCCTCTTACTTTCGTATTGACGATGAAACACAGAAATTGCATCGGAATTAAATACAAAAAGCACAATGCCGACTTAAGTACAAGAAAACTGACTCTTCTTACTGTCTATGTTTGAACCATTCCTGTGACACTAGTTATAGATTCCGATGCTTCACTTCAGGTTTACTGTATGCCTCTGACCTTCTTATTGACGATGAAACACTGAAATTGCAACGGAAGTAAATACAAAAGGCAGAATGCCGACTTAAGTACAAGAAAACTGACTCTTCCTACTGTCTATGTTTTGACCCATTCATGTGACACTCGTTATAGATTCCGATGCTTTACTTCAGGTTTACTGTATTCCTCTGACCTTCTTATTGACGATGAAACACAGAAATTGCTTCGAAATTAAATTCAAAAGGCACAATGCCACCTTAAATACAACATAACTGACTCCTCTTACTGTCAATGATTTGAACCATTCCTGTGACACTAGTTATAGATTCCGACGCTTCACTTTAGGTTTACTGTATCCCTCTGACCTTCTTATCGACGATGAAACACAGAAATTGCATCGGAATTAAATATAAAAGGCACAATGCCGACTTAAATACAAGAAAACTGACTCTTCTTACTGTCTATGTTTTGAACCTTTCCTGTGACACTAGTTATAGATTCCGATGCTTTACTTAAGGTTAACTGTATCCCTCTGACCTTCTTATTGTCGATGAAATACAGAAATTGCATCGAAATTAAATACGAAAGGCACAATGCCGACTTAAGTACAAGAAAACTGACTCTTCTTACTGTCTTTGTTTTGAACCATTCCTGTGACACTAGTTATAAATTCCGATGCTTCACTTCAGGTTTAATGAATCCCTCTGACCTTCTTATTGACGAAGAAACACAGAAATTTCATCGGAATTAATTTGAAAAGGCACAATGCCGACTTAAGTACAAGAAAACTGACTCTTCATAATGTCTATGTTTTGATCCATTCCTGTGACACTAGTTATAGATTCCGATGCTTCACTTCATGTTTACTGTATCCCTCTGACCTTCTTATTGACGATGAAACGCAGAAAGTGCATCGGAATTAAATTCAAAAGGCACAATGCCGAATTAAGTACGAGAGAACTGACTCTTCTTACTGTCTATGTTTTAAACCATACCTGTGACACTAATTATAGAATCCGATGCTTCACTTCAGGTTTACTGTACACCTCTGACCTTCTTATTGACGATGAAACACAGAAACTGCATCGGAATTAAATACAAAACGCACAATGCCGACTTAAGTACAAGGAACCTGACACTTCTTACTGTCTATGTTTGAACCATTCATGTGACACTAGTTATAGATTCCGATGCTTCACTGCAGGTTTACTGTATCCCTCTGACATTCTAATTGACGAGGAAACACAGAAATTGCATCGGAATTAAATACAAAAGGCACAATGCCGACTTAAGTAAGAGAAAACTGACTCTTCTTACTGTCTATGTTTTGAACAATTTCTGTGACACTAGTTATAGATTCCGATGCTTCACTTCAGGTTTACCGTATTCCTCTGACCTTCTTATTGACGATGAAACACAGAAATTGCATCGGATTAAATCCAAAGGGCACAATGCCGACTTAAGTACCAGAAAACTGACTCTTCTTACTTTCTATGTTTTGAACCGTTCCTGTGCCACTAGTTATAGATTCCGATGCTCCACTTCATGTTTACTGTATCCCTCCGACCTTCTTATGGACGATGAAACATAGAAATTGCATCGGAATTAAATAGAAAAGGCACAATGCAGACTTAAGTACAAGAAAACTAACTCTTCTAACTTTCTATGTTTGAACCATTCCTGTGACACTAGATATAGATTCCGATGCTTCACTTCAGGTTTACTGTATCCCACTGACCTTCTTATTGACAATGAAACACAGAAATTGCATCGGAATTAAATCCGAAAGGCACAATGCCGACTTAAGTACAAGAAAATTGACTCTTCTTACTGTGTATGTTTTGAACAATTCCTGTGACACTAGTTATAGATTCCGATATTTCTCTTCAAGGTTACTGTATCGCTCTGACCTTCTTATTGACGTTGAAACACAGATATTGCATCGGGATTAAATACAAAAGGCACAATGCGGACTGAAGTACAAGAAAACTGACTCTTCTAACTGTCTATGTTTTGAACCATTCCTGTGACACTAGTTATAGATTCGGATGCTTCACTTCAGGTTTACTGTATCCCTCTGACTTTCTTATTGACGATGAAACACAGAAACGGCATCGGAATAAAATACAAAAGGCACAATGCTGACTTAAGTACAAGAAAACTGACTCATCTCACTGTCAATGTTTTGAACCATTCATGTGACACTAGTTAAGATTCCGATGCTTTCCTTCAGGTTAACTGTATCCCTCTGACCTTCTTATTGACGATGAAACACAGATATTGCATCGGAATTAAATACAAAAGGCACAATGCCGACTTGAGTACAAGAAAACTGACTCTTCTTACTGTCTATGATTTGAACCATTCCTGTGACACTAATTATAGATTCCAATGCTTCACTTCAGGTTTACCGTATCCCACTGACCGTCTTATTGACGATGAAACACAGAAATTGCATCGGAATTAAATACAAAAGGCACAATGCCGACATAAGTACAAGAAAACTGACTCTTCTTCCAGTCTATGTTTTGAACCATTCCTGTGACACTAGTTATAGATTCCGATGCTTCACTTCAGGTTTACAGTATCCCTCTGACAATCTTATTGACGATGAAATACAGAAGTTGCATCGGAATTAAATATAAAAGGCACAATGCCGACTTAAATACAAGAAAACTGACTCTTCTTACTGTCTATGTTTTGAACCTTTCCTGTGACACTAGTTATAGATTCCGATGCTTTACTTAAGGTTAACTGTATCCCTCTGACCTTCTTATTGTCGATGAAATACAGAAATTGCATCGAAATTAAATACGAAAGGCACAATGCCGACTTAAGTACAAGAAAACTGACTCTTCTTACTGTCTTTGTTTTGAACCATTCCTGTGACACTAGTTATAATTCCGATGCTTCACTTCAGGTTTAATGAATCCCTCTGACCTTCTTATTGACGAAGAAACACAGAAATTTCATCGGAATTAAATTGAAAAGGCACAATGCCGACATAAGTACAAGAAAACTGACTCTTCATAATGTCTATGTTTTGATCCATTCCTGTGACACTAGTTATAGATTCCGATGCTTCACTTCATGTTTACTGTATCCCTTTGACCTTCTTATCGACGATGAAACACAGAAATTGCATCTGAATTAAATATAAATGGCACAATGCCGACTTAAGTACAAGAAAACTGACTCTTCTTACTGTCTATGTTTTGAAGCATACCCGTGACACTAAATATAGATTCCGATGCTTCATTTCAGGTTTACTGTATCCCTCTGACCTTCTTATTGACGATGAAACACAGAAATTGCATCTGAATTAAATACAAAAGGTACAATGCCCACTCAAGTACAAGAAGACTGGCTCTTCTTACTGTCTATGCTTTGAACCATTCCTGCGACACTAGTTATAGATTCCGATGCTTCACTTCAGGTTTACTGTATCCCCCTGACCTCCTTATTGACGATGAAACACAAAAATTGCATCGGAATTAAATTCAAAGACACAATGCAGACTCAAGTACAAGAAGACTGGCTCTTCTTACTGTCTATGTTTTGAACCATTCCTGTGGCACTAGTTATAGATTCCGATGCTTGACTTCAGGTTCACTGTTTCCCTCTGACCTTCTTATTGACGATGAACCACAGAAATTGCCTCGGAATTAAATAGAAAAGGCACAATTGCGACATAAGTACAAGAAAAATGACTTCTTACTGTCTATGTTTTGACCCATTCCCGTGACACTAGTTATAGATTCCGATGCTTCACTTCAGGTTTTGTGTATCCCTCTGACCTTCTTACTGACGATGAAACACAGAAATTGCATCATATTTAAATACAAAAGGCACACTGCCGACTTAAGTACAAGAGAACTGACTCTTCTTACTATCTATGTTTTGAAAGATTCCTGTGACACTAGTTATTGATTAAGATGCTTCACTTCAGGTTTACTGTATCCCTCTGACCTTCTTATTGACGATGAAACACAGAAATTGCATCGGAAAAAAATACAAAATGGAACAATGCCGACCTAAGAACAAGAAAACTGACTCTTCTTACTGTCTATGTTTTGAACCATTCATGTGACACTAGTTATAGATTCCGATGCTTCACTTCAGATTTACTGTACCCCTCTGACCTTCTTATTGGCAATGAAACACAGAAATTGCATAGGAATTAAATCCAAGAGGTACAATGACGGCTTAAGTACAAGAAAACTGACTCTTCTTACTTTCTATGTTTTGAACCATTCCTGTGACACTAGTTATAGATTCCGATGCTGCACTTCGGGTTCACTGTATCCCTCTGACCTCCTTATTGACGATGAAACACAGAAATTGCATCGGAATTAAATACAAAATGGAACAATGCCGACTTAAGAACAAGAAAACTGACTCTTCTTACTGTCTATGTTTTGAACCATTCATGTGACTCTAGTTATAGATTCCGATGCGTCACTTCAGGTTTACTGTATCCCTCTGACCTTCTTATTGACGATGAAACACAGATATTGCATCCGAATTAAATACAAGAGGCACAATGCTACTTATGTACAAGAAAACTGACTCTTCTTACTTTCTATGTTTTGAACCATTCCTGTGACACTAGTTATAGATTCCGATGCTGCACTTCAGGTTTGCTGTATCCCTGTGACCTTCTTATTGACGATGAAACACAGAAAATGCATCGGAATTAAATACAAAAGGCACAATGCCGACTTCAGTACAAGATATCTGACTCTTCTTACTGTCTATGTTTTGAACCATTCCTGTGACACTAGTTATCGATTACAATGCTTCACTTCAGGTTTACTGTATCGCTCTGACCTTCTTATTGACGATGAAACACAGAAATTGCATCGGAATTAAATACAAAGGGCACAATGCCGACTTAAGTACAAGAAGACTGACTCTTCTTACTGTCTATGTTTTGAACTATTCCTGTGACACAAGTTATAGATTCCGATGCTTCACGTCAGGTTTACTGTATCCCTCTGACCTTCTTATTGATGATGAAACAAAGAAATTGCATCGGAATTAAATACAAAAGGCACAATGCCGATTCAAGTACAAGAAGACTGGCTCTTCCGACTGTCTATGTTTTCAACCATTCCTGTGACACTAGTTATAGATTGCGATGCTTCACTTCAGGTTTACTGTATCCCTCTTACTTTCGTATTGACGATGAAACACAGAAATTGCATCGGAATTAAATACAAAAGGCACAATGCCAAGTTCAGTACAAGAAAACTGACTCTTCTTACTGTCTATGTTTTGGACCATTCCTGTGACACTAGTTATAGATTCCGATGCTTCACTTCAGGTTTACTGTATCCCTCTGACCTTCTTATTGACGATGAATCACAGAATTTGCATCGGAATTAAATACAAAAGGCACAATGCCGACTTAAGTACAAGAAATCTGACTCTTCTTACTGACTATATTTGAACTATTCCTGTGACACTAGTTATAGATTCCGATGCTTCACTTCAGGTTTACTGTATGCCTCTGACCTTCTTATTGACGATGAAACACTGAAATTGCATCGGAATTAAATAGAAAAGGCACAATGCCGACTTAAGTACAAGAAAACTGACCCTTCCTACTGTCTATGTTTGGAACCATTCATGTGACACTCGTTATAGATTCCGATGCTTTACTTCAGGTTTACTGTATACCTCTGACCTTCTTATTTACGATGAAACACAGAAATTGCTTCGAAATTAAGTTCAAAAGGCACAATGCCAACTTAAGTACAACATAACTGACTCCTCTTACTGTCAATGTTTTGAACCATTCCTGTGACACTAGTTATAGATTCCGATGCTTCACTTTAGGTTTACTGTATCCCTCTGACCTTCTTATCGACGATGAAACACAGAAATTGCATCGGAATTAAATATAAAAGGCACAATGCCGACTTAAGTACAAGAAGACTGACTCTTCTTACTGTCTATGTTTTGAACCTTTCCTGTGACACTAGTTATAGATTCCGATGCTTTACTTAAGGTTAACTGTATCCCTCTGACCTTCTTATGACGATGAAATACAGAAATTGCATCGGAATTAAATTGAAAGGCACAATGCCGACTTAAGTACAAGAAAACTGACTCTTCTTACTGTGTTTGTTTTGAACCATTCCTGTGCACTAGTTATAAATTCCGATGCTTCACTTCAGGTCTAATGTATCCCTCTGACCTTCTTATTGACGATGAAACACAGAAATTTCATCGGAATTAAATAGAAAAGGCACAATGCCGACTTAAGTACAAGAAAACTGACCCTTCATAATGTCTATGTTTTGATCCATTCCTGTGACACTAGTTATAGATTCCGATGCTTCACTTCATGTTTACTGTATCCCTCTGTCCTTCTTATTGACGATGAAATGCAGAAAGTGCATCGGAATTAAATTCAAAAGGCACAATGCCGATTTAAGTACGAGAAAACTGACTCTTCTTACTGTCTATGTTTTAAACCATACCTGTGACACTAATTATAGAATCCGATGCTTCACTTCAGGTTTACTGTATACCTCTGACCTTCTTATTGACGATGAAACATAGAAATTGCATCGGAATTAAATACAAAAGGCACAATGCCGACTTAAGTACAAGAAAACTGACTCTTCTTACTGTCTATGTTTTGAAAAATTTCTGTGACACTAGTTATAGATTCCGATGCTTCACTTCACGTTCACCGTATTCCGCTGACCTTCTTATTGACGATGAAACACAGAAATTGCTTCGAAATTAAATTCAAAAGGCACAATGCCAACTTAAGTACAACATAACTGACTCCTCTTACTGTCAATGTTTTGAACCATTCCTGTGACACTAGTTATAGATTCCGATGCTTCACTTTAGGTTTACTGTATCCCTCTGACCTTCTTATCGACGATGAAACGCAGAAATTGCATCGGAATTAAATATAAAAGGCACAATGCCGACTTAAGTACAAGAAAACTGACTCTTCTTACTGTCTATGTTTTGAACTTTTCCTGTGACACTAGTTATCGATTCCGATGCTTTACTTAAGGTTAACTGTATCCCTCTGACCTTCTTATTGACGATGAAATACAGAAATTGCATCGGAATTAAATACGAAAGGCACAATGCCGACTTAAGTACAAGAAAACTGACTCTTCTTACTGTCTTTGTTTTGAACCATTCCTGTGACACTAGTTATAAATTCCGATGCTTCACTTCAGGTTTAATGTATCCCTCTGACCTTCTTATTGACGATGAAACACAGAAATTTCATCTGAATTAAATAGAAAAGGCACAATGCCGACTTAAGTACAAGAAAACTGACTCTTCATAATGTCTATGTTTTGATCCATTCCTGTGACACTAGTTATAGATTCCGATGCTTCACTTCATGTTTACTGTATCCCTCTGACCTTCTTATTGACGATGAAACGCAGAAAGTGCATCGGAATTAAATTCAAAAGGCACAATGCCGACTTAAGTACGAGAAAACTGACTCTTCTTACTGTCTATGCTTTAAGCCATACCTGTGTCACTAATTATGGAATCCGATGCTTCCTTCAGGTTTACTGTATACTTCTGACCTTCTTATTGACAATGAAACACAGAAATTGCATCGGAATTAAATACAAAAGGCACAATGCCGACTTAAGTACAAGGAACCAGACACTTCTTACTGTCTATGTTTGAACCAATCATCTAACATTAGTTATAGATTCTGATGCTTCACTGCATGTTTACTGTATCCCTCTGACCTTCTTATTGACGATGAAACGCAGAAAGTGCATCGGAATTAAATTCAAAAGGCACAATGCCGACTTAAGTACGAGAAAACTGACCCTTCTTACTGTCTATGTTTTAAACCATACCTGTGCCACTAATTATAGAATCCGATGCTTCACTTCAGGTTTACTGTATACCTCTGACCTTCTTATTGTCGATGAAACACAGAAATTGCATCGGAATTAAATACAAAAGGCACAATGCCGACTTAAGTACAAGGAACCTGACACTTCTTACTGTCTATGTTTGAACCATTCATGTGACACTAGTTATAGATTCTGATTCCTCACTGCAGGTTCACTGTATTCCTCTGACCTTCTTATTGACGATGAAACACAGAAATTGCATCGGAATTAAATACAAAGGGCACAATGCCGACTTAAGTACAAGAAGACTGACTCTTCTTACTGTCTATGTTTTGAACTTTTCCTGTGACAGAAGTTATAGATTCCGATGCTTCACGTCAGGTTTACTGTATCCCTCTGACCTTCTTATTGACGATGAATCACAGAATTTGCATCGGAATTAAATACAAAAGGCACAATGCCGACTTAAGTACAAGAAAACTGACTCTTCTTACTGTCTATGTTTGAACCATTCCTGTGTCACTAGTTATAGATTCCGATGCTTCACTTCAGGTTTACTGTATGCCTCTGTCCTTCTTATTGACGATGAAACACTGAAATTGCATCGGAATTAAATACAAAAGGCACAATGCGGACTTAAGTATAAGAAAACTGACTCTTCCTACTGTCTATGTTTGAACCATTCTTGTGACACTCGTTATAGATTCCGATGCTTTACTTCAGGTTTACTGTATTCCTCTGACCTTCTTATTGACGACGAAACACAGAAATTGCTTCGAAATCAAATTCAAAAGGCACAATGCCAACTTAAGTACAACATAACTGACTCCTCTTACTGTCAATGTTTGAACCATTCCTGTGACACTCGTTATAGATTCCGATGCTTCACTTTAGGTTTACTGTATCCCTCTGACCTTCTTATCGACGATGAAACACAGAAATTGCATCGGAATTAAATATAAAAGGCACAATGCCGCCTTAAGTACAAGAAAACTGACTCTGCTTACTGTCTGTGTTTTGAACCTTTCCTGTGACACTAGTTATAGATTCCGATGCTTTACTTAAGGTTAACTGTATCCCTCTGACCTTCTTATTGACGATGAAATACAGAAATTGCATCGGAATTAAATACGAAAGGCACAATGCCGACTTAAGTACAAGAAAACTGACTCTTCTTACTGTCTTTGTTTTGAACCATTCCTGTGACACTAGTTATAAATTCCGATGCTTCACTTCAGGTTTAATGTATCCCTCTGACCTTCTTATTGACGATGAAACACAGAAATTTCATCGGAATTAAATAGAAAAGGCACAATGCCGACTTAAGTACAAGAAAACTGACTCTTCTTACTGTCTATGTTTTGAACCATTCATGTGACTCTAGTTATAGATTTCGATGCTTCACTTCAGGTTTACTGTATTCCTCTGACCTTCTTATTGACGATAAAACACAGAAATTGCATCGAATTTAAATACAAGAGGCACAATGCCGGCTTAAGTACAAGAAAACTGACTCTTCTTACTTTCTATGTTTTGAACCATTCCTGTGACACTAGTTATAGATTCCGATGCTTCACTTCAGGTTTACTGTATCCCACGGACCTTCTTATTGACAATGAAACACAGAAATTGTATCGGAATGAAATACAAAAGGCACAATGCCGACTTAAGTACAAGAAAAATGACTCTTCTTACTCTCTATGTTGTGAACAATTCCTGTGACACTAGTTATAGATTCCGATATTTCTCTTCAAGGTTACTGTATCGCTCTGACCTTCTTATTGACGTTGAAACACAGATATTGCATCGGAATTAAATACAAAAGGCACAATGCCGACTTAAATACAAGGAAACTGACTCTTCTTACTGTCTATGTTTTGAACCATTCATGTGACACTACTTATAGATTCCGATGCTTTACTTCAGGTTTACTGTATCGATCTGACCTTCTTATTGCCGATGAAACACAGAAATTGCTTCGGAATTAAATACAGAAGGCACAAGGCCCACTTAAGTACAAGGTCACTGATTCTTCTTACTGTCTACGTTTGAACCATTCCTGTGACACTAGTTGTGGATTCCGATGCTTCACTTCAGGTTTCCTGTATCCCTCTGACCTTCTTATTGACAATGAAACACAGAAATTGAATCGGAAATAAATACAAAAGGCACAATGCCGACTTAAGTACAAGAAAACTGACTTTTCTTACCGTCTATGTTTTGAACCATTTTTGTGACACTAGTTATAGGGTCCGATGCATCACTTCATATTTACTGTATCCCTCTGACCTTCTTATTGACGATGAATCATTGAAATTGCATCGGCATTAAATAGAAAAGGCACAATGCCGACTTAAATACAAGAAAATTAACTCTTCTAACTGTCTATGTTTGAACCATTCCTGTTACACTAGTTATAGATTCGATTCTTCACTTCAGGTTTACTGCATCCGTCTGACCTTCTTCTTGACGATGAAACACAGATATTGCATCGGAATTAAATATAAAAGGCACAATGCCGACTTAAGTACAAGAAAACTGACTCTTCTTACTGTCTATGATGTGTACCATTCCTGTGACACGAGTTATAGATTCCGATGCTTCACTTCAGGTTTACTGTATCCCTCTGACTTTCTTATTGACGATGAAACACAGATATTGCATCGGAATTAAATACGAAAGGCACAATGCCGACTTAAGTACAAGAAAACTGACTCTTCTTACTGTCTTTGTTTTGAACCAGTCCTGTGACAGTAGTTATAGATTCCGATGCTTCACTTCAGGTTTACTGTATCCCTCTGACCTTCTTATTGACGATGAGATACAGAAATTGCATCGGAAATTAATACAAAGGGCACAATGCCGACTTAAGTACTAGAAAACTGACTCTTCTTACCGTCTATGTTTTGAACCATTCCTGTGACACTAGGTATAGAGTCCGATGCTTCACTTCAGGTTTACTGTATCCCTCTGACCTTCTTATTGACGATGAAACACAGAAATTGCATCGGAATTAAATACAAAAGGGACAATGCCGACTTAAGTACAAGAAAACTGACTCTTCTTACTGTCTATGTTTTGAACCATACCTGTGACACTAGTTATAGAATCCGATGCTTCACTTCAGGTTTACTGTATACCTCGGACCTTCTTATTGACGATGAAACACAGAAATTGCATCGGAATTAAATTCAAAAGGCACAATGCCGGCATAAAGACAAGAAAACTGACTCTTCTTACTGTCTATGTTTTGAACAATTCCTGTGACACTAGTTATAGATTGCGATGCTTCTCTTCACGGTTACTGTATCCCTCTAACCTTCTTCTTGACGATGAAACACAGATATTGCATTGGAATTAAATACAAAAGGCACAATGCCGACTTAAGTACAAGAAAACTGACTCTTCTTACTGTCTATGTTTTGAACCATTCCTGTGACACGAGTTATAGATTCCGATGCTTCACTTCAGGTTTACTGTATCCCTCTGACTTTCTTATTGACGATGAAACACAGATATTGCATCGGAATTAAATACAAAACGCACATTGCCGACTCAAGTTTAAGAAGACTGGCTCTTCTTACTGTCTATGTTTGAAACTTTCCTGTGAGACCGGTTTTAGATTCCGATGCTTAACTACATTTTTACTGTATCCCTCTGACCTTCTTATTGACGATGAAACACAGAAATTGCATCAGAATTAAATCCAAGAGGTACAATGCCGGCTTAAGTACAAGAAAACTGACTCTTCTTACAGTCTATGTTTTGAACCATTCCTGTGACACAAGTTATAGATTCCGATGCTTCACTTCAGGTTTACTGTATCCCTCTGACCTTCTTATTGACGATGAAACACAGAAATTGCATCGGAATTAAATACAATGTGGAACAATGCCGACTTAAGAACAAGAAAACTGACTCTTCTTACTGTCTATGTTTTGAACCATTCATGTGACTCTAGTTATAGATTCCGATGCTGCACTTCAGGTTTGCTGTATCCCTCTGACCTTCTTATTGACGATGAAACACAGAAATTGCATCGGAATTAAATACCAAAGGCACAATCCGACTTCAGTACAAGATATCTGACTCTTCTTACTGTCTATGCTTTGAACCATTCCTGTGACACTAGTTATCAATTACGATGCTTCACTTCAGGTTTACTGTATCGCTCTGACCTTCTTATTGACGATGAAACACAGAAATTGCATCGGAATTAAATACAAAAGGCACAATGCCGACTTAAGTACAAGAGGACTGACTCTTCTTACTGTCTATGTTTTGAACTATTCCTGTGACACTAGTTACAGATTCCGATGCTTCACTTCAGGTTTACTGTATCACTCTGACCTTCTTATTGACGATGAAACAAAGAAATTGCATTGGAATTAAATACAAAAGGGACAATGCCGATACAAGTACAAGAAGACTGTCTCCTCCGACTGTCTATGTTTTCAACCATTCCTGTGACACTAGTTACAGATTCCGATGCTTTACTTCAGGTTTGCTGTATCCCTCTGACCGTCATATTGACGATGAAACACAGAAATTGCATCGAAATTGAATACATAGGCACAATGCAGACTCAAGTACAAGAAGACTGGCTCATCTTACTGTCTATAGTTTGAACCATTCCTGTGACACTAGTTATAGATTCCGATGCTTCACTTCTAGTTAACTGTATCCCTCTGACCTTCTTAGTGACGATGAAACACAGAATTTGCATCGGAATTAAATACAAAATGTACAATGCCGACTTAAGTACAAGAAAACTGACTCTTATCACTGTCTATGTTTTGAACCATTCATGTGACACCCGTTATAGATTCCGATGCTTTACTTCAGGTTTACTGTATTTCTCTGACCTTCTTATTGACGATGAAACACAGACATTGCTTAGAAATTAAATTCAAAAGGCACAATGCCAACTTAAGTACAACATAACTGACTCTTCTTACTGTCAATGTTTTGGACCATTCCTGTGACACTAGTTATAGATTCCGATGCTTCACTTTAGGTTTACTCTATCCCTCTCACATTCTTATCGACGATGAAACACAGAAATTGCATCGGAATTAAATATAAAAGGCACAATGCCGACTTAAGTACAAGAAAACTAACTCTTCTTACTGTCTATGTTTCGAACCTTTCCTGTGACACTAGTTATAGATTCCGATGCTTCACTTCAGGTTTACTGTATCCCTCTGACCTTCTTATTGACGATGAAATACAGAAATTGCATCGGAATTAAATACGAAAGGCACAATGCCGACTTAAGTACAAGAAAACTGACTCTTCATACTGTCTTTGTTATGAACCATTCCTGTGACACTCGTTATAGATTCCGATGCTTCACATCAGGTTTACTGTATCCCTCTGACCTTCTTATTGACGATGAAACACAGAAATTTCATCGGAATTAAATAGAAAAGCACAATGCCGACATAAGTACAAGAAAACTGACTCTTCTTAATGTCTATGGTTTGATCCATTTTTGTGACACTAGTTATAGATTCCGATGCTTCACTTCATGTTTACTGTATCCCTCTGACCTTCGTATTGACGATGACACACAGAAAGTGCATCGGAATTAAATACAAAAGGCACAATGCCGACTTAAGTACAAGAAAACTGACTCTTCTTACTGTCTATGTTTTGAACCATACCTGTGACACTAGTTAAAGATTGCGATGCTTCTCTTCACGGTTACTGTATCCCTCTAACCTTCTTATTGACGATGAAACACAGATATTGCATTGGAATTAAATACAAAAGGCACAATGCCGACTTAAGTACAAGAAAACTGACTCTTCTTACTGTCTATGTTTTGAACCATTCCTGTGACACGAGTTATAGATTCCGATGCTTCACTTCAGGTTTACTGTATCCCTCTGACTTTCTTATTGACGATGAAACACAGATATTGCATCGGAATTAAATACAAAAGGCACATTGCCGACTCAAGTTTAAGAAGACTGGCTCTTCTTACTGTCTATGTTTGAAACTTTCCTGTGAGACCGGTTTTAGATTCCGATGCTTAACTACAGGTTTACTGTATCCCTCTGACCTTCTTATTGACGATGAAACACAGAAATTGCATCAGAATTAAATCCAAGAGGTACAATGCCGGCTTAAGTACAAGAAAACTGACTCTTCTTACAGTCTATGTTTTGGACCATTCCTGTGACACAAGTTATAGATTCCAATGCTTCACTTCAGGTTTACTGTATCCCTCTGACCTTCTTATTGACGATGAAACACAGAAATTGCATCGGAATTAAGTACAATGTGGAACAATGCCGACTTAAGAACACGAAAACTGACTCTTCTTACTGTCTATGTTTTGAACCATTCATGTGACTCTAGTTATAGATTCCGATGCTGCACTTCAGGTTTGCTGTATCCCTCTGACCTTCTTATTGACGATGAAACACAGAAATTGCATCGGAATTAAATACAAAAGGCACAATCCGACTTCAGTACAAGATCTCTGACTCTTCTTACTGTCTATGTTTTGAACCATTCCTGTGACACTAGTTATCAATTACGATGCTTCACTTCAGGTTTACTGTATCGCTCTGACCTTCTTATTGACGATGAAACACAGAAATTGCATCGGAATTAAATACAAAAGGCACAATGCCGACTTAAGTACAAGAGGACTGACTCTTCTTACTGTCTATGTTTTGAACTATTCCTGTGACACTAGTTACAGATTCCGATGCTTCACTTCAGGTTTACTGTATCACTCTGACCTTCTTATTGACGATGAAACAAAGAAATTGCATTGGAATTAAATACAAAAGGGACAATGATGATACAAGTACAAGAAGACTGTCTCCTCCGACTGTCTATGTTTTCAACCATTCCTGTGACACTAGTTACAGATTCCGATGCTTTACTTCAGGTTTGCTGTATCCCTCTGACCGTCATATTGACGATGAAACACAGAAATTGCATCGAAATTAAATACATAGGCACAATGCAGACTCAAGTACAAGAAGACTGGCTCATCTTACTGTCTATAGTTTGAACCATTCCTGTGACACTAGTTATAGATTCCGATGCTTCACTTCTAGTTAACTGTATCCCTCTGACCTTCTTAGTGACGATGAAACACAGAATTTGCATCGGAATTAAATACAAAAGGTACAATGCCGACTTAAGTACAAGAAAACTGACTCTTATCACTGTCTATGTTTTGAACCATTCATGTGACACTCGTTATAGATTCCGATGCTTTACTTCAGGTTTACTGTATTTCTCTGACCTTCTTATTGACGATGAAACACAGACATTGCTTAGAAATTAAATTCAAAAGGCACAATGCCAACTTAAGTACAACATAACTGACTCTTCTTACTGTCAATGTTTTGGACCATTCCTGTGACACTAGTTATAGATTCCGATGCTTCACTTTAGGTTTACTGTATCCCTCTCACATTCTTATCGACGATGAAACACAGAAATTGCATCGGAATTAAATATAAAAGGCACAATGCCGACTTAAGTACAAGAAAACTAACTCTTCTTACTGTCTATGTTTCGAACCTTTCCTGTGACACTAGTTATAGATTCCGATGCTTCACTTCAGGTTTACTGTATCCCTCTGAGCTTCTTATTGACGATGAAATACAGAAATTGCATCGGAATTAAATACGAAAGGCACAATGCCGACTTAAGTACAAGAAAACTGACTCTTCATACTGTCTTTGTTTTGAACCATTCCTGTGACACTCGTTATAGATTCCGATGCTTTTCTTCAGGTTTACTGTATCCCTCTGACCTTCTTATTGACGATGAAACACAGAAATTTCATCGGAATTAAATAGAAAAGCACAATGCCGACATAAGTACAAGAAAACTGACTCTTCTTAATGTCTATGGTTTGATCCATTTTTGTGACACTAGTTATAGATTCCGATGCTTCACTTCATGTTTACTGTATCCCTCTGACCCACGTATTGACGATGACACACAGAAAGTGCATCGGAATTAAATACAAAAGGCACAATGCCAACTTAAGTACAAGAAAACTGACTCTTCTTACTGTCTATGTTTTGAACCATACCTGTGACACTAGTTATAGAATCCGATGCTTCACTTCAGGTTTACTGTCTACCTCTGACCTTCTTATTGACGATGAAACACAGAAATGGCATCGGAATTAAATGCAAAACGCACAATGCCGACTTAAGTACAAGGAACCTGACTCTTCTTACTGTCTATGTTTGAACCATTCATGTGACACTAGTTATAGCTTCCGATGCTTCACTGCAGGTTTACTGTATCCATCTGACCTTTTTATTGACGAGGAAACACAGAAATTGCATCGGAATTAAATACAAAAGGCACAACGCCGACTTAAGTACAAGAAAACTGACTCGTCTTACTGTCTATGCTTTGAACAATTCCTGTGACACTAGTTATAGATTCCGATGCTTCACTTCAGGTTTACTGTATCCCTCTGACTTTCTTATTGACGATGAAACACAAATATTGCATCGGAATTAAATACAAAAGGCACATTGCCGACTCAAGTTTAAGAAGACTGGCTCTTCTTACTGCCTATCTTTGAAATTTTCCTGTGAGACTGGTTTTAGATTCCGATGCTTCACTACAGGTCTACTGTATCCCTCTGACCTTCTTATTGACGATGAAACACAGAAATTGCATCAGAATTAAATACAAAAGGCACAATGCCGACTTAAGTACAAGAAAACTAACACTTCTAACTTTCTATGTTTGAACCATTCCTGTGACACTAGTTATAGATTCCGATGCATCACTTCAGATTTACTGTATCCCTCTGACCTTCTTATTCACGATGAAACACAGATATTGCATCGGAATTAAATACAAAAGGCACAATGCCGACATAAGTACAAGAAAACTGACTCTTCTTACTGTCTACGTTTTGAACCATTCCTGTGACACTAGTTATAGATTCCGATGCTTCGCTTCGGGTTTACTGTATCCCTCCCACCTTCTTATTGACGATGAAACACAGAAATTGCATCGGAATTAAATACAAAAGGCGCAATGCCGACTTAGGTACAAGAAAACTGACTCGTCTTACTATCTATGTTTTGGACGATTCCTGTGCAACTAGTTATAGATTCCGATGCTTCACTTCAGGTTTACTGTATCTCTCTGACCTACGTATTGACGATGAAGCAAAGAAATTGCATCGGAATTAAATACAAAAGGTACAATGCCGACTTAAGTACAAGAAAACTGACTCTTCTTACTGTCTGTGTTTTGAACCATTCATGTGACACTCGTTATAGATTCCGATGCTTTACTTCTATTTTACTGTATTCCTCTGACCTTCTTATTGCCGATGAAACACAGAAATTGCTTCGGAATTAAATACAAAAGGCACAATGCTCACTTAAGTACAAGATAAATGACTCTTCTTACTGTCTATGTTTGAACCATTCCTGTGACACTAGTTATAGATTCCGATGCTTCACTTCAGGTTTACTGTATCACTCTGACGTTCTTATTGACGATGAAACACAGAAATTGCTTCGGAATTAATTACAAAAGGCACAATGCCGACTTAAGTACAAGAAAACTGACTCTTCTTACCGTCTATGTTTTGAACCATTCCTGTTAAACTAGTTATAGATTCCGATGTTTCACTTCAGGTTTACTGTATCCGTCTGACCTTCTTATTGACGATGAAACACAGATATTGCATCGGAATTAAATACAAAAGGCACAATGCCGACTTAAGTACAAGAAAACTGACTCTTCTTACTGTCCATGTTTTGGACCATTCCTGTGACACTAGTTATAGATTCCGATGCTTCACTTTAGGTTTACTCTATCCCTCTCACATTCTTATCGACGATGAAACACAGAAATTGCATCGGAATTAAATATAAAAGGCACAATGCCGACTTAAGTACAAAAAACTAACTCTTCTTACTGTCTATGTTTCGAACCTTTCCTGTGACACTAGTTATAGATTCCGATGCTTCACTTCAGGTTTACTGTATCCCTCTGACCTTCTTATTGACGATGAAATACAGAAATTGCATCGGAATTAAATACGAAAGGCACAATGCCGACTTAAGTACAAGAAAACTGACTCTTCATACTGTCTTTGTTATGAACCATTCCTGTGACACTCGTTATAGATTCCGATGCTTCACATCAAGTTTACTGTATCCCTCTGACCTTCTTATTGACGATGAAACACAGAAATTTCATCGGAATTAAATAGAAAAGCACAATGCCGACATAAGTACAAGAAAACTGACTCTTCTTAATGTCTATGGTTTGATCCATTTTTGTGACACTAGTTATAGATTCCGATGCTTCACTTCATGTTTACTGTATCCCTCTGACCTTCGTATTGACGATGACACACAGAAAGTGCATCGGAATTAAATACAAAAGGCACAATGCCGACTTAAGTACAAGAAAACTGACTCTTCTTACTGTCTATGTTATGAACCATACCTGTGACACTAGTTAAAGATTGCGATGCTTCTCTTCACGGTTACTGTATCCCTCTAACCTTCTTATTGACGATGAAACACAGATATTGCATTGGAATTAAATACAAAAGGCACAATGCCGACTTAAGTACAAGAAAACTGACTCTTCTTACTGTCTATGTTTTGAACCATTCCTGTGACACGAGTTATAGATTCCGATGCTTCACTTCAGGTTTACTGTATCCCTCTGACTTTCTTATTGACGATGAAACACAGATATTGCATCGGAATTAAATACAAAAGGCACATTGCCGACTCAAGTTTAAGAAGACTGGCTCTTCTTACTGTCTATGTTTGAAACTTTCCTGTGAGACCGGTTTTAGATTCCGATGCTTAACTACAGGTTTACTGTATCCCTCTGACCTTCTTATTGACGATGAAACACAGAAATTGCATCAGAATTAAATCCAAGAGGTACAATGCCGGCTTAAGTACAAGAAAACTGACTCTTCTTACAGTCTATGTTTTGGACCATTCCTGTGACACAAGTTATAGATTCCGATGCTTCACTTCAGGTTTACTGTATCCCTCTGACCTTCTTATTGACGATGAAACACAGAAATTGCATCGGAATTAAGTACAATGTGGAACAATGCCGACTTAAGAACAAGAAAACTGACTCTTCTTACTGTCTATGTTTTGAACCATTCATGTGACTCTAGTTATAGATTCCGATGCGGCACTTCAGGTTTGCTGTATCCCTCTGACCTTCTTATTGACGATGAAACACAGAAATTGCATCGGAATTAAATACAAAAGGCACAATCCGACTTCAGTACAAGATCTCTGACTCTTCTTACTGTCTATGTTTTGAACCGTTCCTGTGACACTAGTTATCAATTACGATGCTTCACTTCAGGTTTACTGTATCGCTCTGACCTTCTTATTGACGATGAAACACAGAAATTGCTTCGGAATTAAATACAAAAGGCACAATGCCGACTTAAGTACAAGAGGACTGACTCATCTTACTGTCTATAGTTTGAACCATTCCTGTGACACTAGTTATAGATTCCGATGCTTCACTTCTAGTTAACTGTATCCCTCTGACCTTCTTAGTGACGATGAAACACAGAATTTGCATCGGAATTAAATACAAAAGGTACAATGCCGACTTAAGTACAAGAAAACTGACTCTTATCACTGTCTATGTTTTGAACCATTCATGTGACACTCGTTATAGATTCCGATGCTTTACTTCAGGTTTACTGTATTTCTCTGACCTTCTTATTGACGATGAAACACAGACATTGCTTAGAAATTAAATTCAAAAGGCACAATGCCAACTTAAGTACAACATAACTGACTCTTCTTACTGTCAATGTTTTGGACCATTCCTGTGACACTAGTTATAGATTCCGATGCTTCACTTTAGGTTTACTGTATCCCTCTCACATTCTTATCGACGATGAAACACAGAAATTGCATCGGAATTAAATATAAAAGGCACAATGCCGACTTAAGTACAAGAAAACTAACTCTTCTTACTGTCTATGTTTCGAACCTTTCCTGTGACAGTAGTTATAGATTCCGATGCTTCACTTCAGGTTTACTGTATCCCTCTGAGCTTCTTATTGACGATGAAATACAGAAATTGCATCGGAATTAAATACGAAAGGCACAATGCCGACTTAAGTACAAGAAAACTGACTCTTCATACTGTCTTTGTTTTGAACCATTCCTGTGACACTCGTTATAGATTCCGATGCTTTTCTTCAGGTTTACTGTATCCCTCTGACCTTCTTATTGACGATGAAACACAGAAATTTCATCGGAATTAAATAGAAAAGCACAATGCCGACATAAGTACAAGAAAACTGACTCTTCTTAATGTCTATGGTTTGATCCATTTTTGTGACACTAGTTATAGATTCCGATGCTTCACTTCATGTTTACTGTATCCCTCTGACCTTCGTATTGACGATGACACACAGAAAGTGCATCGGAATTAAATACAAAAGGCACAATGCCAACTTAAGTACAAGAAAACTGACTCTTCTTACTGTCTATGTTTTGAACCATACCTGTGACACTAGTTATAGAATCCGATGCTTCACTTCAGGTTTACTGTCTACCTCTGACCTTCTTATTGACGATGAAACACAGAAATGGCATCGGAATTAAATGCAAAACGCACAATGCCGACTTAAGTACAAGGAACCTGACTCTTCTTACTGTCTATGTTTGAACCATTCATGTGACACTAGTTATAGCTTCCGATGCTTCACTGCAGGTTTACTGTATCCATCTGACCTTTTTATTGACGAGGAAACACAGAAATTGCATCGGAATTAAATACAAAAGGCACAACGCCGACTTAAGTACAAGAAAACTGACTCGTCTTACTGTCTATGCTTTGAACAATTCCTGTGACACTAGTTATAGATTCCGATGCTTCACTTCAGGTTTACTGTATCCCTCTGACTTTCTTATTGACGATGAAACACAAATATTGAATCGGAATTAAATACAAAAGGCACATTGCCGACTCAAGTTTAAGAAGACTGGCTCTTCTTACTGCCTATCTTTGAAATTTTCCTGTGAGACTGGTTTTAGATTCCGATGCTTCACTACAGGTCTACTGTATCCCTCTGACCTTCTTATTGACGATGAAGCACAGAAATTGCATCAGAATTAAATACAAAAGGCACAATGCCGACTTAAGTACAAGAAAACTAACACTTCTAACTTTCTATGTTTGAACCATTCCTGTGACACTAGTTATAGATTCCGATGCATCACTTCAGATTAACTGTATCCCTCTGACCTTCTTATTCACGATGAAACACAGATATTGCATCGGAATTAAATACAAAAGGCACAATGCCGACATAAGTACAAGAAAACTGACTCTTCTTACTGTCTACGTTTTGAACCATTCCTGTGACACTAGTTATAGATTCCGATGCTTCGCTTCAGGTTTACTGTATCCCTCCCACCTTCTTATTGACGATGAAACACAGAAATTGCATCGGAATTAAATACAAAAGGCGCAATGCCGACTTAAGTACAAGAAAACTGACTCGTCTTACTATCTATGTTTTGGACGATTCCTGTGCAACTAGTTATAGATTCCGATGCTTCACTTCAGGTTTACTGTATCTCTCTGACCTACTTATTGACGATGAAGCAAAGAAATTGCATCGGAATTAAATACAAAAGGTACAATGCCGACTTAAGTACAAGAAAACTGACTCTTCTTACTGTCTGTGTTTTGAACCATTCATGTGACACTCGTTATAGATTCCGATGCTTTACTTCTATTTTACTGTATTCCTCTGACCTTCTTATTGCCGATGAAACACAGAAATTGCTTCGGAATTAAATACAAAAGGCACAATGCTCACTTAAGTACAAGATAAATGACTCTTCTTACTGTCTATGTTTGAACCATTCCTGTGACACTAGTTATAGATTCCGATGCTTCACTTCAGGTTTACTGTATCACTCTGACGTTCTTATTGACGATGAAACACAGAAATTGCTTCGGAATTAATTACAAAAGGCACAATGCCGACTTAAGTACAAGAAAACTGACTCTTCTTACCGTCTATGTTTTGAACCATTCCTGTTAAACTAGTTATAGATTCCGATGCTTCACTTCAGGTTTACTGTATCCCTCTGACTTTCTTATTGACGATGAAACACAGATATTGCATCAGAATTAAATACAAAAGGCACATTGCCGACTCAAGTTTAAGAGGACTGGCTCTTCTTACTGTCTATCTTTGAAACTTTTCTGTGAGACCGGTTTTAGATTCCGATGCTTCACTACAGGTTTACTGTATCCCTCTGACCTTCTTATTGACGATGAAACACAGAAATTGCATCAGAATTAAATACAAGAGGTACAATGCCGGCTTAAGTACAAGAAAACTGACTCTTCTTACGGTCTATGCTTTGAACCATTCCTGCGACACAAGTTATAGATTCCGATGCTTCACTTCAGGTTTACTGTATCCCTCTGACCTTCTTATTGACGATGAAACACAGAAATTGCATCGGAATTAAACACAATGTGGAACAATGCCGACTTAAGAACAAGAAAACTGACTCTTCTTACTGTCTATGATTTGAACCATTCATGTGACTCTAGTTATAGATTCCGATGCTTCACTTCAGGTTTACTGTATTCCTCTGACCTTCTACTTGACGATAAAACACAGAAATTGCATCGAATTTAAATACAAGAGGCACAATGCCGGCTTAAGTACAAGAAAACTGACTCTTCTTACTTTCTATGTTTTGAACCATTCCTGTGACACTAGTTATAGATTCCGATGCTGCACTTCAGGTTTGCTGTATCCCTCTGACCTTCTTATTGACGATGAAACACAGAAATTGCATCGGAATTAAATACAAAAGGCACAATCCGACTTCAGTACAAGATATCTGACTCTTCTTACTGTCTATGTTTTGAACCATTCCTGTGACACTAGTTATCAATTACGATGCTTCACTTCAGGTTTACTGTATCGCTCTGACCTTCTTATTGACGATGAAACACAGAAATTGCATCCGAATTAAATGCAGAAGGCACAATGCCGACTTAAGTACAAGAGGACAGACTCTTCTTACTGTCTATGTTTTGAACTATTCCTGTGACACTAGTTACAGATTCCGATGCTTCACTTCAGGTTTACGGTATTCCTCTGACCTTCTTATTGACGATGGAGCACAGAAATTGCTTCTAAATTAAATTCAAAAGGCACAATGCCAACTTAAGTACAACATAACTGACTCTTCTTACTGTCAATGTTTTAACCATTCCTGTGACACTAGTTATAGATTCCGATGCTTCACTTTAGGTTTACTGTATCCCTCTGACATTCTTATCGACGATGAAACACAGAAATTGCATCGGAATTAAATATAAAAGTTACAATGCCGACTTAAGTACAAGAAAACTGACTCTTCTTACAGTCTATGTTTTGGAACTTTCCTGTGACACTAGTTATAGGTTCCGATGCTTCACTTCAGGTTTACTGTATCCCTCTGACCTTCTTATTGACGATTAAATACAGTAATTGCATCGGAATTAAATACGAAAGGCACAATGCCGACTTAAGTACAAGAAAACTGACTCTTCATACTGTCTTTGTTTTGAACCATTCCTGTGACACTCGGTATAGATTCCGATGCTTCACTTCAGGTTTACTGTATCCCTCTGACCTTCGTATTGACGGTGAAACACAGAAAGTGCATCGGAATTAAATACAAAAGGCACAATGCCGACTTAAGTACAAGAAAACTGACTCTTCTTACAGTCTATGTTTTGAATCATACCTGTGACACTAGCTATAGAATCCGATGCTTCACTTCAGGTTTACTGTCTACCTCTGACCTTCTTATTGACGATGAAACACAGAAATTGCATCGGAATTAAATGCAAAAGTCACAATGCCGACTTAAGTACAAGAAAACTGACTCTTCTTACTGTCTATGTTTTGAACAATTCCTGTGACACTAGTTATAGATTCCGATGCTTCACTTCAGGTTTACCGTGTCCGTCTGACCTTCTTATTGACGATGAAACACAGAAATAGCATCGGATTAAATACAAAAGGCACAATGCCGACTTAAGTACAAGAAAACTGACTCTTCTTACTGTCTATGCTTTGAACCATTCCTGTGCCACTAGTTTTAGATCCCGTTGCTCCACTTCAGATTTACTGTATCCCTCCGACCTTCTTATGGACGATGAAACATAGAAATTGCATCGGAATTAAATGGAAAAGGCACAATGCCGACTTAAGTACAAGAAAACTAACACTTCTAACTTTCTATGTTTGAGCCATTCCTGTGACACTAGTTTTAGATTCCGATGCTTCTCTTCAGGGTTACTGTATCCCTCTGACCTTCTTATAGACGATGAAACACAGATATTGCATCGGAATTAAATACAAAAGGCACAATGCCGACTTAAGTACAAGAAAACTGACTCTTCTTACAGTCTATGTTTTGATTCATACCTGTGACACTAGTTATAGAATCCGATGCTTCACTTCAAGGTTTACTGTCTACCTCTGACCTTCTTATTGACGATGAAACACAGAAATTGCATCGGAATTAAATGCAAAAGGCACAATGCCGACTTAAGTACAAGAAAACTGACTCTTCTTACTGTCTATGTTTTGAACCATTCCTGTGACACTAGTTATAGATACGGATGCTTCACTTCAGGTTTACTGTATCCGTCTGACCTTCTTATTGACGATGAAACACAGAAATGGCATGGGAATTAAATACAAAAGGCACAATGCCAACTTAAGTACAACATAACTGACTCTTCCACACTGTCTGTGTTTTGAACCATTCATGTGACACTAGTTAAGATTCCGATGCTTTACTTCAGGTTTACTGTATCCCTCTGACATTTTTATTGACGATGAAACACAGAAATTGCATCGGATTAAATACAAAAGGCACAATGCCGACTTAAGTACAAGAAAACTGACTCTTCTTACTGTCTATGTTTTGTACCATTCCTGTGACACTAGTTATAGATTCCGATGCTTCACTTCAGGTTTACTGTATCCCTCTGACATTCTTATTGACGATGAATCACAGAAATTGCATCGGAATTAAATACAAAAGGCACAATGCCGACATAAGTACAAGAAAACTGACTCTTCTTACTGTCTACGTTTTGAACCATTCCTGTGACACTAGTTATAGATTCCGATGCTTCACTTCAGGTTTACTGTATCCCTCTGACCTACTGATTGACGATGAAGCAAAGAAATTGCATCGGAATTAAATACAAAAGGTACAATGCCGACTTAAGTACAAGAAAACTGACTCTTCTTAGTGTCTGTGTTTTGAACCATTCATGTGACACTCGTTATAGATTCGGATGCTTTACTTGAATTTTACTGTATCCGATTGACCTTCTTATTGCCGATGAATCACAGAAATTGCTTCGGAAATAAATACAAAAGGCACAATGCCCGTTTAAGTACAAGATAACTGACTCTTCTTACTGTCTATGTTTGAACCATTCCTGTGACACTAGTTATAAATTCCGATGCTTCACTTCAGGTTTACTGTATCCCTCTGACCTTCTTATTGACGAAGAAACACAGAAATTGCATCGGACTTTAATATAAAAGGCACAATGCCGACTTAAGTACAAGAAAACTAACTCTTCTAACTGTCTATGTTTGAACCATTCCTGTTACACTAGTTATAGATTCCGATGCTTCACTTCAGGTTTACTGTATCCGTCTGTCCTTCTTATTGACGATGAAACACAGATATTGCATCGGAATTAAATTCACAAAAGGCACAATGCCGACTTAAGTACAAGAAAACTGACTCTTCTTACTGTCTATGATTTGAACCATTCCTGTGACACTAATTATAGATTCCAATGCTTCACTTCAGGTTTACCGTATCCCACTGACCTTCTTAATGACGATGAAACACAGAACTTGCATCGGAATTAAATACAAATGGCACAATGCCGACTTAAGTAAAAGAAAACTGACTCTTCTTACAGTCTATGTTTTGAACCATTCCTGTGACACTAGTTATAGATTCCGATGCTTCACTTCAGGTTTACTGTATACCTCTGACCTTCTTATTGACGATGAAATACAGAAATTGCATCGGAAATAAATACAAAAGGCACAATGCCGACTTAAGTACTAGAAAACTGACTCTTCTTACGGTCTATGTTTTGAACCATACCTGTGACACTAGTTATAGAATCCGATGCTTCACTTCAGGTTTACTGTGTCCCTCTGACCTTCTTATTGACGATGAAACAAAGCAATTGCGTGGGAATTAAATACAAAAAGCAAAATGCCGACTTAAGTACAAGAAAACTGACTCTTCTTACTGTCAATGTTTTAAGCCATACCTGTGACACTAGTTATAGAATCCGATGCTTCACTTCAGGTTTACTGTATACCTCTGACCTTATTGACGATGAAACACAGAAATTGCATCGGAATTAAATACAAAAGGCACAATGCCGACTTAAGTACAAGGAAGCTGACTCTTCTTACTGTCTATGTTTTGAACCATTCATGTGACACTAGTTATAGATTCCGCTGCTTCACTTCAATTTTACTGTATACCTCTGACCTTACTGACGATGAAACACACAAATTGCAACGGAATTAAATACAAAAGGCACAATGCCGACTTAAGTACAAGGAAACTGACTCTTCTCACTGTCTGTGTTTTGAACCAATCATGTGTCACGCGTTATAGATTCCGATGCTTAACTTGAATTTTACTGTATCCCTCTGACCTTCTTATTGCCGATGAAACACAGAAATTGCTACGGAATTAAATACAAAACTCACAATGCCCATTTAAGTACAAGATAACTCACTCTTCTTACTCTCTATGTTTGAACCATTCCTGTGACACTAGTTATAGATTCCGATGCTTCACTTCAGGTTTACTGTACCCCTCCGACCTTCTTATTGACGATGAAACACAGAAATTGCATCGGAATTAAAAACAAAAGGCACAATGCCGACTTAAGTACAAGAGAACTGACTCTTCTTACCGTCTATATTTTGAACCATTCCTGTGACACTAGGTATAGATTCCGATGCTTCACTTCAGGTTTACTGTATCTCTCTGACCTTCTTATTGACGATGAAACACAGAAATTGCAACGGACTTTAATATAAAAGGCACAATGCTGACTTAAGTACAAGAAAACTAACTCTTCTAACTGTCTAAGTTTGAACCATTCCTGTTACACTAGTTATAGATTCCGATGCTTCACTTCAGGTTTACTGTATCCGTCTGACCCTCTTATTGACGACGGAACACAGATATTGCATCGGAATTAAATACAAAAGGCACAATGCCGACATAAGTACAAGAAAACTGACTCTTCTTACTATCTGTGATTTGAACCATTCCTGTCACAATAATTATAGATTCCAATGCTTCACTTCAGGTTTACCGTATCCCACTGACCTTCTTATTGACGATGAAACACAGAAATTGCATCGGAATTAAATACAAAATGCACAATGCCGACTTAAGTACACGAAAAGTGACACATCTTGCTGTCTATGTTTTGAACCATTCCTGTGACACTAGTTATAGATTCGGATGCTGCACTTCAGGTTTACTGTATCCCTCTGACCTTCTTATTGACGATGAAACACAGAAATGGCATCGGATTTAAATACAAAAGGCACAATGCTGACTTAAGTACAAGATAACTGACTCTTCTCACTGTCTATGTTTAGACCCATTCCCGTGACAGTAGTTATAGATTCCGATGCTTCGCTTCAGGTTTACTGTATCCGTCTGACCTTCTTATTGACGATGAAACACAGAAATTGCATCTTAATTAAATACAAAAGGCACAATGCCGACTTAAGTACAAGAAAACTGACTCTTCTTACTGTCTATGTTTGAACCATTCCTGTGACACTAGTTACACATTCCGATGCTTCACTTCAGGTTTTCTGTACCCCTTTCACCTTCTTATTGACGATGAAACACAGAAATTGCATCGAAATTAAATACAAAAGGCACAATGCCGACTTAAGTACAAGAAAACAGTATCTTCTTACTGTCTATGCTTTGAACCACTCCTGTGACACTAGTTATAGATTCCGGTGCTTCACTTCAGGTTTACTGTATCCCTCTCACCTTCTTATTGACGATGAAACACAGAAATTGCATCGGAAATAAATACAATGCCCAATGCTGATTTAAATACAAGAAAACTGTCTCTTCTTACTGTCTATGTTTTGAACCATTCATGTGACACTAATTATAGATTCCGATGCTTCACTTCAGGTTCACTGTATCCGTCTGACCCTCTTATTGACGACGAAACACAGATATTGCATCGGAATAAAATACAAAAGGCACAATGCTGACTTAAGTACAAGATAACTGACTCTTCTCACTGTCTATGTTTTGAACCATTCATGTGACACTAGTTAAGATTCCGATGCTTTACTTCTGGTTTACTGTATCCCTCTGACATTTTTATTGACGATGAAACACGGAAATTGCATCGGAATTAAATACAAAAGGCACAATGCCGACTTAAGTACAAGAAAACTGACTCTTCTTACTTTCTATGTTTTGTACCATTCCTGTGACACTAGTTATAGATTCGGATGCTTCACTTCAGGTTTACTGTATCCCTCTCACCTTCTTATTGACGATGAAGCAAAGAAATTGCATCGGAATTAAATACAAAAGGTACAATGCCGACTTAAGTACAAGTAAACTGACTCTTCTTACTGTCTTTTTTTTTTACCATTCATGTGACACTCGTTATTGATTCCGATGCTTTACTTCAATTTTACTGTATCCCTCTGACCTTCTTATTGCCGATGAAACACAGAAATTGCTTCGGAATTAAATACAAAAGGCACAATGCCCACTTAAGTACAAGATAACTGACTCTTCTTACTGTCTATGTTTGAACCATTCCTGTGACACTAGTTATAGATTCCGATGCTTCACTTCAGGTTTACTGTATCCCTCTGACCTTCTTATTGACGCTGAAACACAGAAATTGCATCGGAATTAATTACAAAAGGCACAATGCCGACTTAAGTTCAAGAAAACTGACTCTTCTTACCGTCTATGTTTTGAACCATTCCTGTGACACTAGTTATAGATTCGGATGCTTCACTTCAGGTTTACTGTATCCCTCTGACCTTCTTATTAACGATGAAACACAGAAATTGCATCGGACTTTAATATAAAAGGCACAATGCCGACTTAAGTACAAGAAAACTAACTCATCTAACTGTCTATGTTTGAACCATTCCTGTTACACTAGTTATAGATCCCGATGGTTCACTTCAGGTTTACTGTGTCCCTCTGACCTTCTTATTGACGATG